>NC_142790.1:16260006-16958756 GCF_988280905.1 Pimephales promelas | reverse complement strand
TCTATTGTGATAGATTTCAACATTAAAATGTAGTAATGGAAAAAAAGGAGTAATGATGCTAAATCAGCTTTGCCATTGCAGGAATAAAATTAATTTTTAAATATATTCAGAAAGGAAACAGTTATTTTAAATTGGAATAATATTTGGTGAGCATATACTCACAGCCTTGGTGGCGCATTCAAGTCTTCTGTCAAAATCATTTAAAAAATATTTTGAGTTGTAATGTGTATAAAAACATATTAAATGCAGTTAGAAATGACTTGAATGACTCTCTGTAACTGATCCTGCATTATGCTGTCCACTCTATGATTGGTTAGTTGTACAGCCTTAGACATCTGCTTGTTATTGGGAGTTGGCCCATGTCCATAGCACAGTCACTTAATGAGGTGTGACTGACCATGTGTTCCTGATTTATCAAGAACAAATGATGAATGTGATCCTTCTTATAGTGTAATTGGCTTCATTTTACATTTGGATTTTTAAATACATCAGCTGCATCAACACACTTGGGGGATTTTAACTAAAAACGAGTTGTGTCCACTGATAGTGTTGTTTTAACACTGTGCAAATCAGGTAACGATCACAAATGCCTGGTAAAACCAAACAGCTGTGATAAGTGAATAAAGCCCTATTCGCACGGGATTAGTATTACCTGGGGACCGCGTGTGAATTTGAAATTACCCACCCACATCTGAATTTCATGTGGCGCATTCGCACGGGATAAGCGAAGCCTGTGATTTTACTCGAATTTACTGACTTATCTCGCGGATATGATGTCATTAGGCTATAGCTTTGAAATGTCTTGTCGTTATTATGTCTAGCTGTATATAGCCTAATCAACAGAAGAATTGTCCTTACCATATGCTGCTAAACATGTCATTCATCTCCATCTAATTGTTCTTTTTGTTTTTGCTCTTCTGATGGTTTTCAGCTTTCTCTTTCTGCAAATTGTATAGGTACCCGTATTTTATAGCACTTTAAGGCGCACCTTCAATGAATGACCTATTTTAGAACATTTTTCATATATAGGGCGCACCGGATTATAAAGCGCATAAGATAGCCTACTGCAGTCAAACATTTGACTGGGTTTGCGTTATGCATCCACTAGATGTGCTAAAGGCTAAAGGGAATGTAGCGAGTGCGCGGCGCTGGAGGTGAGGCGTTTATTTAGTAAACGTGAGCGTGCTGGGGCGGGCACGTAACTTACATTCGCAGCCTGACTCATATGAGTATTCATTGTGCGGCGGTTCGCTGACAGCAACGGCTGGCTGTTTTGAATGAGACGACCCGGTTACTGTGAACGGGGAGCGCATTGAACATTCTATGACGCGCGAGCAGCAACGGGGACAGTGTGTATGTCCGTGTGTCTGTTAAGAGTGAGCGGGTATTTACCCCGCACCCAAAATACTATCAAAACACTCCAACTCAGCCTCTATTCTTCGCGAAAGATGGATAAAAAGGCGCAGATGAAACAAAAAACTTGAAAAAATTATATACGATCCGGCCAAGTCACAGAGATGTCAATTCGCACGGGACTAATATTATCACAGGACCTCGGTGTTCGGCGAAATGTAGTAGGTGATTTGCGGGGGAATTTTTACTTTACAAATTACAGACATGGCCGATTCACACGGGATTAAGATCTCAGACAAACTCCACAATTATTAAAATTACTACAGGTCACCAGATAATACTAATCCCGTTTCAGCTGAAATTATCAGTGGACGACAGTGAATTCTTAAACAACCAAAATTATAATATTGTAACATCAATGCACTTCAGCCAACATAATACATTTGTAAAGACTGACTTCACAGAAGGACAATGCAATGCTTTCTGAAATGGCTACAGATAAGAGCTGTGTCTCTAGTCCATGCGTCCCCTTGAAGTCATTCTCCAAGTTTAATTGACTATGCATATATCATTAATTCCTAATTAGCTTTTAGCAGAGCATTGCCTCTTCATCAGTGATAAAAGGATATTAAATTGGCATAAATCAAATGTGTAGATTCTCTTCAAAGGAAAAAGGGAACATTTTATTGATAATCTAAAAAAATCGAATTTTATTGACAACCTTAATACAGTTTTTGTATTGCTGCAATGCATTCTCATCCCAAGGCATCATTTAACTGACAATTTTGACCATACTTCAATATCTGACGCTTTAGGCACCCTTTAGCGTCTGTTAGATGACGCTATCCTAGGGCGTCATCTAATGGAGCTTTTCCACTGCATGGTACAGTACGGTTCGGTTCTATATGGCAAGCTTTGCCGCTTTTACACTGCATGGTATGGTACGGCTCGGCTCAGTACGGCTCACTTGTGGCGCTTTTCCACTGCATGGTATGGTATGGTACGGCTCACTTCAAAACGCTTTAAATGGTACCTGGTCTGTTGAGGTTCCAAGCGTACCGTACCGGTACTAATGGCGCTTTTCCACTGCTGGTACGGCACGGTTCGGCTCGCTTCGCTTTTCCATTGCATGGTATGGCTCGAGCCATGGTACCGTACCATGCAGTGGAAAACGCCAAAGCGTGCCATACCGAACCGTACCGTACCATGCAGTGGAAAAGCGCCATAAATGTGACGTGAAACACTGCAGATCACTGATTGGTCAGACAGAATCGTCAGTACCAGCGTCATTGTATTTGCGATCAATAGACATCGACACAAGAAACCAAACCCGCTAGATTTAAATAGCCAGTAACAGCCACTGCTGTTATCGATCAGTCTATAATCCCACCCACTTTCAAGTGGTACTAACTGCAGTGGAAAAGCAACCAAGCTAAACCGAACCGAGCCGTGCCATGTCGAGCCGAGTCGTACCACGCAGTGGTAAAGCGAAGCGAGCCAAACCATACTGAGCCGTACCATACTAGCAGTGGAAAAGCACCATAACTGACGCTTTACCTTTAGCGTCAGTTAGATGATGCGGGTAGGTTTAGGTCTGGGGTTAGGGATAGACCACTAGGAAAGCGTCATCTAACTGATGCTAAAGGGTGCCAAAAGCTTCAGTTAGATGACGCATGGTCAAAAGTGTCAGTTAGATGATGCCTTGGGATGAGAACGGGCTGATTTACATTGACAAATCTTCAACCATCACTTACACAATGTATTGTGATTTATGTCAAATTGGTGCTTGTGATTAGTTGATTTATCAACTCATTTATTAAATATGGCAATGGTTAGATCTGCTGGTTGCTGTTGATTATTGCTCCTGCAGAGCCTGGATTTGCAGAAGGATACACTGACACTGTTGTAAGCACGTAAGATATGCTGCTGCTGAAAGCAATCTCATTGGCGGTGTAACTGCTCACTATTCATTGTATTATTTAATAAACAACTGTATTAATATATTATTAAGAATTGATATATTTATTTCAGATCGTATGAGCTTATAAATTATAAAACAATTAGAGAAATGCTATGCTGCATCTAAAACTATTTTTTAAAAGCATTTCACACCACAGCATGTCATCATAAAGATATGTTGTAACACTTAAAGGGCAATATTTGCAATTTCATTTTTATGACTCTATGAAGCGACACTCCAAGTTCCTCAGCCAATCCACAAGAGAGCCATCACTGAGGAGCTTTGTTGATGTAAAAGAGGAACATCCAGCTGATATTCACTTTGAACATTATGGTAGAAAGGAGCTGGTCCACCCTGCTCAAAGCTGCACAAAATACAAGACTGGAATGTGGAATCAGACATCCATGTGCTCCAGTTCTTCAGTCAGAATCCAGATAGAGCCCAAAGCATGTAAGCATTCTTACTAACGATTGCATCAGAAAACAATATAGTGCTTCAGCTGGTGGGAAAGTTTCCTTAGAGGAAAAAAGAAACGCAGATTAGCAATCCACCTTTTAAGAGCGAGCCATGCCAGCAACTCAAAACATTTGATTTCCCTACCAGCACCATTCAAAGTCGGGTTGATCTGAACCAGAACTGACTCTTTTATACTCTCAACATCACATTCTTACGGCAAAGTTAAAAGCACTGTTGGGTGGTGAAAGCATGGCTAACTCTTGTTTTTTAATCTGTCAAGCATCAAGACATGACTTTCTGCTCAACCTTCACAAAAGGCAAAGAAATCCTAATAGTATAGCAATGGCTCAGAACAGTCATAGCAATTAAATTAACCTTGACGAGTCATTGACCAAAACTTCTTTATTCTTAAAGATGTTTGAAAAGTTTAAAAAGACAAAGGGCTGTGAGATAATGATCTCATTAAACTGTTCAGTGAAACATCTCCTTGATTCCTTGAGAAATAGGCTAAAAAAAAATTTAAAAAAAAGATCTTCACAGAGAGGAACGATGCGGTGGCTTTCCAGTGACTCACTTAAAAATGAGTTTTTAAATGACGGAGTACACATGCCACCCCAAAGAAAACATATCATCCAACAGTTCAGACCTTATGAATTATACAAACGTCCCTGTCATTAAGTATCCTCCCATTCTTTCTTTAAAACTGCCGCTTTAAGTTCATTAAACAATGTGAAAGAAAAATGATCCATTAGTATTTTGAACACTGTTTTGTTCAGATCTTATATTTTTGATGCTGAGGTAGTTCTTTTTGGAATCGTTTTAATCAGTGACTATAAGAAATCAATTGATTTTGTTGATCAGCTTGAAAATCAATTGTTTAAGTACATTAAAGACATTAACAGTAAGATTGGTCATAGTGATGATGCTTTTTACAACTGAGATTACTGGAATAAAACTTTTTAATTTGCTTATTAAACTAGATCATTGACCTTTTTGCCGCTAGCAAATCTTGGATATTGATCGGGGGTTTTCAGAAGAAACTTTTCTTGCTACAGCCAATTACTTTCTGTTTGATATTCCATCTTTCATGAAGCATTAAACATAATCACTATGAGATATACAAGCTAATAAAAATGATTTGTCAAAGAAAAAACTATTCAAAACATGGTTCTTGTCCATCAAAATGGTTTCCTTTAATATAGTTCATATAGCAAAATTATTTGGATATTGGTAAAATGAGGATCCTGTGGAAATAAAGCTGTTAGCTGGCTTTCCAGTCTGCCAAAGCTGGTTAGTCCATTCAAGGGAACTCAAGCTGCGTCAAACGCTGTGGGAACGCCCCTGCGTGAGTGCGTCCAATACTTATGAAACCCTAGTTCCTTGATAGGGAACGAGATGCTGCGTCTAACTGCCATACTCCCGGCATGCCTGTGATCGAGAAGCTGACGCATTTGTGATTCTGGGGTGCTTTATAGTTTCCTGGTTGCTGACGTCACCCGTCACCCGTCTCGCCATTGGACTGATTCCATACGTGCCTCAGGACGCACTCAGGAGACCTTCAACAACAACTAAACCAGCTTTAGCCAACTAAGACTAGCAAACCACTTTAAGCTGGTTTTAGCTGTTGTTTCCAGAAGAGTATCAAATATATTTTGATGCAAAATCAAATCTTAATTAGTCAATTCCACTGCGATATATACTACTAGCCTGGATGCCAGCCGAACTTAGCCCAGCCCACAACATTTGAGGATGGGAAGTTCAATATGTACTTGATCCATTGAGAAGCAAGTGTGCCCGAACCAAAGCTGTTCTGGCCAATGAAATTGTCAGGGCGCGCTTTATCTGATGTTGGACCAACACCAAAGAGCTCTTGGGTGGAATTTGTTTAAAACAAAGAATGGCTACCGCTGGAGAATTTAGATGTGTAGATTCAGCAATCGCATCTGTTATAGAAGATGTAGACAGCTCATTCATTTTAAAAGAGGAACAGAACCGCGATCAAGGCATTTGTCGTTCGGAAAGATGTTTTTGTCATCCTTCCAATGGAATTCGGTCTATCCAATTGAGTGCAGGGTCATTTTTTGTCCTGGTTTGGTTGAAACACTCCCAATAATCACAGCCTAATGGAGCAGTATCAGACTCACATTCTGACTAATCTAAGTATGACAATGTCAGACTAATATACTACTATTATACTTTTTCACATAAATGCTGTTCTTTCAAAGTCATTAAAGAATCATGAAAAAAAGATTATTTCCATGCTGATAATTAGAGACTTCTTTAGCATGAAAAAAAATCTTACCAACCCCAAACCTTTGAAGAGGAATGCACCTATAAACAAAAACACCTTTCTGTTCATTCATATACTACATAAGTTGTTTTATACCTCCACTTATTCCGAGTAAAGAGAGTTCTGCACTACCTGAACCCATTTCTACTTGACAGAGTAATGATCACTTAGCATTCAAAAGTGACCCATTATACGCCGCCTTTTTCCATTCTTTGATTCTCCTTCTTTCTTTCTCGTCACTTCAGACTGAATGTGCTTCAGCCACTCTGATGACAAGTGAACAAGTGCAGTCTGCTTTCAAAATCCCGCCATCGGGTAAATCGGCTTTCTGGGAAAATGATGGCAATGAATGTGATTTAAACCTCATCTTGGGACTAAGTATGGATGCTGACTGGAGAGTTATTGAGCCCTGAGGGCAGAACTGGCCTCTGGTCTTTTGCTCTTCTCTTTTTCTATCATACACTGCAGGGACCTGTTGATGTGTATGCATAACCTATTTCACCAACTGACCCTTCAGCCACTCTTACAGCTTTTTAAATGGTCCGACACTAGAAAATAAACAAGCCAATCCAAGCCAAGAAAGAATGGCTAAAACAGGGTTATGACATTTTGTCTATATTCACAACTTGTGTTTTTTCACCATTCACCCCAAAATTAATATATTTTCACTATTCTCCCCACCCAGTCCATTCACCCTAAAATTAACATTTTTTTTCTTCTGAAAAGTCATCTACAGCCCTAATATCTTTAAGGAACAAACCAAATACACTAGTATTCAAAAGCTTGCGGTCAGTGTGATTACTTTTATTCAACAATGTGTCTTTTCATTGAAGAATCAATGAATAGATGACAACTTTCTATTCACTGAAGAATCCTGAAAAAAAGTTTCAGTTTCTACAAAAATATTAAGTCGCACATTGTGGCGAGCCGGACGAGGCCGAGTGACGTGAGAGTGGTGTGAGGCCAGTGGCGAGGCCTGTGAGACGCACCTGTCTCGCATCTCTCACGGAGGAGCGTAAGCATAAAGAAGGAGCGACGACAGTGAAAATTGAGAGAGGAACAGGCCTTATTTTATGTTGTGTTTTGTTTCTGTGGCCAGCAGACGTCCGTGAGGGGCTGCTTGCTGGCTTAACTTTCATTTTGTTTTTGTTAATTTATTATTAAAGTGTTGAATGTTCTTCTTCCTTCTTCCCATAACACACATATTGCTTGATTATAAAAATAAAGAAATGTTTCTTGAGCACCACATTTCTAAAGGATCATGTGACACTGAAGACTGGAGTAATGATGCTGAAAATTCAGTTTTTCCATCACAGGAATAAACTATATTTTAAGATATATTACAACAGATTGTAATAATATTCCACAATAGTATTGTTTTTACTGATCAAATAATTGCAGAAATTGATCAAATTGCACCTCTAATATTCACTACATTGACAAATTGACTATAATAATTTCACAAAAAAATATAAAAATTATGTTTTTATTTAAATTGAAAAATGTGCAGTGAACAAATTATGAATAAATGAATAATACAGTATAATGAATATTTAAATTTAGATATAAAAATAAAGGTAAATTATAATTTAGATCTGTGTTGTAGAAGATGACTACAGTGGATAATGAATTTTTGAACGACTTCTCAAGACTTGGAATAAAGAGTTTAAGTCATATCATATCAAAGGTAAAATAACTTTTATGGTTTTTTTTATTGTATTGTTGGTCGTTTTTAAGCTTGACATTTCTTGCTCACAGTTCTTGCTACTTCCATTGTAAGACAAAAAATGGGTGAACATCTAGCTAAACTTCTATCTTTTCTTTTTTTTTTTTTGTCAGAAGAAAAAGTTATATAGGTTTGTTAGTAAACTATTGCTTTAACAATGCTACTGCAGCACATATGTACATCTAAGAAAAAGGCTCCGTCAGACTTTGACCCAGATTAAATAAAGGGATATTGTTCCCCTACCACACACACACAAACAAACAACTAATTACATGTCCACCACCGATATTCCCACTGGAACACTACTATAAGCAGTTCTGCAGTGCCGCCAGGGAGAATTTCTCTTTCATTGTCAAAACTATAATAACGTTATCTTCTAGCAGAAGCTTTATAATCATCATTTTAGTTTTCAAGTTTAACCATTCAACCCCAATTCACACACTGCAATGTTTCACAATGTCTGTAATCAAACCTACAACAAAGGGCAACAGAAAGCCATGAATTGAGAACAGAGATCTAGCATGCAGAGGCCATTCCTATAAACACTAGTTTAAGAAAGTGCCAAAGAAACAACACGTTTGGAATAGAGTTTTTTCTTGAATAGGGGCCAATGTCTACAAGGACTATTTATTCACTAGGTTGGAATAAACAATGGTTTCAAAGATAGTGGAGGCTGTATGCCCTTTGGCAATGTGTATCTACATTTAAAAGCACTAATATAATTGTATATTATTACTTATTTTAATAATAACATACAATCACAGTAGTTTTCTAAATTGTCTGTCTCAATTCAAAATACTTCTATTCATAATTGATTTCTGTGACTTTTTGTTATGCGTCATCAACAGAGCTGAAATCAAGATTTTAGTTTTCAACTGCAACATTAAAGACAGAAATGCAACTCACTTATGGGCATATGCGATTATCCGTCTCATTTCCATATAGAAACTTCCCACTTTTTTTCAGAATGAAGTGGACAGAATCTGAACTCCAATTCCCCACCATAATACATCCTGGAAAGGAAATAAAAAGAGGAAGGGGTAAGAGGCCTCAGTTACTGCAATGAATTGATAAAGAGGAGACTTAGTAAGCAGCCATTGTAAGGGCTTTTTCTGAGGTGCACAGGACATTATTGGGAAGAGGGAATTTTAACAGATAGTGGGTGAGAAAAGGCATTCTTTATCTCAAGTGAGCAGATTATTAAACTTTAGAATTGAAAGGTATTTCTTTTGAAAATAGTACAAAGTAAATGTTAATAAACGCTGACTAATTAGGATTAATGCATCCTTGTTAAAAAAAAAATAATAATATTTGCAGTTCAATAATATTGAGCGTTTGAATTAAATAAAATTCCCACTAGAAAAATACTGGCTTTACTTTTTGCCTCTGACTAAATACTCTACAATTGTTAATTATGACTCAGTTTGTTGTGGTACTCCATATGCATTGCACAACATGTCATTTATAATTAATGGCTATAAATAGAAAAACTCAGATCACTCTGAGAATCCATTGCTAAGGCAAGTGGAGCGTCCAGTGCATGCAGTATATTGAAACACTGCATTGGTGAGCCAGAGCAAAACCATCCATTCATCATCCTGTTAAGAACCTCCATATTTCCTGCTACAACAAACCACTGATCTGCATTCAGAAGAGGAAGGAGGAGCAATAGGCTTATTGCTCTATCTGACCGATTTTTTCGGGTTACTTATTACGAAATTGGTCATTATTTAATAATTGGCCTGAAATAAAGTCATTGCCCCGAGACTGAGCGGCTCATCTTGGTGGAACGTAAATGTGCGTTGTAATGCTATTAGCAGATCAAGCTAACACAGTGAGAGGTGAAAGGGCCAAAGAACTGACATATGCAATCAACCACCTGCATAAGAATCTGAAGCTCTGTGCCAAACACATCACAACCTGTGGGCAACCCTGCATCTGGCTCCGATGAATCAGCCTCATTAGAGCCAAACTTGAGCTGTGTGAAATCTGCATTAATGCATTTGCTAAAGACCATCAGGATTACATGGAAAGGAGAGGGGTAGACAGATCCTGAGCTAGCTGGAAGCCCAAATCAGGATTATGTATATTGGTAGAAATTAGATGTTATGCTCATTATGTTACTTAGACAGATGGACGCACAGACAGGTATGTTTGATGACCACCTCATACCACCAAAAGAAAATGTTCAATGTGGGCAGTGGAGTGGGGGAAAAAAAAGTACTCGGTTACTAACGTAACCTTGGTTCTCTCTAGAGGGAACGAGTACTGTGTAATATCTTACGCTAGGGGAAAACCTTGCGTGCCTATTGGCTGTCCTGCGGCAACTGCAGCAGCCTATCGAGAGAGGTGCGTGGCGTGATAGTCTTGTGTTTTGGCAATTTTAAAAATTATTTTGAAAAACGTGAACATATCAGTCCATCCAGTGCATGTTTACATAGAAAAGCAATTGAAATGTGGCACAGTGGAATGCAAATATCTGCGAGAATAGCCGCTTAAGGGCCGGTTCACATATCGCGTCTTTTGCGCGCTCAAGTTCGTTATTTCAAATGTAGGCGCGCGGTATGCGCGCTCATAATGGAAGCGACGCGGTCGCGGTGCGACGCGCTCGTTTTTTCCAGGCGCGTCCGCGCCGCATCGAGATAAAAACATCTCAACTTTTCAGAATGCCGCAAGCGCACCGTAGGTCACGTGACACGAACCAACCAATCAGCTTCCTCGCCATTTTTGTTACCTCTTCTTAAAATATAACCAAACTGGTCCTTGTCCACTCTGAAATAGGCTTTGAACCTCCCATTGTCCAGGCGGAGTTCCTGAATCAGCTGGTGAAATTCCCCATGGTTCTTGCGTTTTTGTAGTATGGGGTGCACCCAAACACTGCGGCGTTTTTTAACTTTTCTGAGTAAATAAATCTTGTAAAGAGTTACAGCAAGGGTTTTTCGGTGGTGGAAATCCATTGCTGAAATTTCCTTCATGTAATGGAGAGCGCAGCTGATGGTTGCTTAGCAACGACAGACGCCTCCGGAGTGCAACCGCCCTAGCGCTTCTTTGGAAAAAGGAGAACGCGTGCGCCTAGCGTTTTCTACGCGTTTTTAGGCGCGATATGTGAACGGCCCCTAACAAGGTTCCGTGTTGATAAAATACGTTTTTTTGTTGTTGTTGTTGTTTGTGAATCTCTGGATTGGACAATTATTTTTTTTTTTTAGTTAATGGCATGAAATACTCAAAAAAAAAAAAAACAATTGCAGACAAGCATTATTCAATACTGAAGCCACATTTTCAAAACTCTTGTAGTCTGCATTACCAAGATGGATCTTGGCCAAACAGTTAATCTCACCTGCAAAACTCACTCAGACCAACAAAATACTTCATACATTTCTCAATCTAAGCTCATTCCCCCATAACACTGCCAACAATTTTCAATCAGAAAACACACTTCATTCATAACACACTGACCTAAAAACATAACAACAGGGAGCATAACATAAATGGTGAACTTTAATTTTTGAACGTTTGACATTTTTTCCACATAAATATTCATTATATGATAAGAATAAGATATTTTAATTTTACTGACTGTATTACAGCTTAAAGAACAAATGAGAAATGAAGCACAAATACATATATACATGTATATATATATATATATATATATTTTTTTTTTTTAATTTTTTTTTTACTTTAATATTTTTATTGTGTGGTAACCGTTTTATAAAAGCAATAAGGTACTCGAGGCAAGTGCATATCGTGAATAAGTATAGTAATGGCTGAAGGGGGAGCTAGCACTCCGCATATATATATATATATATATATATATACACACACACACACACACATATATATATATATTTCGTCTATACATGCAAAAAAATTAAATGTTGAATAACAATAACAAAATCCTGAATCAATAATTACAAAACAACAACAACAAAACAACATTATCTATTATAATCCCATATGTGCTTTGGAGACACAGCTGCCAGGGGGCCTTCCTGTGCGGAGTATGTTCTTTCATTGTTTATTTGGGTCCAATTTCACTAAATGTGTGAAGAATTTTGAAAATCTGGTTTCAGTATCGAACAATACCTCTTAGCAATTAAAAAAAACTAATTTAATAATAAAACAAATTATAATAATTCATACACTATATTATTATAATACAATTAATAATATTGTGAATATGGTAAGATATCCATTAAAAGAAATGTGTATTGTGCTGTGTTTTCAGTTATGGGACCTTTTCGACAGGCATACATTTCTTATCACGTCTATACACTTTTTCTGTACAACTATTTGCCAAAAAAGTACCATTTTTATTTTATTTATTTTGACTCTATAATTCTGGTACATAAAACTGCCCCTGTGAGTGGCCATTATACATATCAGCCAGAAGGTCTCTTCCTTTGAAAGGGTGGTTCATGGTTAAAAAAGGCTGCAAATCACTTACTGTTGAACATAACATGAGGTCTGCACTAATGAAATCCTAAAAGAATCGGATCAATTGATCCTCCAAATAGCTCTTCACATGCTGGTCTCCTCAACACTTAGCTGTTTATCAACATAAAACATCTTACAGTGTAGCTTTATTAACTCAATTTCTGTATTATAAATACCAACCAGTGGTGCCCCCAAGCTGTTTCATGCCCTTCTTCATTCTGCAATCACTTACCCTTGTGCTAAAATCTTCTTCAAGACCTCGACCCTCCTCCAGCAGGTGTGGTCTTAATGACGCTTTGATGCCATATGTCAGATTTCATCACTTGCTGAGTGAAGTGACATTTTTCTCAATCAACCCAAGCAACTATATCACACTCACCTCTTTAGACACAAATAACCCTCCAGAAAACAGTTTATCCCAAAGGAAGGTGACAAGAGGCCATTGGTCTATTTCCATAACCAATAGATATGATGCTATTGAGATATACGTCAACTACATTGTTCAAAAGCAGATGGGCTGTAATATCTCCACACATGTATCACATGTTAGTGCTTGAGTGGCAGCCTTGGTTGCAGGTTACACCGCTGACACTTCTATTATTAACACTGTCACAAATTGCTTTCAGTAAATTGTGGTTTCCCAGAGTGCACTTGTTGGGGTTGGTAACAAGTAATCACAGTGTTTAGAGCTTACATGACGTGAGATGCTCAGTTTGTTCATCCTCTATAGTACTGAAACAGCAGAAAAAAATTGTGTCACAAACAACCAAGATTGAACTCCCTTAAATGAAAACAGAAATAAATTGCCACGATAACAGAGCTCCATGTCCTTTAAACCATCTGTGGACAATTTAGTAACCACTACAGCAGGCAATTCCTCCGTCTGAGGCACAGCCGGCAGAGAAAACTGCAGCCACACGACTTCTCTACACTTACCTTCTATCGTATCTATGACCTGTCTCTTATATTGTAATTTTACCAATTTAATGGAAAATGTCTTTATGTGTTAAGTAAGGAGAATGAACTACAGCAAGGGGTGTGTTTTCAAAGAAAAGGTGGATTTTCCCATCCACCTTTTTGTTTCCTAATGCAGTATAGGTGTTTTTGCTAATGTATACTGACACTTCTATTATTATAAATTCTATTATTTATTCTATTACTGTGATCTTTGAACCACTGACTCTCAACCAATTAGTTCAAATATATTCATTCACTAAGGAATGAAACACAACTTGTGATGATTCTCCATCGGAAATAATTTATATAGGCCTACATTATGGGCATTTTAAGAGCAAAAGACAGCAGAGGTTTAAAATGCACTGTGATAACAATTTGTTTTATAAAATTGTGACCAAATCAGACAAGAAAACAACATAAAATAATGGTTGATAGTTACCATTATCCCTGCTCTCCCTTAAGCCGGGTGCACACTGTGCGATTTGTAATAGTCCTTTATGATTGTTCCTTTGTCAGACTGTACGAACCTGATCCTAACTCTCTAACTCTAAGCCATGTCAAGACAAAATCGTGAAATTTACGGTATGTCATTAAAAAAAATTAAATCTACATAAATGTAACAGCAATATTTTAATCCATATATTTATATTTTATATTAATCTTTTTATCCAATTTTAGTGTTTTACACATCATCATGGTAATGAGAGAATCTTTAAAGTTTAACATTTAGCTCAGTATAAAACATCATTAATACTCACCTTTAGAGAAAAGCCAAACATGAATCTCATTGACTTTCTGCAGCAAGCATGTAATTAATGCAGAGAGCTGTAAACATTTTCTTAATTAACAGTCGCCTGCCCTCACTGAAAGAAGCGTGACAGGGTAAAACGAGCAGGGCACTGTGCAGGTCTAAGAGCGAATACATGTCTTGTTTAGATCCCATGGGACTGCGAGTAGCTCATGAGCAAGCAGGTTTTCAAAGCCCTTGGTTAAACTCCAGGTTTAATATGGAAATACTACATCAACAAGAAAAGGCACTCTTGCAGTCCTGCCAATACACTGATAAAAATGTTCTGTACAAATCCACAGTGTTTTTCTATATGGAAAGAAACTATTATCACTGCCAACTAATATCACTGCGAAAATAATATCACTGCCAACCCTCAACAGCAGTGGTTTTCAATCCTGGTCCTAGTGACCTACCGCTCTCCACATTTTGTATTTGTCCCTTATTTAACACACATAACTCAGATCATCAGCTCGTTAAAGGGTTAGTTCACCCAAAAATGAAAATTAAGTCATTCATTACTCACCCCCATGCTGTACCAACCCCCGTAAGACCTTCACGGCGCATGCGCGAGAATTGCGTTGTTATTCTACGACTTCTTGTTCAGTTCTCGCACATGTGTTATGGAAATCTCCTGAACTCTCGTCTCAGGCCCAGAAGGAAGAAAAGGAATAGTCGAATAAAGTTGTTATTTTTGTTTTATTTCCACACAAAAAATATTCTCGTTGCTTGATAAAACTTATAGTTGAGCCACTGTAGTCACATGGAATATTTAAACATTTTCTTCAATGACTTTCTGGGCCGTCAAGTTTCAATCCCTTAGGCAGCCTACTGTATGTAGCAGTGATCTACCTCTCAAATTTAATCAAAAATATTTTAATTTGTGTTCCAAAGATGAACAAAGGTCTCATGGTGCGTTCACACCGTACGCAAATAGTGTGTCAGGCGCAAATGATTTCAATGTTAAGTCAATGCAAAGACGCTTTGGCGTCAATTTGCGCCGCGTTAACCAATCAGGAGCCTAGCTGCTTGCTCACGTGGTGAAGTATCTGGATGCTTCAATAAATTATTTTTGTAATATGACTAAATGCATGGTGGGATTATGCACAACAAAGCAAATATTTTATCACTTAAAACTTTATTTCTATATACAAGATATGTTAATTTTGTATTGAATGTTATTCATTCCATATCAAGAAATATTATTATGATGTAAAGACAACCAATATACATATGGATAAGTTCGTGTCTGGACGTGAGAGAGAAAATAATCACAGGACAGTTTAATAACTTTTGAAGGCTGGCTCTATTTATCATCAAAACAAAAATAAATGACAGCTAGATTAGATGGATGAGGGCGAGGGTGATCCTCGCTCCGATGCGAGACAACAGGTCATCAAACTGGGCGCGTGACAGGCGGAAGTACCGCTGACAGCGGCCGCATCCAGCACAGCTCCTGGAGCGAGCAAATGGTGAAACTCGACAAATGGTTGACCTCCGAAGGGTCCGGTGGACACAAATATACGGCGATGATATGATCCCCACGCCACTGTTCTGCTCTCCAGAGTAAATACAGAGCGGTAAGTCTCTTGATGAATGCTCGGTCGACATAGAAACAATGGCCGCCAACGGATTACGATTCTGACGCACGTCACGTGCGAACATTTCGCTTCAAACTTTTGTTTTTACTCGCGTCAGTTTCACTCTTGACACGTAAATTAACACAAAGTGGTCAAGCGTCAAACTAGACGCGTCAGGCGCGAATTTGACGTGCTATTCGCGTTCACACCTCAGTGTGATCGCAGCATTACTGGGTTGGTACAGCATGGGGGTGGGTAATTAACGACTTAATTTTCATTTTTGGGTGAACTAACCCTTTAACAGAGAGTTTGTCCAATAAGGGAGCCACACAAAATGTCCAGAGAGGTGGGATTGAAAACCACTACTCTATGGAACACAAAAAGTAACATTTGCAGGAAAAGGCTAGACTGAACCTGCGTGCATTAGACACATTTCTTGTGCAAGCAACAATCTCGTGATTTTTTTTTTTTCTACAAATGTCACTTTAGGGGCTGCTTTGTTTATTTATCATGTAAATAAAGAGAACAGTTTACATATAAGTCTTTATATTGGCACATGTAAGTCACAGTGAAATCAAAATAGACAATTCTTATTTTTTATGTTATATTGCAGTATTTTATCCTAAAATATTTATCCATGCACATCTTCATGTGCACTCATAATCTTTAATGAAAAATCTGGTCCACTACAATGACAATGTGGGGTCCTTTTCCATTGTGAGTCCCCCTTTACCATCAGTGAGCTGGAGGAGGATCACAATGCAGCAATCTAGTCCGCGCACATTGTCCCACCATCCGCCACCGTCCCAACCTACGTCAAACATGAGCCCACCACAGGCGCCAGAGCCGAAATCAGAGTCCAATATCTTCCCGGAGCCCAAGCCATACAAGTCTGACCAGGTGCGTGAGCAGGCAACATCGTCTGTCCCAGAGGGATTACTGGTGGACTATGAGGGGATGGTGTGGAGACCTGTCCTGTTAACTTTGTGCATCCGCCTCAGGCTGATAGTTCACCAGCTCGGCCCTGGAGTGTCGACCCATTTGCTCCACATAGAACCTCCAAGCCCATCACTCCATTTCGGTCCATTGACCTGTCGTCTCCACAGGGCCTCGTTGTCCCTCCGGCTTCATCTTGGTCATCTAGCTCCTTCCCTTTGGCTTTGTAGGTCTCCTCCTTCCCAAATTATCTTGGCTATTTTTTTTTTTTACAGTTGCAGTCAGTCTAAATAGTAAAAAGTCCCCTTGCTTAACGTGTAAATTCTAAGGGGTATAATCAGCCTACTCCTTGATGTCAAAAGAGTGTAATGCAACGAATTAACTAAAGTCATATTGCACATGCCGGGGTGCAGAGGCGCTTCCACCCAACCGACCCTCCTTCCTCCGTCCCTCTAAGGAGCTACCCTGCAGCACAAAGAGGATGGACAACAAGAAAAAGATGAATCTCAAGTTAATTTATCTAGTTAAAAGGCAAAAATGAAAAAAGGGAACAGGCTAATCGCCTCTCTTGCTTCACAGGTTGATATGGATTCAGTAAAATAGCTCTGTCTTCTTGGACATGAGACTGGATAACCACAGTGGAGATTCAACTCGATTCACTTGCTCAGCTGGAATTCAGCAGAGACAGGTGAGCAAAACAGGTCGATATGAATTCAGTAAGGTAGCTTGTCTTCCTTGACTCAGGACTGGATAACAACAGTGGAGATTCAACTTGTTTCACAGGCTTAGCTGGAATTCAGCATAGACAGGTGAGCAGAACTGGTCGGAATGAATTCAGTAAGGTAGCTCCGTCTTCCTAGACACAGGACTGGATAACAACAGTGGAGTTTGACTCGGTTCACTAGCTCAGCAGGACTTCAGCACAGACAGGTGAGCAAAACAGGTCGGTATGAATTCAGTAGGATAACTCTGTCTTCCTCGACATGAGACTGGATAACCACAGTGGAGATTCAACTCCA
The DNA here is from genome assembly GCF_988280905.1 of Pimephales promelas. Classification (NCBI taxonomy): domain Eukaryota; kingdom Metazoa; phylum Chordata; class Actinopteri; order Cypriniformes; family Leuciscidae; genus Pimephales; species Pimephales promelas. The sequence goes on along the minus strand of NC_142790.1, from coordinate 16,941,255 downwards.
TTCACTGGCTCAGCTGGAATTCAGCACAGACAGGTGAGCAAAACAGGTCGGTATGAATTTAGTAAGGTAGCTCTGTCTTCTTTGACTCAAGACTGGATAACCACAGTGGAGATTCGACTCGATTCACTGGCTCACCTGGACTTCAGCATAGACAGGTGAGCAGAACAGGTCGATATGAATTCAGTAAGGTAGCTTGTCTTCCTTGACTCAGGACTGGATAACAACAGTGGAGATTCAACTTGTTTCACAGGCTTAGCTGGAATTCAGCATAGACAGGTGAGCAGAACTGGTCGGAATGAATTCAGTAAGGTAGCTCCGTCTTCCTAGACACAGGACTGGATAACAACAGTGGAGTTTGACTCGGTTCACTAGCTCAGCAGGACTTCAGCACAGACAGGTGAGCAAAACAGGTCGGTATGAATTCAGTAGGATAACTCTGTCTTCCTCGACATGAGACTGGATAACCACAGTGGAGATTCAACTCCATTCACTGGCTCAGCTGGAATTCAGCACAGACAGGTGAGCAAAACAGGTCGGTATGAATTTAGTAAGGTAGCTCTGTCTTCTTTGACTCAAGACTGGATAACCACAGTGGAGATTCGACTCGATTCACTGGCTCAGCTGGACTTCAGCATAGAGAGGTGAGCAGAACAGGTCGATATGAATTCAGTAAGGTAGCTTGTCTTCCTTGACTCAGGACTGGATAACAACAGTGGAGATTCAACTTGGTTCACTGGCTCAGCAGGAATTCAGCATAGACAGGTGAGCAGAACTGGTCGGTATGAATTCAGTAAGGTAGCTCCGTCTTCCTGGACACAGAACTGGATAACAACAGTGGAGTTCGACTCGGTTCACTAGCTCAGCAGGACTTCAGCACAGACAGGTGAGCAAAACAGGTCGGTGTGAATTCAGTGGGATAACTCTGTCTTCCTGGACATGAGACTGGATAACCACGGTGGAGATTTGATTCGTCGGCTCTGTTCGTTCAGATACCACACAATCTGCAACTTCTTTCCCCCTACTCGTGTATGCACTGCAAAACACTCAATGGCACACGTGATTAAAATAACTGCCACTGCACTCACAAATCTCAACCAATACAGCAGCGTGCAGGCCCGGACGGCAGCCTTGGCGGAGAGAGACTCCGTTACCGATGTAAACAAAGGCTGCACTGCAATATCACGTCCCAAAGCACTCCTCTTCTTTCTCAAAATAATGCCTTTAGACACTTATTTCCTTAAGTCCCATGTTTCCTACCGCTGGCCATTTCCTTGCTGTCTCTCCATAAGAAATCCACTGCGCCTTCTCGGTTCACTCTCTGCTCCCCATCTCCCTTTTCTCTCAATATCAACCTCTTTTATGTACCTCATGTCTAATCGCCCTTTCTGATGTTTCCTATCACACTCGTCAGCTCTTTTTCATTGTTTCTCCCTACTTCCGTGTTTTCCCGGAACTGGCCCTGTGTCTCACCGGAAGCGCTCCCCATACACAACTTCCGACAATAAGGTTTTGCTTTTAGTCACCCCATGACAATACACTCAACATTCATCGCCCTCTATTTAATGTGCCTTCTCAATGAACACCCCACAGGGACAGATCTAAATGATTGACATCTCATGGCATTTACAAATCCCAAGTAAAATTCCACAGTTCACCAGAGTACAATTTCCAGCTCGTTTAGGAAGCTTTATGCATTTCCAGCTTGTATCTCATTAAAATGTTCAAAGCCATGCAGTGGTAGCAGAATAATAAATATGTATTGTATTGGCATGGTTCGAATCCCTAATTAATTTAGATGATTATGATAAACACAGAACAGAAGTTTTTGTCCCTACAGCAGGGGGGACAACATCAGTGAACATTTGAATGACCTTGACATTTGACAAACAACCAGCCGGAGCAATATTTTGTTTGAAACATTGATGTCAAGTTTCAGCATTATTCAGACTACAGTGTGATTTTATTATTCTATCAAACACTAAAAAAATTAAGATAACTATAATGATACTTATTAGTGTCCACACCAACAGGCAATATCAATCTGTTTATTCTAAAAAGTTCTGTCGTTTGCCAGTCGAGCTTGATTTAACCAGGATGGATTATGATTGGCTGTCAATGTGTTTATCATTCATAAGCTGAAAAAAAAAGGTCTGAAAGTGATTCCAATTATATTGTGTCGTGGATTGCTATTCTTTTACATTTAAAATGAATTTTATAATTGGCTGCTGATGATTGACAAAAAAAAAATCAGCCTAAAAGTGATTCCAACAATATCGTTCCTCTGCGCCATCATCACTATATTTGTGGTGTGGACTTTTGAGACTTAGAGAAAACACATATGACCCAAAGGAATGCATATGGAGAACACTGAGTCACCGTCCAGTACTAGCTGGTTGAAGCGAGTACATGAGGACACAGGCTCCACTCGGAGATTGTAGAATCTGGCGAATGAGAATGAGGCGCCATGTCTGTTAGTGAGGCGCCATGCGCTAGAGCCCAAGAGGACACCATACTCCGGGTGGAGTGGGCAGTCACACCAAGGGGGCACGGTTGACCTTGTTGCTGGTATGCCAAAGCAATGGCGTCCACTATCTAGTGAGACAGCCTTTGCTTGGAGAGAGCCTTTTCCTTCAGCATCCCACAATAACAGACAAAAAGTTGGCCTGAGGTCCTGAAACGGTGTTCTGTCTTCATAGGCATGGAGAGCACATACTGGACAGAGCAGTGCCAAGGCTAGGTCTGCATCCTCCAAGGACAGCGCTTGCAGTTTCACCACCTGGTCCCGAAAGGGAGTGGTGAAAACCTTGGGCACATATCCAGGCCGGGGTCTCAGAATCACGTGAGAGTAAACCGGTCCGAATTCCAGGCACTCTTCGTCAACAGAGAATGCGTGCAGGTCCCCTACCCTCTTGATGGAGGCCAGTGCAACCAGGAGCGCTGTCTTCATTGACTTCCTTTAACTCCACTGATTTCAAAGGCTCAATGGGAGCACTCTGCACTCTAAAATCACAGAGTAAAATTAAATTGTGACCCTCCAAACGCTGAAAGGAATACATGACCCAAAAAATAAATAATAATAATAATTCTAATATGTTTGAGATTTTGTTGTTGAGATGTGATTGAAAATGACAGCCTGAAAAGGAACCTAGCTGAAGAAAGTAGGATTATTTGAGTTGTGTGTGTGTGTGTGGTTGTATTATAGGCCTGAGCATTGAGTAGTAGCAGGAGCAGGTGCTTTTGGCTGATTGAGTCATCTCTCACCCTGTGCTTCCCTCCAAGACCTTGTCCTGCCCTCTCAGTAGTCTTGTGGCTCTTTCCCTATAGGGACACGCACATGCACACATGCACAAACACACAAACACACAGCAAATGCCAAACAAAACTAACAACCAAGTCTCTTGCTATATTACATTTATAGTACACCAAAAAATAAAAATACAATAACTAGCGTGATGGCAATAAAACATATTGGTAAAATTAGCTGTGGGAAGATTCTTAAAAAAAATCTGTTTTCCACAGACAAAAATGTGTCTCTCAGGACTGGTTAAGCAATAAAGCAAATGAGACAGGAGTTGAGTAATTCATTAATCTTGTTTACTCATTTCACTTCTGCTCTCACATGCATAACACTGCAATAATAGTTCAGACTTCCTCTTCAAAATAGGAGTCACAAAACAATTCTACCCATGGACATATCAAAAAAATATTAGACATCATTTTGGGGTCAACTCCTCGTAAGATTCAAAATGAAAAAAAAAAAAAGTTAGTTTTTACTCCGTGACAGAAATGCTAAATAATTATTCCCTGTTTAGTCATTTAGTCATTCAAGTTGGCGGAATGGCTTTTAAAAACATGTTTCTACCAATGATTGCAGTTATAATATTTTGTACTTGAAGAATTGCTGGTAACACTTAATTTTAAGGTGACCAAGTTACACGGTACTCCATGTAATAACAGTAAATCATGCATAATTACAAGTAACTAACCCTTAACCAAACAGTAAAGGTCCACACCGAGTCCAAAATTCTCAGTTAAAAAATCAAAACAACCTCACGTTGTGTCAATTACGTTTACACACTGCCTCCAAAACATTCGCCCGTCATTAAAAAATTCGGATTGGGTTAAATTTTTTTATATTACTCAGTACTTATTTGAGTAAGTGCAATGTAACTAACATTCAAATAAAATGTAACCGAATTGCCTACTTTGTGATTGCTACATCTACTCTTAAATCTTAAATAATGCAGAACACTGATTATTAGTTTTCATCAGAGTGCGTTAAGAATATTTTGTTTATATTTATGAGGTTTTCCTTCTCTGTCTCTTTTAAATGTGCATCGGGTATCTAACACGCTCAGTGCAGACAATGGGAGTGATTGACAGGTAGATTTATTCAGGCAGAAGGGCTTTCCCCTTGCTCTGCTGCTCCCCCAGGTGTGAACAAAGGACAGAACTAGAGCAAATCCCCATGTGGCACAGGCTGATCTCTGTGAATGAGTATAATTACTACTCTGTTTTCAATGTCTCTGGAGGAAAATGATAAACTGAAGCGTTATCTTGGTTATAGTATGTCATAAAGAAAGACTATATTACAGTGACAAAAGGGTAAATGTTTATGTGAATAAAAGCCTAAATTCAATCGGTTCATCATATAAAGTGATTGTGTCGCTTCAGAAAATATTGGACTAAACCGCTCAATTCATTTGGATTCGTTTTTACGATCTCTTTCTAAACTTTTTTAAGCCTCAAAGTGGTAGTTGCGTAGACTGTCAATGGAGGGACAGAAAGCTCTCATATTTCATCAAAAAGATCTCCGTTTGTGTTCCAAAGATGAGCAAAAGTTTTACAGTTTTTTTGGAATGGCATGAGGGTGAGTAATTAATTACCAGTGTTGTGCCTAAATGCGTTCAATGAACGAAATGAGCGTTCATATTTTGGGCGAACGTGAACTGAACGTACTGTATTACTGCCTGATGAACGTTACTGTGAACGCGTTCATTCTGGTGTCTGTGAACGCATGTTCTCTCAGCTTAACTTCGTACAATATGTAGCGAAAAAAACACCCAATCTGGCAACACAAGCCACCAGTGTCGCACCGCAGCCCCCGTCGATAAAGCAGCGAGTGAGGAGGCGTCGAATGATCATTTAAACGGGTTTTATGACAAGGTCGGTGAGGATGGGAAAATCGTACATTTCTGTGCAAACTTTGCCGTCAATAAAATTGTTGTCTGTGGTGTTATACAGCCCATTCTCATGCCAAAGCGTCATATGCTGACGCCTTTGACATATCGTCTACATCCAACGCTCAACGCACCGTTTAGCGTCAATATGAGACGCAGATATAAATGGGCCAGAAGGCGCCTCCTAGTGGTCTAAACCTAAACCTACCCCAGAACTAAACCTCCCATAACCGAACAAAGCTCTGTGCGTGTTATTTTGACGCTAAAGGGTGCCATGTACGTTGGATTTAGACGAAATTTGTGTCACTATATGACCCCCTAGGATGAGAACGCGTTGTTTTATATGGGCTGTGGCTATAAAACTTTTTTTTTTTTTTAAAGAAGCTCGCAACATAGAAAAAGAACTAATGAATTAATTTATTAATTAACAAGTACATTTTTTTGAAGTATGAACTATGAACTGAACTAGTTCATTTTAAAATGTGTAAACTGAACTTTGAACTAGTTTGTGTAGAAAGTGAACTTTCCCTACACTGTTAATTACATAATTTTAAATTTTGTGTGAACTATTCCTTTAAGATTTGCAGTGTAAACAGCCTATACTTGCACAAAAATAATACCCCTTAACTGTAAAAACAACCCTTTTAATACAACACAAAAGCACACAGTGGGAACAGACCAGGTCATCCCTATCAGGGAATTTTGTTGCCAAAGATGTTTTGTTTAATTCTGTTTAAAAGTACAGGAATTAAATGACACCAATGATATCCATCCTATCTAGTATCTCTCTTTTTTCAAAGAAGTGTCCCCACAAGACCATCAAGAGTACCTAACAGACACTCGCCACAAAATATGGTATTGGTGGTATTTTGATATGCATAAATATTCTATAATTGGATCACAGCTCCGCAACCTGGTGATTCCAAAGACTCTTGTCTACCTTGCTCGAGCTGAAAAGTGATTCATGTTAAATGGACTGCATTTATATAGCACTTTCATAGACCTAATGGCCACCAAAGCGCTTTACATTTTGCCTCACATTCACCCATTCACACACTCATTCATACACCGACGGCGCTGTCAGCCATACAAGGTGCCATCCAGCTCGGGGAGCAGGAGCAGCTGGGGTCGACACTTGGTCAGGTGGAACCGGGGATTGAACCACCAACCTTTCGGTTTGTAGACAACCTACATGAACCACTGAGCCACTGCCGCCCCTATTCTGTGATTCAGTGATTTTTGATCACGTGTGGAAATAGCTTACGTCCTAAGGATCACAATCATTTCGTTTTCAGCTTTCTTATTTATTCAGCACAGTGCTCTTTTGAGTCGCTGAATCTCTGGAGTGGATGTCGTTGAATATAGCTCTCAAAACTGGCTTATTTTGCCAGATATAAAATGTGCTCCGCTAAAAAGATCTCAGTTTAAAGTGCTTCTGTGACAGTTGCCATGCAGACCCCACATGAGATGTATTAAAGAGTTTGAAACTTGACAGTTTTGTCAGGATTGCCATGGCAACCACAAAAGGGTCTCGTTATTCACTGGTGTATTTTTTTATTTCTATTTTTTTTTATATAGAATCCTTCTCTCAAAAAAAGAATAAACAAAATAATTCATAAATAAATCATAAAAACAAAATGATAAAAAAAAAAAAGTATAAAATGTGTAAAAATATCCAACAATAAACCTTTCCTCCCGCTTAGGTACTAAACTATAGTTCCTTAATCACTCCTCATTAAATTCTTTCTACCAATCCAATGAAAATGATACTTTCTATTTCTCAGATTAAAATGCAGCTGCAAACATTGCCTTTATCTCCCTCCTCGCACTCATTTTTTTTTCATTTACATCTCAATAATAATATACAAATTTCCCTCAGATATGTTGCATTACCCTGCTGCATAATTCTAAAATCGTTAAATAAATCTTGTTAATAACTCATTAGCATCAGGATCTCAATATTGTTAAATAATGAAGCATCCCTTATTTCTTTCATCTGAGCGAGGGGGCCTTCAGGACGTTTCGCTGTTGTGTAATGACGAAAATACCCAGAGGAATATTATCGTTTAATTCAGACGTTGGGACTAAGTGATGATTACAGCAAATTCATCTGCAAATAAGAACTTTCCATATTTATGGGTTCTTATAGTTCGGGGCAGATGGCGATATTACGTATTAGTGAAAGAAAAGCTTAATGGTAATGCACATTTGCTTGTCATCAGGGTTTTTCAATGAGATAACAGGGAGATGTGCTGAAGCCAAGAGATCAGTTGTTTTACAACTAATAGCTGAATAAAAGAATGCTCAAAATGTAGATAGAGAAACTAAAAGAGAATTAGGTACAAATGTAGAAAAAAAATTTGCAGTAAGAAATCTTTCTGCCAACATCCCTGGATACACATCACTGACAAAATTAATGTTTGCTTTTATCATGTCACATCTTACTGTCAGAGATATGTGTATTCATATTATATATATATATATATATTTTTTTTTTTTTTTTAATTTACATAAACATTTGCAATCAGACTCCAAATTACAGTTTAATATGGTCGTTAATTATGAGAGTAAACACAACAATAGCTACACGTTTATTTTGTGATTTACAGAGATAAACCCAAGCACAGACAAGATGCTTAACATACACACACACTTTCTTATAGGACAAAACAAGAGAAAACAAAACCCACAAGGGGGCAAAACATAGACAGGACCAGGAGAGACTAAACTTTGACGAAGACTTGACAGATTACTTGACAATAAACAAACAGTAGATCTAGAATCAGAATTCTCTCTAGATAATACTCTTGACAGGATACTCAAGGCTTAACAAGGAAGGTAACACGCAGGTAAGAATCACAATGAACCGACACAGGACAGCAAAAAGGGATGATATAGGGAGACACTAATGACAAGAACAGCTGAAGCTGACTGGACAATGACAAGACGAGGATAACAGGGGGGTGGGGTACGTAATGAGACAACACAAGCACATGGCCCAAACAAAAGGCAGTCAAGCAGTCATTGCCAATGACCCCACCAGCAAAGCATTCTGGGTAACTACAACACATCAACACATCTGTAACTTAGCAAACGACATCAAACATTTTTATAATTAGCAATTTTAGAATTACTGTAGCATATAAACATTAGGAAACCCAATAAGTATGCGATGTGCGAATGATTTTGAAGGTCTAATGTGTATTTTTGACACTGAATAATGACACTGACCGATCTGGGAAAACCCACCCCATTGTGAAATTTGAAAGCTGGTATCAAGCCCTTTCCAAATCTGTTTATTTTTTTTCATAGCTTGTTGGTAGCAAAATCTGAAGTTGGAACAGAATTTTGAGAAAAACAGGTTTAATTAACTGTCACATCCCGCTAGCCAGCGGTACGCTTGGCACTCTTTTTATTGCCTTTTTTCATATCTCATATTTTAGTATCATCATAAATTTGGTATCATTTGAAAGCTTACAAACTCAAAATCCATCCTATGAGTCCATTATGGCATCATTTAGGGCACTTACACCCTCTGGAATTAACAGATTGAGGCGAGCAAGATCATTTAAGCGAGCAGCTATTTCAGACTCCGTTGTTCTCTTGTTCTCCTCCATCTCGGGATAACGTTATAAAATGTCGTATAATATGTCGTTACAGTTTAAACAGGATTGGCATGATATGCGCACTGATACACCTTCACTGTACATGTTATGTGGTTTATTTTGATAGGTAAACTATCTTTTTAGTGTTAAGAGATGGACAGGTATGGGTGTTTTTTTTTTTCACCTTCACCGAGTGTGAGATAAATGGTAGCATTAGAGAAAAATATAAATTGCTATTTTTCTGCACTAAACAAAGGAATTTTGTCAAGATACTTTCAGAGATAAGAGTCAAGATGTTATAAAATAATAATTTAATGAAAAAAATAATAATTTTGACAAGAAACTGACATACCCAGCGTGACATCTGTTTTCCCAGATCGTATCACAATTGGTTTGGCAAAATGAACACTGTTATTTCACTTTGTAATTTTTGTATTATTATAACTGTGAAGCTGCTTTAAAACAATCGGTATTATAAAAGGTTCAATATAAATACATGTAAAATGGAAATAATGATTGTTTCCAAACAGTACCCTAGTTTAAAAAAAAAAAAATACAGATAGCCCTGCCAAATCAGCCCATTGGTTGCCCAGTGTTGCTATGCTGGGATGCCCAATTAAACAATGCACTGTTTTAAAAATGCCAGTGCTCAGACTTTTTTTTTAATAAATCAGCATGCAAATGGCTTAATTCCAATCATCTATGCATATTCAGGAAGAACAAGGTAAAGTATTTAACAATTAAAACCTTTAATTTTTCATTGTGTTCACTATGTAAATAGCCACATTGATGAAGAGACTGAAAAAGAAAGGCATCAACAGCAGATGTAAGTACTCGCACAGGCTCAAAGGTAGATGGGAAGAGGCAAGAACATTTAGAGGAAGAGGAGGAAGGAGAGAAAGCCGGAAAAAACATCAGAGGAAATTCAGGGGCCACACAGTGGGAAAGTTTGTTCTCTGTGGAAAAAAAGAGGATAGATTGGAGCGACGCTGCAGTCATATTCCACCCTGGTGACATTGTTCGTGGAAAGCAATAGTCCGCAGAACATAGAGGCATTTATGTCAATATTTACACTCTAATGTAATTTTCCTGTGGGCCAAGACTTTCAAAAGAGCTCTACAGAGTGCTGACAGTGTCTGGCCTCCATGTCAAACCCCTGCTATGATACTAATTACACTCCTTGCAAATTGGTTTAATATGCATAAAGTGTCTCGACTCATTATCCACAGGGTTTTGCTTGCCCTGACCAGGCGGAGAACATCTCGGTGTGAGCCGTAAACCAGCGTTACGTGCCACACAAAGCACTTTGTTGTGACATTTACACGACAAGGGGCAGGGAAAGGGAGTTAAAATGGGTCAGAGATGAAAACGGAGCTGAGAATAAGATGGATTCGTACATACGGTATATGGTTTGTAATGCATTTAGTGATGTAAGTGAATAAACAAGGTTTTATAGCACTGGCAACTGGAGGCAAGCTCTAGGAAAATTGTGACAACAGAGAGACAGGCAGAAACGGAAAGTGGTGAGTGAGGGAAATTAGAAAGACAGTGGAAGACATGGAGGAGAGTCCAATTTGGCACTGTCCTCCTGTCAATGTGTTGCCCTACGACTTTCTGTGACGGCTTCTGTTTGTGTGTGTATGTGTGTGTGTGTGGGGGCTTCAAATCTCATTCCTCTCCTGTTAACGCATGACACCTCAGCGAAGGATTTTGCACCCTCTTACCCCACCATCCTTACTCCTGACATAATGACTGATGAAAATTCCTCAGGAATTATTCCTCATCTTCAGTGGAATAATGCAATTAGAGAGAGAAAGAGGGCGAGAGAGACAGGAAAGACCTGAGAGGAAGCAGCAACTAGTGCTGCTGACAGCAAATTATGTCCCTGCCCCGACCCATAAGGTACTGATGCAAGACAGGGTTTTTTTTCTTCCCTTTTATTATCATCGTAGTTGAATTATTCAGCAGGGCCCATTAGCGTTAAGAGCAAGACTATTTTATATTTAGTCGGCTGTGTTGACTGCATCAACAGCTCTCTTCTGAGACCCTCTGTTAACAGCTCTGACAAGAAAAGAGCGCAGTGACTCAGAACTGACTGCAATTAAAGACCGAGAAGGGAGACGGAAGACCTCTGATAGGTCCTTTTTCCTAAATCATCACCGATTTGCGCAAGAGCGCATGGCCTACCATGCGTTTCTATAATGCCGTCGCATTAGCTGCAAGAAGAATTCTTTCTTTCGATGCACTGACATGATTGTTTAATAAAAACTTAAAGGGATAGTTCACTCAAAAAAATACATTCTGCCATTATTAATAAGTCTCGAATTATCGTATGATTTCAAAAGACTTGTTATATAGTGTACAAATCCAGCAGACTGTTTTTATTGTCCTTTTATTGTGTTTTTGATCCCTTTTCTTCCAGACACAGACACTGTCATTGTATTGAAAATGGCTAAGACTTTAAAATTCTCCTTTTGTGTTCCACTAAAAGTCTTACAGCATATGGGGTTGGAAAAACATTGGGCTGCTGAATATTGAAGTATTAGGGAATCTTGAATGATGTATAAAAAAAAAAACAAAAAAAACCTGACTTCATAATTTATAATCAAAATATCACACATCTATATTCCATTAAAACGACTGATGACCCGTATTGCTGGACATCATTAATCACTTAAGTTTTTTTAAACTCCACCCCTTTCTTACAATCAACTCACATTCAGATTTTACTCCATCCAATCAACAACCGATGAATAGATAAGGCCATGTGTCCAACATTTTTCTTTTCGCGGCAAGTGTTTTTTTTTAGGGATTGCCGCATTTTTAAAACGTCAGGAGGGTCACAGGGTGCTGAGCGTCTTTTTCCCGCTGAAGCCCCTTGCTTTGGTCGCAGAGAGTTGAAGAATGTTCAACTTTGGGTAAAATGCAGCGCTCATCACGGTCACGTTTTTACCCAGCCATCCAATCATAGTGGAGGAGGGGCGGGACAAATACAACACCGACCAACAACCACATTCTGCTTGTACAAAGTCAACAGATGACGACGACAACAACAACAAGCATAATAACGGAACAAAATAATTTAAAACAAGAGCCAGAGCAAACACTTTACATTGTATCAACATTTTTATATAGAAACAATACAGAAACTAATGAGAAACTAATAACACTTCCGCGGATATTCCGTATTCCATACCAACCAAAGCGTCTCAAGTAGAATCGAGTATCGATTGGAACCGAGACTAACTTTTCGTTTTTCCCGGAATGGTTCAAAAGTTAAAATTTCGATTCCTAGTTTCGATATTCACAGTCCGCCGAGCGGAAGAAGAAACCGCTGAACAACACCAACGAAGAAGTGTCTACCGGAAGTGTTGGCATAATCACGCGAGTCGAACATGAGTACCCTACGTTGGCGATGCAAAGTGTGGCTTCACTTTTCTAAAAATAACGATATCTCGGCAAAATGCAAAATTTGTGACAAAAGGAGTATTTTTACAGAAGGAGTATTTCCTTCAGAAAGGCTGTTGGCTAAACTTTTTTGACCCTGCCTCTTAAAAGAATCGGAATCGAGAATCGTTAGGAACCGGAATCGAAACAACGAATCGGAATCGTTCGAATTCAAACGATACCCAACCCTAGTCTCAAGTGAAAAAAAACCCGCTGTGCTGCCAAAACGCTCTCAAACGCCCACAGCTTGGCGTTTCCAACAGTGCGCCAAGTGTTTTCAGCTGGCTAAAATCGCATTGGTGGACACAACGTTTTTTCTTTTCAATAATCCGCTTCATTTGGATTTACTCACGAAACGACATTACGTCACTACCTCAGTTTCAACAGGAATATTAATATTTAATGTTTTTTTTTAGTGTTGATTGGCTTACAATAGAGAATAGAGTGAGTTTGTCATACTAACTTCCAGCTAAAATTAAATGTGCTTGTTTGAAACGTGACGATAAGGCTGATAAGCACATGTGGCCATTATTTGAGTGACATGGACCTCTATTTGTGAGTGTGTCTCTGCTTTGTCTCTATCCCCACCAGCTGTGCCCTTTGACTGGCTCCAGACTTTGATGAACTGTCATATCAGCCAGCTCATCACCTGAAAAAAAAACTAGCTTGTGAAGAAAAGGCAAACTTTCTCAAATCTCAAACAGAGAACGGCTCCAATTCACTCCTGAAGAGACCACTTGGAAATTGCAACATATCTCTTGATTTTATTTTATTTTTTTTACCAACATTTCTTTTTCCCCCAACATCCATTGCATTTTTTTTTTCAGAGCTGAAAAACAAAAAGGATCATGCTTTAAAAACCCTTACTGACACAACTCACAGGAGACCATTAAAAAACAATGCCCTGATATCAGAGCTAGTTTGACAGCAAGGTGATGTTACACCATTATTCGTAAGTTCTCAGCAAATCACACCAAAACCAGTCAAAACCACCAATGCGGTTCTTATTTGAGATTTTAACATAGCTTTTATAATTTTTAAAGCTGTGAAACAGGAATGGCTCTTCCCACACTGTCACATGATATTCAGATATGGCAGATTATTTATGATGAGAGTAGTCTGGCTGTGGGTGGAAGTGAGATGGTGCTATAGCTCTCCATGTCTCTTAGGAATAAGTGTATAAAAAAATCTGGTTTCACTTTATTTTGATGGTCCCTTTAACTCATTCTGTTGACTATATTTTTTAACTAATGTTGCACCTACATGTCTACTAACCCTCATTAGAGTGTTAGTTGAGTATTAATAGACTGGTAGGGTTAGATTAAGTTGACATGTAGTTGCAAAATTACTTATAGTCAGTAGAGTGTCTGTTGGAGGACCATCACAATAAAGTGTTTGCAGATATTAAGCAGAGAACAGCTTCTGTCATTTTAGAGTGTCTGTGTGAGGAAATTGCAGCTGCTAACACACACGAAACCCCGCCCTCTGCAGCCGCTCATTTGCATTTAAAGGGCCAGGCACAAAACGGTGCGTTTTTGCACACCCTCAAAAAGTGACAACTGTAACATGCTATATAAAAATATCTATGGGGTATTTTGTGATAAAACTTCACACACACACTCTGAAGACACCAGAGATTTATTTTACATCTTGTGAAAATTGTATTTTACCACCCCTTTAAAATGAAGTGTTACCAAAAATCTACAAAGTGACTCTCCAAGACTCTCCAAGGCTCTCTCACATATAGTCAGACCACTGCGAAAAAGTTTTAGATGACAACCAAGAGGTGTTGTTATCTGAGTTACAAGAATATAAGGCAGTGCTATACGGGATCCATTTAGTGTAATGTTTCTTCTGGAGAATCAAATCAAATCAGATTATTGGGATAAAATATTGTCTTTGTGAACAGTGTGAACATATTAGTTTGAATTTACACTATTTCTGGGTATACTAGCTGTGCCCTTTGAAGCTTTTAAACGTAGTAAAAACAGCCTAAAAGAGTATTTTAACATCTCAAAGGACTTATTTACAAGAATCATTTCCATAGGGAATGTATGGACGAAGTGAATATACTTTATGAATTTTGTGTTTCAGAAGTCACTGCACTTCCCTTTGAACTGTTCTAGAGGCTACTGATCTTCAAGTGACCTCTTGATGTAGAATCATTATGCTTTACGTTTCTCTTTCAGAAGAAGATTTACCCTTTTTCTCTTTTTGAAAATCAGCTTGGACAAGGTCATATATTGTTGCAAGCATCTTTCGTTGATATGGGATTCAATGTCATACCATTCCAAAAGCAACACACACATCTAGATGAAGGGGCTAATTGTAACACAGTATATCACTTAAATGGTTTTATATTATGCACCACTATTCTAAAGTTTAGTGTCAGTATGTTTATGAAATAAATGAATACTTTTATTCAAGGATGCACCAAATTCATAAAAAGTGAAACTAAAGAATTTTACATTACAAATTATATCTATTTCAAATAAATGCTGTTCTTTTGAACATTCTACTCATCATAGACATTTCCACAAAAACACACTTTTTTTTAACCTTGATTAGGTTAGACTTTATTTCAATAGTCCACTTTAGACATTCTGCTAACTATACACACATTTTAAACAACATCTTAACTAACTCTAGACTGACTGCTTAATATCTGCTAACACTTTACAATGATGGTCCAGCAACAGAGAATCTACTGACCCTAAACCAAACCTATCAGTCTACAAATATTCTAATGGGAGTTAGTTGACATGAAGTTGCAAAATTAGGCAGAATGTCTAAAGTGGGCTTTTGAAATAAAATGTGTCTTGCATCAAATCAGCATACTTCAATGATTTCTGAAGGAACAATTATTTAATATATAGTATATTATAAGGGTATAAAAAATAAACTACATACGATAAAATGTAATCAAATAGTAAATGGACAAAATGATTTAAAAAATGATAAATGTAAAAGAATCAAAATTGTAAAAAAAAAACAGTAAGCTTCTGCCTAGCATCCTTCAGGTTTGGTAAAGGGCTCTCGAAGGGCGGCGAGTGAAACACCTCCACATCCCTCTTAGAGTTTAACAGGGAAGTTCTCTTCTGCCCTGAGCAGCCACTCAGTCTGGGGTTTGTGTTGAGTGACAAAGAGCGCTTTTACACTGTGACACATGTCTGATAGGAACAGCCACAACTCTCCTATGACATGTTTCTGTGTGCTTCAGAGCACCCAACTCTCTTCCACAATCCACCCACAGAATGCCAATGATCGGAATAAGGGTCTCAGCTACAGAAACAGCCACTCAGGTATGACTGGATGTCAGGAATCAGTCTCACAAGCTGCAATTACACTATTTTCCTCTTCCATTGGCAGGTCCTTGCTAGCTCCAGACCGATGCCCTCATTTACATGACCTTTGAATGGGGTGGTTCGTATTCAACAAAGGCCCTGTACCAGAACCGCAGAGGCTGCGAACGCTAGCTGTTATTATATCCTCTACTGCTCTCCCACATAATACGTAATGAATATTAATACACTCACAATACAGTACAGACTGATGGGTTATTAAAGGTAATTATGGGTAAACTTTGCCAATACCAAATCATTGTACTGCTCTCCAGTGTATAACAGTCTGTTGGAAAAAATCCTGCCACTTCTGCCATCTCTTACAGCAAAAATGAAAATTCTGTCATCGTGTACTCACCTTCATGCTGGGGGTATACTTTATTAAAGACTGTAACACCAAGGTTTGCTCAAAAAACTCACAAACCTACAAATCTACAGCTGAGGGGAAGGCTAATTAATCATTATAAATTATTAATGAAAATGCAAAGCTATTGTACCAACTGGTGTGCTTTATTTTATTTATCGATTTTTTGTTATGCATTTATTTGTTTCTAATTAGTTCAATTTAGTTAGATAGATGACTGGTCACTATTCACTTTTATTGTATGAAAAAGAGCAACATTAACATTCTGCGAAATATCTAATTTTGTGAACAAAAAAATCTTTTGAGTGAAGGTGAGTAAAGGATAAGATTATATTTTGGGGAACAATCAATATGAATCAAGTAACAAAATACAATAAACTGTCTCTAAAGCCAAATAACAAGAACCAAACTTGGGTGTAAACATAATATAAACTGAATTAAATGTAGCTGAAGCATTATTAGCATAGCTATTTAAAAAAAAATCTGAGCGAGTGCCACAAACTAAGTGCGACAGATCAAAGATATTTTCTTAAAATTTGTATTCTTTAAAGTTACAAAACTAATATCAACGAAATGCCTGATAACACAGAGTTTAACCAAAAGAATTGTATTAGCAAAAAAAGCTAACTGATTACAGAAACCAGCAATGCTAATTTGAAACCAACTAAACAGAAATAGGGTTTTTGCACGACCCCATTTATGTTGTCTGACTGCATTAGAGTTCTCCTAGGAAGAGCCTGCAGGCTTCCTGTACATCTGACATACAGCAGCCATATGAAACGTTCACCAGGAATAAAATCTGGAGCCACAGCCTCAAAGGAATCCTCACAGAATACATTACTGAAAAATAAAACTGACTTTTCAAAGTATTACCAATGTCAGGTAAGAAATTAATAAGCTTCAAAACCGCAGCATTTGAAGATGGTTTCAAGGTAGCAATGTTTCTTTCATTTGACACTTTCCTTCATTTCGAATGCTCCGGTGCATATTAAGGAAGAGACGTCAAGAAGATCGATGGATCATGTTTGCATCCACCCAAATTTCCACAAAACAGCCATGTCGCGTTTAACTCGTCAAAGAAAATCAGATATAGCCATGCATTGTGGAATTGAGACGAACATGGGACTAGATCGGAGTGCCGGTCCTAAAAGACATGGACCTGCAGGGTTTGGCTTTCAGCTTATGTTCAGAAATACCCACACATTCAGCAGGATTTGTGCATAAAGAATAAGAGAAAAAAGCCACGAGAACGAAGGAGGGCTAGTGCTGAGAAGTAGAGGAGGGGTTGCGGAGGAGCTGTGAACTCCAGAGGCAGGGGGTACTGGAAAGAGAAGGATCACACAAAGTATAGCGAGGGCGGTAGACCTGGAGCCGGCTTAATTTGAGGGGTGCTCAGCTCGGCCCTTCTTCTCAAGAGCCATGGAGAGGTCTCGCGGCAATCCACTGATCATTATGGAAAAGGAGCTGGAGAGGTACAGCTCAAACATAGAATATCAATCATCCATGGGTGAATCTGATGCATGTGCGAATGGTGCAACATGATTCTTAACAAGTGAAAAACATTTAAAAACAAATGATAATTCTGAATAGCAAGCATGCATTCAGTGTCAGGTCACACTTTGTTTCCTGCACGTTCCTCCTTGTGATTCGTTCCTCCCTGCAGAGGAAGGGGAAACATGGGGTCGGCACTCCTGTTCCCATTCCTCTGTTTCTGTCTAGCTGACTCACCTCGTCACAGGCCGTAATTAAAACCACAGGTGGGAGTTGCAACACTCCCGGTCTCCTCCCGGCACAGAAGGACACCATATGGTTCAAAGGAAGGTTATTTATTCAAAGAAAAAGAAGGGGTTAAAACATCAAAAGGAGCTAACTTTTGATCAGACTGAAAAGTGCAGGCTGGAACAAAGGGGATCACTGTCCTTCAAATCATTCTGCAACATAAAGCATGAAATCTGAGTTGATGTCCAGCATGGCCATGCTGTGATTGTAGTTGGACCGGACTTTACCCTTAGAGGGATACTCCACTGTTTTTTCATTTTAAACTGTGTTATTCCCTTAACTAAGACGAATTGATGCATACCTCTCTTGTCTCAGTGCGCGCACTTAATCCCATTTAAATACAGATACATGAGTAGTGTAACTCGACCAAGAATGATGACTCAAAATAAAACGTTGCGCTTTTCTAAACATGTAAAGTTGATAACTATAATGTATGGTGGAATACCACAGCAAGTGCTGTTCTCTAAGCAGCATATACCCGTATGTTATACCAGTTCCCAAACAAGCGATTTATAGACTATCATGACGGAAATGACTTGTGAAAGAAAACCGGAGCATGAGCTTTTGAAGCTCCGTCTTCTTCTTGAAAGAGGGCTGGGAGCACCAGCTCATTTGCATTTAAAGGGACACACACAAAAATGGCACTTTTAACATGCTACATATATATGTGGAGTATTTTGAGCTGAACCTTCACAAATATGCTTTGGGGACATTTTACAACATAAACTAACCTTGGCTTATCATAAAAATGTCAAACTTGACATTTTAAGATGTAGTCATTTTAATATTTTGATATTTTAAGATGTAGTCAGATTCATTTTTGTTTTTTAAATATTGATAAAGCATTTTGTTAAAATATTACATCAGCTTTCAGTAAGCTACTTAAGATTTTTTTTTTAGGGAGGGGGGGGGGGTTAAATTAATTAATTAATAGGATTAATACAATCAATGTCATGTTATTAACTAAATAGTACCATGACAAATCAACAATCTGCCTCAGATGGTGAAGCAACAAGCCAGTGCTAAATTTAATCTTTTTTTAAAAAATCTGCATAATTAGTTTAATATTTTGTTTATGAATTTAAGCACAACAGGGGGAGCTGTTATACACTCTTGTAAACATGGAGAGCAATGCTCCCTTGTAAAAGCATCATTTAAAAAATTTGTCTCAATGGGATGATAAAGAGCCATCCAATGTGCTCCAGTTTAAGCTTCCATGAAATCCCATTGTTCTTAGACCAGTGATGATAATCCCAGCTGTAAGAGTAGAGAGCATTTCCTCCAATGAGATAAAACCCATGCTGGAGTTTTTCTGTTGTGTTTTCTCATGTAGGGCCTCCAAGGCAGTTAGTGTTCAGAAAGCATAAACAGAAACAGAATGCTTCATCTGCTGGATTTATTCAATGTGTCTGCAGCATCTGTTAAGGCCAATAGCAAATCAAGAGCTTGTGGGAGCAAAGAATTTTCCTAATTTTTATGTGAAGTGATTTATTGTATTTCTGTAAATAGGAATGGTTTGATTGCATCAACATCCATGTTTAGCACATGACATTTGTGAATTATAAAGATTGGCAGTCACCCACGGATAAGACCTAGAATACCAAATGGATATTCCAAAACGTATCTTCGGTTCTCTCTAGAAGAGAGAAAGAATATTGCATAAGTTAGCTTACGCTACAGAAAGATTAATCTTTTCGAGATACTGAAGCCAAAAATTATCCTTAATTCGTATATCCATTTTCAACGTAGTGCAGCAGATAGCAGATCAAGAGCAGGCTGTCTAGCATGGACAGTTTAGTTAGTTTACGCTACGCCGGGAACCCATTGTCAACTCCGTTCGAGCCAAGCATTCAAGATTTCCCAAGGAAACCAGATAAGTGGGAAAATAAGGTGGCCAGCAATGCGGGTCAACACTTGTACATAAGCATTCATAGAGAAGAAAGAGCAGCGGAACGAGCCCTGATGCCCAAGGGGCATTGCAGACCTTTTGACGCGTAAGCAGCTGCTATAGCACGTTTGACTGATGACAGAGCAGTCAGAAAAAACGGTTATGAGTGACAGGTACTTTAACTAAACGGAATCTTGTGGTTCAAAGGGAAAAGCTTTAAGGGTCTTGAAAACCAATGAAAGATCCCACATAGGAACCGACGGGGGCGCAGAAGTTTCATCCTTCTAGCTCCTCTAAGGAAGCAGATGGCAAGCTCGTTTTTCCCTAGTGATCATCCACGCGTTAACTTTGCGAACGCTGCAATGGCCGCCACAAAGACTTTAAGCATAGATGGAGACCTTCCCTTATCCAACAGCTCTTGTAGGAAACTGAGACCCCACATGTCCGTGAGTCCAGATTTTTGTCGGTGCACCATTTGGAGAACACAGACCATTTAGATGCATAAAGCTTGTGGAGGGAGCTCTAGACTGCATAATTGTGTTCATCACTCCTTCTGGCAGGGCAATGGGTACCCGTTGATCAACCATGCGTGCAGAGACCAGAACCTTGGATGGGGATGACAGATTGAGCCGCAAGCTTGAGAGAGGAGATCTTTTCTCACCGAAATCGGCCACGGGGCTGTTTGAGACAGCCGTGTCAGCTCCGGGAACCAAGTCTGATTCTCCTAACACGGGTCTATAAGGAGCACCGAGTGGCGTGTTTCCTTGATCCTCTTGATTACTTGTGGTAACAGAGAGATCGGAGGGAAGGCATACAGCGGGCGACTGGGGCAGATTTGGGCCAGCACGTCCTTGTTCTTTGAAAAGAACATCGGGCAGTGAGCGCTATTTTTTGACGCAAATAGGTCAACTTCCGCTTTGCCGAACAGGCGCCATAATTTCTGGACTGTTTGGGGGTGCAGGGACTATTCCCCTGGATAATTTGCACATCATTGCACTTTTGCACAAAAGTCATTGAGGAAGGTGGCATGCTCAGATTCCCTCATGTCAGCAAGCTTCAACCAGAGGTGCTTCTCTGTGATGGTTAACACAGCCATAGACCTTCTGATGGCTTGAACTGCAATCTTAGTAGCGCGGAGTGAGAGATCCGTCGCGCTTCTCAAGTCTGTGATGGCAGAGCTGATCCCGGCCCTTGTTGGCTTGTAGGATCTGAAGTACAGCCATCGAATGCAGGACGGAAGCGGGCTGTCAAGCCGACAAGGGCGGATGTGGCTCTGCAGGCTTTAGACGGGAAGGCAGACCTTGAGCGCCATCTCGCGGAAGGCGGACAAAGATGCACTCCGACCGCCTCTTCCACAGGGGGAATGGCAGTGTATCCCTTCTCGGTGGCGCCATCCACTTGGGAGAGCAATGCGGAGAAGTGGGAGTGAGGCCTCGTGGAGAATGCTGCATTCCAAGAGTTAGCCAGTTTCATGTCGAGTTCAGGCAGAAACAGGGCTTGACAGCGGCGACTCTGAAGAAAGCAGCCGTCAAGTGTTCAGTGCGGGCTCCTTCAGTGGCGACTACTCGAGCCCGAATCGCTCAACAGCCTGAGACAGAAGGCGCATCAGCTCAGTGTCCACTCCAGCACGGGTCCTGGATCGAGGAGGAGGAGGAGATTCCTGGATCGAGGAGGAGGAGTGATGAGAGCCCGGCCACTCCTTGTTGTCCGATGCCAGGTTAGAAGAGCAGTCCCCCTTGTGGCATTTCCTTCAGCCTCTTCATCAGAAATGACGGCAATGCGGCTTGTGGGAGGCAGCTGCGCGTCTGTGAGGGGAGATGGAGAAGGTGAGACCGAGGCTCGAGGGAGAGAGTCCGGCGAGCACATCGCTGTGGTTACAGGCTCCGGCGGGCTTTGAGAACGGCGGCCCGTTTTGCGCGGTCCTGCAAAGGGTGGAGTGTGAGGGTTGAACACTTCCAGCCGAGCCCGCAGGGTCGACATCGGAAGTGCATCGCAGAACTTACAGCCCCCTGACAAGAGGGTGAGAGCTGCGTGTTCCTGGCCCAGGCAGAGAGCGCAGATCACATGGTAGTCTCCGTCGCTGAGCGGGGCACAGCACGAACCCCCAGAAGTGCGAAGCATCTTGAAAAAGACACTTGCTGCTCTTTTAGGAGTGAGTTTGCAAAGAAAGGATATGTCACTGGATAGCTCACACAGATGGCTAAAGAGGGCGAAGACGGCCGGCTTCTTCAGGTGCCGTCCTAAGCTGGCTTGTCGCTTTCCTCGATGATGGTGGCGGCTTCTCTCTAGATCCAGCGATGCGGAGAGCTTCGCTGAAGAAATGAAAATCAGAGAAACAGCCTTCGAGCCCCTGCTTATATATGCTAAGCCACGCCCATCCTGGCGGGCTGTGATGCGATGAGGGCGCAACGTCATGCCGGGCTAAGTGGTAGGCTTCTGCAGTTGGCGCAGGGCAGCCAATGACCTATCTCAGGTTGCTACACAGCCTGCTCTTGGTCTGCTAGCTGCTGCTCTGCGTTGACAATGGATACACAAATTAAGGATAATTTTTGCCTTCAATATCTCAAAAAGATTAATCGTTCCGTAACGTAAGCTAACTTACTCAATACGAGAGAACCTCTGGTAAGAGAACAGATTTATTAGTAGATTTTTAATAGATCCCAATAAGATCGTGACGCTCTTCCCATTATGACATCACCACCACATACACAATAATGAACCCACACCCACTCAATGTAGTTGCTTTTTACTTCAGGTTGAAAATAATTGTTTCTAAATGAGCAAAATTCTGTTCAAATCTGTATATTTTTGCCCCTATTTTGGACCTCATCTTGCTGCTCAAATGCTTATATGCAGGACGCAGAAGCCAAAACCGCAGAATTCTGATCAGCCTGTTACCCTGTGACCCTGGCGAGGCAGCGTTCACATAAATCAATATGTCCATTTGCTCATGGTAACACCCTAACTCAACTCAGGGTGGCAGCTGTAAAAATATTATAAATAAGGATTCAAAAATAACCCATGCATTTCAATATCTGATTCTGGAGCATGCATTTGAATAAATATGATCCAAGTGAAGAGGAGTCATATTTATTACAATTGCAATAAAAAAGAGTGATATTTGTTCCTAAAATAGTTTTCAAAGCTTTTTGCCCACAGTCCCAAAACCAATATGTTTCAATTGGTGGGAAAGCTGTTCTGAGTTTCAAGGCTTTTCTAAGTTCATTAAGTGCCTTATTTGCATGAGGTAACTTCATGTTAAACATTTTGAATAAATAAACCAAAAACCTATATACAAGCATACATAAATAGCTGATATAACAGCTTCTGATTTTAACATGGTGTGAATGCTGCTCTTTCAATAGCTTTTGATCAAATAAAAAGCTTTTCCCCTCAACAATCAGACTGCACCTGGTCTTGTAGCCTATATACCGTCTTTGAAACTATACTGCACGACAGAGACCATTAAATCACAACAACAAGAATATCTATCTCAGGTCCCATATGGTTTACAGCTAGCTCTATGAATCCCAGCACGGTTCTACTGCCTGGATGAACTCCCATCAGATTAAGCCCATTCTCTCTGACTTTAAACCCGTGAACTCATCCCTCACCTCGCCTTTCCCCACATGACCAAGCCAGTCCCTGGAGTCCTAAACTCACCCATCTATCCACCCCTCATCTAGCTCACAATTCTGACAACTTTACAAACTCAAATTTCAGCCCAAATAAGCATGCTATACAACCATTGTGCCCTTGATAAAGAAACATAACCCCTGCACCATGCCTGCAATGATGATAGTAGGGTTCGTTCACACAGAACTCATTTTCTCCATTCCACTGTGCTAAAGGGTGTGTTATGCAGTGTATCGTATATGACAGGTTCTAAAAACACAGTTAAAAGAAATTCAACTTTAAAAAAACATGTCTCTAGACCTAAATAAAATGCATCTGTTAGGTGCCGTTCATAGAACATGTTTTTGTATTCAACTGTGCTCAACTGTACGGACACATTTCACTGATGCGTTTGTGGCTTTTGTAGCATCTTGTGCATGACCTGGCTTTGTGCAGGACTGAAGTTTATTAAGATTTCGTAAAACGAATCTATATGAATGAAGCAGTTTAGTCCTTACAGGTGTCCACCGAGCAAAGACACCTGCAAGACACTTAAGTATCTTATTCACCCATTCCTTTCCCACCTTTTCTTATTTCACTTAATCAACATGTGCTTTCAATACATTCCTGTTGTCTCTCGACAACGATCTCTCATCATGCACAGAAGGCAGCGCAATACTGCTAATCTGTGCCGTTCTCTCATCCTCACACTCGCCTCTCTGTCTTTCTATGGGACAATGGAATTGTCAATCAGTAGTAAAAAAAAGCTGACTTCATTCCAGCCTTTGTATCTCATTCTACTCTTAATATCTTGGGCTTGACTGAGACCTGGATACATCCAGAAGACTCAGCAACCCCTGCTGCTCTCTATTCTCTTTCTCTCACACCCCTCACCAGTTGAGGAGGGTGGGGGTACTGGTCTTCTCATTTCTAACAATTGGCTTTATGCACAGCTGCACTACTTCCTGAACGTAAGCCAGCTCCTTGTTTCCTGTCTGCCATTATTGGACAAACTGATTAATCCTGGTGTGCCTGACCTCAGTATTCATGGCAACAATAATCAGACACACCTGAATTAATCAAGTTCGGCCAATAATTGCAGATTTTCAATCTCTTTAGGAACTTTTTGAAGCGTCAAAGTGTCATTTGTGTAGCTGTCTATGGAGGGACAGGATCTTCATTTGTGTTTGGAAGATGAACAAGAGTCTTACTGGTTTGCAACAACATGAGGGTGAGTGATTAATGACATAATTTAAATTTTTGGAATTTAAATTAACCCTTTACATGCCAGTGGTGGTGATGGACTCGATTATGTTTTGAATTTGATCATTGTTCTGAAGTCTTTGACAAAAATGAGATTTTCTCAGCTTTTTGTGGAAGCGTTGTTATGACGACAACAGCGTCGTCTAATAAGGTGTGATGTTAGGCAAGATACCAATGCAAGAATCAAAGATTATATGAATGATTGATCACTAACGGACGAGTGTCCAATGCTCATCAAGAACAGGATGACAATTTTGTGTATTATTTTAGATGTTGCATATATAGCTACCACATAACATCAAGGCCTTAATAAATGAATTTCATTTAAAATTCACTGATAGTTGTTAGGTATTGGAGCAGATTTTATTTTTAAACATTTTTTTTTTCTTACTATAAATCTTTAGTGGTGCGATTCAGGGCTGTCTGGGTGATGCTGCACATCAGTAAAATCACGTAGAAACATTTGAAAACCTGAAAAATATCCTGACAGCTGGACAGGAAGAATGACATCTGAGAAGTCCTTGATATGAAACAGAATGTTTGCATATAGATAAAACTTTTTCAACTTTGAGAGAAAAATAAAACAATATAATGCTTTGCATTTCTACCCTTGGCAAATCTGATATAAAGGTTGCAACATCAATGTCTTTGTTTTCTTGTGGTTTGAAGTGAACATTCAACAGAAAACAGGCTGAGCTTTCAAATAACTAAGACTAAACGTCACACGTGAATTGAGTGGAGCATTGAAATCAAGTTGATAATTAGAAATGTTTTAATAATGAATTATGAACTAGACATTTCAACAAAAACATTTCAAATTACAAAATAGGCCTAATCAATCTCCCCCCAAAAATTGTATGCACTGCAGTCAAAGTAACACAAATTGATTGAAGTATCTATAATGTAGACAAAGCAGCTTCCAACACACCATTTACATTCATACTATGAAACGCTCGATTGTCAAATACTGTATTTTATTTAAAAGATGAAAGTTTTATTTCACTGGTGATAAGTAACTTCACCATTCACACTGCCCTAAGCGCCCTCTTTCAAAATCTGACAAGGATTACAAAAAGCATAATATTATATCCACATCAAGGCCTAATTAATTAAAATTTATTTGGCTACAGTGTCTCAAATGCATGCCTGCTAAAGATTTCTAATTTATACACAAGGAGAACCGACAAACACTATTGAGAGGAGATACAATTCAAATAAATAAATGAGTAATGTTACTGTTATTCACTTGTTCATGGCGATTCACATCTCCTATTTCTTTTTAAACCATAGATCATCTTCCTTTGGTCTCCTCGGGATTGTCATGAGCCGTCATCAACGCCACTGAACCTTGAACCAGTCTGCAGATAAGGGATTTCAGTCTACTGCATAAGTGCATGGCACCCTCCGACTGCAAATGAAGTCTGACGAGACTTAAAGGCTTCCGTGTCAAATACTCATCAGAAAACATGACACATGTCTTTTCCTTGAAAAGGCCATCAGCTCTGCTTTAGATAGATAGATGTTTCGGTTTCATTCCATGCCTCTTGCTAAAATCAATTTGGTTTCATATTTAGAAATATTGGAGAGGAAAAATTTGCAAATGTGAATTGCACAAATCTGAGTGAACAGCAAAGACACTTTTATGGTAAGAATTATGTAGTTTTCTCCCTGATTACTGAACCACACATTTGCCGTCTTTGCACTTTTTTGGCACCAGAGATACAAATGGAAATCTACCCCTGAAATCTCAAGAATAATCAACTGTGATTGGCCCATCTGATCAGCATGTGTTATTCTCTTTTCTATTTCAATGACTTGCACTCAACACTCAACGCAGCAATTTCTTTACTGCCATGTGACAAGAAGGATAGAAAGGATTACTTGTCCATGGAAAGCAGGGTGGATGTATAAAACAAAGAAACAAAAAATGAAAGAATACAAGGAAGGTAAAGAGTGAAGAAAGGATGGGGGAAACGGATGGAAAGAATGATGGCTGTATAGAACATGAAAACAAAAAAATGGATGGATGGATGATAAAGAGTGAAAAAATGATGGGGAAAACAGATGGATGGAAAGAAGGATGGATGTACAGAACAAGGAAACAAAAAAATGGATGGGGAAAATGGACGGATGGATGGATGGAAAGAAGAGATTAATGAAATAAAAACAGACCGATGGATGAAAAGAAAGGAAGGAAAATGGAAAGAAGAGATTAATGGAACAAAAAACAATGGATGGATGGATGGATGGATGGAAGAAGGGTTGAATGGAACATAACAAAACAGGAACAAATGATGGATGGATGGGAATAAAAATTAAGAAAGGAAAGATGGATGGAAAAAAGAGGAAGGGATGGATGGATGAATGGAAAGAGGGGAAAAGTGATGGATGGGTCAAAAACAAATGGCATTAAGATGGATGGATGGATGGATGGATGGTAAAGAGTGAAGAAAGGATGGAGAAAATGGATAGATGGATGGTAAAGAGTGAAGAAAGAATAGAGAAAATGGATGGATGGATGGACGGTAAAGAGTGAAGAAATGATGGAAAAAATGGATGGATGGTAAAGAGTGAAGAAAGGATGGAGAAAATGGATGGATGGATGGTGGATGGATGGAAAGAAGAGATTAATGGAATAAAGATGGATGGATGGATGGATGGATGGATGGAAAGGGGAAAAATAGATTAATGGAACAAAGAACAATGGTTGGATGGACGGATAGATGGGTGGAAGGAATAAGGGTTGAATGGAACATAATAAAACATAAACAAATGATGGATGGATAGAATCCATGGAGATGTATAGAAAAGAGGAAGGGATGGATGGAAAGAGGTAAAAGGTGATGGATGGGTCAAAAACAAAGGGCATTATGATGGATGTATGAATTTATGGATTAAAAACAAAGGAAGAAAGGATGGAAAATGGAAAGAAGAGATTCATGGAACAAAAAACAATGGATGGAAGGATGGATTGATGGAAGGAAGAAGGGTTGAATGGAAAAGAACAAACTAAACAGTAACAATGGATGGATGGCTGGCTACATGGGAAAAAAATGAAGAAAGGAAGGATGGATGGATGGAAAAGAGAAGAAATGTTGAATGGATGGATGGATAGAATGGGGGGAAAAGTGATGAATGGGTCAAAAAACAAAGAACATTGATGGATTAAAAACAAAGGAATAAAGGAATGATTGATGGAGGGATTAAGGATGGAAGGAATGATGGATAGATGATCCAAAAAGTAAAGAATGTAGCAGAGTGGAAGAAAAGATGGATGGATGGATGGATGGATGGATGGATGGATGGATGGATGGATGGGTCAAAAAACAAAGGTAGTAATGAAGGATGGATGGAAAGAGGGAAAATGGAATGGTTGGGTCAAAAAAACAAAGGAAAGGATGTAGGACGATGGATGGGAGGAAAGGTGGAAAGGGATGGATGGATTAAAAATAAAAGAGGGATGAATGAATGAATGAATGAATGAATAGGAGGATGGATAAAGGGAAAGAAGAGATTAATGAAACAAAAACCAAAGGGATGGCTGGATGGATGGATTATAAGCAAAGGAAAGAAGGAAAAATAAATAAATGCATGGATGATGAATGAAAGGAAAAGAGGGGGAAGGGTTGCATGGGACAAAAAAACAAATGAAAGATGGAAAGACAGATAGACTGATGAATGCAAGGATAGGAAAAAGAAATGAGGGAAAGAAGGGTGGATAGAAAAAGTGGCAGATGAATGTAAATGGGCTGAAAGAAAGAAAGAAAGAAAGAAAGAAAGAAAGAAAGAAAGAAAGAAAGAAAGAAAGAAAGAAAGAAAGAAAGAAAGAAAGAAAGAAAGAAAGAAAGAAAGAAAGAAAGAAAGAAAGAAAGAAAGAAAGAAATTATTTATCCTGTCACAGCAATACTTTGTCAGTGTGATGCATCTGTCTTGAGGGTTCATGAGTCTCAATGACTTCATCAAAGCCTGCAGCGTCTGCTGATAGAATATTCATACACACTCATTCCTGGACTCCTGTACCCAGAGTTTTTACCTTCCACCAATTCCCTCCAGAAGAGAACTCCATATTAGTCATGTGTTCCTGGTACCCTTACCACTGGCATCAATAAAGCAGTGCTTGCAGCAGCCTGTGGGTATAGAGTCACTCTGAGCTGTCATGACACACACTTCACGTGTCAAAGTCCTCCAGCACCAGACACATTCCTCACTTAGCCACATCAACTGGAGGATTCCTCCTGAGCAGAAACTGTGCCTTTGTCACCAGCAAAAATGAATGACAGGGTTGGAAAATTTTGACAATAAAGACCACCGTTTAAGGCTTCAAATTTATAAATGCAGATTTTGAATATATTTTTACTTGTCACAACCAGTTTATAACTATCCACAGTGGGAAAATCCTGAACAAATCACAGTTAAGGGACAGTTCACCCAAAAATGAAAATTAGTCCATGATTTACTCTCCCTCAATTTTTTTAATATTTCTTCAATATTTAAAAGTCTCTTCCAAGCTTTAAAATGGCAGTGAACTGCTGTTTCTGTTAAGAAGTTCATAAAAGTGCAACAACCAAACAAACATACTCAGTCTAAAGCGCAACTCAACTTGTGACGTCATGGCGTAAAGCTTAAATATCAGCAGTACGCTACATTACTCGCATAAGTTGCACTTTAAAATTAAAGCTTGAATATGTATTTTTTTTCCTCGCTAGGGGTTGCTAACCTCTTATACTACGTTCACACCGGACGCGAATAGCGCGTCAGGCGCGAATGATTTCAATGTTAAGTCAATGCAAAGACGCTTTACGCGCGTGAAAAATTCCTGCGGCGCGAATGAGGCGTGGAGCGAGGCGCGGAAGACGCGAATACGCCTCGTTCGCGCGAATGGCGCGAATTGAGCGTCTGGCGCGTTAAGCGCGTTACGCGCGAATGATTCAGTTAGTGCCATTTGTGCATTCACGCGTTTGACGCGAATTCGCGTCTGCCGCCCGAGTTGAAAAATCTGAACTTTGGCGTGAATTCGCGCCGCGTTAACCAATCAGGAGCCTAGCTGCTTGCTCACGTGGTGAAGTGTCTGGATGCTTCAATAAATTATTTTGTTAATATGACTAAATGCATGGTGGGATTATGCACAACAAAGCAAATGTTTTATCACTTAAAACATTATTTCTATATACGAGACATGTTCATTTTGTATTGAATGTTATTCATTCCAGCTAGAGTATATGAAATAGTATTAGGCTATGTTGTAAAGACAATCAACATATGTGCATAAATTCGTGTCTGGACGTGAGAGAGAGAAAAAAAAAAAAATCACAGGACAGGTTATAACTTTTGAAGGCTGGCTCTATTTATCATCAAAACAAAAAATAAATGACAGCTAGATTAGATGGATGAGGGCGAGGGTGATCCTCGCTCCGATGCGGGACAACATGTCATCAAACTGGGCACGGGACAGGCGGAAGTACCGCTGACAGCGTCCGTCATCCAGCGCAGCTCCTGGAGCGAGCAAATGGTGAAACTCGCCAAACGGTTCGGCTCTGAAGGGTCCGGTGGACACAAATATACGGCGACGATGATCCCCACGCCGCTGTTCTGCTCTCCAGAGTAAATACAGAGCAGTAACTCTCTTGATGAATGCTCGGTCGACATAAAAACAATGGCCGCCAACGGATTTCGATTCTGACGCGCGTAAATTTCGCTTCAAACTTTTGTTTTTACACGCGCCAGTTTCGCTCTTGACACGCGAATTAACACAAAGTGGTCAAGCGTCAAACTAGACGCGTCAGGCGCGAATTTGACGCGCGATTCGCGTCCGGTGTGAACGTAGCATTACAATAACAAAGGCGTAGATTGATGACCCATATAATTATGGAACTTGTCGTCATGCCGATGGATCTAATAATGTTTATGGATGAGTGATGACATTGATGTTTTAAACATGACACTGTGGTATGAAGCAGATCACGATTGCTAAGGAGAGAACACTATTAGCGCCACACGCGAGTCCCGCGGATATAAAGGAATATGGACATTTCATTCTACCGAACTACAGACAAGTGCTGAATTAGGCTGTGTGTCCACCAAAGCCTTTTTCCACACGCCTGGCGTATGCTTTCAAATGTTTTCAATGGGAGCGCCACGTTTTTTAAACGCCATGAGCGTAACGAGTTGCTGAGCGTTTTTTTCACACTGAAGCGCCGAATGCCCACCGTTTTTTACTGGTCGTCGAGAGTTGAAAAAATGTTCAACTTTGGATAAAACGCAGCGCTCATCACTGTCACTTTTTACCCACTCGTCCAATCACAGTGGAGGAGGGGCGGTACTAAACCACACTGCTCAACTGTCATAACATTCTTTCTGTCACAACATTCTTTCTGTCCACCGACATCAACCAACAGATCTAACCGAACAATATGGTTGAAAAATACATTTTTAGTAAGAAACAATTTATCTGCGAAATCAGTTTCAAGCAAACTGTGCTGCAGATATTCTGTATCATAGCAACGAAACGTCTCAACGGAAAAAACGCTGCGCTGACAAAATGCTCTCAAGCGCTCAAGTCACGGCGTCTTCAGCAGAGCGTCTAACGTTTTCAGCTGGCTAAAAACCCTTTGGTGGACACACGGCCTTAATACTCACAATGGTCAGTATATTTGACAAATTTAACTTGTGAGGTAATGCAACGCTTTTTCACTTAGTCTACATTATCATACTAAACTGTATTTGTAATAAGTTATAATGTTATTCTATGTGTTAGTTTGTTGGCTGTATGAGACTAGCAGTAAGCTAGATCAACATTAGAATAACATACTCATATTCTAACATTTCTCATTGTCTAATAAAATACATGCAAGAGCAGCAACCCCCATCAAGTCCAAGTTAGTCGCGGATGTGGAGGTCTTGGCATCTTGAAAATGCCATGCTGGTTTTGATCCTCGTTTTATTTCTCTTTT
The DNA here is from genome assembly GCF_988280905.1 of Pimephales promelas. Lineage (NCBI taxonomy): Eukaryota > Metazoa > Chordata > Actinopteri > Cypriniformes > Leuciscidae > Pimephales > Pimephales promelas. The sequence continues at coordinate 16,909,823 of NC_142790.1, read as the reverse complement.
GTCGCAGAGTCTGCCTGCCATGGCCCATTATGTTTTAACAAACAACAACAGAGTGTCGCCAGAGTTACTATAGCAGTACAAGCGGAAACCAGAAATAATGCGAATATTACGCCATTGACAGGCGACAATTACCAGGGATGAACCATTTTTTTAAAATTGGAATTTCTCTGAAATTAAAAACCTTTGCCAACTTTTGAGATAGTGTAAATACACAACTGCAGGAAATATATCACACTGTGCAAGTGACTTTTTGATATTTTATTATAAAAATCTTTTATTTTTATCTTTTATTACAAAAATCTGTATTTTCGTTTGACCAGAAGCTAGTTATTTTACTTTAAAAAGTTTTAAATAAGGATAATTATTATCATCTTATACAAATGCATCGTTTCCTTGCAGAAGGCCTTTATTAACCCGCCAGAGCCGTGCGGAGTTCGTTTATGATGGATAGATGCGCTTTTACGCTGGATAGATGCACTTTTATGATGGATAGTTGCACTTTTATGATGGATAGATGCACTTTAATGGACTCCAAAACAAAAACAGCCATTTTACTTCCATATATAAAGCAGAACCGGAACTGTTTTTTAATATAACTCAGATTGTATTCGTCTGAAAGAAGAATGTCATATACACATAGGATGACTTGAGGGAGAGTAAATAATGGGCTAATTTGAATTTTTGGGTTAATTTATCGCTTTAATTCTCCCCCACATATCACTAGCCTTCTGTTGTGCGTTTGTAAAATTGCTCGTGCCCATTTTCTTTATGATGTCCACCAGTGAGTAAATGGTTTTCTTTTTATGTTGACATTTATGTGCAGGCTTTCCACAAGTTAACGTTCAGCACTAGAACTCTTCAGCGTGCTCATTTCTTCCACCCCCTTGGTGAACTTGACCTTGGGACCTTTCTATGCTCTGGCATGGCTTGCCAACAATCTCCTTTTATTGAACTCAATACTGCAGTTCTTTAGAAGCACTGGAGACAGGGAGAGCAAACCAGACTAAATTGGGCATCAATATTTAATCATAACAGACTCAATATCTGGAGCAATATTTTTAGATCAAGAAAACACTGATGACAAATGGATAACTTAATAGAATGTTTTACTGGAGCAATTATCCTCAACACCATATAACAAATTCTCATCCATACTAGACTAAATGCTGGACTTTAGCGAGTAAGAAGTCGTCTTCGTACAAACCTACATGAAGAAAATTAATTCTAATGAGAACATTATTCAAATATGAATGAGTCGGTTCATTTTCAATGCACTCTCCATTGCAGAATTACATGTTTGTGCCTTTCATCAAATGCAGCACAATAAATAAAATGTGACTGTGGCACTTTTTATTAGGTTATGAAGGCATTAATATTTGATGTATATTCTGAATACAGACACACACTACAAGTCAAATGTTTGGACGCAGGTCACTTAGGTTTATGTTATGCAATTTATGTTTTCAGTCTAAAAGCTTATGGTCAAAATGCTTGAAATTAGTTTTGCAAAGAAATAGAAATTGTGCATACATGCACATTGGATCGAAAAATGAAGGAATGTGAACTCTAAAGGATGAGAAAATATTTTGAACAAAATTGGACAGTCTATGAACTTGAGTTAGTATTAGAGGAAAGACACACCAAAAGATACTGAAATGGTTACAGCTGACTAAGTTACATAGATGAATATAATATTCCTTTAAAACAGTCTTCTTCTTTTTTCTTCCTCTCTTTTTTTGAACCAGTCTTTTTTGAATGATTTGTTCTTTATTTATGCAGGCACTGCTAGCTAGTCTGTGCATATAAACAGGATTTGAAATTGTCTTTTTCACTTACCGGCCAATCTGGCTACTACATTTTTAAGTTACCGGCCATTCAGAACTTCCAACTAGCCTAAAAAAAAGGACCAAAATTAAACCAGATTAACTATTTTAGACCTTGGGCCCTATCTTGCAACTGGCGCAAAATACTTTATACACATACGCATGTGTCATTCCTATTTTGCACCCGTGCAAAGCGGGCTTTTCCCTCCACAGACGCACATAGGTAAATGGAAAAAGGAAATGAACTTGCGCTCCCTGGGCGGGTCGGTGCCTTTGGAATTATCCACCCAAACATTTTCCAAACTGCTGGTCCAATATGGGTACAGCGTAATATCATACAGGGATAAATTCCTTTTATTTGATTAGGAAATTGTTTAATTAAGGTTTATACATGACAGAGTTCAAGATACATCTTTTCATTTTACTACTGGAGCTGCCAGTTTTCTGGTCGGCGCAAAAAGGAGGCGTGTTTCAACGCAAACATTCTCTAGTGCTATTTTGCAGTTCCAGAAAACAATTGCGCCACTCACCAGAAAAAAACTGGTCTAAAGTCAGAGGCGTGTTGCGCGTTGTTCATAATGCCATTTTAAGCGCGCATGCTTGGCCATAATGTAGAGGGTACACAACGCACATACACTTTGATTCTCTCATCAACACAGATGCAGCAGTTTTTACTTTTGCAAATCATACATTTTTTCATTTCATGTATGATTTTTTCATAAATCATACATGACTGAAATCATTGTGGTGTCCATGAAGAAAAATGTAGGCCTAAATCCAGCTTACACATTTATCCAAATTTTTCAGGCTAATTGTAGTACTGAAGGATCAGACCTTGCCCAATACTGGCAAGACACATAAGGACATCTGACAAATTAATTTGTCCGTCAAGAACCAGGAAAAAAAATCTCCCATGCCCATTCAACGTCACTTCTGTCTTTCACTGCTCTGAGAAGAACATCGCTCTCCTCGGCTCTGAACCGCTCCTGGCACACTCTTATTACCAGCCATAATAATAACAATCCGCCATGCAACATGCGCACCTGCTCTTAAAGGGTATGTTGGGTGACGCTCTGATTGGTTTATTTCACATTACGCCCAAACCACACCTATGAATAATGAAGCTACTTCAGACCAACCCCTTTTAAACTTGCGTCGGGCGCAAGAGTCATTTATCCTGCCGGTAAAATAGCAACAGCACCCAAGACCCGCCCACAAAGTTACTTGCGCTTCACGCTAGATACTTGCGTTTCAGATCCTTAAAAAAGGGCCCCTTATGTTTTTAGTATAAAATTTTTATTTCATACATTAATTTCTTATTCAAACAAAATCCTGTCATCCAGCCATCTCACTTGCTTTTTCATCCTCGTCACCACAAATGTATTTTAGGTGGACAGATCAATACAGTATAGAGAACATAAAAAAAAATTAGGTTGTTGGAAAATAATGGATTTTCTGAAACCGAATTGCTTTTTAATATTCGCTAATCCTTCAAAGCAAATGAACAAGCATGCCATTATTTGTTGCGTAGTGATGTAAGTAAACCAGATGTGTGCAGATTTGGATTACACAAACTTCCCCAGCAAAGTGAGTAAAAATAATAAGTAATCTGCCACATTGGCTAGTGATTAGACAGCGTTATCCGCCACAGTTGATTTTTACACATACTTGGCGAGTGTTAATTTCAAACCGAATAAATAAATATATAATAAATATCACACCGCTATTATCTAAACTCTCCCTGAATATCAATTAGAATTAAAATAAAGGCCTTTGTGAAATAATTAGTATGCTGAAAGCTATGAAATACATAAACCTGGTGTATATGAAACCTCTTAACGTTCTCTCAAACTTGCACATCTTCCACATATCCCACAATTCTCTGCAGATAAGCCATGCGGGATGTTGAGGTTTTCTGACAGGCGCTTGTTTGCAAACTGAAACCGTTATAAACACCATCACAAGCGTTGCACCGCCACTGTTGTGACAAGCTGTGGCAAATATAACATGACATGACACTGTGGATGTGATAACATGACATTCTCCTTCTGGTCCCAGTGAAATCACCTGATGTGTGGCCGGTAATGAGGGCATGCCTGTGATGCACGGTGTCATGCCGCAGAAAAATCAATTGTCAGGATCTCTAGTGTATGTCAAAATCATTCGTCATAATGCGCCGGAGCTCATTGTCTCTGCTCGCAGGTTCTCTGCTTCCAAATTTCTGACTCAAAATGTCAGCCCAGGTATATGCACTGTAAAAATGGGTTGAAAGGCTTTAAGTCATATAAGTCATATTTAAATCACAAATAAGTGGGTTTGTTTCAGGGTTAACTTGGAAATACACATCCTAAAGAAACACAATTTTTCCTTTTTTGCATGTAGCTGACGACAAAGCATGTCAGTGTAATTTACCATGACAGACAAGAAGTCGTCAAGCTTTCATGAGTTATTCCCAGGAGCACCAAGCTCTTGAGTCTTGCATCCATTTTACTTAATATATCAAACTACATCTCAAAAAGAAAACATAATGGCTGCTACTGACAAGTCATATCTGTCAGTGTGTTCGCCAAATGTTGGAAATGCCACCACCAGCAGAGCAATTGTTTGTTTTGAGAGAATAATGTTTTGGGAGTATGCAGAAGCAAGTCACAAGAACTGAGTTTTGATGCATATTTTCTCATTCAATCCTGGTTTGTTTTGAAGGATAATGAGGAATGTAGTTCTGTGTACAACACCTACAATAATCTCATTTTTATTTATTTCCGTACTGTATAGACCATTTCACAATATGTAAACAACACTGGTCAAGAAGCACTTCCTATTTCAGTTTTTTAACACTACATAAAAGTTGGGATAAAATACAACCAACAGAACATTTAAAACTGAATCAAAAAGTTAAACAAACATCTTTAAGATGTTTTCTTTACATGTAAAATAAAGAAAACAGTTACAAACTGAAAACAGGAAGTGCTTCTGGACCAGTGTTGTTTACATCTTGTGAAATGGTCTATAGAGAATGTAATGTTCATAGCTGTTAAAAACTAGCATACAACATACATACAACCTGCAAAAGGCATAGACTAATTCTGATAGGTTTGTGTGAACAGCTAAGGGTTTAAGGTGAGAAGCGCATGTGCATTTGATGTAATATACCATATCCCTACATGAGGAACAGCATATGTGCTGTTCGTGTTTTGTAATTTCAGGTAAGAAATAACTGCAAATACATGCGCAAACTATGTTAACTAAGTTAAATATACGCAAACAGCTGTGAATCGTTCAATATAAGTGTGGGAATCACCAGATCAGCACGCTCCGCCCTCTTGTTCACTCTCCCCGGACTTCTGATTCACCGCACCTGGCTGCACATCATCATTCACCCTCACTATAGAGACACTTCCCCTTCACTTCCTTGTCTGGTCTTGTCCTTGCGTTGCCACACAGACTCTCACCTATCCTTACCTGAATATTCACCTAGAAGATCCCGTTCCTGTTCATCAACTCTGATGTCATCATCTCCTGCTGCTTATTCATCTGCCATCTGTTGTCTGCATGCTGTATCCAGCCCGTATCTATAACAGAGATATCCAGTTAACCTTCATCATTGCAGTTCACATCCGTGCCTTTTTTCAATAAACACTGTTTAAATTACTACTCACCTGTCTGCTTCTCTCTATAACCGTGACAATAAGTGTGTTAATCAGATCAATCTGTTAATATAGCCTATGCGGAAATGTGTCTGATGATACACTCTCCATATTCTGGAGTGTCACTCTCGCTATGTCTGGAGTAACCATCAGCTTCTTCGTCACTACTCTAACCATCATTTGCTCAGTTTGGCGAGGAGGCCAGCTCTAGGAAGACAGGGGCGGCTGGCCGATAGAGGGTGCTAGGGCGCCGCCCTCCCCCTCGATGAGCCAGACCACAGTTTATGAGCCAAATGCAATAAATAAGTAAATACCTAAATCATGTATACAAGTTGTCAATATTAGTGTGTTTGTGATGTTAAATGCACCCAGTATATGTGAAAAATAAAATATAAATTCAAAATGTCTGTTTTTTCTACACGTCCCCTTCCTGCAGTGCAAGTGATCAGCTCTGGGGCGCAGCTCTGGAGCAGCTTAGCCAATCTCTGATTTAAGATATAAATCTAGTCAGCTATGGGCAATGAATTTTTCATAATATCCACACTTTGTTTGTTATAATTAGAGGATTTGCTTGCAAAAAGTCAGCTTTGAGCGGTATGGGGGGGGGGGGGATCTATCTTAAATACTTCTGATTGTCTGATGTCTGTGATTGGCTATATCGCTCAACGCTGCAAACATGTTAAAAACAAAAACTCTAGCCTGTAAATTGTTTCTATTTTGTTTTAGTTGTTCTTTTTGCTTTTATGCAACAGATGAATACAAATCTATTAGTTTTCATATGTTTTATTCATAGATATTTCTAGTTTGAAAACAGAGTGAGTGCATTACCGCCCGTGCCCGCGTCCGCAATTGGCCAACAAATCTAGTCCCGTGCCGCACTCTATTGCGTTGGGACCCGGCCCAAGGGTAGCGTCGGGAAATATCGGCCCGACGCGGTCCGCGGATCAGATTGGGTTAAGTTCGGCAGAGAATCTAAGCTCTAATCCCTGTGATCGGCTTGCTTCGGCAATTTTCGAAGCAAATGCCGGTTTGCACCGGATTCATTTTTATTACTTCCAGGTCATGACGTCACCCGCCCGTGACGATCATTCTTTCCATTGGACTAGTTGACATAGATGCTTCAGACGCATTCACGCTGGGGGCGTACCCAAAGCGCTGTTGACGCGTCTCATTCCCTTTCTCTGGGAACTATGGTTACAGACGTTTTCACGGATTCGTGTGAATGGGGATCGTATTGAAAACGTTGACATATTTACAAATAAAAAAAACGTTTCGGCTTTAGAACATTGTTGTCGTGTAAACGTACCCTAACACAAACATGTTTTTTTCAGATGCATTTCTAAGAAGAAAAAAAAAGAACACTGTCTTATAATCGGAACAATATGGTAGGCCTAAAGCTACATAAACACCTGTGATATGTGAGGTTTTATTCATTTAATATTTATTTATTTGATCAGTAATTCAATTAAATATTTGTTAAGTTACAAGAGTTTATCTGTTATGGTAAGGTGCAAGTATGTTTTTACGCATACTTTTAAAGTTGTCTTAGGCTCCACTAGTTGATAGAGTTTTATAACTCTAATAAAATGCTGACTGAATGTGTTTGTCATATGTGGTGCCAGCATTACTTTACCTTATGGTCAGTTTAATTAAACACAATGTTTTATCTCTGTTATTCCAAACATTTAGCATACCCTAGGGGTGTAACGGTACACAAAAATCACGGTTCGGTACGTACCTCGGTTTTAAAGTCACGGTTCGGTACGTTTTCGATACAGCAAAAAGAAAGAAATGCCAGAGAAATTTACTATTTGTTTAAAGAAAAAATATTTTTAAATAAGTGTGAGTTTTCCTAGATCTTGAAACTTTCAGGTTTATAAATGGGTCATCTTTGAAGGATGAACAAATAATGTTTTGGTCATCACATTAAAAATAACATTTAAATATATATATTTATTTATATAATATTTGAATTTTGAAGTGCTGGAAAAAGATGTGTGAAGTACTTGAAAGCATTTCACCATTCCAGCCAAACTGGTTCCAGTTAGTGTTACTACATTAAATCCATGGTGAATTGTACATTTAGTACAAAGTGTGGGTATGTGTAAAGCTGTTGACTTATGTTATTCATACAATACCACAAGAAAAAACAAAAAATATTTAAAGTTGTAAATATATACTGTAGATACAATATAAATACAATGTAAATAAATACAAGCAGTTCCTTACTTTATGGCTTTTTTTAACTGGAGTAACCATGTGATGGCAGCGTGCACATAATGACATAGGCACGTAGGGTTATAAAAGATAACGTAAGAGTAAAAGATGCACGCGCGTGCACAACTATCACCCCTGCGCTGGGTGCGCCCCTTCCCCTTTAACCGAGGAGCTAATGCATCTGTGTAAAACACGCATAGGAAAAAAAGAACGACAGAAAGAACGGCTCCCCTCCAGCCGCGACTCGGCTCCCATCGTTCGTTCATGTTTATGAGCTGTTCAAAAGAATCGGTTCGTTCGCGAACGTCACAACTCTAGTCCGAACTGATAAACGATCCATGAAGCACATAACGAGTAGCGCAGTTTTGTTCTGCTTTCATTACGCTTACCATTTGATGTTGCGCAACGTTGTGTTGGCCGCGTCAGCTCGAATTTTGCCGGCAGGAAAAATGGTCCAAGCAATCGTTCGGTTTGTATGCGTACCGAACCGGAAGCCTCGAACCGAAACGGTTCAATACGAATACATGTACCGTTACACCCCTAGCATACCCCTAATGTCTGAATATTTTTCAATATTTCTACAAATTTGTAACAGAACATTTGTGGGTGGGGGCAAGAGTGGGTGGTAATGGTCAGAGAAGTTTGGCGGGATTAAGAAAACAGTCCCGTGTAGGGCTGTACTGTGAACGTTCAATGCAGCAAAATATTTTTGTAGTCATCCTCAGATCTGTGTCTCAACACAATCCTGTCACTGACCACTGCAGGCTGTTCCTTTGACCTCATGGCTTGGTTTTTGCTCTGATATGCAATTTCAGCTGTTAGACCTTTTATTGACAGGTGTGTGTGCCTTTCAAAATCGAAGTGTATAAACATCTCAAAGATCCTCCAGCCAAACTGGAAAGCCCCTGAGCATTTTTTTTATTTAATTATTTCAATTTTTTACTTGTAATACATTGATGAAGATACTCAAATAGTATATAATCCAAGAATAAAACAATAAACAGGAGAATAACTCAGAGGAAACACAATAACGAACACATTAACATCGAAAAATGCAAGAAAAGGAACAGACTGAAACTGAGGGCTTAAATGCAGGGGCAAACAAAAGAGCTAAAGTGATGGGTTAACATGACACTCCAATCAATCAGAAACCGTGCAAACAGGCAGGAAACAGAGGAGAACTGAACTAAATAATCTATATTAACAAAGAAACTCAGACATGATCAGGACAGAAAGTCCTTTGGTGACATGTTTGCATCACCACTGATAAGCAATCAAGGAAACATTAGAGTAAAGATTTGAAGGATTTCAGCAATTGATAATGATAAGGTTCAAATTAAGATTGCAATTAACTGAAAATATATATATATATATATTTATAAAAGGAATAATTGACGACAGACCGTTTAATTATTAGAAAAATAATGCACACCCGAGGTGGTAATACGGTCACAACGCGAAGCACACTTACAATTCGCTGAAATATTCGAAGACCGACTGTTTCCATCGACTGTAACTTAGCAAGTCTTAGTAAACACCAACTGTGTGAACACAGACTGAACGCATGTTTGGGCATGATCAGTCAGAAGTATCAAATTACATTCATAACTGGCCTTACAAAGGCAAAGTGCAGTAACTACGCAAACAAAGAAACGGAGAAAAAGGCCATTAAAGTTTTTATACCATGCCAGTCAAACATGTTATGGGTAGATTATGTGGTAATGCATCTCCGAAACGGGACATCATTTAACCCAGATATTTTTTCACAATACAGAACACTTCATAAAGCCCATTGCAAGTCTTAACTCATTTTTGACCAAATGTGTAGTGCATGCGCTTTGCCTTTGTCCTAAACTAGTCTGTCCCGGCTTTATGCAGTTATTAATGCAGTTATTAGAGAGAGGAAGAAAGAGAGAGAGAGACGCGAGGATGTGCGTCAATATTATTATTTATTAACTTCGTTTTAATTAATTTGTTCATTATTGCTTTCTATAATTGACAGTAGATAACCCAATAAATGAAAAACACAACGCCCTTTTAACAAGTAAGCCTATCAATAATTATTTATTTGTTATATTATCTGGAATAATTACGAAAATCTAAAAAGTTGAATTTTCTATTTAGCCTATTATAGATAGGACTATACTTTATTTATTAAAATTAAACTGTATGTGTCAATTGATTGTGAAGTTAGACATCGAAAATTGCAGATCAAGCGCATGGTGCTGCATGTCTTCTCTTGTTATGAATTGTATCCTATTTTCTGTTACCCTGCGTTTCCCTGAAAATAATTGCATACCTTTAGAACCTTCTCAACCAATCAGAATCAAGCATTCAACAGCCCTGTAGTATATATATATATATATATATATATATTATCCAGCCTTAAAAGTCATTATATTTGACAAAAGACAACAAATTCCTAAAAATCTCAAAAGTCAGACTACACTCAGTCCAATAGCGAGGCATATTCTTCCAATTACAGCGGTAAGATATAGGTATTTCTCTGTAGGGTATGTGTTCTTTAACCCAACTGATTTGACACAGAGGAGCTAGCTTTCAGCCAAAACAAGGAAGGGCTATTTGAACCAGGATATGTCTACGAATTAAACAGGAGGAGGGTGGAGGACAATGCCTGGCATGCTCTCAAACTCTCAGTGGGGACCCCACACTTTTCTGCGAGAGCTGCCGTCTCCCACTGCACCTTGACGTGGGCTGAAATATTGGTTTTCACATTAGCGGCTAATAAGGAGCAGCAGCACTAGCGAAGCACCCTACTTGTGTCTTTCATGTGTCCAATTACCGACAGATCCCCACAAAATCATATTCACCTTTTCCTGTCTTTAATTACCTCTTCATCACTCCTCTTTTCCCATGTGTCAGACTCAGGCACACCAGCCCTCATTCACTCCTACCACCATGCCTGAGATTGTGGCTTTAATAAAGAATAACAATGCTTACAGAAACATCAACCCGTGGATCTGTGTGGAGGCTTTTGGCTTAATGTGTGACGTGTCTTTGTCAAAGTCACACAAACATATTTAAGCACAGCGGCAAGGATATGTCAAGAGACAAAAGGTATATATTTGAAATCTCTTACGCTATAGATGCGTACAGTATTTCAAGAGAACGTGTGTAGGGGTCTGATAGCTACAAAAGATGACAGTGCAGGTGATTTATGAATTATTAGGCAGAGAAAACCTTGTTCGTAAGCAGAAACAAGAATATCAAGTAGATCCAAATCTATAAAAGATCAAAAACACTCCTCAACGCTTCAGATTACTGAAAAATCACATCAGATTCTGGATGGACAGCAAAATCAAACTGTTGCCGACAATGCTGGACTATAACTACTGTAAGTAAAGGTAACAACTACATTTGGTAACAACCATTTTTTTTCCTCAAGTAGGGGTGTAATGCGACAAACACACGATTTGTATGTCAGATTGTATTTGGCACACAATGGCTACGTTCACACTTTTTTTTGCCCCTATGAGACTTGTATCTGATTTTTTCATGACAGTCTGAACGACACAGATCCGATCTTTTCAAATGCGACCCAGGCCACTTGGGTATGTGGTCTAAATCCGATATGTATCCGATCTTTTGAAATGCGACTTCAATCTGAACGGCCAGGTCACATATATCCGACCTGCACGTCATTGCACGCACCTGTAGCCAGCCAATATACGCTAACTCCAACGCGTTTCCTCACTGTTATGGGCCACTGCAGATGTGTCTCTTCCCCAGTGTTGTGCCTGAACGCGTTCAATGAACGATAGTGCATGAACGCGTTCATATTTTCGTGTATCATATTATTCACGTTCGCCCAAAATAAACATACTGTATTACTGCCTGATGAACATTACTGTGAACACGTTCATTCTGGTGTCTGTGAACGTGCGCTCTCTGTCAGTATAACTTTGTAGGGTGCCATATAGAGCCTTCCAGGCGCAAACCTGGCTAAAACACATGTAAACATGGCTTAAAATGTAGCGAATAACCACCCAATCTGGCAACACCAGCCACCAGTGTCGCACTGTGGCCGCCGGTGACAAAGCAAGGAGCGCCGCGGACACGCACTATCAATTAAACGGGTTTATGACGAGGTCGGTGAGGATCGGAAAAATCTTACATTTATGTGCAAACTTTGCCCGTTGATAAAATTATTGTCTGTGTTTGTATATGGGCTGTGGCAATAATAATAATAAAACAAAAGCTCGCAACATATGAAAAAAAAGAACTATTCTGCAAACAACAAGTGACGTCGTTGACCGTTGTTGATTACTATTCTGCGCATGCGGGTCACTTCTGGGTCATTTCACTTTCACACAGGAGATCACAAAAGGTCGCATTTATTTGGAAATGTGAACGGCCTTGCAAAAAAATCGAATATTTTCCAAAAATCGGAATTGAGCATTAAGCCCTGCAGTGTGAACGTAGCCAATGTTTCTGTAGTTTTGAAGAGATCAATTACGCTCTCCTAAAAAGTCCTATCTATCATATAGCGTTAAAACATCGTAGTCATGCTTGTGAGTGAGATTGTTCATGGTGTTTATGTAAACTACCAGATTAGAAGGCATTAGTTCAAGCAACAACTTGTCAGGATTTGTTCTCATGTTGTGTGTGCAAACACATGGCCTGTATTTTGGGCTATGTGTTTGCGTTGTCTTGTGTTGTTTACCATGCCCCCTTGTTCTCCTCTTTAGTCTTGATTGTTCATTGTTGTCACCTGTGCCCTGGTGATGTCCTTTATTTAAAGGGTTAGTTCACCCAAAAATGAAAATTAAGTCATTAATTACTCACCCCCATGCTGTTCCAACCCCGTAAGACCTTCGTTCATCTTCGGAACACAAATAAAGATATTTTTGATTGAATCTGAGAGCTGGATCAGTCCTAGATAGACTGCCTAAGGGACTGGCTCTTGACGGCCCATAAAGTCATTAAAGAAAAGGTTTAAATATTCCATGTGACTACAGCGGCTCAATTATAAGTTTATCAAGCGGCGAGACTACGTTTTGTGCGAAAAAAACATAAATAACGACTTTATTCCACTATTCCATTACTTCCTTATGGGCGCATGCGCGAGAACTGAGACGAGGACGTTCTCATTCGTCTACTTCTTGTTACCGGCTGCTCACCGCTTAGGAGTTTTACCGCCACCTACCGTATAAAATGATGATCCATATATAAGGCGCTCCGGATTATAAGGAACACTGTCGTTTTTTGAGAAGATTAAAGGCTTTTAAGTGCACCTTATAGTGCGGAAAATACGCAAATTGAAAAGCGTATGTACAGCGCGCATCTTCCTCTGCTTGTAAACAGAAAGTTTTGCGCTTCCAGCTATATCAGCACATCATCTTATACGGTAGGGGGCGGAAAAACTCCTAAGCGGTGAGCAGCCGGTAACAAGAAGTAGACGAATGAGAACGTCCTCGTCTCAGTTCTCGCGCATGCGCCCATAAGAAAGTAATAGGCACATGGAATATTTAAACCTTTTCTTTAATGACTTTATGGGCCGTCAAGAGCCAGTCCCTTAGGCAGTCTATATAGGACTGATCCAGCTCTCAGATTCAATCAAAAATATCTTTATTTGTGTTCCGAAGATGAACGAAGGTCTTACAGGGTTGGTACAGCATGGGGGTGAGTAATTAATGACTTAATTTTCATTTTTGGGTGAACTAACCCTTTAAGGTCCTTGGGTTTGTTACTCCGTGTTTGTTCGTTGTGTATTTTGTCATCCTGTTCTGTGAGCTGTATATTCCCGTGATCAGAGTTTGTTTCCTGCCTGTTAGTTCTAGTCTCATGTTATTGTCAAGTTTATTAGTCTAGTCTTGTCAATGTTCGTTTGCCCCCTTGTGGGTCTTTGTTTTCTGTCTGTTAAATAAATCCGTGTTTTATTTATAACTGTTTGGTTTGGGTTCACACAACTAGCCAATATACTATGCATAAAAAGCCTGAATTGTTTCGGCTCTGATTCAGTTAAAAATGGCACATAGCTTCAATGTATTGTAGTGTCGTGACTTGCCAACCGCTGCCTTGACTGTAGGTATACTGTAGGTTATGGGTAGTGTGTAGATAAACTAGCCTCCCCAACAGTGGTTGCTCTATAGCCAATGCAAATGTAGTTGGCATGGGCAGTGTGCTGTGACAATGCATTCTTCCTACAGCATGGTTTTAAATAGTAAGGAACCTAAGATTTGTCAGTGATATTAAAAATGGCATTAAAAATCCACTGTCTGATAATTATTGTAAACAAGATTTGCAAGAATTGGTGCAAAAACACATCGACATCCTTGTATGCACCCTATGGACAGCCAGTATTATTTCTATCCAGATTCCTTTTTTGGAAATAAAACATTAACTATGTCTCTTTGATTTTATTTTTCTTCCAGAAGGAACTGACTTTGACAGTCCATCTAAATGAGGTGATTATGAGCGGTCTCATTGGTATTCTATTGAGTTAAAGCAGGTTGAAGTTACTATTTCAACGTTGTGAATAAGGTGAGAATCATCATGCAGAAAGTTGATTCAAGGGCATGCACTACAATGAACATGTTCTGCACGTACTTGAAAGTGTTTGTCAAATTATACAGAAAAAAGGTGTTTCCATTCTGTTTTAAGGTGACACAATTGCTTTATGTAAAGTCAAAGGCTATCCAACAACTCTGTCTTGTTCTGGTGAAAATATCATGTCTTTCAATCACCCTATCAGCTGTAAGCGGTGATGAAGGATTGACCTTTTCCTGTTCTTTACCTTCGTTTTGCTCAGGTTTCTGCTGAAATGAAGCTGATGGTGTGATTAAGATGCACACGCTCAGAATGAAGGATCTGGACAATTCTGGGAAATGGAAATTGACACAGCAGCCAGAAATAAAGATGCTCTATTTCGACAGAGGTGACTAAAGAGACTTTAGACATTGTAACTCATATTATTTATACTGCAGTTTAAGTGAAAGTGTGTCATTATCTTGATGTTAAATTGCTTTCTCCTATCACAGTTGAATATGCAGAGACAACTAATAACTACTAGTAAGCCATTTTTTGTATGAAGGCTGAAGGAAATGCATATTCAGTAACAACACAACACACAATCAATTAATTAAAAACAATATAAGGACAAGGACAAAAATTTTAAATAATGCGTCGCTGACGATACAAGGCATGTAACAGTGCAAGTATATTTTTTCTGCACACCAATAATTGAATCTTTAACTGAAAAAGTGCAACTTTATTCCACAAGTTGGCAATGTTTGATGCACAATGATGAAGTGACGTTTAACGCATAGTTACTGCAGGCAGAAAACACAAGTATCATCAGTAAAACTTGAAATGGTTCAGCGATTTACTGGAGAAAAGAACTGAACGCAAAAAAATATTAGTGTCACTGTCAAAATAATGATTTTTGAACATGTTGAAAATGATAGTTTTCAGAATTTGTTTGAGATTGCAAATAAGAGCCAGATGCTGAATGTACTAGCAAATGAGCTTGAAAACAGAAATGCCGTTCATCACAGCAGAGCTATCGCTTTCAATGCTAAATTAAAGCGAAGACACGTCATCAAACTTCTTCCGGTTGCAAAATTATTAATTTCTCTTAGAAAACTTTCTCTTAGAAAAACATTTGCGTACTACGGAGCCCCCCTAATCCCACTTTGGCAAAAAAAAAAAAAAATTATACCTATCTTGTGGCCTCAAGATAGTAACCCGTGGCCTCAAGATACCAACCCGTGGCCTCAAGATACCAACCCGTGGCCTCAAGATACTATCTTGTGGTCTCAAGATAGTAACTCGTGGCATCAAGATAGAGTTAGTATCTTGAGGCCACGAGTTACTATCTTGAGGCAACGAGTTACTATCTTGAGGCCACGAGTTAGTATCTTGAGGCCACGAGTTAGTGTCTTGAGGCCACGAGTTACTGTCTTGAGGCCACGAGTTAGTGTCTTGAGGCCACGAGTTACTGTCTTGAGGCCACGAGTTAGTATCTTGAGGCCACAAATGACTATGTTGAGGCCACAAGTTAGTATCTTGAGGCCACGAGTTAGTGTCTTGAGGCCACGAGTTAGTATCTTGAGGCCACGAGTTACTATCTTGAGGCCAGGAGTTACTATCTTGAGGCCACGAATTACTATGTTGAGGCCACGAGTTAGTATCTTGAGGCCACGAGTTAGTGTCTTGAGGCCACGAGTTACTATCTTGAGGCCACGAGTTAGTGTCTTGAGGCCACGAGTTAGTGTCTTGAGGCCACGAGTTAGTGTCTTGAGGCCACGAGATAGTATCTTGAGGCCACGAGTTACTATCTTGAGGCCACGAGTTACTATCTTGAGGCCACGAGTTACTATGTTGAGGCCACGAGTTACTATGTTGAGGCCACGAGTTACTATGTTGAGGCCACGAGTTAGTGTCTTGAGGCCACGAATTACTATGTTGAGGCCACGAGTTAGTGTCTTGAGGCCACGAGTTAGTGTCTTGAGGCCACGAGATAGTATCTTGAGGCCACGAGTTAATATCTTGAGGCCACGAGCTACTATCCTGAGGGCACGAGTTACTATCTTGAGGCCACGAGTTGCTATCTTGAGGCCACAAGTTACTATCTTGAGACCACAAGATAGTATCTTGAGGCCACGAGTTACTATCTTGAGGCCACGAGTTACTATCTTGAGGCCACGAGTTACTATCTTGAGGCCACAAGTTACTATCTTGAGCCCACGGGTTAATATCTTGAGGCCACATGATAGTATCTTGAGGCCACAAGATAGTTATTATTAATTTTTTTGCCAAAGTGGGACTGGGGGGCTCCGTAGCTTCCTTTAGCGAACTCCAAATGTAGTTGCTTTGCTGGGGACATGCCCGGGACAGCCAAATGTGACATATCTATGACTATAACTTTGTGTTTTTCTGACGGCAACAGTGAATGGAGTCAGAGGTCATTGCTTATTATGTATTCACGATATTCTGGAAAGGCACTCTAATATCAATGCATTCCCTCGGCTTTGCTTTCTTGTCTTTCTGTGTGTGTATTGAATTCAGACATTATGGATACAATGTATCACTGCGTTGTTCTGCTTTTTTCTCTTTATACTTTCTATAATATCTACAGTATTTTTAAACACTGCACAAATCATTGACAACATACACTGAGTGCAGGCACTGTCCGATCTCACAATGTTTCATCGAGCTGAACACGCTAGCATTCAGATACTATCCCGCATTTCTGCCATTAAAAAAGTCCAGAACAATTTTCTAATTAAAGTGCCAAGGACCTACTTGCACCTGCAAATTATTAAAATGAAACAGCCATAGTCTGTATAATTTGCACGGTCACGGATGTATTAATTTCATCTCTGTGGACATCTGCATATTCATAACACACCATGACTCAAGGGAAATGATAATGTTCCTTAAATGCAGACATTGCAAAATTTGCACAATTAACAAATGTGTGTGTAGAATCAAGGTTTAGTAATATCAGGGAGAAGGCTTGGAAACTACCTTTGTGAGCTGTGTGCCAAGATTATATATAGACATCATGAAAGCCTGTGCACTAGGAATGGGCCATTCCACTTATATTCATTTTGATCCTACGAAGGCTAATACCGATACCAAAATGATACGGCTATTAAACAGAACTTCTGATGATACATACAATATTCACACACATATTCAAAATATATATGCGTGTGTGTGTGTGTGTGTAACTTACATAAAATGTATTTTTAAATGTATATATCCTTTGACTGCATTACAGTATATGATCACGCTTTTCAAGTGCATTCAAGTAAAAATGAGAGCTTAAAGGGATAGTTCACTTTAAAATGATTTTTTGGTGTGTTTTAGCTTACCTCAAGGGGATCCG
Organism: Pimephales promelas; assembly: GCF_988280905.1. NCBI lineage: Eukaryota > Metazoa > Chordata > Actinopteri > Cypriniformes > Leuciscidae > Pimephales > Pimephales promelas. The sequence continues at coordinate 16,892,280 of NC_142790.1, read as the reverse complement.
AGATGTAGGTGTCTTTGTTTCCGCAGTATATCATATTTTTATGTTGTCAACCCACTCTTGTCTGTCAGTCATATAATGCAGGTCTATGGTCACCACCTCAAAGAGCATGAACAGAGAAGTCCAAATTAAACATGAAATGTTAGTTACAATCCTTGATTCTTATTGGTCAATAGTTGTGCTTTATTCATGATAAAACTAAGCAGCAACATTCTAATCTGAAAAATGAGTCTACCCGGAAGTGCGAAAAACTGCAATACATCGAAAATCCGCTGGAGGGAGGTCCCATAAAGGAGCAAATATCCATAGACCCCATGTTAAAATGTTTTCACAACATAAATTTATGTTTTTACAGGTTGGTCCCATGAACTTTTATTGTATTTTTCGATAGGTTCTGAGTGCCTGACAACTGTGAGGGGGGTGAATTTTTTTCTAACTCGTTAGTTTAGATCGTATTTAGATATAAAATCTATGACAAATAAGGGCGTGGTTAACTTTGAATGACAGCTTGATTGACAGCTGATAACGGGCTGCGCTGAGTGGAATTCCGGAAATTTGACGTCTCGACCATGATCTGACACAACACATCATACCACCTCTGTATCCTTTCTGAACATTTGTATTGAAATATCATACATAAAATGGGTTGCTCTGCTATAAACTAGTGGTGGCCAGATCGAGGCTTCGTGAAGCAATGAAACAGTTGAACCAAATGTGCCAGATTGAGTCGAGGCATCGAATCAATTTCGAAACCTGTCTCAACGGCAACACCTAGTGGTCGCTTGAAGGTGTTGATCTAAAACAACCTTGACTGTTTTATTTTATTATTATTATTATTATTATTATTGTAGCTTTTTTTCTAATATGTGAAGTCTTGTAACCTGTAGGTGGCTCACTGTGCAGAATGTTATTTTGGTCCTGAAAAATTAATATTAATGAAAGAAATAAAGCCACAATGTCTAACTTTTTTAGAGATTCTTCTAATATTAAAAATATTAATTAATCTTCTATGGAAGCACTTAGCCTACTTTTTTAACAGATAATTTATCCAGTCTTTGAAAAAATCATCTCACAAAAGCCCACGAGTTCAAGATGAGTCGACTTCACTTTTATACAGATGTGCGATTGTGTGTTCTTTACTAAGTGACATTCCACTATTCACATAGTTAGCTATTCACATAGTTAGCACTATTTAGCATCAATGTTTGTGGGTAGCGGCACTGCAGTATAATATAAATCGCCTCATATAAGCTAGTGTCCGAGGTACTTTTCCTTTGGTTCTGACGTTTGAAACGATGTAAATGCGTCTGCCAAATGAATAAATGTAACATAAGAATACTGATCTGCGAGCTAGTTGGTCGCCCATCAGAGGCGCATGATGTCTATGCTCGCGCCATGTGCAGTTGCCGCAGCACAGCCTATGAGCGAGCTATGCAGCTGCAAATGTGTTTTACAGGCTTCAGTAAATCGAGGAAAAGGATTTTCAACATAAGAATGATACTTACTACAAAAGGTAGCCTAGTCTGTTAGTCGATCTTGTAACGTTACAGATAGCTGAGGCTGCTTGGGTGAAGAGGTGCGAAGCTGCAGACTTCCCCCACCCATTCTCAGACCCCTCGTTTTTCGAGACAGCGCCTCCTGCTGTTGGGAATAACTTATAACACCCACACACAATGCACCCTATCTAAATACAATTGAAAACAATAGGACGCAATATTATGGTCTTCTTTTATTTAGTTCATCCAAACAAATATTTGCGTATCCTGCTTAATGCATGTGCCAAAAAAAACTCTTGTGCTAAATTGTGTTACTGATGGAAGGGATAGGCTACAATTACAGATTGAACTATCTTCTGAAAAATAGTATGTGATATTATATTACTACAATGTTTTGCTTTGGGTTTTTTTTTTTTTTTTCAAATACCAATTTTTCTTCCAGTTCAACCTAGAATGGTCTAATTAACATTACCATGCTAACATTACAGAACCTGTTTTTAAATTTTTGAATGCGAAGCAAAACAAATAAGAATAGAAAAAACACCAATAATAACAATTCTGTAATTTATTTAACCATCACCTAAACATCATCTTGCTGTAAAGAAAAAAGGAAGTAGGAAAAAATACATTCTAAAGGGGAATGAGATCTGTTTGATTAAAACATTCTATCTTCCTTTCTGTTCAGCAGAACAAATAAACACATAGAGGTTTGAAACAACTTGAGGGTGAGTAAATACTGACAGAATTTTCATTTTTGGGTGAACTAACCCTTTAAATCATGTTTAATTTGGACTTCTCTGTGCATGCTCTTTGAGGTGGTGACTATAGACCTGCATTATATGACTGACAGACAAATCAGGTGTCCCATACAGAGGGGACACAGTCGACAAGCAGCCATTTTTAACACCCTCAGCAAAAACTTTATTTTAATGAACAAAATACAAACAAGGCCCTCCTTTTATAATAATTCAAGATAAACTCGCCACTTTCTTGGGAAATTAAGACTGTTTGGATTTTTTGCGTTTGTGGCAGAATTTCCCAAACCTGAATTACAGAGAAATGTGCAACGTTTTTGATGTGGTAAATATAAGGCCTTGCTGAAAAATATACAGACTGCAGGGTAAAAGTGATCAAGGCTGCTCCACAGCAGAAAACACAGAACTGGAGTTTGCTACCGGGCTTCCTTTAGTGCAAAAAAAAAAAAAAAAAAAAACTGCTTAGATCAGAGTCCAAAAGCATCTTCATCTGCTTCGATTATACCACTGTGGATAGAAAATTTGATGACTATTTAGGAGCAAAACTAGGATGCTGACGTGGTAACCTCCAAACGAGGGATGGGGCATTGTGGGAGGAAGGCCATGGGGGTGATAGACATTCTAATGAGGGGATACTGCACACATTCATCTCTGGATGTTTGGCACTTTCTTCTATGAGCTGATCAGCGAGCCTGCTTTTCCTTCAAGTAGTTAAATAAAGCACATTTTTAGATAAACACTGATGGATTTGTTGATCTTTTGTGTGCTTTTTAATACTTTTATGAATTGTTTTCCTGTTTGTGACTTGGTGTTGTTGCGTCAGCACTGAGCATGGATCTATCAGGAGAATTTGTGTTATTACTGTCGATCAATAGGGGCTGCTCTATTGGTGAGACACTTTGGTATGGATGACAGGGCATGGCAGTTGTTGGGAATTAAATTAGGGGGAGGAGAGAGAGAGGCCGGGTGATGAAGAGTATCAATCATCCTGTCTCGCATGTGAAGTTATTTGTGGGTTAGACAGAATCGGCAATAATGAAAGTTCACTTGTTTTCACACAAAGGGTTTGTGGACAAATTCATTTCTCTGGGAAATGCGGTGTGTGTGGGTGTTATTTAGCTATAGATTGGGAACTAAATCATCCCCAGAAGTTTACTGAAAACAAAGCCTTCTATTGTGAATTTTCTCAATTGGAAATTACTTGGAATAAAGAAAAAGGTATAAAACATAATATTTAGAAAAATGATTAAATAAAAATATTTGGGCCAACTTTAGATTGTATTTAAAGCGACACTCCACCCATTTGCATTAAGCTTTCCATTGTTAGAAACCCAGTTATACTATTGAATGGTCATGCAACACTCTCTCATTTTCACCTGAGACAAGAGAAATCTGCTATTTAACATTTCACTTCCTCTCTTATCCCTTAACCTACCCATACCAATAAACCTCTCGAACCGCATCCAAATCCCACCTAAGTAGCAGCAAAATGCTATAAAACATGAAGACAATAAGTACTGTACATTGTAACAAACATTTTGTTTTTTCTTGATTTAGAAAGTCCACTTTAGTCATTTTACTAACTATAAGTAACTTTGCAACTCAATGAACATCAAAAAGCACAACTTTCCATAAATGGTCCTGGACAGAGTTTTGGGGCTCTGCAGCTGAGTGGCTCCCCCTTCACTGTAGGAGGTTCATTGCTTAGACATTTTATTTTTATTTTATTTTTTTAGGCAAGCTCCAGCTGCAGAGCTTGATACAGACGCCATCACAGTACCGTATACCATCATTAGTCTCAGGGTGGAAAAGACTGAAATCCAATGTGGCAGATCTCCCGCTGATGTCGGCACGAGCAGCTGGCATCCCTGGTATAAGTTCCCAATAGGCTTGTTCGGCTTGAACCGGCAAAGCACAGACCGATCAGTTTATGACATCAAAATACCACAAGAGCGATTCAAAAACATACGAGCCGTCTGCTCTCTAATTGCTCTCGCGGTACTTTGACATCATTCACCGATCGGTCTGTGCTGTGCCGCTTCAAGTTGAACAAGCCTAAAGTCTTGTTTGGACTCTTCCTGTGTGGTCTCCTTTTCGAAGTCTGATTGTAGTTCTTTTGTCATTGGTTTTCCTTGATTTTATCCCTAGGTGTGTCTTGTTCCCTTGTCATCTTGTTAGTTCCTCTGTGCATAAATAGATTAATGTTTCAGTCAGTGTTTGTTAGTTGATGTTTGATGTTTCTTGTGTGTACCTGCCTTCAGCTAATACACTAAAGTTGTATTAACTGTGGTATGAAGCAGGGTGGGCCAAGAGCCATAGGAGCGAAACGAAGCCACTGGAGCAAATGCTGATGAGAGAATCCAGAGGTTTTATTATGCTTATGCTGCAGTCGGCCACTTTTCATTTCGCATGCAGGGTAACACAGCGCTGTTGGCAGTATAGTGCGAGCCGACTGCCATTTTGCCCGAACTTAATTTTATTGTGTTCAATCTACCTAAATCCACGAACAACTTAAGTTCACTTAATCCGTTTGTGTTGGATTACATGATTGATTTGTGTTGCATTAACCGAAACTGGGCAGAGCTTTTAGTTCCCAGCATGCTTTGCATATGGTTGAATTAAAGTCCCTATGAAATCAAAATTGACCATACTTACTTTGTTTGCCTAAATTGATCGTTTTGTGGTGAACAATTCATACATGCAAGTCAATCCACACAAAAAAAATGTTTGGCTTCGTAATCTTTAATCAAAGTTTGAAAATGCCCCTCCCCTCTGCATTGGAGGACCTTGCCCGATGACGTAGGCTTTACGGTTTGGGTGTCTCCTTAACATCCATAACCACGCCCCTCCAACTGACAGCTGCTGTGTGTTTGCGAGCGCCGAGCGAGCATTGATTGACAGCGTGTGTAAACTTGCATTCTAGATCCAATCAGGTGCTAGTTAGAAAAAAAGCCACGCCCACTATTTTGCCTCATTTAGTATTCCGTTTCTCTCCGAAATACGTCACAGCACTGGAGAAAAGTCGTTTGCAACTTCCAGTTCACGGGGACTTTAAGAGAGAATAAATGTTAAACTTAAGTGTTATTTTGTTGTTGTTGTTTTTTTTGTGTGAGAAATTTAGAAAAGGGGGAGACTTGATAGTGTGTAATAGTGTTTAATGTTAAATTACATTTATTATTAATTAAACCATTTAAGTGACAGTGGGTTACCATTGTGGAGAAGAGTGGAGCATTTTGTTTGGCTGTCGACTGATTTCATTATTTTCTATTGCTTTGGATGAAGGAGCATGTAAATCTTAGCATTCAAGATGCTAATATGTGCTAACAAATAGCAAGCTAAAGTATATCAATTTAATTAAATGTCACTGAATCAAATGAAATATAAGTGGATGAATGAATATAATAAAATGCCTACAAAAAAATCATGTCAGGAAGCCTTTAAAAATTCACGTTGAGACTACTTAAATTGGGTAATTTAAAATGACATAATTCCATTATGTTGAAGTTACATGAACAAATTACGTTTGTTTAACGCAATCCAGTTATGTGGAACCTGTTGACAAAAAATATATATATAATTTTTTTGAGTGTACTAAATATATTTGAGTGTGTTGAAAGTTAATGTTACTCTTTGCGTTCGCTCGGTGGCTGCAATGAGAGACTTGTTGAACTTTGCAGTTAGCTAGATTGATACTAGAATATCATATTAATAAAGGCTGGATTACTTGTGATGCTAAATGACATGCAATTCATTTTAAATTTATTGTATGATCGAGAAAGCTCTCTCTGATCATGACATGTTAGCCACTTGACAACATAGTAGTGTCTCTGAGACATGGTAAAAACATGGTACTCGTGTTAAATCATGAAAACAAATGATTCAAACTAAGCTATAGTTAAGCTATAAAACAATGATTAGTTTGCTGTTGACAAATGTGTCCAAACAGTTGCTCACCTGTCTAATAAAACATAATATATTAAAGTGTCTTTGGTGTTTACGCATGTTCTCCAAAAGAAAAATTGGAAATCGAGGGTATAACTTGGATATGACAGGTGACAAAATGACCCGGTCCGTGTTCTAGTTCAAATTGCTGATTTCTCTGGATTAAAACATTGTTGGAAACATTTGGGATAATGCAAGTACAGAACTCAGCAAAATATATAATATTGTTCTAGTGGCTTTTGGATATTAAAATCTTACATAATGCGCCTTTATAACAGACACCTAATATACGTGTACTAAAATAGTCTATAATAAATATGAAAATTAATACTATATGTATAAAAATCTAGTTAGGATAAAAGTACACATTTTCTTCAGAAAGGGCTTAGATTTAGAGTAGGCCTTTGTTAAATTAGGACATTTAAGTAGGTTTGTTTTTAAATGCGCCTTTAAAAAATAACATTACTGATGTGCTTCTTGAGACAAAACAATGGAAATGACATATCTTAAAATATGTCAGTGTGAGTTGCTTTCAGTTAAGATAACTCAATCATCCATTTTAGTCTCGGACTAAGCTTAAAACCGGGCACTAGATTGGACCTTGACATGAGTGTAAAAGAAGAAATGAAGATATAAAGTGAGAGAGAAAATAACCAACTTGCTGCAAAAAGTCAAAAAAGCTATTGTCAAGTTTTAAGTGTTCTTTTTTATGATCTCTGAGGGAGATGCCCTTGTTTCCCCACAACAAGCACCACTAGCTTTACTCCATAGGGTCTTATGGCATCACTGCTTCCAGGGATAAAGACTACTGTGTCAAAAGTTTGTTTAATGACACAGGAGAGCAGGATCTCTGGCAGTTATTTTGTTTCTTGAACAGAGCATTTCTATGGCATCTGTTCAATATCTTTCTGCCCCTGTGGACTTATCAAAAACCGTTTTACATTCGCATTAGTATAATGCAATCTGTCCACAGATATATACTGTCCTATTTGTATGACATTGTATGAAAAACTTATCAAAATTTTCAAAATTGTAAAATCATTTAAGAAAAAAAGAAATCTGCTGTTTCTACATGACACATGTTATAAATAATCTGTTCTGTTTCATCTCAAGCTCTTCACTGAGCTCCTTATAAACCAAGTAGGCTACACCATGTTGGTTGTGATGGAAATGAGGGCAACAACTGAGTAAAAGTCGTAAATTGTGTTTTTAAAAAGTTTTTACATAAAAATGTAAATGGTGTATGTTTATTTAACTGTTGGCTTAGATTATCTGCATTTTTATTTTTTTACAAGGGATTTTCATAATTTAAGCGCGGAGATTAAAAAATCGATGTCTGGGAGATCTAAAATAAGAGATCCAGAAAATCTCTATATAAAAGACGAAATAAATGAAAAACGAATGCAGCACTTTTATTCTGACCTTTATAGACCACCGTTCAAATGTTTGGGATAATTCTTTTTTCTCGATTCTGTGATGAACTGACAGATAACAAAACAGCATTTATTTGAAATCCAAATGTGTTGCAACATCATAAATGTCTTGACAGTCACTTTTGATCATTTTAATGCAGTCTTGCTGAATAAAATTTTCCCTTTGTTCAACACATTCTCACCCCAAGGCGTCACCTTTGACCATGCTTCAATATTTGACGCTTTAGGCGCCCTTTAGCATCAGTTACATGACGCGATCCTACGTCACAGGAAAAAAAAAAAAACAAAAAAAACAGACCAAACATTTTAATATAATATTTGAAATCTATCAGTTTTAATGAAAATTCATGTTCTGTTAAGTGGAGAGAATCCAAGTGCAAACATCCATTTAATAAACAGGTAATCCAAGGCAAAACAATAGAACATGAACTCAGGAAAGGAACAAGAAACAGCTACAAACAATAACGACCACAAGCCACAACTTAGGCCCTGTTTACATGAGAACGCTCGCGGGTGAAAACGTAGAAATATTTGATCGGATGTGCCTTTCGTTTACTCGGCGACAGCGTTTCTGAGGCTTAAAAACGCAAAAAAGTGAAACCACCCTCCAGAGTGGAAATTTTAAAAACACTTCACTGCCGCGTTCCCGTGTAAACGTTAAAAATGCAAAAGTTTGCTTGACAGTGAAGGTTGTACGCAGGCGCGTGGACTTGGTGTTGTATGCACTCCTAGCCGCCTGAAGTGCATACTACATTGAATTTAACACACTTTTGCGTCACCATTTGCACGCGGATTTCCCACACAAAACGCTCGTCTAAACGCAGAATAAAAAGTGATGACGCAACGCCACTTTTGCGTTTTCTCTTCAGAATCGTTTCCGTGTAAACATAGCCTAAAACACAGAGGTATAAATACACAAGCAGACAAGCTATTCAAGATAACAAGGGGCACGGTACATCCAAGACACCTGGGAATAACCAAGACAAGGAACACCTGTGGACATTGAGGAAGTAATTAAAAAAAAGACAAGACACATGGCAGGATCACATGACAAACAGGGAATCACTTGACAGACAAGAACAAGGAACAAGACACAAAACCCACACCGTGGCACTATGTGCACATTATTTGAAGAAACACCCACATACAAGATGCAATTCCCTGTTCAACATATGGCAATGAATGCTTCTGTCAGGCCCAGCTCCTCCTCTAATGAGTTAAAGTGGCTCAATTATGCTTTTCTAATATTACCTTTCTTGTAGTGTGCAAGCTATTTGTGAAAGTAAAAGGTCTGCAAAGTTTTAAAGATCAAATAAGCTCCTTAAAACACAAACCTACACATGTTTGAAACAGATTTGCATAATGCTGGCCTATGGTCTTTATTGGCTGCCTGTGAAAATCATCTACTTTGACCCACCCTCAAACACTGTAGTTGTAGCTGAGGCCTGGAAGTGTTCGGTTTGTGTTGTCGAAGATGCTGAGAAGACACTTTTTCTGCACTGTGAATCCACTTTGCATGCACTTCCAAAGGATGAGAACACGCGCTGGAAATGATAGAGTGCAACACAGTCTCATGAAGATGCGTATCTATACCACGAGTGTCATTTCTCGTGGCATTATAATACGCCAAAAGTGTTTTTTTTCGTGTGTATATGGTACGCACTAAAAAACCCTGGGTTAGGTTTAGGGGGGAGGGGGGTGGGGAGTTCGTGCGTATTATACGCAAAAAAGTGCGTATCATATGTACGCGAAAATCGGCTGTTTTTGGCGTATAAATGCCACGAGAAATGACATTCGTGCCATAGATACGAACTTTCATGAGATCGGGCTGGTAAAACTGACGACATTGTTACTGTTTGTATCTATACAAATGCTGATGAAGCCTGTTAAAATTCACATATGGTAATAGGAGTTTCATTTCTGACACAAGCTGTATGTGGTAGACCAATCACAACAGACTGGACCTTCTGACCAATCAGAGCAGAGTAGGCTCTCGGGAAAGGAGGGGTTTAGAAAGAAAGGATCTTTTATCGAGCCATTCCAGACACTGTGAAAAAGATGTGATGTGCTATGTATATTATGAGAAAATGTAAATGTTTTTTGACCTTGTGTGCATGTAAACCTGTTGTAGGAGACCTCCAAAACAAAATTAAGAACTATTAAAATTGCAAGTTTAAAGAGATCCAATCACAATCTTTCTCTTTTAAAAAAGATTATTTGTGGCATTAATGTTTAATTGCTTATGAAACCAAATTATATGTCAGTGTTCTGTGGAGGTTGGTGATATAACGTTTATCTCAAAGTGATTGACCCCAGGATGCCAGATGCCTCAGATTTCCAAAGTTGTGGAAGTGGATGGAGACAATGAATGGATCAGAGAAATGCTGTGAGAAGAGAAAAAGGAGGGAAGGAAGAAGAGATGGGGAAGCTGGCTAAATACATTTGAAAGGAGGGGCCATAGGCTGTTCATCCACCCTTGGGTCTAAAATGGGATTCTGACAGCTGGGTGAGAATGTGACGTCTGACAGCAGAAAAAGTGGCGATATGGGAAAAGCAGCTGTTCAAGACTAGGAGCACAAGTGAATCTCATAAAGCAACTTCAAGGGTTAGTTTACCCAAAAATGAAATTCTGTCAGTATCAACGCATTCTCACCCCAAGGCGTCACCTTTGACCATGCTTCAATATTTGACGTTTTAGGCGCCCTTTAGCGTCACTTACATGACGCGATCCTACGGCGTCATCTAACTGGGGCTAAAGGAAAGCGTCAGTTAGAGGACGCGGTTAGGTTTAGGTATGGGGTGGGGGTAGGGTACACGCGATCCCAGGGCGTCATCTAACTGACGCTAAAGGGCGCCTAAAGCGTCAGATATTGAAGCATGTCCAAATGCTTCCCAAGGCATCAGTTAAGTGACGCCTTGGGAGTGAGAATGGGCTGTCAGTATTTACTCACCCTCATGTTGTTCCAACCCCGTAACACCTTCGTTCATCTTCGGAGCTCAAATTAAGATATTTTTCGATGAACTCTGTGAGCTGGATCACTCCTGCATACTAGTCTAGATATCATATAGTTACTTTTTAACATTGTAGTGAAGTGCCATGTCTGGTTATCTATCAACCAACTCTGTCAACTCAAGCTACTGTCAAATGTGCATTTCCAAGATACACAACATGTAATATTGTTGATAGTATATGTGCAGTGCTAACAAATCAGGTTCTGGTTTCACTGGACTGGTCTCAAATGTTAGTCCCTGTATATAAATTTGGACATCCTGCCGTAAACAGAACAAATGAACCACTATCCCTGGTAATGCCACCCCGGAGAGGGGCTTAAAATGGCTTATAAACAACCGGAGGTGGATAGAGGAGAAGAGGAATTACAGGAGTGTTTTAAGAACAAAAAATGCTCAGTAAAAGGGATCCACAGCAGAATCTGTGCCATCAGCAGTCTGTTAAGTTAGAGCGCTAAGTGACACCTGAACACACAGAAGATGAATGTTGCAAACATTACACACGAGCCCAAATAATAAAACGAAAATGTGTTCTGCTATTTTATCCACGGTGATAAATTGGCGTGTGTTTATGAAACCAAGTAATATTAACAAACAATGTTGCGTTTTCAGAGCCATCCACCTAATAATTCGGGAGTATGCGATGACGAGCAACTTTCTTCCCAAGGGCACTTCAAAAATTGCACTTGATAAATTAGTCTGACTGCCACATTAATACAGAAGAACGAAAAAATTGTGGAAGTGCGGGAGGAAAAATCACTTTCTTTTTTTCAGGATCTCTTGACACGCCGCCTGGTGCTTTCTGACGTCCACAGAATCAATTATTATGGAAGCTAATCGAATGGAGATAATTGGTCACAGTGTATATTAAACAGTCCTACACAGGCTCTTGTGGGGATGGATCCAGAGTCAGGGGCTGAGGGGCCACTCCAGGGCCAGAGGGCGAGAGGGGAGAGGGGATGACGCACTTGGCAGTGCCAGAGAGTGGGAGGCTCAGCTTGCGGAGAGCGGCTCGCTGCACGACTTGAACACTTCTCAAAGCTGGAGAGGGGCTCGTTCGGAGTGTGTGTTTAATAGGATATGCAAATCTCTTACAGTCAGAGAGCATGTGAGCTTCTGGGTGTGTTCGGGGTTTAATGATCATCATCAGACTGAAAATCATGGCAAAAAATATAGAGCTAAAGTCATTCTTTAGTTCACCCAAAAATGAAAATTCTGTAATTAATTATAGCCCTCGTGGCTTTCCGAATTCGTGAGACCCAAAACACAAATTACGTTTTTTTGATGAAATCCGAGAGCTTTCTGATCCCTCCATAGACAGCAACGTTACAAAAGGCGTTTTAAATTAAAGTCGGCATGAAACGGAAGTTGAGATTTTTTTCCTTGTTGTGACGTCTATCCGAGTAAAAGGGCTTCTGAAATTAGAAAAAAAATGTAGGGCGGGGCTTGATTTCATCCTTCGGGAATTGATTGGATCGTTGGAGGTTAGGTGTTGCAAACAAAATGGAGGCAGATTTGAATGCGATTCTCTGAGAGGCGGTGCACCAACCCGGTCTCATCCCAAATCGTCATATAACTGACGTTTTGGGACGTCTTTTGACCATACGTCAATATTCGCCTTTTTAGGGCCCCCTTAAACGTCGGTAGATGAGGTTATGGGATCCTAACTCTACCCCATACCTAAACTTAACCCTAAACCTAACCCGTCACCTAACTGACGTTAAAGGTAAAGCGTCAGTTGTATGACGGCCCGGGATCGCCATCTACCGACGTTTAAGGGGGCCCTAAAAAGGCGGATATTGACGTATGGTCAAAATACGTCCCAAAACGTCAGTTATATGACGATTTGGGATGAGACTGTGTTAGATGCACCGATAGCCATGGCACGTGACCGAAAGAGAAGAGAGGTCGTCTCGATGGGGGAGGAGAGTGTAATGTGTTTGATTAAAGATTTGAAGGGTACATGAATTAAAAAAAAATAATGAAGTGCACAGATAAATCCTTAATAATAAACACTACAATATTACATATAAAACGAAGATTTGTCAAATTTGATTTCATGCCGACTTTAAGATAGTTCATGTGACTACAGAGATTCAAATTTAATGTCACGAAGCAACTTTATTGAACAATCTGTTCTCTTTCTCTGACGTAGAACCCGGAAGCACTGCACTGTGTTTACTATGCGAATTGTGTAGGAGATCTGACATCGAAGAGAAAAATTTGTTGAATATAACAAAAAACGGTCGTTATTTTTGCACAAAATGTATTCTCATCACTTCATAACATTACATTTAATCCTCTTTATTTATTACATGGACTATTTTAACAATGTCTTTCTGGGCCTTGAAAGTTGCAATGACGTTGTGGTCTATGGAGGAATCAATCAATCAATCTTAATTTGTGTTCTAGAGATGAACGTCTTATGGGTTTAAGTAAGGGTGAGTATAAATAGACAGAATTTTTTTATTTTTGGGTTAATGAACCCTTTAAAATATTTTTTTTAACATAAGGTAACAGTTGATGAATTTACTGTTGTATTTTTATGGTATTTCCCTTTACAATAACAACAAATTTTAAGTAGATCCATCTTTGCCACAAAGTCTTGGCTCTTTTCTCTCTCCCCTTTGTTTCTACCATAAAGCAGACACAATTTACCAATAAAATAAGATTGAATAATCTTATTTAAATGCCATATGTCCTTTTCCTTACAGTGGATAAACAAAGAACCAGTTAAAAGTAATGTGTGTAATTTTTCAATGTTAAAATACTTTCTCCCATCCCATCTTAGCTTTAAGCAAGCAATTTAAACCACCTTTTCACTACTTACAGCAAACAGCTAGACACCAGAAGCCAGTCATCTCCAATGGAAAGCCACACTCTAATTTGATGAATGTGATGTATTCTGATCAAAATTATTAATTTGTGACAAAGTGAGAATCATCAATAGTTCATCCAAAATACACACTGAATGGACAGCTAAATAATTATTTAAATTGTTTAACATTTTATCCTTGGGGAATTCATAATATATTCCCTCCAAAACTAGTGGCTGTCATTTGTTCTGTATGAATAATTTATTCATGATTATTTATTGATAAGCAGAGGGTAAATGCTCCTGTTTTTAAGCACCTTTAGTGTAAATCTATACGCGTAAAAATGCGTTCATCTTTTGGTGGGCGAATTATGACCCATTTGTATCTGAAGATTGCTGTTCAGGAAAACCTGTTTTAAAACACTTGTGATTTTAGCAATTCTGTTTGTTGACACTGTAGTGGCACCATTGAAATGTAAAGGAAAAATGCTCTTAATATTTAGAGGGAAAGGTCCACTATGAATTACCATGCAGAACTTTAAAATAATATGACATGTTGATGAAATATTAGTGCAGCTAATAATTATAAAATAAAATGTTAAATGATTTGTTGTTTTAATTGTGGTGCAAATGAAATGGTTATCAAAATGCTGCATAATGAAGAAACATTTAGAGAGTACAGTATAGTACAGCTGAGAATGGTGAAAGGTGCCCTTATTAATTTAAAGCTGTACACACACAGAGCCTTCTGGGACACTATCCCTTTGTATCCTCCGAGTGCAACGTTCTCTGCATCCCATAAAAAAATATATATACATATAACACCGGGTCCCCTGTAACAGAGACGGGAGTCTCCTTGAAATTGTTGTTTGTGACTCGTGAGAAACGAGAAAGAGAACAGCTTGGCAGCTTCCCCGGGGACAGACATTCATGCTATTTACAGCTGGTGGTTGTTTTTAAATACTCACATATTTAATCAGCACAAACATCTCTCACAAGCAGGCTCAAAGTCAACATTCTGGCCAGGTGTAAAGATATGTGTAGGTGAGGATGAAGAAGCATCTGTAGAATGAGGAAACATTATGGTTAGTGAGTGATATTACTGTATTTTTTCTGAATATCAAACTAAATCAAGGAGAAGGGATTTTTAGACATTTATTTAGAGCTGTCAAATGATTAAATTAAAGTCAGTCAAATTAACCCTTTAAGACCGACGGGAGCGTCGGCGCTCCGGTTTGCGTGTGTCTGTTTAACAGCCTATAGAAACTGAAACCAAGTGGCTAGCTCAATCATTCTTTTTGCATACAAAACCAGAGATGTAAAATTGTCAGATCAAGCCTCCAACATGCGCATGTTGCGTTGTTTTCACCCTCTAATGAGTCTGTACAAAATGCGCAAAATGCGTTTCTCAAAAAAATCACAAAAATGCATTGCACGTCTTTGCACACATGATCTGTAGATCTGCGATTGATAGTAACGCCTTCCGATGGCGCATTGAGGTATCACGTTCGGTGCACATGGCAGATCAAGCCTCAACATGCTCATGTTGCGCGGTTTCCACCCTCTAATGAGTCTGTAATAATGCGCGTTTCCAAAAAAACACACAAAAATGCATTGCACGTCTTTGCACACATGTGCTATAGATCCGCAATTGGTAGTTGCGTCTTCCGATGACGGATCCATGGACTGATCACGACATCACTTCCTGTGCACTTTGACCCCAGCTTGTGTCGCATGTAGTGACGTCAGAAGCAGCGTCTTTTGGCCATGCGTTTGACTGAATATATAATAGGTTTGACTCGCACTTGACTCCCATCTGCTATATGTTCCTTCTTATCATTATTGTCTTTTTACCATTGCTTCATTCTATCATTTCTTTCTCGTTTATACACTCGCAAATACAAGCACATTCACACACACACACGCACCCCCCCCCCCCCCCCCCCCACACACACACGTGTGCGCATGCGCGCAACGTTATGTCAAAATGAAAGTACACGGACGCACCGAATTCCTTCTGCTCATCGCCTTTATTTATTTATTTTATATTTATTTTATTATTAATTGTTCTGACAGGGTCTATTTAATTTATATTCTAACCAATTCAATGTTTAATCAATGTTCAAAAGCAAAATGTTATCTGTTTGACCACAAATGTAATTGAATATTTTACATATGGCATTTTATTCCCCTTTTTTAAATGAGTGTATCTTAAAAACTAAGTGATGTAAACAGTTCAAATCAATTCTGTATAGTTTTAAACTGTTTTATGCACATTTTTCTCATTGACAAGTTTGAGGTTTACATTTATCATTTTTTTGTATTGAATAAAATATGGAGATTTTTTTTCAAAAAAATTGTTTTTCTTTTTGTTTATTGCATTTTTGAGATATTTATCTAGGTACTATTGATTTATTACAAACATAGCCTTCAAGTAGAGAAAGTAAGGATTATTTTGATGTATGGCATGTGAAAATGCTCAAAAGAATGACAGCACAGCATGTAAAAATAGAAAGATATACTCTGGTGGAACTGTTCTATGGCAGGTCATAAAGGGTTAAATACATGATATGTAAATGAATATAAATAGCTCACAATTCTGAATATTTGCTTATAAAACAATAATGTAAAGCACTGAGTAAACAAATAAGAGCCTGCACTGGCCACGACAATCCAATCCACGTATGTCATTTAAACATTTTCAGTGCAATTGTGTTTAGATTAATATTAATTAATGTACACATCCAGACTTTTTTTTGACAGTTGATTTTTTTTTTTTTTGATGCCATAAGCAGTTAAAGCATGGCGTAACCCAGGGGTCAACACTGAAAATAACCTCTCCTGCCTATAGCCTTAGTAATCCTGAAGACATTGATTAGTTTGTTTAGGTGTGTTTGATTAGGGTTGGAACTAAATTCTGCTGGACAGCAGCTCTCTAGGACCATACTTGCCTACTCCTGGCGTAACATAATGAAATCTACAAATTAAAGAAGGACCCTAGTGTTTTTTTTTATTTTATTTTTTATGCATTAGCCGTTTATAATAACTCTTAGGCTACATATTCTATTCATTTATTTTATTATTTTTCAGGAATAATTCAGTTGTTCAATACAATAGTACACATTTAATTGACATCGTCCTATCCAACCACTAACCCTAAACGTACTGGTTTGTATATTTTTAACCTAATTGTTTCAATATATGCAACTATTCTGGTTTTAAAGAAAGACTATTTTCTGTGTAGGCCTACATGCAAGACTTAAAATTCAGTAAACAGTAAAACAATTGCTCTACAATGGTGTGTTTATTAGTAATAAATGAAAATAATTCGAAAACAAATACCAGTTTACAGCATCCAGCAGCTCAATGAACTGTTTTGGCATAGCTAAATAATAATTGGAGACTGCTGCCATTAAATAAAAAGAGAATTAATATATATATATATATATATATATATATATATATATATATATATATATATATATATATATATATATATATATATGTTTGAATCAGGTCTCCACTGTTTGAATAGAGTTGGCTAGTGGTGCTATAAATATAAAACTATAGGGTACTATGCAGTTATCAAACTGCAGCCTCCTACGGGACGTGGTGAGCCTTGTATGCTCGGACAAACACTTCCTGTTCGATGTCCCGCTGGCAATATTTCAGACAGCTCTGTATATGTTAACATTGGAGTGTATCATAGTGTTTGAACTTGGACTCAGATACTGATAACAAGGATTGATGCTGTAATTACACATTTAAATGCATTTTTTTTGCAAAAAAAAGTTACATAGTGTACCTTTAAATGTATTAATCCCGTCATTTCATAATAAATTCATTTATAATATTTAAATAAATTGTTGTTAATTAATATCTCTAATTTAAAAATAAATGAAATTAAAAAGAAGTTAAAATCATTATTCTTAATTCCACATGCAGTTGAAAACTGTGTAAGGCAGGAAAGGATAGTGTCTTTTAATATGATTTTGGAAGGGGAAAAAATCTCTCCCACTTCAGATCTTTCTCATCTGCATTTCAGTTGATTCCTCAAAGAAGAAAAATCTAAAAATATTACATCAGGTTGTCATACCTGTGACAGACAGGAGCTACCACTGAATTATATTTGATTTAAGATGAAAAAAAAAATATCTCCAGAGCAATACATGACATAAATTTGCCCAGAACCGGCCAAGCCACTAAGCGACCGTTGCATTGGCATATAGTCAGGGAGCCAAAGTCTCAAAAGCTCTATAAAATGGGTTGAACCTGACATGGTCTGCCATACTTTTTATTTGTGTTTTTTCTGTTAAATTTGACCCTAAGAACAAATAATTGGAGGGTCTGCTCTGCCGGAAATATTGCGAAAAAAAAATTGTGGCCATTTTAGTGTACGCACCCTTTATTTTTTATCAGAAAAATGTGAAAAAATATTTTTTTCATCAAATCCTTAGTGGGTTGGGTAGGTTATCAATAAATGCATTCCAGATACACAGAACACATGTGCGGACAACATACACTGAAAAAATAATTCTTAAAACACATTTCTACATGATTTTGCATCAATTTAATGCAAAAAAACAGGCGTTTTTTCACTTTTTTCCACTATTTTCATCTTTACTTCATTGGCAATCAACTATTCCATTAAGTTATGACATCAGGCAATATGCCATTCTTTTCACCAAACGCTATACTCATTCCACAGAAAAAATGATAAAAATCCAAACAAAATCAATGGATCTGTGATGATTTCACTACTAGTTGGCGATCAACAGGCTCAGAATTTCAATAGAATTTTAGACTACTCTCAAAATTCTTAAAAACATGCTGTATATTTAGCATCATGGCTCACTTACAAACACACACACCTCATTTCCACGACAACGGCGTTCGGGGGCCCTCAAAACACAAGGTTTTGAAAACGGGTTTCAAGCAAGGCTTTTAAAAACGATCCCTTTACCGTCATCGTGTAAACAACAAAGACTTTGTAAATTTGTGAAGACGATGATGTCATGCGCATACGTACATATGCGACAGTGACATCACCGACTACTGGCCTGGCATACAGCCTTTCAAGTCATTTTCACTAATCAGTGTGAAACATTGTATCATTTCTGTGTAAAACATACCCGTAAACTGCACACACTCACACCTCAAACATATCTAGTTACTCATTACAAACATAAATTCAAATATAAACAACTACTTCCTACATTTTCGTTATGGGAGTTTGTAATTTAAATTGTAGACCAAAACGTTAAGTTATGTTTACAACAAGCTTCATTTTACTCATAAATTGAAAAACCCATAGGAAAATCTCAATGGAACCAGTGGTGAATTGTTTTTTTGTCATCCCTACACCACTCTATAGTGGTGATCAAAAACACTTTAAGGAATGTGCCTACTGATTTTCTTTCCCCCTGAGAAACATTCAATGAAGTGAACAACTGTGACAATTAACCCCGGTGTCTTCTATACAACAAATAATATATTTTACAGCATACAGTAACATTCAAACAGTTTCCCCGGGATGCCACCACATCTGAAGTGGAAAGACAATGTGAATAAGGTCTGAGTGATTACTCGTGATATCAGGTTTTGCTGGCAACCTCACTATACACAAGACCTCACTCCGGGGAATAAGATAAGCGTACACTAACGAAATGAATATGAAATAATATGAAACTCACAAAATCTCTGATAGGGCAGCGTGAATCTGAGGCAACGTCAATGATTTGCGGGTTTAACCTGTCAACAGGATGTCATAACAGCTTTTATCATCGTGCACACTGTTGAGTGTGAGAGGCATCATATTTAATCATGCTCTCCCTCGCTCTTTCCCTTGCTTTCTTTCTCTTTTTTACTTTTTTTCTTTTTTTTGGAGTAAAAATATGTCCCCGTGCAATGCAAACTCCCCAGACACAGTGTTGTTTACTGCAGATTAACAAAGGGGAGGCAAGATGAGTTTCTGACACCAGCTCAAGTGAACAAGCAAGGAAGTATTTTTAAGCAAAAGTTGGGCTGCATTTGGGGAAACTGTTTACTTTTTTTTTTTTTTTTGCTTGTTCGTCCTCCCTATCTTGGGCTTTATTTATTTATTCATTCATTCATTTGTTTGTATATTTATGAATCTATGCAAGTGTGGTAGAATAAAAGTTCAGCTTTTGACCTCACAGTACTGCAGGAGAACTAGATTTCTGTGGGGCTTGGTTAACTGAAATTTCCGTCAGCATCTGCATCTACTGAATGAGTACACATTTAAGTGGATATATATATATATATATATATATATATATATATATATACCACATTTAAATGGAGATAAAAAGAATACAAGATGCATATTCATGAAAAAAAAATGGGGCATGAAACTGTGTAAATGAGCAAAAATGCAGGCGGTAGCTGGGAACTTTTTTTTTTTCAAAAACGCTGGCGGGGAAAGAGTTAAGAAAGCTATCCGTGTAGTAATCCATAATAAATAAATAAATAAAGATAAAAAAAAATTGCAATGTCAGTGGCTTAGTGTTTTTCAGAGCAGAAAGCATCTGATATTGTGTACTCCTATGGGAACAAATGTAAGAACTCATCCTTTAGGACTTACACATGACGGAATACGGTTGTGTTGGTAAAATAGCAGCATGTAACGTGACAACATCCTCTAAAGATAAATGACTTTTTTATTGAAAATTATGGGTTGCTTACTTGCTTTTATTAAAAATGTTCCAAGAGCAAATGCATAAATTTTAAACTGTACCAGACAAATAGGATTTGTGGACAAGACTGCTTGTTTTATAAAGTCACCATGAAATCAAAATGGACAATTGTATTTTTAAATGGAATATTGCTGTATTTATTATAAATGATTTGTCCGTGCACATTATGTGCTGTTGTAATCTTTAATCAAAATAACATCCACTCCCTCTAGCAATGACATCTCTTTTTTGATGATGTGTTTTTGGTGTGAGGGCAGGGCAAACTGTCCCTCACATGACATCACAGCAATTAGCAAATGACAACGATCCAATGATCCAGTCAATTCCCCGTGGACAAAATAAGTCCTACCAAGTCTTAGGAACAATTGCATTGCCTGCTAATGTTCCCAGCAAGCAATAAAACACACATATAGCCTAGCTCTTGTGTCCACATGGGCAGACAATAAACAACACTTCATTTCTGTTTAAATTCAATACCAATACCTTTTTCCATGGTGCACCATATATATGAGCTCCAAAAAATGCTATAAGATTGGATATATTTAGAAAGCATTAAAGGGATACTTCACCTCTGGAAAGATGAATGTGTATTTATGTAGAATATAGGTCATGTTGAAGAAATGTGAAATTATTTTTGAATTTAGAGCTTTCTAGACTGAGAAAAGCCAGAAAAATGTATTTTTTTGGCTTATGTGGATGAAAGACAACAACTCCCAGAATGCACTTGCTTCGCTGCCCTAAGAGGACCATGCCTACCGGTAACAGAGCGCAGTAGTTAAACAACAAGTCTACTAGTGAGTCTCTGTGATGAGTCTGCCCGAAAATGTGTTTCGAGCTCTCCCAAAAAGTCCGGGATTCGGCTTTTGCGTTCTACAGTCGCCATTCATTATGTTTACTGTGGCGAGCAGAACGAGACTGAGGGACGCGGGAGAACGGCGCGAGGCCGGTGGCGTGATTACCGTTGAGCGACACCTGTGAGACGCACTGGTCTCGTATCTCTCACAGAGGAGTGGGAATTTTCTTAGCAATGTTAAAACGTACATCAACCGTTCACTTGTTTAGCGTTCATGTAAACACTACATTCAGATTCACCAATCGGAATGAATTCAGTTAGATTGAAACAAAAAGCTATAAATGTAAACGA
Organism: Pimephales promelas; assembly: GCF_988280905.1. Lineage (NCBI taxonomy): Eukaryota > Metazoa > Chordata > Actinopteri > Cypriniformes > Leuciscidae > Pimephales > Pimephales promelas. The sequence goes on along the minus strand of NC_142790.1, from coordinate 16,870,973 downwards.
TGAATGGCGACTACAGAAAGCAAAAGCTGAATCCCGGACATCGACGGCCGGACATGTCGGGAAAACAAGGATGGTAACCCCTACTACTCAGCTTTCTCCACAGAACAAGAGCCTGCTAGCTCAGCTTTCAAAAAAAAAAAAAAAAGATGTCTTACACTATGTGTACATTCTCTGAGGAAGATCCCACCCTCAGAACGGTTGAAAACATTCGGGACAGCCCTATTGGCTGTAGTCTTCAGCCTCTGCATGGCCAAAAAAAACCTCTGATGATGCAAAATGAAGATTTTTGCAAACAAGGAATAACATGACAGACATGAACAAACCAAAATGTGACAAAGACCAAATCATGACAACTGGCCACCAGGGTACCAAACAGATTTTAACAAATAATTTTCTGTCTTTCTATCAGAACTAGTACTGGCTGTAGATAAAAGTCCTGAATGTTGGTGATTTTCATATTCTTGTAGATGACAAAAAAGATGCTTTGGGATTGGTATTCAAAGATATTCTTAACTCCATTGGAGTTAGACAACACGTCACGTGTCAGGACCTACTCATTTTCGTAATCATACTCTAAATCTAATATTACCATAGAGAATCAATGTTGATGCCACTGAAATTCTGCAGCAGATCTCAGATCCTTATCTAGTCTTGTGCCGACCCAGTGTTACAAATATGTTAGACCTATCACTTTTACCACTAAATTTAGCTTTATTAATAATTTTCCTGATCAGTTTCATCATCTCAGCATCCCAGATAGCTTAGAAGAACTCGACATTGCATGAACTCTCTTTTCCAGTACTTTAGGACACAGTTGCTCCATTGCGCTTTAAGAAGATTAAAGAAAATGGACCGACACTGTGGTAAAACCAGCACAGGCTCTTAAGAGCGCAGCCATAAATATAGAGCGAAACTGGAAGAAAACAAAACAAGAACTATTTCGCATTTCATGAAAAGAGAGCTTGATTGCATATAGAGGCCTTAAAGGGATAGTTCACTTTGAAACTAATTTTTGATATGTTTTAGCTTACCTCAAGGGCATCCAAGATGTAGGTGTCTTTGTTTCCACAGTATTTTCAATTTTGTTATTTTTAGGTCAAACTATTCTTGTCTGTCAGTCATTTAATGGAGACCGATGGGGTCCACCTCAAAGAGCATAAACAGAGAAGTCCAAATTAAACATGATTTAATGACTCATAAATGTAAGTACACATTGATGGCCTAAGACACGAAACAAGTGGTTTGTGAGAGAAAACGAAGAGTATTTATATTGTTTTACCTCTTGTAACCACAGCCACGTCCAAGTGATCTAAGTGCGCGGACGCTTTCGGTCTGCGCATGCGCCGGAAAGCGCCGGAAGAGATCTCTCGCGTGGTTGCGAAAAAAAATTCTACGTTGTCTCTTAGAAATCATCTTCCATTGCGGTTTCCTCTATATACATAAATATGTTTAGATCTTCACAGTGAAAGATAAAACTTCCAAAATCTCTGTGTAAACAATAAGTGACGTACACGCGTGAGACGTTACAAGAGGTAAAACGATTTTTTTTTACCGTTTTTGCCTGCGGTATTTCAATGATGTTGTCTCATATTTAAACGTAGCATATACGTTTATATTTTCAGATATTTTCAAGTACAAACTCTTAGATTGTCACATCTGCCTGTTGTTTTTTGTTAATCTAAAGCAAATCACTTTATAATTCCATTCTGGTTAAAATTCCATCAAAAAATTGGATATTGTGGAGATAAGTGGAGCTAGCAGCAGGCCACATACTGTACTTCATTGCATTGTTATTGAGGAGCAGTAGGCAAAGTCCAATGTAAGAATAGCTCCTTATATCGGGCTATAATCTAAATTAGCCATTGAACACATCTAAATGACATGAGTACAATACTTCAATACTTCCTCCACTGGTATCAATGCTTTTCGACCTGTCAAGCCACTTCATGGAAATGCACTTACAAGAATGTAACCCGTGAATAAAAAGAAAGTGCTGCAGAAAATGAACAGTTTTTCATCCAAAACGATCCAAAGATTGAAATCAATTTTCATAATTTGTTCAAAAGTTCTTTTGTGCTTCACATAAGTGTTTTAGAAAAGACGGGTGAGTCAGCCTGGCCGTTTTGTATTGCCACTATATTTCACCATCATCAGTCCACTATTCATACCATGTCGTTCTTCAAAACCTCAGTTCTCGTCAGTTTAGGGATTCATTTGAATGACCTATAAACGTTTGCTTCATGAAACAACTGTTGTTGTTGTTGTTTTTTTCTCTAAAAGTCAATAATATTAGTCCTTATTTAGTAACTGTAGATATACACAATCTATCAGCTCGATGCTGAATTATTTATTCCTCTAAACACCACCTACGCCTGCTCCAGATTTCCATTCTCTCTTCTTTTCATTTTCTATTTCTCTTTGCATCTATTTCTCTCCCTGTCTCTTCCACGGCGCAGTTGCGGGCGCTCATGGTGCGAGATGACAGTTCTTCTCCGTAGTGATTCATGGATCCAAATGCTGCACATATTGCATATTTTGCATTGTAAAATCAAGTTTGTCAAGCAGAAAAGAAAAAGTATGTCTGACAGGAAGTATAAGCATTCATTCTTTCCTTCTCCCTAAAGCTTGGTTCTTTTCAGCTGCAAAAATATAGAAATAAACAATTGAAGGAGGCTAAAAAATATATATATGACAGACACCAGAGTAGTAGTTAGACAGAATACTAATTCTTGGAAACAGCACTCTTGATTTATACAGCTTGGTGAAATGTTGCATATTCTGTTTTATAGACTACTATATATATATATATATATATATATATATTTAATATCTATAAGTATTTAACCCTTAAACAGAAATGAGTGGAAAATGCTTAGCAAAAAAAAAAAATTTCAAGTCATTTTTTATTTAATCTGGACTTAAAACATATCCAGCAGATTTTTTTAAAAAAATGATATTTTTAATTTTAAGAGTTGTGTCATTAATCTGTTAACTGTTACTGCCACTGCATGTTTAAAACAATTATATCCCAGACTTCACCTGATCTAATGTTTACAAAGGATATATCATTCGAAAGCTTACGAACTCAAGATCCAGCCTGTGAAACCCGTTTTGAAATTGGAGGTTGCGTTACCATAGAAATGGTACTCTAAATTATTTTATCAGGCTCCTCCCCTTTTGGGCATCGCCATGTTTTAAAATTTATGATCAAAACCTTTTCTAATCTTGTCAAAACACATATTGTCAGAAAGGTCTCACAAGGTTCCATATTTTGTGACAGAAGTGACATTTGGACAGAAATGTATTAGTTTGTTATGGCAGAATGCATACACTTTCAATGGAAAGTTCAAATTCACAAATTCAATGGAATGTGTGTCACACGGTGGCTATTTTTTTTTTTTTTTGGTATCATGCCTAGACAAAATCTCATGGGAACTTCAATTTTTGTGATATCAACTTCAAATTTGAAACAGAACTTAGTTAGATACATGGCTTTGATTTTATAGCAATTTTATAGAAAAAAATATTTTGTAAAATACATATTTTATAAAAAAGGAAAATATTAAGTACAGCATAGACCATTTCACTGGATGTAAACAACACTGGTCCAGAAACACTTCCTGTTTCAGTTTGTAACTGTTTTCTTTATTTCACATGTAAAGAAAACATCTTAAAGATGTTTGTTTAACTTTTTGATTCAGTTTTAAATGTTCTGTTGGTTGTATTTTATCCCAGCTTTTATATAGTGTTAAAAAACTGAAACAGGAAGTGCTTCTGGACCAGTGTTGTTTACATCTTGTGAAATGGTCTATATTTGATTTATTGTAAATTTAAACTTCAATAACTTTTTCATACTTTCATTTTGAAGTGCTTTCACTTCAGCAATTATCTGCTGACTGTTTTCTTTAAAACAAGACCAAACTTAGGTCTATATTCCAAAGCATTCTTGAATTACAATAATTTAAGTTTGAATAGTGAGTTTTAAATAGAGCTAGTTTAATCCCTTTTTTATGCCCTAAACAGGCAACTCTGGAGACACATGCATTTCAAAACGTGCTAAATAACAATATAACCACATTACTTAATTATCTCCTTTTAATTACTTTTTAGAAACGTTAAATATATATTTACTTATCTCAAAATATGAATGTTCTGCACCACTGGAAGCCATGTTGGATCAGGCTGATAAATTGACAAAAAAAAAAAAAAAATCATGTGACCAGCATACTCAAGACAGACCAGGCTGTCATAAGTGATAAAAAAAATTTCACCCCTCTCACAGTTGTCATGAAGGGCAAAATAAGCTATAAAGACCAAAACCACATTTTGCTCCAGGCTGTAAATTTGGGCATTTTAACAAGGGGGAGATGCAAATTTGACTCACTTCTGCAGCCTGCCTCAAGCCGTCAGTAGATGAATTACAGTTTAATTCACTTTCAAGAGAGAGACAGGGAGCTGCCGCTTGGTTTAAACAGCCTTTTTGAATGGCGGGTGCTGGGGTTTTCGCGTGCGTTCAGCCAATCAGGGTATATTACTTCACTATTCCTATTGTGCTGGTTTAGACCATACACTTAAGTAGGAGCTAAATTAGTTTCTCCATAAGGAGTTCCTAAAAATAGTACCTAGATGCTAAGGTGTGTGTAGCAAATAGGGCTTGGGCGCCGCGTTGCATTCTGGGACGTGGTTTCAAGTTTCAAGTTTCAAGACGTTATTGGTCAAACATGACCATCCATTGGAAATGAATTGACGAGATCGAAAATGATGATAATTTAGTTCAGGAGCATGTTCATCATGTTCATGTTCACACATGCGTGCTTTCAAAGATAAAGTGGACCTATGTGTGCGAGGATGTATACTCGTGCTACTGCACACACACAACCACACACACACACACACACACACACATTAAACAAACAAACTATTTTGAGTATTGGGCTTTCTTTTCACAGAGATGAACTTATTTTGTTGAATATTGATAAAATTATCCACAAAAATGTTGTTGTTTTTTTTCACTCAAAAACTAAGGTAAGCTCAGAGCAACGAGGCCTATGATCAATCACTTCAAAAAGAAATACAAAACCTGTCCAAAGAAAACAAGCTGACAATATTTGGAGATAATATAGCGTATCAAATGCTTATGGCACATTCTGAGTTTCGTAATGTTACAGCAATGCATTTGTTAAGTATAGCATTTTACATCACAATATTGTATTAAAGTCAATGGGAATTTCATGTTTTCTTCTATTATAGTCCTCAGAGTGAGCCCATACATCTGTGTGTCAATTTTGGTGAAAATATCGCACTTTGCTATAGACATTTATGTGAAAAAACCCGTAAAAAATGACTGACACGTGACTTTGATTGAATTTTACTACCCCTTTCTATCAATATTTTGACATTTGAGCATTGGTGTATTGCCAGTGACATATGATGTCAAACTTCTGATGGTGGTTTCATCTCATTTGGACTAGCGGTTTCGAAGATATCGAATGTTTTTTAAGCGCTAAATTACAACCATTTGCCGAAACCTGGCAAGTCTGGTATCGTTGGATTCGGCAAGGATGGTATGACTGTGAAAATAGGTCAACCACAGCCAGAGTTATAAGCGTTTGAAAATGTAATTTTTTCCACTAGGTGGTGCTGTTTCGGAACTTCTCAAGCTCCTTCTTGAAAATGTTGCTGAGATACAGCCTTATGTCTGTTTTTGCAAGCGCTACATAAAATTAGTTTGTGCGTTTATCGAAAACGGTTAGACGAATTAACTTGAATTCCATAACTTTTTTTCGGCACTGCCTGGAGATGATCTGGTGCAATTTTGGTGAAAATCGGACAAACCGTCTAGGACGAGTTTGCAAAAGTCGGTTTTATGGACAGTTCAAAATGGCGACCATTTTTTTATGACGGAAAATGACGTAATAGGGTGCAATCAAATTGTCATGATAAAAAATGTTCTGTATATAGGCCTTACTGTTCATTAGTTATTAGCGTGAAACTTGCATAATATGAGTGGACAGGTGGTGGCACAAGAGGCAATGAGTTAGAGACACCAAAATTGTATTTAATGTTGGTAAAGTCCTCTATCAGAATGTCAAACCAAAACAACTTTTGCGCAAACGGTTCTATGGGCTGCCAATTGGAAGAAGAAGGAAACGGAAGAATAATAATAAGAACCGGAACAGATGCAATAGGTGCCTCTGCACCTTCGGTGCTTGGCCCCTAGTAAATTAAACCTATAGTTGAAGAAACAACAACATGTGTGGCATAAGAAACTTCCACAGCCCATAATCCCTGTCAATCAAAACAAAAAGGAGCTTCAACATTAAAAGTGAGACTAAAGACTAAGATGTCAGCTTAACTTTTTCCTAAAATTTTAATGAGAACACCCTAACAGAGGTCTCCGTTTAGTGCAAAGTCTTTTTATTTTTCAAAGAACAGCATAGCTATTGCCTAATTTTCAGCCTAATTTGATAAAAAAAAAAAAAGTTAACTCATGAAGCCTCTGGTTTCAAGAGAATATATTCCACAGTAAAATTAATTCATCAGCTTTTTTTTTTCACCAGATGGATTAAAGATTCAGATAAATGCTGGTAATGTAACATCAGCACACAAAAATGGTTACATACCTCCCATTATCTTGTTTTCTTTCTTCTCAAAATAAGGTTAAAACATCACCATGATTTCAGATCAGCTGACAGTTTGTGAAATAAATAAACCACATGCATTCTTTTATCTAAACGACTCCCCGTAGATGCAATTCGACAGCTGTAGATATTTAACAGTCATCCTCAAACAGAATTATTTCAGTTCTGCACAAGCCAGCTCCCAAAGTTCATTATTATTGCATAGCTTGTGGCTACTCCTCTTCATCAAGGCTGAATTACATTATTTACAAACTGAAAACAATTGTGGGAAAAGTATAATACAAGGCCAGGGACGCAGTTAAAAAAGCAGTTTGCATAATGGATGGAAAAAAAAGTCATTTCTCATGCATGCGTTTCATAATGAAAGTGTTGAGGTATTGTAGATTCAAGGAAGCAGCACTTCCTAAACTCATCTATTTGTTTTACGAGGGAAGTAAATGGACAGATCTAGGGCAACCTAAGTGGAGTCTCTGTGCTGAAAAATGGTGCTCCGTTGCTTTACACCCCTAATGGGAAGACAATTTCATAGCTGGTGTGTGAGAAAAAAAAAGGGCAGAAATAGACATAAATGCACTTAAACAGCTGATCAAGGGAAAAATACAAAGCAGTAGATATCTTTTCCTTTTTATGTTTTTTTTTTTTTTTCTGTATTGCTGCAGAGCTATTTGGGAACCAGCAATCCATTACGAGTCAGGGGAAAAGATGAGACACAACTAATAATCGACCGCTTTACTGTAGTTCGCTCTGGTGAAAAGACCCAGAGGAGAGATGTTTAGGAGAGAAACATTTCACACAAAACCAGTTGCATGATGTTCCAATGCGTTCATATTTTGCCCACAGCAAACTGGACTTTTTTTTTCACAGGGTGATAGAATTAAAATATCAACGGCAAAAACACTGGTTGCTTTTCATGTTCTTTTTATGTTTGTTTGCAAGCAATACCCAACAATCCCATGTGACACAACACTTGCTGACGGCTTTTGTCAGAGCTTACTTTTGAATCAACTTCACAAATCTCATAAACTATCGTTCAAAAGTTTTGGGCTGGTAAGATTTTTTTTTAAATGTTTTTATGTTTAAAACGGAATTTTATTACAATTTAAAGTATGGCTAACTGTTTTCTATTTTAATATGCTTTATAATGTATTTTATTTCCGCGATGGTAAAGCTGAATTTTCAGCATCATTACTCCAGTCTTCAGTGTCACATGATCCTTTCAAGAAATCATTTTTATTTGCTGATTTGCTGCTTAAGAAACAACCTCGAAAGGGAACTTCTCAGGCTACAGTCCCTGAGTTATAGTTCCCTGAGAAAAGAACGAGACGATGCGTCAATTAGGCTTTGGGAACGCTCCTTCGTGATTGCGTCTGAAGCACTTATATCAACTAGTCCAATGACGAGAGTGAGTGTCACGGGCGGGTCACATCACGACCAGGAAAGGATAAAAGCCCATCCGGTTTAGAACCGCGCTAGCTTCGAAAAAAAGCAGAATGTAGGAAGTATATGGCAAAGTGACACATCATCTCGTTCCCTTCTCAGGGTTACAGTCGTAACCTGAAACGTTTACTTTCCAGGGAACTTGTGATGCGCCAATGACACTTTGGGAACGAGAATGCCCAACACACCATACAAACAAGAACTGTCTCTTCCCTTCTTTTTCTACAAACTGCTCTCTTATGGCCTACTTCCCTTTGTACACTATACATGCCTACCTTTTCGCTTCTTATCCCACATTCCTTTTATTGTTTTTTTATTAAAGCTTTGATTTTGAATTTGCTTGATTAAATATTTAGTCCTATTTGTACATTTTCCAAGGTCTTCTTGGCTAAAGCATCTGCTTCCTCTTTCCCTTCCAACGCTACATGAGATTAGCCTGGGTTTCCCCATGCTGCCTTGCCGCAGTGCGATTTTATTCACGCTGCTAGGCAGCCCGAACACCATGAACCAAATTTTTGCCTGAGATAGCAAGACGATGATGATGTATATGCGACACACCGAAGTCGTTTATAGTTTGTTTATATCTATGGATCCCTCTTGGCAGGGGACAGGAAGTTACCTTTTGATACAGCCTTTGTGTATACATAAATCGCTCTACATATGTCATCTGGTATAATTGAAATGATTGGCTAAGAGCTATGTACAGGCACAGACATTCATAGAACCCAATAATACGGCTCTGGGCATTCGTAAACCATGCCTCAAATATGAGAAAATGAACATGTGGTTTCCAGACTACGTCTCATTCTCAATATAAGGTGGTCTGGCGTTAGCCAGGCTAACATGAGATGGTACTCATACTAAGAATGTTGTAACCTTGTTGTTTGTAGGATTTCAAATAATATATGTTGTCTTGATGTTGATTTCATAGAATATTATTATTAACACATAATAGGAGTCTTAGTTGATCATTAAGCCAAGCTAATTGCAATCATCTCTGTAAACAGATAAATTATTTGTTGTCCATTTATTATTGTGACCACTGCTGGAGTTCATCCAGATTCTGGATCTTTTGACTCATCTGGATATTAGATTGTACTATTTCCTGTACATCTCCTTTGAAACACATCTTTGTTTATCCAGAATTATGTTTTTCAACTAAAGATCACCTGAAGTATAAGGATATAAAGCAGAAAACTGAATGATCTTCTCATAATATTTTTAAATATACTTTGTCTATACAATTGCTTTTGACATTTCTATTTTGCAATCCTTTGTTCTTGGTCAACATACAGTATATATTCACGTTGTTCATTATTGTATGAAAACAGTGTCATGCATTTGAATTGGTGCCTTGTTGTCTATGTAGTCTTTAAGACTTGGGCTACATGGAATTTTGTTTTTTGCTCTACAATATCCATAACAAAGGATTTTCCACAGCTGGAAAGCAAGTTTAAAAGTTCCTCCTCTCACCCAGATGTATCATCCAAGCTTTCCTCTAAAATGATAGGCATGTTTTATCCTTTATTTTTAAATCCGTTCAGACTTTTTAGGATTCTCAAAACAGACATTTACATATAAGTCGATGCACATACAAGTAAGCCCTTTCTAACCTAAGGGTTGACATGTTTAACATACAAGATTTTTTAATTTAACACACTGGCATACATGGCTTGAGGCTGTCTGTGCCACAATAATTTGTCATTATTTGCTGTAAAAGCATATAGTATAGAGAAATAGTAAGCCACATTTAGAACAGCAAACAGGTAAATGCACAGCATGCTAAACAGGGCAATGTCTGCTGGTTCAGAGCATCATTAATCAGAGCCGCATAGCTGGTAGAAAGATTTGCAGATCATGTAAACGCTGGTGAGACAAAGCGGCAACGATGCAGAAAGGTAATACAGAGAAACACTGCCTAGAGGATTCACGCACACTTTGTGGTGTGAAGGCTTGTTGGTGAAGTATGTGACATGCTGATAAGGAATATAGGGACACAAATTGTGAGAGATACAAGCAGGTGGGACCAAACTGTGAGGGATAAAAGTGTATTGCAATTAAATCCCAAAGCAAATTTCAAGATTTTTGGTAGTGTTGTCATAAATTATGCAATTTCATTAATAGATGCGTTTTATTTAGTGCTATGCTGAAAAATTAGATCAAACTTGATAGCTGAAAACACATAAACCTCTTATTCATATAAGTTATAGAATTAAAATTCGAATATTAGTGAAGAACATTTAAAGGGATATTCACACACAAATTAATATCCTATCATCATTCAAATGTGTTTGCCCCTGTGATATAGCTTTAAAAGGTGTATTGAAGAATTTTATTATTAGATACTTTAAAAGAAATGTGATTTCAGACACTTAATCGGCCATTAATTACAATTAAAATAAAAAAAAATATTATAGTTTAAATTTATACTAAATTAATTTAACTGAACTTTTAGTGCTTTTTGACTGACTTACTAACATATATATATATATATATATATATATATATATATATATATATATATATATATATATATATATATATATATATATTTATGTGTGTGTGTGTAAATTCAGAATTCCTTCTGAACCACCGAAGATTCAAAGAAAGGATACAAAAGCACCATGAAAGTGGACCATGTGACTTGTGTGCTATATTCCAAGTCTTCTGAACAGACTGAGAAAAAAGAAAAAGGTTTGGAATGACATAAGGCTGAGAAAATGATAACAGAATTCAAGTCTATCCCTCTAATAGATAATTCATTTGTCACTGCTACTAATTTGTTAATATGGGTACTATGTAAAGTGTCAACAAGTGTGACATGGCATTTCATATAGATTAAGAGTGGTCGCGCAATAAAAAAAAAAAAAAAAACAGTCTTGGCTTCCATCAGTGGTGTGGTGAGAAACAAACTCTTTGGAAAGGTGCAAAGGGAACATATGCCAAAGATACCTGCTCCTGAGACTCTATCAGAGACTAACTTGACAAAGGAACACCTGCTAGGATTTTATATTTCTCTTCTAACAGTATGGCTAGGATTTTAAAGGACCAATAGTGGGGTGCTCTTCCTTGAAGTATGGCTACAGAGAGTTCTCCCCAACCACTTCCTGATGGGCGCCACCTGTTCACTTTGCCACATGAGGATCTGTGGATCATTGGGGGAAGAGAATATTGTCACATAACACTGCTGGAGCCTCCTCTCTCTCTTTATTCTCTGTCACCTGTTGTCCTTCAGGAACCAGATGTGACTGTTTGTGCAATAAAGGCGGGATTCCAGCTTGAATGACTTTAGTTTCTCATACTTAAAACGATAGTCCTAATAAAAAATGAAAATTCTTTCATTGTTTACCCTTGATGTTAAAAAAACCTTCATGCTTTTCTTTCTTCTGTGGAACACAAAAGAGAATATGTGAGGTCCAATGTTGTTTTGTAACCACATTAACTTTCATTGCATGTACAAAAGCAGTTGAAAGAAGAAGCAAGCCAAATCTAGTGACTTAAGACATTGGACTCTTTTGATAAGCAATCAAGCACCTAGCAACCACCCAGAACCGCCTAGCAACCATATATTATCAACATACAAAAAAAAAAAACAACAACTCACTTACCAACCACTTATCAACATCCGATTTTTTGCAAGATACAATTATATTTTTTCTTTAAATGTAGTTTATTTTAGTCTTTTACAAAATTATCTTTCTGAAATAATTGTTAGGGGGCATTCAAAATGGGGCATTTTCTGCAGATATTCCATGCAAATGTCAATTGGTATGCAAATCATTGGAATATATTGACTTCATTTCATGACTCATTCATTGACTTCAGTTATTGATGATATATATATATATATAATGATTTTACTAACTCTCCATTGTATTAAATCGACTTAAAATTAAGGCAACCAGGTTACTTACTTTTTTAAGTTAAACCAACAATATTTTTTACAGTCTACATACACTGTAGAAAACCATTTTCAAGGTTTGTTATCACAACATTTTTTCTTTTGTCAAATCAACTTAAATAATTTATTTAGTTCAGATAACTTATTATAATAAGTTTCTGATGATTAAATCAATCTCCTTCATTGTATTAACTCACTTTTTCCAGTTCAATCAAATTTTAAGGCAACCAGGTTAACCCCAGAACCAAGTCATTGTCTACAAAAAAAAAAAAAAAAAAAAAAAAAAAGGCATTAATTGATTAATTAATTCTGCTCAGTAAATAAGTTATGAGTGCAGGTTACCCATAGCTTCAGTGGTGATTAGACCTTTGGCATGGGATCACAGTCTATTCTCAAAAGTGAACCTTTAGTACCCCACAAATAAAAACATCTGGTGCCAGCAGGCACTTTGGGTCTCATCATTATGCTGCAGACCAAAGTTCCTTCTGCCGTGTCATTTTAGAGCGTGTTCACTGGGTAATTTGAGTTGTCTTCATCATCCGCTGACAAATGGAACTTCATGCAGAGGACCAGATGGCAAGGCTAAGTCATAAATCTACGAAATAAGACATTTGATTGATGACTAACGGGATAAAGAAACACTCCCAGTAAAAAACAAACCGAACAGCGATTCTTTTCTCTAATTGAAACTGACGTAACACCAGCAAATCTGGAGCAATTCAAATTTAATTTGGGCTTCTCAACAGTATAGCTAATGAAGTCCAAGTCATGCATATTTTTTTAGATAAATCAGTTTTTGTACTCAGGACAAAAATTGCCCCAACTGTGTGTGAAACACATATTAAACAGTATTGAAGTTCTTAGCTAAACAATGGGAGGATAACAGACGGAGGCTCCATAATAGCAACTGTATCCTGAAGCAGAAGATAGCTGAATATCAAAACAAACCTACTCTTCTTTTCACACAGAAAGTTTGACTCACTTGGTTTGGCACATTTAAAAGGACGTGCTATTTCATGAGGGTGGCATATAGTGTGACAAGTTATCATCACCTTACCATGAATAAAACATCTTGCACCCTGAAACAGAATAAATATGTGCCTGTTCCTTAAGAGTCCACATTGAAGAACTAAGTATTCTTTTTTAGAATAGGAGCGCAAACTGTACAAATACACCCCTAACTTTTGTCTGACCTAACAAAACTTAGCAGAGTTCAAAATCATTGGTCAACGATATATATATATATATATTTTTTTTTTGAGAAACAAACAAAAAGAAATGACTTACAAGCCTATATAAAAGGGGCATGTAAGGGGGCGTTTACACACTAACTAAAAACGGAAAACTTTTAATGCGTTTTGGCCAATTCATTTCAAGCATAGAAAACAATAGCGTTATAGTCTCCATGTAAAAAAAGCGATACATATACATATTAGTATTCAGTCTATAGATGCATATAGCGTTACTTTACAAATTGACATAGCCAACTATGGCCATTAAAGGAGTAGTTCACTTTTAAAAAAAACTTAAAAAAAAAAACTTTTGCTGATAATTTACTCAGCCCCATGTCATCCAAGATGTCCATGTCTTTCTTTCTTCAGTTGAAAAGATATTAAGGGTTTTGATGAAAACATTCCAGGATTTTTCTCGATATAATGCACTTCAATGGGAACCAAACGGTTCAAGGTCCAAAAGACACTTTCAGTGCAAACTATTCAAATGATTTCATACGTTGAATAAGGGTCTTATCAAGCGAAACGATCGCTCATTAAAAAAACAAAGTTTAAGTTTTATAAGCTCAAATGGTCTCCTTGCTCTGTTCTGTGATGTGTGTTCGTGTCTCTCCTGTTCGAACTCATTCATCAAAATGAACGAATATTTTTTCGTGTCATTTGGTTCATTCAATGAATGATTTGACTTGGGAAAATATTCGATCATTTTGAAAAAATTGAGTTCGAACAGGAGAGTCACGAACGCGCATCACAGAACAGAGCAAGGCGACCATTTGAGCTTATAAAACTTAAACTTTGTTGTTGTTTTTTTTAAAAAATGAGCGATCATTTCGCTTGATAAGACCCTTATTCATCGCATGAAATCGTTTGAACAGTTTGCAGTTTGCACTGAAAGTGTCTTTTGGACCTTGGACTGTTTGGTTCCCATTGAAGTCCATTATATGGAGAAAAATCCTGGAATATTTTCATCAAAAACCTTAATTTCTTTTCGACTGAAGAAAGAATGACATGACTATCTTGGATGACATAGGGGTAAGTAAATTATCAGCAAAAATTTTTTTTTTAAAGTGAACTAAGCAAAATACTGCATTTTCAGTAATTTTTGCTGATGTGAAACATTTGTTTTCAGTACATTATCATCATAAAAACATCTAAATGGAATACAGTAAAAAAATATTTAAAGCTGTGTCCTGTAATATATCATTTTACCAGTAGATAGAAACTTTTAATGTGTTTTGGCCGTTCATTTACATTACAGCAGCGTTTTTGAGGCCTGAAAACACAAACTTTTGCAAACGGATTTCAAAGTGCAAGATTTGTACAAGTGCAAAGTACAAGTGTTCAGTCTATAGTGTTTCTTTAAAGTGACATCGCCAACTATTGGCCTGGCATGTGTCATAGTATTTTTTGTCGTTTTCGTGGATCTGTGTAGACAAGGATTGTTTTGACAAATTACCTGATTCACAGACCACCTGTATGTGACGCAAACGAAAAACATTTCCTTTTTCAGCGCGTTGTAGTGTAAACATAAATGAAATACAGTAAAGAATAAATATTTGAATAAGTTTTTTATTCATAATTTATACCAGCAGATACAAAAATGTTAACTGTATCCAAATGTGCAAGAAAACACTATTGGTACTTTCATTAACTCAACTTAACAACAAACAAAAACTGACTTTGGAAAACTGACCATGTAAACTGGAGCGAGCAGACCCTTTTCAACAAAAAGGACTGAATTCAGAGCATTATCATCACGGATTAAAAACGTTGACAATTTTTGCATCTGACTTTCTCAAGACTATACCAAAATCATTGTGAATACACAGGCCTATATCTAGGTGACATTCTATCTTCCCCATTTTGTAATTAAAAAGGCAATCATAATCGTAAAGCAGCACAAATGTGTATGACACATTAAAGAAATACATCGGTAAAATTGTACCAAGATGTTTAAGAAAGAGATATAAACAAAGAGAAACTAATTTGTACTAAATACATCATGTAAACATTCACCTTCATTCGCAGCACAAGGACAACAGAACATGGATCAGAAAAATAGATATTTCAGTGAAGCTTGTTAAGTGCTCAACTGTCATCGGTTCAAAATACTTCAGCAATCCGAACAAGAGACATCTAACGACATACAAACAAGGTCATGAAAATGATATTGAATATGATGGAGTCCCGGCAACTTTTTTTCCTTTTTTGAAACATGCTCACACACACACACTGAACATTTTCAGCGTTTATCTAATTATGCCACACGTCTGGGAAAAACAAAAGAAATTCAATGTACATTGCGGTCAAACACTCAAGTTCACATTTATTTTTTGCATCAGTCAACTTCCACATTCTGGTAAATGCATTTTCAACGGACTGAAAATCTTGTGCCTTGCCTAAGACATTCCTCTTTGTTGCTTGTCCACACTCTCAAAACACACAATTTAGGCAATTCTTCTGAAATCCAACAACCGATTAAAAAAAAAAACAACAACCTTCATTTAATGGGAAAATGGCAGTTTTTGCCCATTCAAATACAGCAAGATTCAGCATTTAAAATAAGCTTCTTTCAGTTGTGTAATGAAGCGATTCACATCTCAAACTGTTCCCTCATACGCATCACATAAAACATTTTTACTAAAGGAATGGAATATGGGTTCTCTTCACTAATAAATAGTAAAGATGGCAAACTGTTTATTTGACAGCTAACCTTCAAAGTCTCCCCAATGTGTCTCACAAATACTTTCCGCGGCATTGTTCACCAGTTTATGTGAACGCCACTTGGCACTTAAAAAAAAAAGGCCCTTAAAAGCCTTGGACCATGTGTGGTGTGAAAACCGCAAATAGAAAGATCTGGCTGATTCACACACATTCAATATGCCAGCTAAAGAGACATTTATAATCTCCCGTTTGCTGATTATCCCAATCTAGTCCAAAGCCAACCAGGGCCGACCTGTATGAGGACAGAGCACATGCAAAACCATTTTATATCAAATTTATCCCAGCAATAAACAAACCACTAACTCTCACAAAATATGAGCTTCTAATGACTGACGATATCTCCTATCCAAAGCCCTCTTTAAAGGTCCCCTTACATGGGTTATTTTATTATTTTATAATGTTTCCTGGGTTGCCCTTATAATGTTAGTATGTTTTTTTAGATCAAAAATAGTCATCATTTATAAATAAAAGGCATTTTTCCTAGCCTGATTTTAGCCTCTGCTTTGAACGTTCCGTTTGAAGGGGCGTGTCTGCTGTGGGATTCAGTGTAACCGCCCACTGCTGTGATTGGCTGACATGCTTGCATATGAAATGTGAAACTCTCTCGAAAACTTTTACTACAGCTATCATACATTTTTACTATTACAGCTATCGAGATTAACGAGTCGTGAGACGTTTTAAGTATTTAGATCTATTCCCATCTCATAAAACGTTGCCGTGATCATTGAACAAGCAGTTGACAGCCTGTTGATCGCGGGAATGAAGATCTTATCATTGTAATGCAGTTTCTGCACTCTCTCTAATGCTTTCATCAATGCAAACAGGATGATGTACACAAAGTAAGTAACTTGCGTCATTGATTTCATAACGAGTTGTCCAGATAAACTAGCGCTGTGTGGAAAGTTTGTTCTTTGATCGCTTTCCAGATTATTTTCATCCTACTAGAAGAAACGATGTGAAGTTGATATTTGAAACTTAACTTACTAATGCATAAACAGTATTGAACGATTTTGAGAGAAAGATTACCTGTCTGAACTTGAACAATTAGGCTACACATCAGAAATGGTTGCTTGGTAGCTCGATCGATTTATTTTCAGACGTTCATCGAGGCTAGATCTGTACTGGCCAAAGTGAGGAAACAGTCGTCGGTGAAATGTTTGCACCATACAAAACTTTGGGATTTCTAGAGAAAATAAAATGAACCCATTGTTTCTTCAGAGGCTCGGATGAAGGAACTAAAAAAAAACTTTTGGGTTCAATTTGTACATCCGAACACTGATCAACTGCAAATTGCGCTAACGTGTTCCTATTTTCTCATGGCCGAGCCACATTCTCTGGGCGGGGAGGTAACCTTTCCCCTGTATGATGTCATACAGGGGAGATTCAAGATCAGCGCATCTGAACTTTCATTTTCAAGACAGCCCAAGCTCGGCTCACACCGATTGAAATTTCTAGCCCCCGGGGACCATATACAGGCTAGGGGAACTCATATTAATGTTAAAAATAATACTCTAGAAGTGAAAATTTCATGTCGGGGGACCTTTAAAGGATAGATGAGCAACACATAATTCCCTTTCAGGTGACAGAAAAGAGGATAGGTGGTGTGGGGAAAACAATGCACCACAGAATTCTCAAATATCTGAATGCAACATTTTTGGCTTGAAGCAGTGTTTATGGAATATTGACAGGCTGCCATGCTGCTTTTATGGAGGGCAGAGGGTCAGGAAAGCCTGCTGTCGGTTCTGCGAGGGGGGGGGGGGGGGAATCTCCCATAATCACTCAAGAATTTATGAATGCATAATTCCTTTGGGATATTTTAAGATTAATTAAATGCTTGGTTGTGGTTGAAGAGTAAACAAGCCATTTAAGGTGAAATGTTTCTAAAAAAAACCCTGTGCTTTTGGGTTTGGTAGGTTGTTGTTGCGAACAAATCTAAGCATTATTTTCTTCTCTCAACCAGAAATTTTACAACAACGACTGATGGCAATCATTCCAGCACTAGAATATGAAATACTCGAAAGGCTGTTTGAAAAAAAAAAAGTTTGTGAACCATTACAAATCTTTACTTAATGTAAATGAGCCAAAAATGATTTAGACAGAATAGACTACTGTGAACCACATATACAATGTAAAAGTGAAAAAAAAAACCTATTTTGTTCATACCTGCTCCCTTTTTGTATAACATCACAGATTTGTAACATTCTGCATGTATTTTTCTATGACATTTGTTTTAGATGTGATTCACAGTCCTTTCTTTCTGGCCTTCTCATACCTGACTGACTGAATTTGTTGTTGCACAGACCTACAAAAGACAAATTAATTATCTACTGTAACCCTCCAATAAATGTAGAATATTAAAGAGCATATTGCAGGTAAAGAGCATATTGCAGGTAACTTGTATGAAAATACCATATGAAAAGTTAATGCAGGATTTAAAATGTTTTAAATAATTTAGTAGATAAAGTGAGCGTTTCTTGTACTTCTCGTAAACACAGCTTTTTTTCAACATCGCATCATTTTACGTCACGTTAGGGAGCCTCAGCCTCGGCTCAGTGCAGACTAGGCTGGTATTCAGTGAGAGCGGTCGTAGGTCAGTGTGCTTTCAGTAATTTTTGTATTTTAATTTATCATCGTCATGGTAAATTATTGTGTTTGTGGAGTTTGCAAAAACTCCGGCCTGTAAGGAATTCAAGATCGAGTCCACAAGTTTCCATTACAAGAAAAGGGACAGTGCTATAGCCCATTTTTCGTTCCTGGTGCGGTTTGTGCAGGTGAAGAGACGGGATTTCTTTTCCGCATCGGCTTCGGAAAACGCGGTCGTGTTTAGCGTTCACTTCAGATCAAATGATTATCATCCCGGCTATATGATGGAGTTCAACATGGGATGCGGAAGCAAGAATATTGATCGTCGTAAACTATACCAATAATGGCATCAAATAGTGTGATAAAGGTAACTTAGTCATGCCCTAAATAGAGGCAACCTGTAATTGAAAAACAAAATTGGTTGTTTAAATACTCAAATCTTTAATTTTCTGTTTGTTATAACCCAGGTGAAAAATATGTATTAAAAATGTACCTGTATGCTTTTAGTACAATAGAAATATACTCAAGTATAGTTTTTATACATTTAATAGTATAAATCTACCCTAAACATGGTAATGTCTGCTGGCCTGTAATATGATCATAATAATCTGTACAATATTGTGAGCACAGAGTATATCATTAGCGAACGTGTATATAAGCACGTCTCTCACCTAAAAGACACCTGCCATGTCCTGTTCTCCACTGGTTCTCTTCACACCACAACTCAATTTGTCTCGGACTGTTCTGTCTAACATTATCCTGGCCTGTCCCTGCTTTCTTTAGCATAGCAGGCTCATAACTTTATGGCTTGGTCCATCATACGAGTATTTCCTCAGCGTCCGAAATGTCATTGCCATCCATTGTTTTCCTGTTGTTTGAATCGACCGCTCTCCCGCTTGTTTCATCACGCCAACCACACCCATTTTCAGACACGGAAGTAACATTTTCTCTCAAAAACGACTCCAGAAGCTTCTGTAGCGTATTTATATGTATATTTTAAAGAAAATCTAGTTCCTACATTATTTTTCTATGCATTGACCCGTTAGGTCCTCTAACCTGCAATATGCCCTTTAATGCTAAATGAATACTTATTCTCTTACGAGAGTTGTCTACTGATATTTAACGATAACTGTATTCCACTAAAATTCTGTCATCCAGCATATTCACAAATTTCATTAAAAGTACCGATTTGTAGAAGAAACCTGACAAAAATGTGGCTGACATCATATTTCTAGAAAGGAGTGAGTTCTTTTTAAAGGTGTAGTCACATTTACCATTGTTCGGCAAATTTTTGCAGGGCGAAATCCAAGCTTTGATAATAGTATTAGCATTACAGTCATTATGAATACGTGTATTAGGCATGACATCAAAAATCCTGACTGGTTTTTGAACATTTGGAGCCTTGCAAAAGGTAAAACACTGAATCTGAGCAACAACAAATGTACTATTCATTTCTGTGGGAAGATCGGATAATCAACTTATGCAACTCATCACTTGACCTCCATACATGTAAACTGTTTTAAGAACGCGTCACTAAACAAAAAGTGCAATTTACTACCATATCCCACTGCAGTCCGTTCAGTAGTGCTTCTCCTGCAAATAATCTTTCATTTTGTTTGGTAAAGGCAGTTTCTGAATGAGATCTATCCGTGTGTACTGTCGAATGACGAAGCGACAAAGATATTGCAGCGAACGGACTTGCATGAAACGCGAGACCGGATTGGTCAACCGAACGGGGTACGTGGCGGACCCCGGCAGACGGGATCTGGAGTAACAGAAAGCGCCATTTTCTGAGTCTTTTATAGAGTGCTCGATGAGATCTACGATGGAAGTGTGACCTTCTACGTCAGGCTGCTCATAAAAGCTAAATCTGCCATTCGAGTGTTCGATCCTGGTGTGAAGCGTCTTTCCCTGTGACCGAAAGCTCAAACTGAGGAGATAGCGATCGTCTGAACTGTCCCTCACCAAAAAAGAGCCATCTGGAAGGTTGATGAGCTTCTCCTCTGCCTCCCATCGAGTTATAGGTCCCCAGTACCAACCCTGCTTGGCGAGTTTTTTAAGTTCCTCCGTAAGGCTTGTTACAACCATGGGTCCGCTGGTTTGGAAAGAATCGTACACCCTGCTAACACCAGGAGCGGAATTGGGGTCAAAGTTCAGGTGATGCCTCACTCTCTCGACAACATGAGAGTCTGCACCACTGAACCCAGAGAGGGTTCTTGGAATATCGTTGGTGGAAAGAGGTGACAGTGAGGGAGAAAATAAAGGTGTGTCTGCTCTGGAATTGGACAGGACCATTGACGGACTACCAGGAAGGTGTCCGTTCACCGCCTGCTCCATGAGCATGTCTGGTGGCAAGAGATTGTGGTCATCCGGGCACTGGTCCACGTGCAGAGAGTCAGATTCGACCTGATCGACCACTTCCATTGGCGAGGGGCCATCCAAGCAAAAGGACTGGGACGAATTTGGGTACATTCCCTCATCTAAAGGCATTGTGTACTGGATGTAGTCCTGAGGTGTGAGTCCAATAGGCACGTGATCCTCAATGTTCAAATGCAAGCTACCACTCGGAGTCTCCATGTCCTTCATAGACTGGCTCTGATCCTGGAACAGACCTTCCATTTGGATGTCATGGAACTCCTTTCGGATGCCATTGAGGGAGGGACTGGGGTTGGGGGAGTGGACCATAGCTTTGACCTTCACCTCCATCTTGATGCAAGCCTCCTCTGAGCTGACAGGCCGGAAAGGCCACGGAGAAGGGCTGTAATGATGGCTTCGGAGGGACGAGGATCTTAAGGGACGCTGGGCTTTGACTTCATTAAAGCTAATCGGGACTGACGAGGAAGAGAACGTGTCATCATCATCAGAGCCTACCGCAGAGGAACCTCCTTTGACTTTCGCTTTCTGTTTGGTAGACAGTCTCCGCTTTAGAGTGCCCATAAGAGACTCGCTCTTTGATCGGTTCTTATGACCCTTCTCATCTTCACCATTAAGATCACAACCGACCAGCCCTTTGGTGTAACATCCTCCAAAGAGAGAGTCATCCTTGGCAAACTCAGCTGCTAAAGATGGCTGCTGAAGCATGACGAAATCACCATCTTCTTTGCCCTTTATGTTCAGTGATTTTCTGATCGTCTTCAGACTGATCTTCTTCATCCTTGTACACCCCAGGTGAGGGCATGGGATGGTCTTATCTGCTGACCGATGAAGGCTAACCTAGTCCGGCCATGTGACTTGGGAACGTCAATCATGTGAACGCCAAGCCTTTGTCATCTGCAAAAGGTGAGATAAAAATAAATATCATGAAAAAGTGAACCAACAACTAAACATGCAGAGTACTCACTTTTTATTTATTTATCATGACATTTATAGTTATCTGTGAAAGTGGTTGACCCATAAATGGCATTTTTTCCAGTTTGGTCAAAGTGCCGTAAACGGGACTTTTATTTTGACAGTGCTGAGAACCCAGCACCAAAGCGCAGATACACGACATTAGCACCCATTTTAAGTCTTCATTAGTTTTCGGTAGTGATGCACCGATGTAAAAATTGTGGCCGATTTGCCATTTTTTAGGTCATGTTAAACGAATGACTAAAAATAATCATGCAAACTAATATAGTTTTGTCTAATTTTGCCATTTTAAACCGAAAATAGGCCTATAACATGACTCATGTAATGTAATAATTAGTTTACTGTCATTGTACGGGGACAAGAAACATTAACAAAGCCGTTTTAATCATTTTAGGCACAAGAGTAATAATGAATGTAAACATATTGAGAATATAATACGAATTGTAACGTTAGCCTTTAGTGCATTAAAAAAGCTCAGCCTTCGGAGGGGAAGAGAAAGGGATGAAGAGACTGAGAAAAAAAGAAAGAGAAATGGAGATGAGGAGAGAGCAGGTATTGACAAATAATATACTGCCTATTGATATGGTGTTAAAGCTATTTCTTATCCTTTTTTGGTCTTCAAACATCTTGCACATATCAGAGGAATAAAAATGTGAAGCGCCTACTCAAATTTAGAACATCTTTGATTATAAAGCCCTGTCTATGGCCCTGTATTAGGCATAATATCAATAATGAATGTGTAGCCTACATGTTGTGAATGCATTTAATAAAATGAATTACCTAGCTTTAGTAGCTTTCAGTAAATAAACGCGTCTGAGAAAAAAATATTCAAAGGCAAAAATCAACCTATCAGTTCACCCTTTGTTTACTTTCTTCACTGACAGACAAAAATAAAAAGCCAGTATATCAGTCAAAGCTCAGCTTTAGGAGGGGAAGAGACAGGGCAAGATAAAAACAAAGAGAAAAAGAGGGTGATGCTGATGAGGAGAGAAAAATAATCAGCTGCCCACTGACATGGTTTTAAAGCTGTTATGCACTATTTTTGGCCTTCAGAACATCCTAAAATGCACATATGTAGATCAGACAAATCAAAATTTTCTCGGGGGAACCCTGAACCCCCCTAACTAACCTACCTCAAAAAAACACCCATTATAATATTTTGTTTACGTGCATATCTGCAACATTTATCAAGTTAACAGATAATTGTGCATGCATGTATTAATCATTATGACACTAATAGCATGTTTAATTTGGCTTAATGCAAATAAGATGTTTTGATTTTTTTTTTACCATGTGGCTCAGGACTTCCATAGAATACAGCCTGACAGGGAGCTAACAGGGAGCTTTGGTCTTTCTTGGGGGCTTTATTTCTAGCCCCTCCCTAGCGCCATCCATGCATATGTCTATCCATTAACAGGCATTTCTCCATAAATATTCAAAATTTTGATAAATGCATTACACATTTATGGAATTATATATGGCATTATGCATAGTAGAACTTTATATAGGCGGCCAACACATTTAAGAACAGATATTGGGTTCTGCCCAAAGTCAAGCAACATTAAAAGTAACAAGTAACATTAAAAAGTTACTTTCCATATGGGTTAACTACGTAAAGTAACAGATAACATTTTTTTGAGAAGTAACGAGTTACACTACTTTTTAAAAGTAACTTCCCCAACACTGTTAGCGAATAAATTTCAGGTGGTGTGACATCAGGTCACATGACCAGGAAGTTAATTGGATTAGCGCATTTCAAAAATTCACAAAAAAATAGACAAAATTACGTTTTCTAAATCCAAGTCGTGTATGATGTGTTCCAAAGGTTAGTGAATGAATTCCAGGGGGTGTGACATCATCAGGCCACATGACCAGTAAGTTATAAAGATTTCCACATGTCAAAAATTCACTAGAAATAAACGAATTACATTTTCTAAATCCAAGTCGTGTATGATGTGTTTCAGGTTAGCGAATAATTCCAGATGACGTGACATCATCAGGTCACATGACCAGGAAGTTAATTGGATTTGCGCATTTCAAAAATTCACTAAAAATAGACAAAAATTACGTTTTACAAATCCAAATCCCAAGTCGTGTGTGTTCCAAGGGTTAGTAGTGAATAAATTCCAGTTGGTGTGACATTACCTGTCTCTATCTGGTAAAATGTAATTTTGTAGTACAAAGTAATGGCCTACAAATGTTGTTATAGTGAATATCCCAAAAATATCTAGTTCATATTTGACAAAAAAGAGAAGGTTTTCCACTTAATTCACATCTTTACATTTTATGCTTTTGCATACATGCTTTGCATGGTTTCGCACATTGTAATGAATATTTGTATGTGGTGAATTTGCTTGGCGACTGTCTAACGAATGTCGAACATAAAGCCTAATTAACCCCACCATCCTTGGTGTTCATCAAAATCAGCAGTTTACAGCAGAACTGACACAGGCCTTTATCAACACACTTAAGTTAGCCTGCTAAATAAGTTACAGCAGCATCTAACTCAATAATTATAGAGCAACATAGAACCAAACACTAAAAGGCGGAAGTTTAATCAATTATAAAAAAAAATAATAATAAAAAAAACCGTTAGGACAATCAGATAAATCTTTATAACTTTGTCTCGCACAATAACAGGCCTGACTGGAGTGAGCTGAGCTGAATTAGCTAACTTAGCAGGCTATGGGACATTTATAGTGTCCGACACAAATAGGTGTAAATATGCACATTCAACAAATTACGTCCACTTACCACTTTAAACAGTTGAATTCCCCTCTCTCGTTTCAGAAAGATGGATCTGGGTCGAACATGTCCGTAGATCTGACGACGAGGGTTGCATTTAGCATTAGCGTGCCAATAATAGACTGCTAGCTGCTAAGCTAATACAGCAACAGCTCCCTCATTTGAACAAGAGCTGCTTTACTACATTAAAACCAACTACTCGTTGTCTGTCATCATCTCATGCACGTAAGGAGCCGAGGCTGTTTTCTCCTCATTGGTATTTGCCTGTTTGATGAAAGAAACATTCCTTTAATTTTTCAAGACAGCTCCATTTCTTTCTTCCTCTTTTTTGTGCTAGCTAGCTAGCCACTTTCACTACAGCCTGTCCCCCTGTTCCTCTCCCTCTTCCTTTGTTGACTGTTGCATTATGGGAAAAGACTCTGAAAGGAAAACAAGAGGGAGGAGGTTGTCTGCTGGTCCACTTACCTAAATAAATTTATATAGATTAGTGGTCTGGACTAAGATTTATTTATTTATTTGTTGATTGTGAAATAACCAACACAAACATGTAAATCACATTTGTTGTGCAACTAACCATGACTTTTACAACACTGGCTGCAGCAGATTATTACTTTATATTCAAGTGCTTATGTATTATCTTAATTCTGATAATATATAAGATTTAACAAGTCAGAAAGGAATATTGTGGTGATATCATCATCAATGTCATACACTCGCATCACCTTTTTGAGCTCATAGGAGAAGTGGTATGCGGCTGTGAGCAACATTGTACCTTTTATGACCAAAAAAAAGGACAGTAAATATTTACTATTAAGATTTTTTTTTCTTGCAATCAGGGACGTGCACAGGAATTTTGAGGGGCAGTTGCTCTGACCTGAAAAAAGGGCACCCCCCCCCCCCTCCCTCACGGGCTATATGAAGGAATATATTCAGTTGAATTTGTCACCTTCCAAATTGCCTTATCTGGCCATGTTTATGTCCAAACGCAATGCCTCATCTTATGGTATTATTATTATTTATAAAGATTGCAAAATGTCAGAGATGAGACAAATGAGCAAAAGAGTTCCTCATATTGTTGTTTATTGTTTTTTAAAATTATTATTATTTATTTATTTATTTGAAAAGAAATAATCTGGATTGAATGGAAAAACTCGAAAAAATAAAAAACGCTTAGATTTCGGGAAAAAATACAATCCTTTTTTGCCAATCCTGACCTCCCCCTGGGGCCCTGCAAAATTCTGCTATGGGGCCCTCTACCTGATCTGTGATGCCGTGAGCCATGTAAACCATTTGCCATTGCCACTCAATACCGCCCAATACAATCCTCCCTCCTTTAAACAAAACAGTCAAAGAATAAGTACAACAATATAGAACAGAATGAGGATCAAACAAACAATATTTACTGAATAAAGCATTTTTATAGAATGTTAAGATAACAAGTGAATGTTAACGTAAACATAAATAAGAAGAAAATAATAAAGTACAACCCTGAACTTTGGCTTTTGGGATTAATTTTGATTCACTCTACAGCCTGGGTATTTTTCGGAATCAGTAGCCTATGATTTTTATTTATTTATTTTTTTTATGCATGTTGAAGCAAATCTTGATTTATTGTTATTTACTGAGGGATTTGCATTCATATTGACCAGAATGTCCAGCTAATCATCATTTTAAATTCAATATAGCCTATAAATCAATAGTCAATCAATGTCAAATTGCCAATACATTGGTTTCTTGCATAATTAGTGCAGTTGTTTAGAGTTTTTAACTACACTGAGACTAGATAATCAGTGTCTTTATAATGTGTACTTTGATTGGGAGTGCCATCATTCACGTATTGTACAGTATTTCTGGTCTCCACATTTCTGCTTGAAAAATGCGAGTTTCATTTCGTGCACGCGCATATGAACGCAACACACGCGACGCGGTTATGTTTTCCGAGCTGTAGTAAACAAACACTGTTGTTGCACTTTGTCGTTTATAAAAAACAAAACGTAATAAATAATGGTATTTTACTCTCACTTTTGTCAGGCAAAAAGTGATGCAAGAGATGCACTGTCTGCCCAGATAGGTTAGGAAGACCAAAAACCATCAAACTTTGCTGACCTCAAACTAGAGAGGAGAGAACACAAGTTTCATGACTGCTGTTCCCGCAATTCACTCTCATGTTTTTCTTCTTCCTCTTTTCGTGACGAGAAGGATAGTTTCGCTTCATTTTGTCATGGACTTCGTACACATTAATTAGCGCGCGACACGAGATGGAGGCGCGGCCTGAGTAATTTGCAGTGCCTTACACCGGTCGCGTGCAGTCTATGCTATGGTCGCGTGCGGCACTGCAGCCACGTAAACAGTTTGACTTTCCCTTTCAGTGCCCGAATGGAAGTGAATGAGGCTTTGCGATTTTTTGTATTATTTTTTTGTCTAGGCCTACGTGAAATTCTACATCCATTGTACGATTTTTTTTTCCTCGGAAGGGCAAGCTGAGTCGAGAAGGGCATATGGGCAGTTGCCCGGGCAACCTGAGCAACCCCCCTGTGCACGTCCCTGCTTGCAATTGCATTATAGATTAAATTATTTGACTTAAGCTGTTTGTAGTTTAAGTTGATACTTTGCGTTCATGCTAACATGCTACAGTTATGTTATGGCTGCTTGGGGTGGTTGTAACAGTTCATTAAAAATGTTACAACCAACTTAATGATTCCAATTATCAATCACAATCTTTTAAAGCAAAGTCACATTTTTTTTGTTGCGCATCTGTATGTGGCGAATGTGCTTTCATCGTGGTTTATGGATGCCGTCTTATCAGATGAAAAACATCCACCTCCACCTCATCCACCTCATAAATTGCATCCTTTTTTGTGGGCATATTTTCTGAATTTACGTACCTCTCAGTCTTACATCTATCCCCATGCTAGTTTTACAACGTACACATGTGGTGAGGTATGCAGATTGCAACAACTAAACTCTTTGTATTTGGCATTTACTCTGTGGTTGTATTACTCGTCCAAGTGAGTTTTATTTTGTAGTTGATGTGGCTATGGTGTATCAAAGTTTGAGAGATCTAGCACAAACAACCATTGATATATCTGTCTGTCTTTTTGTCTGTCTGTCTGTCTGTCTGTCTGTCTGTACTACAGATGGACAGATGTCCATACTACAGACTCTGTCCATCCATCCATCTATTTAGCCACCTGCATATTTATTTAATGTGAAATAGCCAAGTTATATATGCCTATGTACATTTACATTTGTTGTGCATTAAATCACAAAAATTGACTAAGTTTGACACTTTGAATTGGCTAGCAGATTATTTATTACCTATGTTCAAGTATTTATTAATGTGTATTATTAAACGGTGTATCCATTATTTACGTATTATGTAAAATATGCTATAAAGAGTGTCTTACACATCTGCAGATTTAGTGGATAACACATCTATAACAGAGTTCACAGAACAATATATTCACAGAATCTAAATCAAATTAAGATCCAATCAAATAAGAAATTGTGTCAACCATTAACAGTTATATTATATTGTGCAAGTTAATTATTTGGGGAATTCTGAAATGTGAATTCATGCTAATGTTTCACTCAAATTGTAATGCTAATAATAAGTATTTTTTTATTATTATTTAAAAAAATGGAAAACAGAATCATTTTCATTAAATTATTCTCAGAATTTATTTAATAGTTTTTTTTTCCACAGTAGTGTTGTGTTATGTTCTGAGGGTGGGTTTTAAAATCACATACAAAATCAGATTATGTTTCTAAGCATTTTTTAAAATAGTATAATTTATTTAGCCTATAGCCTATTTATGAATATTTTGTCAGATAGCTATCTCTTTTTCTAAATGCTGCAGTGTTGTTAGAGACAAAGCATGAACTTTAAGTAATTCATCGGTGGCCTAATTAGTGTCAGTGTTGTTTTAGAGTGGGTAATTGTGTTTATTGCTGTCGGGCTAATTTGAGCCTCACACTCTGAGATGCTGTGTTTCCCCCTCCCTTTAAGTTAACCTGTCAAGTTAATAAAATGCAGTGGTGAACCTGCTGGAGCTCTTTGTGCAGAGACAGCCTCAGCAAAGTGTCTAATACATGCCCCTATTAAGGCTTATCAAGCTGAACCATATTATATCCAGAGAGGAGGAGAGAACCTGTTTTGTTAAAAGAGCACAGGCATGCTTATAAAGTGGTTTTAGAAGACGAATCCAGATCTTTATATAAAAACAGAGTTTTTTTAATGCACATTGCATGCTTTCTATGTTTTTCAATAGCAGGAGATTATCATTTCTCATATCTTATATGATTTTTCCCTATTTTGTATGAAAGCTGCTTGAGCCAGACATGTTTTGCTCAATATGTCTGTAGCATCTCTCACATTGATTTAGTCCATCAGCTTGACTGTTTTAGCTAGGGGGGTGGTTGTCAGAGGTCCCTCGGTGCCCACCCTAATATCTTGAACACTTGCAGTGGAGCGGAAGACGTGTATTACAGACATGTCAAACAGTGATGGTACCAGTGGGACCACTTGGGTTTTTGTTGTCTGAGATTACTTGGCTCTTGCTCTCCAGTCAGGGGTCATTTATTGGATTGATCATGTTTACCTCTTTAGCGTATGCCTTCTTCCTTTCCTTTCAAGTCAACAAGTGCATGCTTCGGATGCATTAGCATGCAGGAAAGGTGATCCACAAGCTAGTCCTTCAAAACCTCTGCTGGCTCTACATGGAGAGTCCTTAAAGGATCTGAGAGAGTTTGCATTAATTGCACCTGAAACAGCTGGAGCCGCACTGAATGTAATGAGTTGGCTATAGTACGACTCAAACTGAATGCAATTACCATGTGCTCTATATATATATATATATAAAAAAAAATTCTATATTTAACCTACTTTAGCTTGAAAAGCATGTTTTGCTCATTGTCTTTAAACTGAGTCTATCCTTTTTGGGTCGTTTGGGTGTTAATGTGCTTTGAAGAAGTCTGAGGATTGTGTTGGGAATGAACTCTTTGAATAAGCGTGCTTATAATAATGATGGCCTGGTTGTGAAATGTTAAAGTATGATGTGCTGGAGGCATGAGTCTGTTATGTAACTTTAACATGCACTTTCTGTTTCTACTTCAGCCTTTTTGTCTAGCTTTACTGAGCCACTTCATCAACATCAAACTAGAAATGTGTCTCTTTTTACATTCATGTAATGCTGGATATTGTATAGGATCATTAAAATAGCCTTTAACTGAAATCATGTATGGTGCGTTCAAAGTCTGTTTTCATGTATAATAATATGTTCCATCCACAATATTCTTATGTGCATTTTGGGATATCGGATAAAAAAAAATCCTGGATGGACATAAATAAAACAAACAAAAAACAAAATGTGCACATATGATGGAAAGACATTACCGAATAAATTTCTTGATGCGCATCAAAAAAGTAATCTGTCTGCGCGATGGGATGGCATAGAGGTGTGTTCACACCATTTCGTAATTACCGTAACTATTCTGAACTGTAAAAAGCCTTCATGTGCTTGTAAAACTTGAAATTACAACATGCAAACTTGTCATTTTCTGATAGCTACGACCACGTGGCCGCTGTACCACCTGACCACTACAGATTAAAGCAACGCGTTCTCATCCCAAAGCGCCATATAGGACGCTTTTGCAAAAGCGTAAATATCCAACGCACATGGCACCCTTTAACGTCTAATGAGACGCTTCGGTTAATGGTTAAGTTTAGGTATGGTGTAGGGTAAGGGTTAGACCACTAGGGGGCGCCTTCTGCCCAAATATATCTGCGTCTCATTTCACGTTAAAGGGTGCCATGTGCGTTGGATATTTACGCTTTTGCAAAAGCGTCTTTTATGGCACTTTGGGATGAGAACGAAGCTGTGTTTGACTTGAAGCTGCACTGTGCAGACTGATCGGGTTTATGTACTGTGAAAATGATTTGAAAGCATACAGAGCGTTATTAACGGAATCAAGACATGGCGTGAATGTAGCATAAAACCGCATTGACAAGCGGACTGATCTCGTTGCATATCTGAAATTTTGTTTTTGGTCATTCTGAAATGTCTTTGGTTTGGTATAATTACCTACTAGAACTGTCTTACATGATTGCATTCCCAAACAGCAGACATTCGTATACAACTGATGTATGCTTAACAGAGAATACGTAATGCACTGTGAGAGTGAATGAATTCGCTTGTCTGACCAGAAGATGGCGCCCGCAGCTGAATTATCCACCCAAACGTTTTCCAAACCGCTGGTCCAATGTGGGTACAGCGTAATGTCATACAGGGATAAATTCCTTGTATTTGACTATGAAATTGTTTAATTAAGGTTTATACATGACAGAGTTGTTAAATCTATAAAGATAAGATCTTTTCATTTTACAACTAGAGCTGCCAGTTTTCTAAGTTTCAAACGATTATTAAACAGCAAGCACAAAAAATGCAAAAGGACGGCACACTCAGTGTCCGAATTCACTCACTGGTTTTAAATCACTCCCTCAAGTCAACAATGGGAAGAGCAATTTCGAACACAGATTTCCCAATTGTTTCTTTAAAACGGGTCTCTGAATTGCAAATGCCGCCTTTGAGGGAGATGTAGATGTTAAAATCATTGAAATTAAAATGTACAATTGTTTTTTTATGCAATATTGCAGTATATTTATTATAAATGATTTATCCATCCACATCATTATATTTTTATTTTTCAAATCATGTCCCCTCTTTGATAGAAATAACCTCTTCTCTTCACTGATGATGTGTTTACTGATATGAGGGCGTGTCAACCTGTCACTCACATGACATCACAGCAATATCAAACCACAATGATCCAATTCCTGATGGACAAAATCAAGTAGTACATTTTTTCTTGTTCGAGAAGCCGTTTCGCTCAGACGTACAGATAATAATAATAATGACGTACAGATAAATTATTTATAATAAACTGCAATATACCATAAAAATAATAACTGTACAGTTTTTTTTCTTGACTTTAACAAAGCAAAATTCAATTTTTTCCAGACACACCCTGAAACCCGCTCACTGTCATATAGACACCCAAGTATTTCAAAATAACCAAATAAGAAAATCCAAGTTTCTAGGTGTTTGCGATATCAAATGTGTTTGGGTTATGTTCCATATTGGACTCTTAGTGTGGAATATTCATGATGAGCCCGGGCAGGAGCACGGGTGCAAGCCAGGGCGATAGATTTGGTTCATCAGCCAAGCACTTTATCTCACAGTGGGAGAAGATGCAGAGCGATCCTCTCGGCAATCACAGGTTCGCATATCCGAAAGAGACAGCCATGCGGAAAATAAAACAGGGAAATCAGTCCAAAGGTCTCCAGGTCAGGGATGTGCTGAGAGTCATATCAACCGGTCAGACTGCTCAGGGAGGAGACCGCTGCACTGAGGTATTTTAGACAAATAGAGTGATTTGGACAGTGAAGCTTCAGTATACCAGAGGAGTTGATGAATCATACAGAACCCAGGACACATTCATCTGAAGGTGCAGTCTGTTTCCTCAGGCTGGAATGCTTTGAATGACTGATCTCAGATCCAGACTGATTACCAGCAGGATCTATCACAGTGAGCACATGGTGAACATTTAGGTGTTTAAACCATATTTCATCCGCCGCATACAGGCCTTTAGTTCATATATAAAGACAGATGGAAGAGGAGAGAAAACTCGTCCAGTGCTATCCTGAAGACCTGTCAATGAAATCAACTAAAATTGTTTTAATCAATCTTTTGTGGATTGTATAGGCTCATCAGTAGAACGCTTTGTGTGCTATTCAAGATTATTAATAAATAAACACAGATACAGAACGTCAGTTTCGGTTTATTATAGTAAAGAAGGACACTGGAAATGTCTGTTAAGGACAACATAATAACAAACATGGCATAACAAATAAGTGTTAAAATAACAGATAGCCTATACAGTAAATGGCTTTTGTATTTTTCTTTTTTTAAAGTCACCATGCAACAGATTTTATGATAGCATAGTCTTTTCTTCCCTAATATATTGTGATGTATATCCGAGTGAAACGGCTTCTGGAGCAAAAAAAGGTAGGAAGGGACTTGATTTTATCCATCTGGAATGTCCATTTGTCCATTTTAAAATTTTATAACACTGTTTATCTCCAGATTCAAATTAGATTTTTTTTTTTTTAAATATAGCCTTCAGTAGGCTATGACTTGTTTTGATCCCAACGCATATGAAGTTTTTAATTTTCTGGTAGTTTTCTGGTAAACTAGCAATGTCTTGATCCTTATCTTTCCTGAGCATGTCCTTTTTGACGTATATTAGGCCTACACGGTAAAAAAAAAAATATTTTCAAGATTTGTTATCACAACATTTTTTCTTTTGTCAAATCAACTTAAATAATTTATTTAGTTCAGATAACTTATTATTTTGAGTTTCTGATGATTAAATTAATCTCCTTCATTTTATTAATTCACTTTTTCCATTTCAATCAACAATTTTAAGGCAACCAGGTTACTTAATTTTTAAGTTAAACTAACAATATAATTTTACAGTGTAGCCGATGTTTTAAATCTACTTAAAATTAAGATAAATTAGGCTTTGCCTGTTATGAAACTGCACATCTATTATTTGTAATAATGATAATAAAAAAATATTCCTGAAAAATAATTGTGCTGACATCTTGGTCAGTATTTGAAACACACTGTCTCTCGTTACCTACCGCTTAAGACCATTTTTAAGTAAAAAAAAAAAGGTGCATACAGAGCCATCTATCAAAATATAGTCTTTTAATTATCACTTTTGTAGGATCCCACTGTGTTATCATATGTCACCAACCAGAGTGTGAAAATGTTAGTCACTGACTCACCAAATAAATATGAACTGCAAAAGCCTTGTAGCCTAGCACATTTAGTGTATTTGCACACGTTAGGCTATAGCCTAATCCACTATAATTTTTGATTAATAAAAATTGGAAAATAAAATAAGTTTGAAAATAAGATCACTGTACTCATCTCACTGTATTAAATAAGATTATTTTTCTTGTGTGTAAACATTGATAAAGGTATCCGTGCTGGAATAAACAGTGACATTTCTAGCTGAAAAGAGTCACAGTACAAATGCCACTAAGAAATCAATTAAATACACATCCCAATCCTCTAAAATATGCTCTTCGTCGTGGCTAGATCAACATGAGAGACTTCATGGAGATTATTTAGTAATCTATACCTTGCAACAACAGAAAAAGTTCAACAGTGCATGGTAGCCTACTATCTATGGCAAATTTTACGAAGCTACAATACTTTTCACAAGGGGACAATCAGATAAATTATATCAGAATACAATTATTGATGTGCTAATTTATTTTGCAAAACATATCTTTGTTTCAAGCAGTTGTGAAGTTTGAGCATACTCAGTTTGGCACAACATTTCACTGACATAAACCGGAAGTGCCTGACAGTGGCGCGCTAGTTGAAAACAGACCCGCGATGCCAGCAATGATGACGAGGATGTGACGTTCAAGTTAACCGAAACCTCCTCCGTTGATCACAGTTAATGTTGTCCTTTTTGTTTTCCACCTGTGAGATAAACTATGGAGTTATCATCACTCATAAAGAAAATCGGTAAGACGCTTAGTACAACAGACAGCCGACTTTCGGAAGTTAAACAACAAACATTTGATTTTGAAGTAGCTTGATAAGCTAAACAAGTGAAGCTACATGATATGTTTTGATCAGTTATTTGAGATAAACATGTGTACATCATTATCAGTCGTGGTAATATTGTTATCGTATTTCGCAAAAACGTCATGCCTTATTTTGTTGAAGTCATATAAAGGCTAACGTTACTGTGATGTTGCGCGTGCATTTTGAATTTGATAGCTTTATTATGCTCGCGAATAATCTGTCGAACCTCTTTTTGTTGTTTACTTTATGACAATAACATCCAAATGCACTTTTTTTGTAAATTGGATAGTTGATCTGTAATCTGTGTTTGTGGCATTATGAAAATGCATGTCACAACTGAGATATTTACACGTTGCATAGTTTGTTGCATTGTATAATACAGTATTATTCATACATCATTGTTTTTTTTTCTCTCCATAAGGACACTCCTTAGTGGAAATCAGAGTTCGGGCTCTTAAAAATATCAGAAGTAAACTGGATCATGATCTCATCGCTGTTCCTGATCTGGTCCAGGAAAAGATGCTGTTTGTTTTCCTTCTGGAATGGTTTAATTTTCCAGAAGTTCCAATGCAGGAGGAAGTTCTGGACTTGATCAGCATGCTATCCAAGGTAGATAAAGTTCAGAATGTATGTAAAATGAATCGAGTGTCGTTATATTGTCAGGCTGCGTTTAGTGATATGACAGGAAGTGATGTTTTAATGGGCCTAGTGCAGTGACACTATTCATTACCAATCAGTTCGGGGAGAAATAAAGTACATGGGGTGTCAGCATTCACACAAAGAACCAGCCAGATTATTCTACTGTGGCATATTTTGAGTAGTATCCAATTTTGGTTTCCCTGTCATGTCAAAGCACCCGACCGGAGCCCAAATGCTACGAGAGGTTGGGGCTGTCGAATTCCTAACACAGCTCTCGTCTAATGTGGATCTTCGCCTCCGAACAACCGTAGACGGCATCTTCGATCAGCTCTTCCACCTCCCAGAAGCCCTGCCTGGTTGTCCACCCACCACCTCCTACGAGCCACACTCTGTTCCCGCACTGCAGACAGGTATAAAAGCATTACATTGATTTTATATCCGTCTGTTCTGCAGATTACTGTAGATATCGATGTCATTATAACCAATGTCAAGGTTACCACATGGTCCTTTTGAGTAGCTGTCTGCAGCAGCTTCGGCAATGAACATGAGTAGACTGTCTGATTCAAAGCAGAGAAGAGCTTGAAAGTGCTGGTTTCTGATTTGCTTTTCAACTACAGATGCTTTTTGTGTTCTCAGAAGAGGACACGTCGGCTAGGGGATATTTCCAGTGCAGTAAACCCAAGCAGACAGATGCTCCCACCCCCAGAGGATCATGTAGGTGACATCAACATCAAATTACTTTTTGTTTAACTAACTTTCAGGGAGAACTTAAACTCATTAAATCTTCACTGTAGAATGTATGTTAAAAATCTAATATCAACACCGGTGTGAATTGTCAGGACATGCAAGGTTAGACCAGATTTGTAGAATAATTTGAGCAATTTATCTTTATGCCTGTCTTGTATATAATTTATTTCTTAATTTTACATGCACTACTAACCCGAACTGTTTAAAAGTTTGGGGTTGGTAAGATTTTTAATGCTTTTGAAAATATATAATTCTCACCAAGGCTACATTTAATATACTGTCAAAAGTTAATATTGTGTAAAATTGTTACAATTTAATACAATTTAAAAATAGTTTTCTATTTTAATATGTTTTTAAATGTAGTTTTTGTTGCGTTTAATGTTTAGCGGCCATTACTCCAGTCTTCAGTTTAACAAAAATCATTTTGATATGCCGAATTGCTGCTCAAGAAATGTTAAAACATTTATGGAAACTATGATTTTCTTTTTTTTTTTTTTGGATTCTTTGAGTAGAATACTCACAAGAACAGCATTTATTTGAAATACGTTTTTTGGTAACAATTTAAAAGGCGTTACTGTCAATTTTAATCAATTTAATGCATCATTGCTGAAGAACAAAACTACTAATTTCTTTAAAAAAATCATATTGACCCTCAACCTTTTGAAGGTTAAATGGGAGTATATTTTTAATTAATCATTCTAGTTTCAAAAAACAGGAATTCATTTATTTTCACAGACTGATGCTTTTAAAAATGTCAAATCATTTTCGCTATTCTTTCAATCTTAATCTGTTATCTAGCCATAAAACCCTGCTGATATATTTGAGTATTTTAAGATTTTAGATCCATACAATGAGGGTCAGTAGGGTCTAATGTTGTTTGGACCTAAATGTTCCTCAAAATATTATCTTTTGTGAAGAAAGAAAGTTGTACAGATTTTTTCCATACCTTTCAAACTCTTTCAAACGGGGCCTGGAATTTTTTTTTTTTTTTTTTTTTAAATTTGGCCTTGTTTGAAGTCTTTAAACTTATTGAAGATCTTTATATCTTTTATTTCTTTACCCCGCAGTCATTTCTTCTGTTAGATGCTTGAAGTTCTCTGTTTTTCCATGGCTGTCTTTGAACACAACAGATCGACATATCTTGTCATCAAATGAAAGGTATTTGCACACTCTGCTTCACTGTTACCATCCAATGTATGTCGTATTGTCAAAATGACCTGTTGCTTGCTCAATCTTAAGTTCCCTCAGAAGCGGCAACCCCAACTTGGTACAAACCACATGTGAGTTGCTTCGTGACGTCATCATGCAAGACTTCCCCGCTGAAATATTCCTGCAAAGGCCAAGTACAGTTCAAGTAAGATTTAAATTTAATTTCTGTCTTCAATCTGTCAGTTGTTTTAACCGCTGATGGGAGCTTCACAAGTTGAGTGACAGTGATGAAAGTGATATTGTGGGCTCCGTAATCCCCATTCCGTTCTATGATTGAATGCCACGGAATCTGATTGGTCGTACAATAGGTTGAAGTCCTGAAACTATTGGAATGACAGTGGAAAATCATGTCTTATGTCTAGGACTGTACCGTGATGATTAGCTGGCAAGCAGACACTGGCCATTTTAGTTCTAGCATTTAAAACCAAGCGACAAGCATTGCTGTATTTCTGTCAAAAATGTTTTGGCGTGGGTGTGTTTGAGATCATTTTTCTGAGATATGTCTCAATATCCTCAATGAAAATGAATTATTCATCATTCTGATGTGCTAGAATAAAGCTTTGAATTGTCTTGCAAGCGTTCTCTTTGGGTCTTCTTAATGCTCTTGATCTTTTGTCTAATTGATTAAAAATTGAAAGTGCCACTGATTCTGACTCCGTGATCAGTTCAATTAAGGTTTATTGAATCACCCTGATTCATCGGCATTGTTTCGGTACCACTGGAGGGGTAGTGAATTTTAAATTGGTACAAATTACACAACATAAAAGTCAGTATCTGGTGGTGGCCTTTTATTTAGTGCCTAATTGAATGTCCAATCACTGCTCTTAAAACACTTGGACCATTTTGGATCAGTTGTAATGTTATAACAGTTCTACACATGTTCTGGTAGATTTACAAGACAACATCAACAACATTCTGTTTTCATATATTGCTGTTTTCCCCTCTAGAGTCTGCTGTCACTTCTCGGCCTGAATGTTGATGGTGATGTCAGTTACCTGACATTGCAGGCATTGGCCTGTTTGGAACAGCTTTGTAGGAACTTGAGGAGTCGCCTACGTTTCTACAGAGATCCAAGCTTTTGCTCAGCCAAGCAAGGTACCCAACACCATCTTTTTTGTATATATTAAAGGAACACTCCGACTTTTTGGGACTTTAGCCTATTCACCTTACCCCCCAGAGTTAGATAAGTCCATACATACCTTTTTCATCTCCGTGCGTGCTATAAGTCTGTTTGACGCACCCACCGCTAGCCTAGCTTAGCACAAAGACTGGATGTGACTGGTTGCAGCTTTCATACTAATCCAAATGAGTGACAAAATAACGCAAACGTTTTCCTATTTACATGTTGTGGTTTGTATAGTCACAGAGTGTGCAAATATCAAGGCCATATGAGACACAGACATCTTTTGACCGTATAAATACTATATTTTCTGAAGGCGAAGCACTGCTACTTGAGCAGAGTGATAACCATCACCTGAGACGCACCGTGACGAGGAGCAGAGTGTTCGCTCAGTGTTGGAGTAATAAAGAGTCAGCAATTACTATAACGTTAGATAGAAAAGCATAGTTTATCATGGGTGTTTGCTTTATTGTATGAGCTGTGACAATAAACAGGGGAGATACAGTACCATGTTTCATTGATTTCCAACCAAAAACGCACCCAGATTTATAAATATCACATGAATAAATAATTATTATTACAGGAATCAATATATTTTAAATGCAATTTATTAGCGGAACCAAATGTATTCAACAGTAGCCTATATAATATACAGTATTGCATTACTATAGGATAGAATAAGGGGAAAGTAATAGCACAAATTGTTTTTGCACAATGAACTCACAGCCTATCGTACCATTTTGCACGCTCAAGTTCGTTATTTCCATGGATATTTCAAATTTAGGCTACTAGGCGCGCCGCGCGCAGGGTGCAAGTTCAACGCGGTGAACGCGCTAGTTTTTTTTCCAAGCGCGTCCGCACTGCATCAAGATAAAAACATATTCATACCCTAATCATATAATAGTGTCACTAACGTTACACTAGATCTGGCTAATGGCACTGTTACAGTAGGTCATCTAAAAACATAACGGAACACTTACCTCAGCCGCAGGTGATCCACTTGTCCTGTCTGTGCTGTAGATGGGATGGCCGTATCCTTCAGCACATTATGGTCCGTGTGGCAAATTCCATTTTTTCAAAATAGTCGTCCATTGAAATGTACCGAGCAAACATAATGTCCCTTGATAATCTATTTAGGTGTGTTTGGATAAATATCCAGGGTAAGTTAGCCATTTCTTCATCCAGTCAGCGTTTTTAGTTGGAATTCTGTGAAACATGGTTACCTCCCCTGTTTACAGTCGCAGCTATTTACAATAGAGCGAAAACACATGACTCTAAACTACGCTTTTACTAAATTGCTGACTCTGTTACCCAAACACTGAGCGAACTCTCCGCTCCTCACCACGGCGTGTCTCAGGTGATGCGGTTATTACTCCGTCAAGTAGCAGTGCTTTGCCTTCAGAGAATAGTTCCCAGGTTTTATACGGTTAAAAGATGTCTGTGTCTCATTTGACTTTGTTATTTGTACATTATGTGACTATACAAATCACAACATGTAAATAGGAAAACGTTTGCGTTATTTTGCCACTCATTTGGATTAGTATGAAAGCTGCAACCAGTCACATCCAGTCTTTGTGCTAAGCTAGGCTAGCGGTGGGTGCGTCAAACAGACTTATAGCACGCACGGAGATGAAAAAGGTATGTATGGACTTATCTAACTCTGGGGGGTAAGGTGAATAGGCTAAAGTCCCAAAAAGTCGGAGTGTTCCTTTAACTTGTCCTAATGTAGAGGTTCACTCTTAAAGGACAAATTCACCCATTGCAACATTAATCTTTATTGAAAGTGGATCATATATGTAGTCGAAATGTAAAATCATTTTTTAATTTGGTGCCCTTTTGACTGAGAAAAGACAGAAAATAACCAAGGGGCGCCTTTGTGTTAAAAAACTACAGTTCCCAGAATTCCCCAACATTGCACAGCTCCGCAAGACACACCCACTAACCCACCCACCGGAACAGCGCAAACAGAGACGCAAACACACTCTTCCGTCTACAACGCTAACATTAGCTGTTACCAGAGTAAGAGTTTGAAATTCATTTCAAACAAAATGTCTAGTTAGTTGGCTGTGGCGAGCAGGACGATCGAGGGCGAGGGATGTAAGAGGACGGCGCGCTGCGCGAGGCCGGTAGCATGAGTGATAATGAAAGACACCTGTAACGGCGCGCGCCGGGGCGTCTCTCACGAATAGAAGGAGCGAATGCATAAAACGGGGAGCGACGACGGCAGAACGAGAGAGAAACAGGCCTGATTTTATGTTTTGTTTCTGTTGTGTGTAACGCTGGCTTACTTTCGTTTTGTATTTGTTCATTTTACTATTAAAATGTTTAAATGTTCGCCGGTTCATGCCTCTTTCTTCCCACAACATCAAACCCCGTTCACGTTACATTTGTAAACACATTAACGTTAGTGAATTACTCCGCGTTTGTATTTAATTCTGTATGGTGAATTACTGCATGATACCTGGATGTTTTGAAGGCGAAACTATCACAACACAAACGTCCGTGTGCTCGTCTGATTCAGAGATTTCCTCCAGGAGAAATTGCCATCGTTGAAATTCTCTGCAGCAGACGGACTCTGTGGCCGTAGGCCATGACACGCAGCGAGAGTACAGGCAACAGCAGGCCGCCGAGCTCGACCCAGTCCGGGCGTCTCGACCGACAGCCAGGCGCCTCCTGCTCCTCCATCAGCCTCAGCTGCTCTAAACTATACTGCAGCTCGTAAAAAGATCGGATTCGAGCAGCAGACTTTCAAAACCCTCTTCTTCCATATCATGTTTAGTTTCTTCCATTATCATAACTTCATATCTCCACAGGGCTTGTTAGCTTAGCTTCCAAACAAGATGGCGGATATTGATTTCAGTTTCTGCAAGTGAAGTCCCACCCACTGATCTGTAATAGGCCTGTGGGTGAGTGGGTGCCACACCCTTGAATAATAATGAGCTAATCATTGTAGTCTGTTGACATTTCAATGAAATGTGACTTCCTGCTTATCGTGACGCAAAATGACGATTTTTACGTCACGATAAGCAGGAAATAAAACACTTAAATCCTTATTTCTCCCATCTCAGGGGAAAATAAGGGAATAAACCATGACCATTCAAAAATATGACTGGGTTTCTAAAGATACAAAGCTTAATGCAAATGGGTGAAGTGACCCTTTAAGAACTTATTTGATACATTTTTTTACATGATTAAAATCATACAATACCACCAAAAATTTTGGGATCAGTAAGATGTTTTTGAAAGAAGTCTATCATGCTCCTTGTACAGTAAAAACAGTAGAGATGCACTGATTGATCGACTGGTGACCTGAATTGACCGGCCATGATCGGCAACCGGCCATTTAGATAATTTAGCTTTGCTATCACAGGAATAAATTACTGTTTTAAAATACTGTTTTTACTGTATAAACAAACACTTTAACAGTAGTGTACATCTAAGTGGACTTAATATAAATATATAGTGTGCAATATGGCTTTTTAATGACGAAATTTAGGTTTATGTTGGAAAAGATAAGAACTAAACAAATCTATTTTTTATGCCAAAACTTGTTTTTGTTATTT
Source organism: Pimephales promelas (assembly GCF_988280905.1). Lineage (NCBI taxonomy): Eukaryota > Metazoa > Chordata > Actinopteri > Cypriniformes > Leuciscidae > Pimephales > Pimephales promelas. The sequence continues at coordinate 16,829,416 of NC_142790.1, read as the reverse complement.
AGTTTGGGTAAAAGTATATGGTATTTTATAAATAAAAAAATATATAGAAAATAAACATTTGTTTTATTGAAAATAAAAAAGTGGTTAGAAAAAATAAAATCAGAATCGACTAAAATCGGTATCGGCAGGTCAAACTCTATGAAAATCGCAAATCGGAATTGGCCTAGAAAATTGTAATCGGTGCATCTTTAAAAAACAGTAACACTCTGATATATTTTACAATTTAAAATAACTCTTTTCTATTTTAATATAGTATGAAATGTAATTTATTCCTAATGGCATGGCTGAATTTTCAGCATCATTACTCCAGTCTTCAGTGTCACATGATCCTCCTTGAATCATTACAATATGCTGATTTGGTGCTCAAGAAACATATATTATTATTATTGGAAACAGCTAAGAATTTTTCATGAATGGAAAGTTTAAAGAATATCATTTATTTTATATCGAAACCTTATGACATTTTAGTTAATTTAATGTATTCTTGCTGAATAAAAGTGTACATTTCTTTGACCCAAACTTTTCGAAATGTGATTTTTAAACTTGGATACTTTTCTAACTGCTGAATCAATCTGTCTTTTTATTTAACCCCTTTAGACCCTGTTTCTCAGAACTCGTCTATCTCCTACCCTCATGAGGTGAGGGGTACCCAAAGGTCTGGGGTTTCTTCTCCAGAGGAAAGTTCCCCCAGACCCTCTGTGGTGGGCCGACCCGTTCAGCGGGCACGTGGGGATGGCCAGGACGGAGATGCTGCCTCTTCTAGGTGCTTACTAAGCTTTATTCTCTACCTTTAAAATAGGATTTTCTGGATGGATCTGTTAGACATAATGTTCATAACACAAAGCTCCCTGGAAATTGTGTTTTTAGGCCTTGAAAAGTCAGGGAAATTTCTAGTTAGTAAAAGCTATAAGATATTTAATTGGATAAATTGCTCTTTGAACATACAATAATTTTTTTATTATCATGGTTTTATATATTTATTTTTGTGCACCCAAACGAAGAAATCAAAAACAGCCTGTTTAATTCTAGAGATTTAGAGAGGGGTGTGGGAAAAGTCATGCTATGCAGGATTTTCAGGTGCTGTTTGTAAACACAACAGTCAAACTTGTCAATATAGAGCAGCAAAGCGCTTATGCACATCCCGTGCGCAGCGGCCCAGATATGTTCAGAGCACAGAAATTTAAGAAGAAAATATGAAAGTACAGGCACAGGGTAATGTCACTGTAGACACAGATATCACTGCATACTTCTAATGGACCATAAGTAATGATTGACAGGCACTACTTTTGTATGAGTCTATATATATATATATATATATTCTTTTTTTTTAATCCTGCATAGTGCACCTTTTTAATGTTCAACTGTTTGGGGTCTATAATATTTTTTTTATAATTAATACTTTTTTATGCAAGGATGGATTAAATTGATCAAAAGTAACGGTAAAAACGTTTACATTGTCACAAAAAAACGTAATCAATAAATGATTATATTTTCAGCTATTTCTTTCAGGGTTTTTTTCCCCAAAAATATTAAGCAGCACTGTTTTCATCCATAATAATAAGTTCTTGAGCTGGAAATCAGCATATTAGAATGATTTCTGAAGAATCATGCGACACTGAAGACGCCGAAAATTAAGCTTTGCTACCACAGGAATTAATTACTTTTTAAAATACAGTTTTTACTGTAAAAACAAACACTTGAACAGGAGTGTATATTTTAAGTGGACTTATATATAAATATACAGTGTGCAATATGGCTTTTTAATGACTAAATTTAGCTTTATGTTGGAAAAGATGAGAACTAAATATAGCGAAAGTATTCATCACTGCCTTAAGCTTTTTCATAATTTTTTTTTAAATATTGCTCACAACCATTCACGTCGTTTGCAATTAAGGATTCTTTTTGATATGTGTGGTACAGCGGTAGCAGCAGTCAGAGAGGGGCTCCCCCCAGGCCTTCCCAGCAGTCTCCGCTCCCGCAGCCCCACCCGGAGCTCCCCCCGGAGATGGAAGCGGAGGACTCGCTGGAGCTGCAGCTGCAGCAGTGGAGCCTGGCTAGATTCGCCGTGGCGGCCGTCGAGCACGCGCTCCCTCTCATCAGGACAGGTGAGAGTCCTCTTAAACCCTCTTTCCTGCTTCCAGCTGCTGCTGTTCCCCTCACACGTGCGCTTCCATCGCTCATCATATTCCTCTCTTCTTTTTTTCTCTCATCTCAGAGAGCCTAAAGGTTTTCCAACGGGTGCTAGAGCTGTTGGCAGAGGCACAGGGCCTGCTGGGAGACAGCGTAGCCCCCGAGGTGTGGGACGAGCACAACCTGACTGCGACAGAGCTGGCAAGTGTCTTCGATTTTCAACAGCACTCCTCCATGGTGCAGATCCACAGCCATAAGGCTGATGTCTGCATTAGTGCACACAAACACACACCTGTGGTCCGCTCCATCTCACCCACTTCACTTACTCTGAGGGACAGATGCTCATCGTAGAATGTTAAGCTATCAGCGCAAATCAGTCATGGCACGACCGTTGTTTTTTTAGGCCAGGTTCAACACTTAGTCCCTAAATACATCTGCTTTTTCAATCTAAACAATTTGCATTGGTTAAAAAAATAAAATTTGCTGTAAGTCGCTTCAATAATGCTCTATTCAACAGCATTAGGTCATGCAATAGCTAACATGGGATAACAATGAACAATCATTTTAGAGTATTTATTAGTCTTAATGTTAATGTATTAAAACATTTTTAACATTTCAAGTTGTATAGTTTAACATTAATGTATTAGGAATGAACATTAAAAATGAAAAATACAATATTTATAAATTAACTTGGATTAATAGATTCTTTAAAGGTGCTAAATGTAGTTTTTAGCAGCCTCTATCGTTGATTTTTCAGATTGCAACCAATTTTTACAAAAGCACAAGAGCGAGCACTCATGGTACACGGACACACTGAGACTTTCGACACACTGGAGAAAGCACCACACAACATGCTGGAAACGTATGTAAACTCCCACTGCAACGTTCCAATTATAGGCTACTTTAATCAGCTTGACGTTGAACTAATGCTCCATGCTCGTACCATGATCACGTTACATTTGTGTTGCTATATGGTGATAAACTATTCGTGTATCTCACAATCAGCAATGTCAACATGGGTGAATGTATAACATAACGAAAATTATTAGTGAACTAGACTGAACAATTTCAGTGTAACAGTAAGATCGTAGGAAGTAAGAATACTTTAGTGAACGTGTCTGGAAATGTGCATTATAAACAATATGATAGTAGTGCGTTGAGTGATCTAACGAAGGTCTCTCCATAATTCAAACACTCTTCCGATGTTGAATCATGTTTTCGTCTAAGTCGATCCGAATCACGTTTGGCCTGATGAGCATCAGCAGATACATTTTTGTTTTTTTATATTTCTGTGGAGTTTGTGTTGGAGTGTGTGTTGTGCTGGAGGCAGGAGTTTTGGTGTTATTATCAGACTCATGTCGTTCGCTGCAGTGCCGTCGCATAGACTATATAAAAAGGAGAGAGGCTCGGGAGCGCACATGCACGTCACATCCGATGGCTTGCGCAGAAAATCCGACCCGGAGACTTCACATAGAAATAGCAAAACCCGACAAGTGGATCATTGTAATGTGTGATTACAACCCCTTCACACTCATGCAATAAAAGAAAGGGTTCATTTTAGAAGAAAAGTTACATATAGCACCTTTATGTAATTTTATTTATTCATTTTACCTAATACATCAGCTAATGTTAACGTTTTTTGAGCTTTATTTTTAGCGTTTCCCCATTACCATCTATATGTCAACATTTAGGTATAATGAACTTGCAATCTTTGTCAGCATTTTATTATCATATTATATTACATTACATTACATAAATGAACACTTTTCAAATACATGTTTGGTCATAATGCAAAAACTAATGTTAACATATGTAGCGTTCTTATTGTAAAGTTTAACTATTCTCATTATGCTAAGTTTATCTCATTTCGTGTATGTGTATTTATACATAAAATTACACCAGTGCATTGCATACAAAGGATTATGTAGGTCGCATTACACTGATATCCAAATTTGCCTCGTCCAATGATGTTGATTGCCTGTAGAAATCTTTTTAAACAAACTCATTGTGCTTCGTGTGTGCGCGCACACCTATGAGAACGTTCCCCGCCGCATCTGATTATGCATATTTCAGGGCATGCATCTCTCCCTCATTGATCTTTAATACACGCTCATGGCATTTTATCTTGAAAAACTGCTGTCATCTGAAAACTTTCTTTGAAATGCACAGGACTCTTGCTGCCCCCTGCTGGCAGAAAAAAGACATGAGATCAATAAGTCTCTTTGTAATTTAGTTGTTTTTTTGTCTCATAAAAGAGGGAGAAATTACTGGCACGCATAGAGACGTTGGGAGACATTATGTGCCACCACCATGGCATGACTTCCTCTGAACAGCCAGAATCATCTGTGATCCACCACCGAATGGTCTTCACGGGCACTGCCATTTTCACAATACGTCTTCTGCAAGCCTTGTTACCTGTGGAGAAGGTGAGAGCATATGGCTGTGCCATTCTTAGACATTAATAAGCCGTGCCACCGTGGACATATGGCCGTGTCCTTCATGGTCATTATTAAAACAAATGAGAGTGTGAAACGCACCAGAAGTCGCTGTGAAAGGGTCAATTGTTCAGTTAAGCTGCAGACCTAAGGACAGCACTGTAATTATAGACAAATTCATTAGGGTGTGTGCTTGTTTACTGCACATGTGTGTTTATTACCTTATGTGTGTTGTCTTTACAGGCTGAAGATAACCTTCCGGAAAGTACAGTGGCTGCCATTTTCCTCTTGTGTCTTGACGCATCCTTCTGTGTGGCGTACCCCCTCATCCATGAGTCAGCTGTGGCGTACCTAGAGCAGGCTTGCTTTGAAAGATACAGTCTGTATCGTAGAGTATACCGTGTTTCTCACTGCATGGAGGCTACATGCACCTTTTTAAAGGATGCACAGGCTGAGGTAATGATTGGGAATTTTCAAGAGCTGCTAACATGTTGGATATCTGCTTGAAGAATATATTTCTTCTAGTTGATTCATTATTAAGACTTGTAGTCAATATTTAAACTCCACCTTACTAAATGAGTCAAAGGAATATTGCATTATTTACAGATAAACGAGTTATCTGTACACATCTTTTATTTTATTCATGCAGCCCTTGCAATTTTTAATCAAAATAACTTACCTTTCTACATTTACATTGTTTAAGAAGCTGTTTCATTTGGAAATACTTCACAAAAGAGAAGCTACCGCAACTTTTTTGTTTTGAGATTTTGTGATTTGCTTATGATTGGGTCTTTCAAAAATTACAAACTTGTAGCTAGAACAGTTTCTTGCAGTGCATGCCTTATTCAATGAATCCACTGGTATTAAAATATTGGTCTATACCAGTAAGCGATAATTATTTTATTTTGTTATATTCAATATTAAAATTCTACACTTATTGTCTAAATAAAAAAGAAAACGCAAACTGAAATATATTGACTATTGACTCAAATTGAGATTTGCTAAAATTTTTATTTATTAGTGTTATTAAATTATAAGTGAAAGGTAATATCTAATTATGAAAATAGAGGAAATGGGCATGAAATCAAAGTAATTAAATAATTGAATCAAAGTCTCTTAAATCATCTCTTCTCTTCTCTGATGACATGTTCACTGCCGAGAGAGCAGGACAACCTGCACGATTTGGGCCAGAAAATCGTTAATCACGATTATTTTGATCAATATTGAGATCACGATTAATAATCAGGATTGTTTGTTGATTTTAACTAAAACTAATTTTATTGTCACATTGGCTAATTATAACTGCTTTCACATCCATTGTGCTATATTCCTGCTAATGTACAATTATGTGCATAAAAATAAAATAGGTCCTCTTATTCACCAAAATTCAGTGCATCTCCTTAAAGAATAAATAAAAATAAAGAAAACAATAAATAAAATGTAGCAACTTAAACAGGGCACTATTTTACATTTACATTGTGTAAATATATTTTAGGAAGCAAAATATAAACTTGCATTGTACCTGCATATGGATGTGAATAACAGATATTTCTGATATTCTGATAGAACTGATATTTCGTAACAGATTGGCTTTGGAAAAAAAACCCTTTGAAACGGAGCGTTCTGTGAACGGAACGACGCATTTTAAATATTGCTCGATCACATGAATTTGATCGTGGGAAGCCAAAATCGTGATCGTGATTAAAAATTCGATTAATCATGCAGCCTTACCACAACAATTCACTCAATTCCCAATGGATATAATCAAGCTCCACCCTACTTTTTTTTTTGCTTGTTCGAGAAGCCATTTCACTCAGATATACATCACATTAAGGAAGAAAAGTGTATCACAATTTCCATTTCATGCCAACTTTAAAGGACTAGCCCACTAAAAGATTATTATTTTCTCAGCCATATGTCGAATTGCAAGTAGAAGTGTTTTCAAGTGGAATTTTTCCTTTACAGGGCGATAAGAATTGGCATGAGCTTTTGGAGCTTGCTGACCAAGGAATAAATGCTTTTCCGTACCATCAGCACCTACCGATGGTGAAGGAATGCATCCAAATTTGCTCCTACCTGTAAGTTTCTCACAATTATAGCAACCGTAAAAACACCATTGACATCTGCTGTTTTGTCTGGCACTGTGGAAGAAGTGTCATCGTATAAAAATCTGTAAAAATCGTGTCTGTTCGTAGGTGGAAATTTGCACAAGCAAGCCCGCTCCTGCAGTCGGAGAGTCAGAAGATATTTCTGAAGCTTTTGTCTCACCCTCTGTCCCAAGTGAAGGTGGAAACCTACTCCTGCACTCTGAGTGTTTTGAAGGTACAAGATGCGCAGTGGAAATTTTGGAGCTTATTTTTAACCACTTCCTGCAGAAAAAGAAAAAGGAACCTAGGCCAAACCTTCACCTATGTTTGGAACTAAAAATTCCAACTTAACCATCTGATTTTTTGATGGAAGCATATGGTTGTATGCGGTCAAACTTATCTAACATTCTTTAGGTGGTTGATTTGCTGGACTAGTACCTGCTAGGGCAAAAGATGACCCATTAATCCAGTGTTTCCTGCTCCGCAGATCAGTGTTGACTATCTAAAAAGAAAGGCCACTATAGATTCAGGAACAAATGATTTTTGTGAACTGGACTGGATTACACAATCCAATGTGTCCAACTAGAAATTAAGTTTAAACTGTTTTGTGTGTTTAAGATTCATGCAATTAAAATAGTTAAAGAGTTAAAGAGTTTTTATATATTATATAATTGTTATATTATATTATAATAAAAATGATGTATTTAACATTTTTAGAACCAAAAAGTGATGTAGGTTTGGTTCACTTAAACATAAATTAACATAGTCATAAAGAAATTCATAATCAAAAGAGAAATGCATTTATAATGTTGCAAAATATTTATATTTCAAATAAATGCTGTGCTTTCTATTCATCAAAGACCCCTGAAACAATTATATTAAGCTATTATAACTATTTCTACAATAATATTAAGCAGCACAAATGCTTGTGTAAATGTTTTTACTGCATCTTTGAATAAATAAATGCAGCCTTGATTATAGGGCAGGGACAATAAACCGTGATCGTTAATGCATCGTGAATCGAGAAATTATTCGAATGCATCACGATTCTCTCTCGAATCGATTCTGAGCTTAGTTTTGCCTTAGACACACCACTTGAACCTTCTAGAATCAATCATAAAGTTCAAAAAGGTTCAAGTGTATTAAGGGTGTTTGCAGCGGGCTGTTTACTTTAATCTCGTGCCATAAAAGCATTCGGTGCTAGTACATTCTCAGACTCAGCAGAACGCACTTCTTCGTGAGCATTTGAGCGTGTGGTTAAGTCGATTCGAAATAAAATATTGTAAAATTCCAAAATATTGGAATCACATTGCGGTGAATCGATTTATTGTCCCAACCATCTAAGAGACATATTTTAAAAACATAAAAAAAGAACCTGACCAACCCCAAACCTCTGAACAATAGTGCATATATTTAAAATTATACAAAAATCTTGTTTATATTCCAAAGCATCTTTTGGACTAGTTGGCAAGCTTGACCACCTGATGACCTGGTACTTCCAGCCAGAAATATTTTAGTTAAGAGTTCTTCCTTTTGCAGGGGCTAAAATGCACTTTTACCCCTTGCAATTACACTTCCTAGCAATTCTATTACACTCCACATAGGGTGTTGGTGACCCTTGAACCCTGTAGACGGTAATATCCCCACCCTAACTTGCTGCTCTCACCCCCACAGGAGTGCTTGGGAGTTCAGAATGTGGCCAAACCGGCCTCATCCATCTGCAACGGAGTGCATTTCTTGCTTCACTCCCGTGTCCTGTATGAGATCAGTGTGTTTGGCCTTCAAGACCAAGCAAGAGAGGTGAATAATTCATCTTCCTGTTTCCAGCGAGACTCCAAGTAATGCACAAAGAAGAAATATTTTGATATGCCTTTACACAGTTTGCTAATAAATAATGTATCCACGTTTTATGTTTAATGGGTTATTGAGGTCATGCTAAACAAATGATTGACACTGGAAATGCCCCCGTCACATTGCTGCAGGTGACGTTTGGTGGATTTGGATGAGGTAGCTTGTTGTAAGTGCAATATCATAGCGCCATCAACTAACTTTATGTGTGATCCAAAGGTGAGTGCTGCTGCCAAGGATATACTACTCTATCTGCTGAAGGGACGATTGATGATGACAGCCGCAAGTTGGAGCAGATTTAATGAGGCACTTTACCCGGTCATTCCTATATTACAGGTGCGAACACTCTTTCCTTTCTCCACATCTCTATTCTCTCTCACACACACACACACACAAGCGCATATAGCAGCAATATACCCATCAGACTTGGCTGAAAAAATAATCTCCAATGTAATATTAACGTGTTTGCGAGATTCCCGAGGCTGTATGGTAATATCCATGTTACGCCGCATTCTATTTTAAACATGGTTATCTTGTACTTTTCAACTACAGAAGCTGCGTTTCAGTTCAGCATTGAATATTCATAAATCTTGTCAAGGTCATCACATTTGATTCATTTTAGCTGAAGCCTCAGTAATTGGTTTGTGCTGTCAATAAAGTAGTGGTGAATTGTGTGTTTGTTTATTGTTGTTCCAAGTTGTATTTAGGTTTTGGAGGTCTATTTTAAAGCTTTGTGCGTTAATGTATATTAGAGTTACGCCAGTACTGATGACGCCCTGGGAAACTGTGTCTTGCTGTTAAGTGAAGCATCTGCTGTGAAGGAAGATGAGGTTTGTTCACCGCCTACCAGACTACGGATGGCCCTCCGGCTTCTGTTCACCAAGCATCACACGTGAGTATAAAGTGCACATAAATTTGGATTTCTTCCATCTTCTTCTCTATGGCAATAATTACCAAAGGATGAAAATTCTGTCATCATTTACTCACCTATATCATTTTCTTCTGTGAAACACAACAGGAGATGGTTTGTAGTATTTTATCGCTGCTCTTTTACAACAAAATGAAATGGGAACTGTGAAAGTCAAGGTTAATAAGCATTGTAAAAGTAGGTCCACATGGATATATTCCAAGTCTTCTGAAACTATACAGTACCGTAGCTTTCCCAAGTGAAAAAGAAGTGCCATACATTGTATTTTATATGCACTTGTAGTCTACAAATAATAAAATTATATATAAATAGTGTTCTTGCATGAAATAATATTAATATATTGTAATGTCTAATGAATCAAAAGTCTACCTAACTTGCACTTTTAGTACGGTTTCTTTACACAATCACACTATAAAAAGTGTACTTTGTAATCGTTGTTTTAATAATCTTTTGTTGTGCTTTAAAATCTGTTGACTAACATACTAAAGCACTTGTAAAGTACTTGATCATGTAACTAGTATTTGATAATTTAAAGTAAATATATTTTATATGTATTAAATTGCAACCTCATCATTACAAATGTTTAATCACAGACATATTTAAATACCTGAAATATATAAAAAATAATAAAAAATAAAAAAGTTTATTAAAAAATATTTTAAAGGAATTAAAGGATTAAATTTAATTTTGTTTTACCATTAATGGTTGTTGGTACATTCAGCAGTGAAAAAAAAAAAAAAATATATATATATATATGGTATATATATATATATATAAATTTTTTTCCCCCAAAAGACAATAGAGTTAATTATGAAATTACATTAAAAAAAAGCACTCAAGGTCTGCGAATTGCATTTAATATAAGGTTAAACTATTTAATTGTAATAAACATTCAATTAATTGTCAGAAAAAATACATTAATTTTTCACTATATTATTATTCTTTTAAACTGTATTATTTTGGTAACACTTTACAATAAGATTTGTAAACGTTAGTTGATGTATTAACTATTTAACATGAACAATGCATTTGTTACTCTATTTTTTTAATCTTTGTTAATGTTAGTTAATACCAATAAACTGTTCATTGTTTGTTCATGTTAGTTCACAGTGCATTAACTAATGTTAACAAATACAACTTTTGATTTCAATAATGTATTTGTAAATGTTGACGTTAACATTAACAAAGATTAATAAATGTAGAAGTGCAGTTCATTTGAACTAATGCAGTTAATTAATGTTAACTAATGAAACCTTATTGTAAAGTTGTAACATTATTTCATTTTAAAAGTATCACAAAGGCTAACTGACTGAAAGTTATGTTATTCACTGAAAACATTGCTGGACAGTCATGATCAGCATTCACTTTCATTGAAAGAAAAAGAGCAGCTTTGACATTGAGCTTAATAAATTCTTACCAAAGTTTGTAAATGTTGTTGCTCTGTTTGCAACTTTTAGGGTGAGGAATAAAGCAGTCCAACATCTGCTACCACACCTGACCAGCTCTGAGGGAGCCAACAACTCCAGACCAACCCTGGACAGCTCCACATTGTCATGTTTACCAAATCTCTATGTTCTTAATAAAAGTGTGGACATAAAGTTGAGCAATTCAGAAAAGTCATACGTGAAGGTAAAACGCTGCTCCCTCACTCAGCAGCCTATTAATAATACACTCTTGTGTTACTATTGGCATTGACACCATGTAATATTTTGCTCTGTTTTTAGTGGCCTTGACTAAATCTTCAGTAAATGTTTTTTTTTGTTTGTTTCTACAGGTGGAGTCTGTAAATAAATTGTACAATATCCTTACATCAGACACGGTAGATCTAGTTTTGCGGAAATCTGCGGCTGATCAGTTGGCTATTGTTCTGCAAGGTGAGGAATCCATCTGTGCATCCCATTGGTTTTATCATTAACTAAATCTAAAATTAAAATTTAAACTATGGAAAAAAATGCATTACTTGGATGCAAATCCTTAAACTTAATAATAAAAAAAAAACTATTAAAAATGACAACACTTTAACTGAATACTACAAATTAAATCTAGTTCAAAATCTTAACTAGATTTCTGTTTTTTGTTATAGCCAAATTATAGTATATCAGTTATACTATTCATCCAAATTAACCTTAGGCTGAGAAGACACCATATTTAATTTATTTATGTTCAATAGATTTGTTTTTCCTGTTTTTACACTCCAGATTTTTTTGACCTTTAGATTAATTTAGACATTATAACCTTATGAGTGAACTTCATCAAATTAAAGAGCCCCTATCATGGATTTTTGAAAATGACTGTTCATAAGGTGTGGAATATAGCTCTAAGGGAATGAAAACATCCTGCAAAGATTTATATCTGAAAGTGCACCGTATATAAAGTTATTGTCTTTCAAAGTGAGAGTCGACTCTGAGTCTATGAAATGAATTGTTTTTGAAACGAGTCATTAGCTGGTTCGTAGTGACGTAGATACATATTGGCCGTGCGCAGACGGAAGTGTAAACTTGAAGTCTAGAACACATTCAAATACTTCATCATAGCATCATGTCGAGAAGACGCTGTGTTCAAGAATGCAAAGATAGTTCAGCCACTTTGTTTTCATTTACCAGGGACGAGCATGTGAAGAATCGGTGGTTAGAGTTCATATTTGCAACGGTACCACAACAGTATAGCACGATTGTGTTCTCATCATTTTATTGACGAATAACGTTAGTTCAAAAACATAAATGAATTCAAATGTGGATTCGCAAGCGGTTGTTCCTGAAGGAGGGCTCAGTATTACTTACCCAGTGTATATGGATCAGCTTCCTTCTTCGAATCACAACCTGTAAGTATTAATAATAATTGTTGCTTTTATGGGTTTTGAACGGTTTTGTAGCGTCGGGGCGCGAGGAGGGAAGGCGCAATAAGTATGTGTGTGCGCGTGTGTGTGTGTGTAAGTTACGCTCAGCGCAACTTCTAGGTCTCCAATGTCAATTTTTTTAAATATGTGAAATGTTTTTATTTTATTAAACATTTCACATATTTTTTTAAATATGTGAAATGTTTGTCGCTGTTATTGGAGTTGTCATAAAGAATAAAGCGTCTTGTAGTACTGCAGTGCTTTATCAATATGTTTATGCGTTATGCTAACAAACAATAACTGACTGGGTCTGTCGTCTGACCAATCACCGCCGATTAGCGTCACGCAAAGGAGTGGTTTGGTAAAATGAGTCTTGTATGAATCATTTGGGAGTCGGTGAGCAAATCAGTTAAAAATAAATGCGTATGATAAGACAAATAAAGTGTTTTTTATCCTTGCATGCATTTTAAACTGTTTTTGGGAACTCTTAAAACAAAAATAGGAACATTTCAAATGCTATGATAGGGGCTCTTTAACACGTTAACACGTCCATTTCTCTTGAGTGTTTTTAAGTGTTTTGAATAATGCTTTTGATCTTTGAAACATAAATTGACAAAGCAAATAAGACATATTTCAACATGTTCTAGAAACAAAGCCGGTCTTGATTTATTTTTAATTATGTTCTTTATAGATTCATCAATGCATGTGGTGCTGAAGGCCTTGGGCTTATCAGACAAGCTCATATCTTTCATCACGGAGTGCGTCAACAACAATGTGGCGGTAAACCTCACATTCTCTTTTGTTCAGTGAGCCTTTTGTCCTGAATGAATTCAGGAAACTGGTATCTGGGCATGATGCTTGAGTAAATGGTTTCAGTCAAGAGTGAGTCAGTTTTAATTCACATCTATTGCATGATCTCTGCATCCCTAGGCTGAAAGCTGCCAGCTTTGTTGAGTATTCCAGCCTGCTAATATGGCTAATTAGCGAGAATTATGCACAGAAATGTCTGGCAATTTACGCCATGAGCAGAATCTGACACGTCTCCTCCATTTGCCATGCCTAGTTAGTGCTGTTACTGTCAATTACGTCACTGCTTTGCCTGTTTGTTTTGACTACTTGTCTAACTTTTTGCGTAGTTGTAGTTTGACTGTGAATGTTATGACACTGTGGTTGTGATTGTGTTTGTGTAAACACTTCTAGACTCAGTGGTGATGAATTACGACTTTTTCCTCTAAAGCTATGGCATAGGACCACTCCAAACAGCTTAACAGTGCAGTAGTTTATCGCAGATGTGTGGTTTTTCCTAGGGTCAACTAGAGATGGGAGAAACAAAAACAAAAAGTTGAATCACTTGTTGATTGATGACCAAAGTGATGATTTTTTTTTTCTCCATCTTTTGAAACGACTCATGTGGGTGGGGGATCTATTGACACTAGAAGGTTTTGCATTCAGGCTTTGTATTCATTATCCAGAGCATGGATTGCATGTTGGAGCCCAGCATATGCATGCTGAGGAAGCTGGTGTTTGCAGACCCCTCTCTGCGTCACAGTCTGGCTCAGCAGACATCTCTTCTCATCACGCTTCTCAGAGGTATGGCATGTGAAACATCCCTCTGACCTTAATTCATTCAGCCTACTGTAGATATTTGGTTAATTAGTCCCAAGAACCAAAGTTTTGTAGATACCTTTTTTCTTATTATTTTTCATGCTCTTTGAGTTTATGTCAGCTCCTTTGACACAGTGATTGAGAAGGCCTTCAGTGTTCATGGTGCCAGTTTTGGGGTCCTTCTCTCAATCTCTCTAGCGCCATTAACAGTTCATAGTTCATTGCAATAGCATGTACACTACTGTTCAATATTTTGGGATCGGTACGTTTTTTTTCTTCTTATCATCTTTAAGTCTCTTATGCTCACCAAGGCTGCATTCATTTGATCAAAAATACAGTAAGAACTGTATAGAATTTAAATTAACTGTTTTCTTTTTTTATAAGTGTACAGTATTTTATTCCTGTGATGCAAAGCTGAATTCTCAGAAGCCATTACTTCCATCTTCTCTTCAGTGTCTGTCACATGATCCTTAAAGTCATCTTCATGCTCAATGAAGTATTTAAAAAAACAAACTACCCCAAACTTTTTGGATTGTTACAATTTTACAGGAACAAAATAGTTATCATCAGTAAAATCAGCATCATGCTGATTTATTTGTCAGTGATCTTCAGATGATGGCCCTGAAAGCTTTTTAAAAATATATATAGTTTTGGAAAATAGGTTAAACTCATCTTTCTCACCATATTTTTGAGAAGGCTTTATTTTCAAGGTCTGTAATCTTTCATAAAACTAACTCAGATCTCTAGACCAAACCTCAAAAATATGATGAAGTGGATTTTTGATTTTTCAAAACTTAGTTAATGGCATTTTTTTTTAAACAGTCTGTCATTTCTCAGAGTTCTCTAGTCTAGGGTGTGTGCAAAGTTTGAAGTCAGCACCACATACCAGTCATTTGTTACAAGAAATAACATAACTTCTAGCCTTTTAACCAAAAAGAAAATATCAAAAGATCACACACAAGATCCACTGGTGTTTTTGGCCACTTAATTGCTGCTTGCAGTTGCATTTTGTTTGTTTACTGCTGTAACTTCAGAGATATTGACCTGATCCTTCCAGTTCTCTAGATGCATGCTTTATGCATGTCCCGACATTTAGAAATGTCCGGTGAAGAGCTCCCCGATAAGCTGTTTGCAAATGTTTGTGATCGTCTGGAGTACGGCTATGTAAAATTAGCTTTCTGACTTGAGCTCTTTTTGTTTTGTTTTTTACTTTCACATCTATTATGGATGAGTTGTGGTGTTTTCCTTGTTATAGTTTTGTGTTCATGTTTTATTCCACCTCGGTCCCAGGATGCAGCCCTTAAAATCTGTTTGCCACTATGCCTCAATTAACCATTTTTAATGTGAACACATGGTGTACAATTCATTCTATGACACATTTTTACATTTAAATGATTGCTTCCCTGGCCATTTAAATTGTCTTTTCTTTTTAAGCATCTCTGTTGATTAAGGAGAGTCAGGGTGATGTGAGCGAGGCTGCCGCATTGATGTGCATTCTGCTGTTTGATGAAATCGCACAATTGGACGTTTGGTAAGTTTTCTTTGTTGTATGATCTTACACTCAATTGATCGGAAAATATCTGCAGCTGCTTTCATCAAACCCTGTAAGTTAAAAAAAACCCTGTAAAGCCAGCTTTCCACTATCTCCGTTGTCTGAAACTTTCTATTTCAAGCAGTCTGTCACTAAGATGAATCACTTGTTGTATTCTTCAACATGTAGTTGTTTGTTTCGATAAAAGCGTCTGCTAAATGAATTAATGTAAAAGTGATGTAAATCTTCGACATTCACATACAATTGTCACATTTCAACCCCTAGTGGCAGTTGAATGGAACTGTGTCACAGACAGCCCCGTGGCCAATTCCAGTGAGGGCAGATCTCCTCTCTCAGGCTCGCAGCTCGATCTGGCATCCCCATCCAGAGCGCTGATCTCTGCATGTTTGGTTGATCAACGGATTCCTGTTGCCCTGCCAGACCCAGTAATGAACACAATCACTCAGTCTCCTTCTCCAATGGTCTGTGTTCTCCAAACGGTGCACTGACAAAAACCTGGAACCATGTAGGCGTGTGGTGTCACGGTTGCTTAGTTTCCTTCAAGAGCTGCTGGATTCGGGAAGGTCTCCTTCCATGCTTAAAGTCTATACGGCAGCCGATGCAGCGTTCTTAGAACCGATGCACAGCCAGTCAATATGAAGGAATGAGCTTATCCACTTCCTTAGGGGAGCCAGGAGGATGAATCCGCGTCCCTCCTCTGTTCCTATGTGGGACCTTTCTTTGGTTCTCCCTGAAAGAAACCCCTTTGAACCTTTAGACTCTGTGGATCTAAAATACCTATCACTCAAAACCATTTTTCTGATCGCACTGTCATCAGTCAAACATGTAGGGGACTTACACGCGCTGTCGTGTCTTGAGTTTGGACCAAATGGCTCAAGTCATCTTCAAACCTAGACATGGATATGTTAAAGTGATTGGCTCTCGTTCAGAGCACAGGTCATTTCCCTATCGGCTTTGCCAGCATCCAATAGTGAGAGTGATGTTAATCTCCTCTGCCCGATCAGGGCACTGAAGGTTTACATTACGCGCTCTGCTCCTTTCAGGTGCTCGGAGCAGGTTTTCGCTTCATTCGTAGGCGCACCAAAGGTCTCGCCGCCTCGAAACGGAGCCTATCTAGATGGATAGTGGATGCTATTGCAGCTGCTTATCCGTCAAAAGGTCTGCAATGGCCTTTGGGCGTCAGGGCTCATTACACCAGAGGCATGGCCTCTTCGTGGGCATGGTCCAGCGGAATTTATATTCATGACGTGTGGCGGCGGGCTGGGCGTTCCCGTCCACTTTTGTCAGGTTCTATAACCTGGAAGTTCCCGCCCTGCAGGCTAAATTGCTGTCAGTTTAAGTGAGATGTCAGTTCTGTCCAGGTATTATCGTGCGCAGGCTACTCTCATATGATTTAGCTCTTCTGGTTGAGCTGCACTGTATCAGGTTGTGTGCTATATACGTATACATTGACCAGCGTCGCCGCTCTGTATTCCCTGTGAGTGCTTCTGTATTCCCGCTTATCTGGGATCCCCGGGCTTCTCTGGGACCCATGAAGTGGATGCTGGCACGCACGGTGTTGACAAAGGGTTCCTGTAGGGTAAGCTAAACTTGCGTAATACAAGAGAACCTCTCGTAAGAGAATGAATTGGTTACCTAACGTAACCTCGTTTCTTTCTAGATGAGAGAACGAGTATTGCGTAACCTGCCGTGCTCACGCCACAAGCGCTATTTCGTTTCAGTCAACAAAAACCAGAGATTCAGCCTCCGAGCCCCGCTTATATGTGCTAAGCCACGCCCTTTCTGGCGGCCTAGGATGTGTTGAGAGCACGAGCGCCCTTCATTGGACGTGACGTCACGTCGGGCTCACTGGTAGGCTGCGACAGTTGCTGCAGGGCAGCCAATGGGCACGCTAGACAGCCTGCCAGCTGCTGCACTGCGTTGACAATAGATTAAAAATTAAGGATAATTTTTGGCTTCAATATCTCAAGATGATGCATCTTTCCCGTAGCGTAAGCTAAACTTGCGCAATACTCGTTCCCTCATCTAGAGAGAACTGAGGTTCGTTTTTAGAATATATCACATCGGAAGCTCAAATCAGTTCTGAAATTTCCATGCATATGGTCAGAACTCCATGAACCTCTCATACTACTCTGCATTGAAAACGAATGACTTCTGGTCTTTCGCTTGTCGGATATAGTGGAAAGGCGGCTTAATAGTGAATACACTCTTATAATTATTATAGTATAATAAGTAAGGGTTTTGTTTAACTTAAAGGGATATTTAAACCAAAAATGGAAGTCAATGGGGTCCAGTGTTGTTTTGGTCTCCAATGATTTTCATTATGTAGATAAAAAAAAAAAACAGCTGAAATATGGTTAAAAACCAGAATGCTTTGGCTCACGTTACATTTCACCATCTTTGTGCCCCGATAAGGACTGACAAAGCTGGCTCAGACACAGGCCCGTCTTCCTTCTCACTGCCTGCTGCTATTATACGAAGGTAAATCACACCCATTACGACATTCTAGCTGTGCAGAAACGGCCATTTAATTCCCCCATAACCTGACTTTTATAGGTGTCGTGGGAAAATTAAATGGTAATTTAACTATTATTTGACAGATTAACTGTATATGAAATGTGTTAAATCTCATATTTTCGTACAGGTATAGTCTTCCGTTTCAAGCGCCCTCACACCATGCAGTGAGTCCCTACTGTTCAGTTCTCCCTCCATATTCAGACCTGCTAAGTCTGAAGCCTGCCTGGGAAGCACTGCAGATTACCTGGAACACAGCATGGCATTCTGGGATTGATGGACTGCTAGAGCATCTGAAGGGTTTTAGGAGTGATGTACTGGAGTAAGTAGAATTTACTTGCATGTTTGTATAAGTTCATTGTGGTGAGCGTTTTAAGGTCAAATTTAATTTAAAGTACCCCTATTATGCCACTATTATGTTATATTGCGTTTCATGTGGTGTGTAATATAGCTGTTTGCAAATGTAAAATGACTGCGAAGTTTCAAATATCAAAGTGCATGGAGGTGAAACGAGCCTGAAACGAGCCAGCAGTAAGTCCAGCCTGTACTTCCTGTACGAACCCAAATAGGTATAATAATTTGCATAATGCCAGCCTTTGGTCTTCATTGGTTGCCCGTGAACATCTAATTTGACCTAAAAAAATCTGTAGTTGTAACTGAAACCTGGAAAAGTTTGGTTTGTGCTGTTGACATGTTGGGACAGAATCCTTGATTGAACGGTTTCAGACACTGTGAGAGATGCTTCAATGTATATCATGAGAAAATGAAAGTATTTTTGGACTTGGATGCATGTAATCCTGTTTTAGACCTCCAAAACAAGAATAGCAATCTTTAAAATAGCAAAATATGTGCACTTCTGACTTTCTCAAAGCCTTTTATTTGTTTTCAATGACTCAAATTATATTGAGCTCTAGGAGATTTAGGTAGTAAATCTGTATCATCTTAAGAGTTAAGATAGATAGTTTTTTATTGCTGAACTCTTCGGAAACTAACTTTTGCAGTTGAACTTATTGTCATTTTAATACACAGAAGCTGTTGATTTGTTATCAAGTATAAAATGATTACAGATCTGCTGGCAGTGAACTTGTCTGGCCTCCCTAAAGGAATAAATGAAAAAATAAAAATTGTCATAATTTACGGTTGCCCCAAACCTCTATGCTGTAATTTATCTGTGGAAGAAATTTTTTGTTTTTATTTTTCAAGCTTTATGCTTCTGATACACTGACCATCTGTGTCAAACTTCAAAAAACAAGAAGGTGATAGCATAAAAGTTGATTTTTGCACTGTTCCAAGTCTTCTGAAGCCATATGATAGTTTTGTGTGAGTAACCGAATACGTGTTTTAAAATAGTTATTCATTAATAATCATCACCGGGGCTCATAACACGCTTGCATCCAGAATTTAAAAAAAAAATAAAAATATGACACATGCAAGAACTAGTGACATTTGGCTTCTGTGACTTAACCATGCCACATGGGTGACCCCTCGTTTTCTGCTTCCTCCTCACCCTAAGGTTTCATGGTGATCTGGTGCTGTCCGAATCTCAGGTGGTGGTGTTAAGAATAAGCAATATAAGGTCCGGGTTAAGTGACTGCATTCACGGGGTCCGTGATGCAAGCTCCCACAGCAACGTGACCTTTGCCTTGACCAGAATGCACCTGTACCTTTTTGCTGACCGCCTTGCACTCAAATCCACTGCCCAGAGTAGCAAGCACATCCTGCAAACCCTAAGCTGGCACAACGCTGTCGAGAGGTAAACACAATGTGTGTGATCTATACATTTGTTTTCTGTATACCTCCAGATATGTGATTTGTGATAGCCAGGCATGAGTTTGATGGAGTGCGCCAGTGTTACACAGCCTTAAACAATGAATGAGCTGACACCTTCAGACACAAAGGAGAACGATATTTTATTTTGTCAAACTGAGCTTAGAAATGACTCTGAAACTTAAATATAGTAGTAGTACCGTTCAAAAGTTTTGGGTCAGTAAGATTTTTTTAAAGAAATATATTATTCAGCAAAGACGCATTTAATCAATTAAAGGAATGTTCACTTAAAAATGAAAGTTCTGTCATAATTTACTCGCCCTCAAGTTGTTTCAAACCTGTATGAATTAATTTCTTGTTTATTTTGAAGAATGTCGGTGAACTGACAGTTGATGGACCCTGTTGACTTCCATAGTATTTTTTTTTTCCTACTATGGAAGTTAATGGGGCCCATCAACTGTTTGGTTACTGACATTCTTCAAAAAAAGACAAAATATATTCATACAGGTTTGAAACAACTTAAGTAGATGATGACAGAATTTTAATTAAGTGAAATCTTCTTAACTGTCCTAACCTGTTTCTAACCTGTTAAAAAGTTGTAAAATATACACTACCGTTCAAAATGTCTGGTCAGTAAGAGTTTTGTCAATACTTATTGAGTAAGGATGAATTCAGTTGATCAAAAGTGACCGTAAATGCAGTTATAATGTTACAAAATATGATATTTCTAATATAAATGCTGTTCTTTTGAACTTCCTGTTCATCAAATAATTCTGAAAAAATGATTCACAAAATATATTTAGCATCACAACTGTTTAAACATTGATAAGAAGAAGAAATAATTAGATAATTAATGATTTGTGGGGGATCATCTGACACTGAAGACACTGCAGTTTTAAAATGTATTAAAGAAAACAGTTGTTTTAAGTTGCATTTTGCTACAATATTGCTGAAATTACTGTATGTTTCATAAAAGCACACATATAGACATGCGCATAAGCGACTTCTTTCAAAAACATTTTCAAATCATACCAAGACCAAACTTTTGAATGCCAAAATTAATTCTTCTTCTTTTTTTATTAACATAACAGATTTATTATGGTACGTCCAGCTTGCCGTCAAGATGAGAGGCTCTTGGTGGACATTGTCTCATTCCTCAACACCTTCTTCAAGCAGAATCAGTCTGAATTGGATCACCAGGACCTAAAATGGCTCCTAGAATTACTCCTAAACCAGGTATTTCTGAATAAACCCATGCCACATACTACAGCCTGTTGAATCCTGTATGGAGTGCTTTTATTTCTCTTTGGATCCCTTGTAAAAACAATAAAGAGACTTATTGTACCTTGATAATTAAATTAGCTTGCCCTCCTGCCTCAAATGAACCCAGTGTGGTGTATTTATTAAGAGATGCTGAAATAAATCACACTGCGGAGCAATACAAATACATTAATATTGAATTAACGCTCGTAACGGAAAGACGTTCTTCGGCTGTCATTGTTTTTGTTTTTTACACTGGAGAAGAATGGCTTTATTTACTAAAAATCTATTCCTGACTTACCTCACATTATGTATGTATGCAAACAAACCTGCCTTGACGCTTGACAGAACGCTGGGTTTGATGAAACGCCTGGTGGGGGAGGTGGTGAAATGCAGAGAGCATCCACAGTCGCTGGAGTGTTCCTCAAACATCTGTGCCGTCTAAATGAAACGGGCACAACCATGTGTTTTTTTTTTTCCAGTGGTGCCTGTTGAGACAAGCACATGCTTATTAATATTCTTTTGCACAAAAATTTTGCTGCATCATTAGAATTTTGTACATGAATGATTGCTCAAATTAAAAAATCCCATAGACTTGCATTGAAAAGAGACCACACAAATATATAAGGAGAGGAATATCATAGAGAATTATGGGTGGGTTAAAAGCAATCACTCATAATGTCTTAGCAACCACCAAACACCATAGCAACCACCTAGCAATGCTTTAGCAACCATCTCTAACCCCCTAGCAAATGATTAGCGATGCACAAGGATCCTTGGAAAACCCTCTTTCTTCTATACAAACAAAAACACCTAAGCAACCACAGATAACTCCCAACAGCAACTTCCCAACAGTTCCTGAGTAACCACCAAGACCACCAACTAGAACAACCCACACACACATCTCACTATTTTTTTTTTATTTACCTGCCCAACAACTATTCAGAACATTCTAGCGATCTCCACAGTGATTCTAGCAATTAGTGGCTGCTCACAATTCGGATCATAGCACGTTTTTTTTAAATCACGGATTCGACAATTTTTCAGATCAACAACAACAACAAAAAACCCACAATTATAACCATAGATAAATGCAATATAACAAAGCTACAATAACTAAGTTCTAAGGTCTAACAGTAGTATTTAGGTACATAAATGCAATCATTAAATATAATATAGTGTTCACTGTATACATTTCTCTTAAAATTTTCTCGTTTTAGACTTATTACAAATTACAAAGCTTGGAAGAGCCAAGATATATATATATATATATATATATTTTATGTATGTAACTCAGATTGTGTTTGTCCATGTTAAAATATCCGTTTTCACAGCATAAATTCATGTTTTACAGTTTGATCCCATGGACTTTTATTGTAATCTTCAATATGTTCTGCATGCCTGACAACTGTGAGGGGGTAAATTTTATTCTAACTCGTTGGTTTAGATCGTGTTTAGATGTAAAATTTATGACAAAAAAGGGCGGTTAACTTTGATTGACAGCTGATAACGGGCTGCGCCGAGTGGAATTTTACGTCTCGGCCATGATCTGACACAACACATACCACCTCTGTATCCTTTCTGAACATTTGTATTTTGTATTTCCCAAGATTTTCCAGTATGGCGCCGCTCATACCCCCCATAAACAGACTCAAACCCGTTCTTCAGAAAGTCTATGGGTGACGTAACAGACGCTTTGTCCATATTTTTTACAGTCTATGGTGTGTGCAGCAGTACACTCAGATAACATCATGCAATTGAGTTCTCTTTCGCCTCTTGTGCTTGAATGGTTTAAAATCGCGTAAATGTCGAAATTGTCAAGAAAAGACATACAAATGATAAACTTTTACTCTATGATGGTTAAACTTATCCGTGAATCACGTGTGACGAACTGTGTGGCCTGATCCGTACAGATCACAAATCAACTGCGATTCATTGCACCCTTACAAGCAACTAGCCAGAATGCCTTAAAAATCACACGAACCCCCTAGCACAGCAACCTCCCAAATATTACAACAGTGGCTTTAACATGGGGATCTCCACACATATTTTCTTCAAAATATATACAATGTACTGTGTAAGTTTGTAGGTAAATTATATGCACGATTAAGATTTCAAATGTTGCTGAATGAGGAATTTGTAATAAAGCTGCTGTTTTTAGTTGTCGTTCCTGTGGAGGATAAGGATGGGGTCATCAAATTGTGTTCAGCTGAATTAGGAGGTGTAAACTGGCTGTAATTGACAGATCACATTGTTGACTAGATGTGTATTCATGTGTATAGGAGTCACACACCCTGCTGAACTTGTTGCTGAGTGCTGAACTGCAGACCCACACACAGATCCAGTCACAGGGGGAAGCGGGCAAGCTTCAGGCCCACCTCAGTCACCGGCTACAGAGAGAACTGACAGGCCTCTTCAACACTCTGCTGCTTCGAATGTCACACACTTCTGACAGGTAACACACACACTGTGGTTGGTGACACGTGACTCACAAACTCAGGGACACTGAATGAGTCACTTTCACACCTACACACACACACACACACACACACACACACACACACACACACACACACACACACACACACACACACACACACACACACACACACACACACACAATTGACTCATTTAACAACAGACCCACACTTACTGACTCACTCATATTCTTTAACACATGGAGTCAACCATCAGACCGCTCTATCTATAGAACATACCCACACACACACTGGCACCTGAAAATTGACTTGGACCTATTTCCTGTTTGAAGACTATAGAAATTAAAGTTCTTCAGTATCTCCTTTGACTGATAAACCTTAATACACTAGTACTACCAACCAAAAAATACGGATTGGTAACTTTAATTTTATTGTTTAAAGAAGTCTTTTCTGGTCAGTAAAAATATTGTAATATGTAATATTGTGACGGCTAAATTTTAATATTTAGCATCATTATTCCTGTCTTTAGTGGCACCATGGTCCTTCAGAAATCATTCCAATATGTGTATTTTGTGCTCAAGAAACATTTATTAATAATATTGATGTTTGAAAAGTTTACTCATACTTTAGTGGATACAGTGATTGGGCTGTCATGATCATGAATTTTGTGCTGATTAATTGGCATAGAAATAATTGTGATTGATGATTTAATTCTGTTTTGTATATAATATAATATAATGCATTCTGATTAAACCCACAAGCCTTTAAATCTCTTGAAGTCCTTTTAAAATAGTTTTTTATATTTTTTGGCAAAATGTGAATGAAATATAAATGGGAAAATTATTGCTGTTATCTGAAATAATTTCATTTAGATCAAATGACCACAATCAGGCGATTAATCAATAATAATGACATGCCTAACAAAGATACTTCATTAATACTTTGAATAGAAAGTTGTAATAGAAAAATATTTACTGTCACTTTGGATCAATTTAATACTTTCTTGCTGAATAAATGTTTTAATTTTTTTTTTTTTAAATAACTGACTCCAAACTTCAGAACTCCAAACGTTTCCTCTTTCATTGGATAGTTATGTAGTTAGAGAGATTTTGTGAAGCTCAAACCCGTCACCCACATGCACACCGCAGCTCAATGTGCCCAGAACATGTGCGTTGACCCCCAAGCCATGGCACCAAGAAGCTTCTAAAAACTTTATGAAGTAAAATCGATATCCCTTTTTGGATTCTGGTCTTTTTTTCTATCAAGATCATTGGTTTGCAGGCCTCTGTGTATTTTAATTAAATCTTCAAATGTATTCAAGAGCCGTAGCATCTATTGAGTTTTGCATGCACCTGTGGTTAGTGAGGGTGCTAAAACACTCTGTCACATCTGTTTACTCCCCAAAACACACTCATTGAAACCATTTAGACCGACAAGGCAGATTTGTTATTCATAAAACACTCTTCCTTTTCTTCCTCCTGCACATGCATAAAATGTTTAACTATCCTCATTAGGAGATTTCTGCTTCTACCTGCCATCTGGGGGAAGTACAAATCTAATGATGCTTTTGATTTAATTTTGTTATTTATGGAATAACTCTTCTGAAAACACCTTAAGGGATCCGTAAATTGGAAACTCCCACTGTTAGTTGTTGATGTGTCAAGGCTCTGTAATGCAAATCTGATCTACTAAGACATTTCCCTGCATGCATTTTCAGTTTATGAGCAGCAATCTAACATTTATCGGTGCTTTTTATGATCCTTCTATGTTATGAAATGATCGTTTTAGTGTGTAATTCTTCCATAATTCAATAAACTTAATTTAAAATGGCATGAATGTTATGCCATAAAATGTTTCTTTGCAAAAAAAAAAGTATACTATAGGTTTAAACATGAAATGAGTGATCTGATGTTGCAAAAAGAATAGAAACCATCAATTATTTTAATAAAAACAACAGATAATTTAAAAATTAAAACACAATCAGAATAGAAACCATCAATTATTTTAATAAAAACAACAGATAATTTAAAAATTAAAACACAATCAGAATAGAAACCATCAATTATTTTAATAAAAACAACAGATAATTTAAAAATTAAAACACAATCAAGGCATTCAAAATCTGCAAGTTTTTGGTTACTAGCCCTGATACTACTCATACTGCTAAGCTACTTTTATAAATGTCTTTACTGTCATTTTTGGTCAATATAATGCATCCTTGTTGCAATAAATCGTATTGACTCCAAACTTATGAATAGTGACCAATTAGTGTCACAAAGTTGACAACATAGCGGAATCAAGCCCCGCCCCGAACACAACAGAAACAAGCCACAACATAATCAAACCAAAACACAACAGATCAAGCTACAAAGTAATGGAATCAAGCCACAACCTATCAGAACCAAACCACAACGTAACAAAATCAAGCCACAACACAAGGGAATCAAGCCACAGCGTACCGCAATCAACCCACAACATACTGTACCGGAATCAAACATTTTTGGGAGTGTGTAGCAGCCACCAAAATCAAAATTTGTTGTTCAGTAAATCACTGAAAATCTTTGCACTTTTTTCAGTTCAAGTTGAAAGAGAATTAACAAATGACAGATTCTTCATTTTAATTGCATTATACAAAATGTCCCAACTTTTCTTGATTTGGGGTTGTATTATGATGCATTTTTCGTCTACTTTTAAGGATGTGTGGGGTTTTGTCCGGACCGTTTGCTTCTGAGCTGTCTCTGCGCCTGCTACAGTGCCTGCGCGTGTCCGACGCTCCTTGCTTCTACGGCCTGCCCTCTCTTGAGCGCACGCTCAGGACTATGGCCCATGTGACCGCACTGCCTGGCTGGAGCACACACGCACCCAGCATGGAGCCAAACACACTCTGCCTCAAATACCTCAGTGGCCTCTTGGAAGTATGCATACACACATGTTCTCAAGTGCTACGCAGATTATAAACAAGCTTCATGTTTCTCTCATCCAGACAGAACACATTAAACGCACACTCATACAGGGT
This sequence comes from Pimephales promelas, assembly GCF_988280905.1. NCBI lineage: Eukaryota > Metazoa > Chordata > Actinopteri > Cypriniformes > Leuciscidae > Pimephales > Pimephales promelas. The sequence goes on along the minus strand of NC_142790.1, from coordinate 16,803,000 downwards.
CAAAGATGTTCCCAAACACTTGAGCATGAATCACTTCATGCAAATCAGCCGAGTCTCAGCTATATCTTGGGTTTTTCTTTTTCTTTTTTTTTTTGCATCAATATTGCTCCATAACGTAATCAAAGTAGGAATAGTTCACTTAAAAATGAAAATTCTGTTATCATTTACTCAGGCTCAAGTTTTTTCAAACAAAAGGAAGATATTTTGTAGAATGTCTGTAACCAGAGAGTTGATAGACCCCCATAGTAGGAAAAAAAAATACAATGGAAGTCAATGGGGTCCATCAACTGTCTGGCATACTCGAATATACCTTGATATCTAGGTGGTTTTATAAAAAAAAAAAATAGCAAATGAAAATATGTAATTCAAGCACAAATGATACTTATTCATCTCCCAGACAGCTAATTATGATCGTGTTCCTATTTGACTGCTCTTCCCAGGTCATCTCTTCATTCTACGTAGATTTGGGAGGAAATTCAATGTCCTTCATGGGCAAAGGAGTGACAAAAAATGCTGTTATCTGCCTGCTTCACCTGTCACATGAGATGATGAAAGAAACCAAAAATGAGGTCAGAAATGCCTTTGCAATTGAAAACGATATCATAAGGCTTTGAAACTGACACAAGGGGGTGCTAACACTTCTTCTAATCAATTCAGTAAACATAATATTGGTCGATTATTTTAGTTTATCTCTAGAAACCGGTTTAAAGGGGTAGTTGAAATGAAAATTCTGTCATCATTTACTCCCCCCTCATGTCATTTCTTCTGATGAACATAAAATATTTTTGAAGAATTTGGTTACCAACATTCTTCAGAAGATCTTCTTTTATGTTCATCAGAAGAAAGAAACTCGTTCAACGCTAAGTTTGATCATTACACTACCAATTATGTATCGGTTCCATTAGTACAGCAGTTTTACGCTCCACGTTTTGTGTGTTGATTAAGGACTGGATATCCTTGTGGTCTTTGGGACGAGAGCAAAGTTCTGATGAGCAGAGTGCTGCCCAGCTTGGCTTGGCCTGGTTAATTCCCCTGTGGGTTGACCGAGACCCTGAGGTGAGACCTTCACGTCTAAAATAAACATTGGGACATCATACAGTAGGTACTCAACATGAAGTATTGTTTTGAATAGTTGACATGAAATACTTTTGTGAAGTTTACGTCTCCTGTGATGTGACATGCTAAGTGTTTTAAACAGTTTTTGCTAATTATTTGATTCTCATTATGAATTCAGCTTTCCTGTACATGTTAATTGAGACTACATTGATGATATTTTTAATGCATTTTTACATCCTAGGACCATTTAAAATGAACTAATGGGGAAGTTAACTATTCTGTATACTTTTTTCTATTTATTAACATTTTGAATTAGCTTAGTTTTATATTTTCAGTTTTCATTTTAGTAATTTTATATGCTTTTTTCTATTTCACTTTCGTTTTAGAATTAGTAATTTTGATACCATAACTTAATAGTTGCCAAGGCAAATTTCTATGACATATTTTCCCATATACATTTATATAAATGTTAAACCAAAAATTATTTTGTCTAAAGTCCATGGACATGAAATACATGAAAGTTGAATCAGTTGAGTTGTTAAAAGATGTACATTCACTGTACATTGGTGCTGAATGCAGTCATAGTCGATGTAAAATGATTAAATGTGTCTGTAATTTTGATGAAAACCTTATCTAGCAATTTGTGTGCCTTGGCCCTCTGTTTTGGATAGTTTTCCCAAGTACCCGTGCATGTCCAGGCCTCCCTCAGATCAGCAGATGCTGAGCACTGAAAATATAATGGGCATGATAAACACAAATTCGTGCCAGTGCTACACGCCAAAGAGCCCATGGCAGTTAGCACTGCCAAGCACATGTGCAGGGTCTGAACACAAGTGTGTGTGTGTGTGTGTGTGTGTGTACATTTGTCTGGCTCTAGGTGCGCTGTGCCAGCCTGGCTGTGGGTGCGGCTCTGAGTTCGCTAGAGAGAGGGTGTGTGGTGCTGTCTGAGAGTTGCCAGAACATTTCAGGTGGCCTGTGGGCCACGGTACTCAACATCCTGCTGGATAGACAGGAGTGCAGTATGGTGCGCCGAGAGGTGAGTCCATCCAACTTCAGCTTGAACACAACACAAAAAACTTAGTGTTTACCCAGACTGAAAGTCTAGGGACCGGCACTCTGTCCGTTCATTGGCCATCTGATGCATATTGAACTCTAGAGAGTGTTGGTTGAAATCAACAGTTTAAAACTGACAGGGAAATTTTTCTTTGTGGTACAATTTATTCCAGATAAACCTGCCCTAGGTCACATATAATCAAATTAGTAAGGGCTAATGTAAATCCAGCCTGTCCTGATCACCATGTCAGGGTTTCATTTGCTTTAACAACCAACTGGATTTACATTATCTCGCTTATTACACAGCTACTTGACTCATAAGTGAATAATAGACATGAAATATTGATTTGAATTGAAATATTTTATTAGCTTTCTGATCAAGCAGATTTGAGCCTAGATGAATGAACAAGTTCAAACAAAATGGACATTTAAGGGATAATGTACAGTCATGCCACTTATTATATAGCTTTTCACAATATAAATGATGAGAGGGACATAAAAATATTGAGTTGAGAGAGAAGAAAGTGCTTATAAGATAATAAACCGGTAAGATTTTACAGTGTGCAAAACAAACAATCACAAGAAGATCGCTTCAACAATATTACCATTGGCCTACTATTTGTACAGAAGTCCTCTGGTTTCATTTTACAGTAAATGCAGTCGGTACTCTATTACTGAGGTGCAAGATGGCACCAGATGCGTTGAAATGAAACGAGAGAGCACATCTGTGGTGTGATACTGGAGACATGAAAGAAGCGCCGGCCTTTTATATTCGGATATATCGGGCGATGTTTACTTTTTGGGGTTTGTCGCACCTGCAAACTCTTTGCATTTCAGTGAGGAAAGTTTTGATGGCATTATCTTATCTGTATAATGCCTAAAAGTAGTGTTTATAAGAGCAGTTCTGCTTTGTTAACAGGGGTAACAGATAATTTTTTACTGCCTTATAAGGGCCATCTGTCAACGAGTGAATTCGCATTTTCATTCAAAGCATCTGCTGTTTTTGTTCAGAGTCCAATGTGAAGATTGACCCATTTTTCACAGGCTTACACTGGAATGTAAGGCTAAAATGTTAGGTTCATAATTTTATAAAACTTGTTTTTGTCAGCTTTGGTTTGGACAGTGTTTCTTAACTCTGAATTGAGACTTTTTTTTGAAAGACATGCGTGAAAGCTGTTGACTCTTAGCACAGAAAAGAATCTTAACTATTCCTCAGTCAGAGTTTAAAAGGATTGTGTTTGCATTTCTCTTTTGAAAGAATTTGCCTGCTCTCTGAGATTCCACTGAGAATTCAACCAGCATGCATTTCCATTCATTTGCAAGAAGATGGCAGTGTTTCTGACTTTTATGTTTCCTTTCCCTATAGGCAGCGTTTATTTTGCAAAACCTCCTTGTTATGCCAATGCCTGCTAATGCAGAAGAGGCCAAAGAGTGTGCCTGGCAGGTATGTTTACATGTGAATAAACTTTGAGAACTGAATATCAATATCACAGCCGGTCTTAAAAGCTCTGTAGACATAACAAATCTGTCTATGGTGATTTCTGGTTTCCTCAGTATTAAATTTCCCCCTTTTTAAACATTTTATCTTGTGTCCCTTTCTTGTGTCTCCCAGAGCCCCTGCGTGCATGATGAGGATTCAGGACTGTGTCTGGTCGGGCTTCCTGCCCTGCAGGCTCTGTTGTACCACTGCCAGTTTTTTGAAAGCGTGGGCCAGATGGTGAAGAGCTGTTACATGGGCAGACATGCCTTCACCCTCAGCCCCCCTCCGCCAGCCGATGTCACCCGGGGTACGGCGTCCACGCGCCCAGAGCACTGCCAGCTATTAGTGGATGTCTGACTCTTTGGCATCCATATGCTTAGACACATTATTAATACTTTTCTGTGCTAGAGATCATGGCGGGTGTGCCACATATTTTAGATGATGGTGTTTATATTTGTCATTCTTGTTATAACAAAATCTTCATGTTAGTACACTGTAATTATTCCAGTGCATATAATTTAGTTGTAAATATGACTGTTTTATTTGTAAATGAAGTGGTCTGTGTTTCTTTATGTTCGTGTAGAGACCGATCTGAATGATTCTCTGAAGCACTGGAGAGAGATGCTTGCTCCTTTAAACCAAACTCGAGGCTCGGGATCCATGTCCACCTCCAGTACTCTGGTTAGTAGACCATTTCACTTGTGGTTGACCTTTTTTTTTTACCAATATGTTTTTTTTTTTTTTTCTAGTGAATATCCTGAACAGCATGACAGGAAGGCTGATTTAATGTCCATAAATTGTTTGTGGTCGTTAAGATTTCCTTTTTAAAAGAAATTAATAGTTTTATACACATTTAATGTGTATAAATGTGTAAGGATATTTAATGTGTAAGGACACATTTAATATCAACAGTGACACAGTAAATACATGAATTATCTTAATAAGATTTCTTTCTCAAATAAATGCCGTGTTGTTGTACTGTCTATCATGTTATATTCATAACTGTTTTCAAATTGTTATCATGCCGGTTTGTGTTCTTCAGATTCCATCAGGAAGCTCTAGTGGGACACATTCTCCAGTTCCGACCTCAGGTGTTGCTGGAATCCAGGACACTCCAGTTAACAGACTCACTGCTCAGGGTATGACTTTTTTTAGGGGGAGGGGAATTTTTACCAACTGACAGTTTGGTCTTAGTTTCTTTCAGTCTTTAGTGATTTGAGTCTTTCTGCTGTTAATTCTTTGTGTTGTAGGTCAGAGTGACACGGACAGCTCAGACTCCGCCCTCACTCAAGAGTCCCACCCAGGGGGAAGGACCGAGCCTGTTGCTATAGTAACCCCTCACCTGTTGCTGTCCGTGTGCGGTCTATTGGAGAACCTGCTGGCTGTGCTTCCTGAGTTTAGTCTCTCTGCCCTCAAGCACAACCACATACTTCAGAGCATGGCCAGGTTAGAGAGACATGTGAAGACAAACAGATATTCTGCAGAATTCTGGGATTATTTATATACAATCTTCATACTAACGCCTTATTAGTCAAGTCACCTTTATTTATATATGCATTGTTTCAAAGCAGCTTTACAGTAATAGACTGGAAAATTATTAAAAGCCGCTCTACAGAATAGCGTAAAATTGTTGACTTTATTGTCACTTATATAAATGTTTACTAAAAAAATATAGTTAATATTAGCAGTTCATCACAGACTCGCATGTATGACATGCAGACCTGTGCACCAATACAACTATTAAAAGCTTTTCTGTTAATTGAAATAAAGCTGATATAAATATTAGCTGCACTTTATTTTTCAGTACATGTATTTAAAGTGTACTTACAGAACATACTGGGTAATATAAGGTAAGGTTGATGTGTAGGTTTAGGGTTAGTACCTAGTTATTACCATTTATTGTAATTACTATAATAAGCACATAGTATGTACATGGGGTACAGGACTGTAAAATAAAGTGCTACCCAAATATTAGTTGAAAAACAAAAATTAGAAATGTTGCTTTGGCAATAAACTGAAATAAGTTTACGTTAATGCACTAAAATTATTAACTGGAAATAAATAAAAACTATAATGAACTAAAACTGAAATCTAAATAAATTAAAATAAAAAAAAACACTAAAAAGGACAAAAGCACTTAACGAAATTACTAAAAATGAAACAAAAATTAATATGAAAACTAAAAATATATATTTAAAAAAGCGAATTCAAAACATTAATAAAACTAAAATAACAATGATGAGCTCATCTCTTACCTTATTTTCGTGCACACTCATAATTAACCTTCAAATGGTCTTCGTTTCCTGTTTACACTTCTGGGCTTCGGGGTCTATACGACCCCAACAATTGATTGAGTAATTGTACAAAAAATATACATTTTTAATCATACAAATAATATATCATTATTTTGGTTTACTTCTCATCTATTCATTAATGCTGTGTTTTTGGAGATATAAAGTACTTTTGTATTCATATACCACACAATTCCTCAACTACATCATTAGCTTGCATTTGAAATATTATTTTTTTATGATACATTGCATTTATGCTCTAGTACTAGGCCTTCCTTTCTGTGTAAAAAATTTCAGATTTATGCTGGATTTTTTTTTTTGTTTGTTTTTTGAACACATGAAGAAAATATATTTATCTTCACATTTCTCATTCATTTCAATGTGGGGTCATATTGGCCCCAAAGACCAGAAGTGTAAACATTTTTTTTACATACCTTCAGAACAACCGAATCAAGCCCAGTTTTTTTTTGTTTGTGTGTGTGTGTTTAGATAGATAATGTATAAAAAGTCACAAAATCGTATTCCACTGAGATTTTTTATTTTTTATTAAGTAAAAGTCAATTGGGGTCATATAGACCCCATGACCCGATTGAGGGTTAAGTATAAATGAATTTTCGTGGTTTACCTAACAACACTTTAACATTAGATATTCATCTATTTAGACTGGGGAAAAACCCTGTGAGCTCAGCTGCATGACTTTCCTGTTGGTTGTGTGCTGTCTGTTTCAGTGTGGTGGATGCTGTGACCATATCTCAATGTGTCAGTGAGTTAAGGACACCTCTTCTGCCAGCTGCTATGGAAGATGCTAGGAACCAGGTGCATTATGGGATTTTTTACCTCCACTTAAACACCAATCTGTCATAAGGGAATGTGCGCCTGCAGAACGCCACTGAAAGCTCAGAAAATATCCACAAAATTGGAACACAAACCCATTCACAAACTTCTATACGCCCTCCAGAACATGCATGGTTTTTTTTGATGAATACTTTTAAGTAAGAATATAGTACTGTTAAGGTCAATTCACACCGCCCCAACAGATGGCACACCGCCCCAAACAGGCACTTCATCAGGTTTTGTCGAAACAGTGTGGTACCTGTCAGAGCCTGTTGCCGTCTGTCTTTCGTGGATTGAACATGCTGGTTCGGAATTAAAATGTCTGAGAAGTGACGTGCTGTAATCTGCTGACTGTTGGTGTTGGTCTGCTTCTGTTCGTACAGTGTGAATTGGTCTTTAGTGGTATCTCACACATTTTACCATGAATAAATCCCTTCCCCTTCAAAATCTACACATTAACAGTAAACATTTTAACATTTTTCTTCAGAAGTTATGACTGATAAAAATGTCTTTAAACTCATTCAAACCAGAATTGCGATATATCTTAAGCAGTAAAAGCTAACTTAACTTACTTAATGCTTAAAGGGGCGGACGATTATGATTTCACTTTGTAATGTTGCTGTTTCAGCATAAACAACATCTGCAAAGTTACAACGCTCAAAGTTCAAAGCAAAGGAAGATATTTGCTTTTAAAGAAATCATTTTTTTAAGGACCACAACAAACGGCTGGTAGGGATCACATGACATTCCTCCCTAAAATTTACATAAACCGGGAACACTCAGTCCATGTTGAGAAGACCTGTTGTATTAGAGCACATTTGTAAGTCTTTTCACATGCAATATCACTGTATCATGTCACTGTAGGCATCTTCCAACAGTTCCCACACTAGTGATTTATGATAATCATGACAGAATATGCTAATTGAAGATAGTTAACTCCACATCAGCAACATCAATTCATCAACTAAACATTCAGAAACGTCCTGTTGCATTCTACACGTTATCACTTCTTCTTGAGTCTCTCCATCATTGTCCGACTCCATTTTAAACATAAAGGGCTGCTAACACATACACACTTGTGCTTAATGGGGTAGTACATCAAAACGGAAAATTTCCAAAAAGGTCATTAATTTAGGCTTTTATTCACACAAACACATGCAACAAACTTCATTGGTTCTCGTGCATCAAGCACGAACGTTTGAGCTTCTGTGTTTACCAGGTTTGATGTGCTCTATGTATGCGTGTCTCATTAAGATGTACATAAAAAAGCCTAAATTAAATCTGATTTTAAAGCGATTAAATCTGTTCACAAGAATTAGATTAAACTGAGCTTTTATGACCTTTTTAGATCCTTGACTTTCAATGGAAGGGCAGAAACCCGTCAGGTTTCATTAAAACATCATCACCCATCATAACCTTTTTAATTTAAGTACACACACTCATGCTAGAAAAATGCTATTCTACCTCAAGTACAATAAGGGCATCGTAGTTTCTGGTTCAGTTCCAATTAGTCGGCTATTTGTTGTCGTTTAGGGTTGTGAAACCAAAGTGCTGCATGTGGGTTTTTTTTCACAGGTAACTCGCCACTCGTTACCACTGACTCTCTCTTTCCCACCCATCACCCCCTTGTTTCTCCCTCAGGTGCTGAGTAGCTTGTATTATGTGCAAAGTTTTTGTAAGCTCCTCCAGTCAGCAGCAATGCACAGTGAGGATGCGCCAATCCACCGAGAGCTCTTCAAACCCCTGCTGAACAACCTAATTTCCATCCTCACGCTGTCTGTCGCTGACTTGGGTAACACGCAAAGTCCACAGCAAATCCAAAACCTTCCAAACAAGACCTTCAAATGAAAGAAAATTGTTTTTAGATGAGTGTGTGGTTGTTTTGGTCCTTAGATGCGCAGGCCCAGGGTGCAGTGCTCAACACCTGGGCTGATGTGTTGATGCTCCTGGCTACTCTGCTGCGCAGGAACCAAGCTGCGGTCGGCCCATCTGTCGGTGTGGCACTGGGGAAACACTGGCAGTGCTTTTCAGGTGACGCACACAAACACACACACACACACCAAAGTGTGTTACAAAGGGTAGAGACAGGCAAATGGAGCGAGAAGGCAGACGAGTACAAAGAAAAAATGGTGGCAAGCCTGATGAAAGTGCATAGGGACGGAGGGGAAAGAAAGATTGAGGAGTTTAGATGCAAGATCCTCTTATGCTGGATAGATGTTGAGAATGGAGGAGACAGATGGAGTGGGAGGCTAGCTCATTATGCTTGTATATGTGGATGGGTGTCCCTGCTGCATATGACAGACTGGGACAGAGACAGGAGGAACAATCCGCCTGCTTTAGATCTGATGGATGTGGTAGAAAATCCTAAAACAGGTGGGTGGGCAGTAGACTCGCTGACTTGCCTGCAGGTATCCAAGCTTTGGAAGCCCTTTTTAAAAGCTTGCGAGTTTGGAGAGACTTGACGTCAGATGTTCCCTTGTGGTGAAGATTGTTTGTTGCGAAGTTTTGTATATTTTGCATCTTCTTGTCTCGAAGTTGGAGTTCGAGAAAAGCTCTGAAAATGAAATATTAGGATTCTTTGTTTAGTCTTTGCCTTCTCTTGTGACAGATACCATCCGTGTGTGTTTGAACCAATCGGGCGCAGAGTCTTCTCTCTACACGTCGACCCTGCACTTTCTGTGTGTGTTGTTCACAGAGGAGGCTAAGAGGAGATCGGGAGGCCACGCTGAGGATCTGACCAAAAGCTCCTCACTAACAGCGGTCTTATCTTTTGAGCCTGGAGAGGTCATGTGTCAACTATTATTAGAGGTAACTGATTTAGTTTAGGTTGTGAATGGTAACAGATACAACTTCTGTTGGCTGTTCATTGACAAGTTCCATGGACAAAATTTGGCAAGCACTTTGACAAAATGGCAATATCAAATATGATTGGATGACTATAAAACATGTGACAAGTGCAATTGTAATGTCTATTTATTTTTTAAGGGAAAATGCATTTATGTTCTCAAATCTGATTGAGAATGGTGTGTATGTACAAAGGATGTGTCCAAAGCATGTGTTTCAAAGATAATGTCTTTGAAACGAATAACGAATTCTGCCAAATAACATTAAAAAATATTAGTCACTCCGCCTGTTTGCTGGATAGCAGGTGAGCCAAGGGATAGTATGGTATTATAGCTATATAATTATTTTATATTTATAGCTATATACATCACTATACAATATAATGAGTGTGTAAAATGAATGAGTGTAAATTCATGAGCACAAATCAAGCTGCCGTCTCTGTGTGTCTCTCAGAAATCAGCGCTTGGCGAGAGTAACATCAACTAAAATACTTCATTAGAGTTGTCAAAAAGTACAGAATTTGGTACCAAGTCGGTACTGAAATTTTAAAATTGTAACGCTGTTGAGTGGAATCGTAAACACTTCTGATTGGCCATTGTGTTCACTTGCTCATCGTTTATTTCTATTATTGGCTACAATGATCAACACACAGATGTGTTTGAAAGTGTTTTGAAAGCAGGAGCATTTGAGAGCGCTATGCTGAAGACGCCTGCATTCAAAAGCTCCTGTCTTTTTCTGTGTAAGCCATCTGTGAAGAGCGTCACAGATGTATATTTGCAACATGTTTTTGAAGTGCTGATCATTGTAGCCAATCACAGACATATCCGATGTGACGTTAGTACAATGGGCAAACAGAGATGTTTACAGTTGATTCCGCTCGACAGCGCTCCGTGTCACAGTTATTAAATTTCAGTACCGACTTGGTACCGAACTCTATACTACATAATTTTCTACTATTTAATACGTGTATTTCAATTATTTAAACCTTGTACAACATGAGCTGCTACATGATATTTCTCTGTCTTACTCTCGGAGATGGCAAGCATATTCTTTTATGTATTCTTTATAATTTGTTCAGATTTGCATTTGTATGCTTAGTAGTTGTTTTAGATTGGTAGCTATTTAAAACTATTTGCTTATTTGAGATTGTGGATGATTCCTGACAGAACTCGTACACAAAGCTCCTCTGGAAAAAAAAAAATAGCATTATTATTTTAATTAAAACATTTTCAGGATCTGGAAAAGTCCCAGAGCCGGGACTTGAACTCGGATCGCCCAATAATTAGAATAAATGATACATTTTTTTAATATATTTTGTAATAAACATAATTATTTTATGAGTTATATTAAGGTATCTTTGTTGTTTAAAAAAATGAATATGATTTTTTTTTTTATTTCGTATAATAAACTATTCAAGATTATTATTATTTTTTTCAAGATCCAAAATGTATCAAAAAAAAAATGTATTTGTTTATTGTTTCATTTACAGCAATATGAGAAGATTCTGTTCCAGGATCCTTTCAAAAAGGTGATGGCCAAAACGTTCATGTCTCTGTTAGCCTGTAGTGCCAGTGCTCAGAGTTACGCATGTAAAGGTAAAGATCTGTTCATTGTTTTTCAACATTACACAATGAGGAACTATATGCATACGCTGAATGCAAAGCGCCCTCCCCATTCCCCTCAAACCATTTATGGAAATGATCAAATCACACTGTTTTGTTTAACAGAGAAATCATAGGTTTGGTGTCATAACATTTGCTTGTTTCCCAATTTCCATATTAATGCATATTCGTAATCGGCATCCTAAATGTACAGTAGCATAAAGAAGTCTTAAAGGTACAGTAGCATAAACATCCTGTTTTATTCTTTTAGGATTTTATTCCTATCAAAGAGGGTGGAGAATTATAATGTATAATAAATTGATACGCATTACTTGCGTAACATAAAAAGTAAACTTCAGGTGGGAAAGATGCTACATAGTGTAGAAAATGGCCCCCTTAATGCATAGCTGTTAAAAAGGTGCTATAACCTCAACTAGGAGGAAATCTTGCATACACACATTCGTTTAAGTCCCAGGTTACATTATGTTTGTGTTTAATGCCTGATGTCACTGTCTGATTGATGAGTACATACATAGACTGATGCATGTCTCTTCTCCCTCTTCAGCTGGCGTGATTGACAGCTGTGTGGAACGCATGAAGCACATTTACGCAGAGCTTCACCTGGAGTCTGTGAAAACAGGCAAGAGCACTCACAGGAGGAAGGTACATAGGGTTCCAGCAACATGACAGACAGATTCAACATCAGAAACACTGAAAACCTGTTAAGAGGGAGGAGGGAGGTAGAGGGGGAGACTACTGTCACAGATGTGACAACACATCAAAACTGAAGCAATCCTTTGGTTCAGTTGATATAACCAGTTGATTTCCTATTGGTTACACTTTATTATAACTTATAATAACATCAACACTCATTATTGCTTATATAATGCAGATCATTGGTAAAACTCCATTAAAATGTATACAAACTTGATTCACGTATGGGTCAGTGACAAATATGTCCAAAATGGTCTTTTAAAAAAATAATCTGATGTTTTATTTTATATATTTTTTTATTTTAAGAAATAATTTTGCCAAATTGTTCTTTCATTTAGCCCTTTTAATAATACTTTCTTTGTAATCTTAGGTTTTTAAATCACCTTGGCCATTTTATTATTATTTTTTTTTTATGTATAAATACAGGCACTAATTACTGTCATGTCTTTAACCATTATTTAGATTAGAAAATATGGGAACTAATCTATGTGTTTAAAGTAAGACATGTTCCTGGATCGACATCCTTTGTTGGTCCTGGATCGACAAGACTATTAAATAATCACTGCTGTCTAAATTTAGAGGTTGCGTTACGGTTGAAATGAGTGTATTTCTAGACATAACAAAAGATGCTGATCCAGGAACATGCCAAACTTCAGTAAATCACAGTGTGCTCTGTGAATTTGTTATGTACTGCAATTTTGGTTAAGATTTATTACCTTATTATGACGTGTTTGGAATTATAATTAACACAAACAGGGAAAATACAACATAAATGTATGCATTTACAAATAAGATGGTATCAAAATTTCCATTAACAGCATGATATCCTGTTCTAACCGTTTTGTCTTTGTTCAATGTCAGCAGGTGGAGAACAGCATGAGAGAACTTAAGATGATTCTAGAGATTCTGCGAAATTGCCTATATCAACATAATGAATGCAAAGTACGTCATATCAAATAATGTTCCCTGTGATTATTATTTAAGTAGTTGTATTCATCGTACAGTATCCGCAGACGTTCTCAAAAGGTGGTCTTGTGGGTTTGAAACACTGTGGGTTTGCATGCAGATTTTCTTGTAAGGACTGAGATGCAGTCTTTACAAGAAAACCTGCATGACACCCAGCAAGATGCTTGTGTGCGAATAATGAGTCGTGATCATTTCTGTGAAGTACAAAGGAAAGTGAATATTCTACCGGAGAGCTGTTTTAACTGTTTTACCTATTAAGCAGCCTAATTTACAGCCTTTCAATGAACGTTCGAACAAAAACCCTGTAATATTTTTCTACTTTTGTAATTAACGTTTTCTACTCAAGGGGTGTGTTCACACTTAACATGTTCGTTTTGATTACGGTAAAAGGACCCCTGGTGTGATTGCTCTGGAAACAGTTCTTCTAAACCTAATTGATGGAGTGTGTAACTTTCCCTTTCATCCAGAGTGCTTGACTTTTGCATTGTCGAGACAAAATCTTGACCCAAAATTGACGCACTTCTTGATGGATAAATAATAAAATAATAGCCAAGTACTCTGTAAAGTCTGTTCCAGCGCATTCCCAAAGACTTTCTCTGAATTTAAGGTCTGGACTCCATGCTCCCCCCTAGTCATTCTTTCACAATTTGACCCTGATGAATCTTGACATTGTCATACTGGAATATGGCCATGATATGTCTTACATGGTTGTTTAGAAAATGAAAATCTATACACATCAATTTGATTTGAAGAATTGTTGCCAAACATATAACATTCTATAGAAATATAATAATAACTGCAATAAAGATTGAATCATACACTTAAAGGTGCAGTCTATTAGCCTGGGAAAACCCAGACAACTTCCAGCAAATTTAGATTTGCTCTGAAAGTTAGTCTGGCAAAGAGCTCATTCAAGCCCATTTCCAATCCTTCAAAATCGCGGCACCAATCAGAAACGTTGGGGAGGGCTTTACACGATGACGACAGCGCTGCAGATTTTGTAGCCTACATTACAAAGATGGATGCCGGCGTCGAACATCACTCGTTCGAATCAGCTAACGCGTCTGTTTTAAGTGATTTGAACGTTTCCTTTTTGTTAAAAAAACTAGCAAAGAACAACACTGAGATGTTTCTCCGCCGGCCGCCGCTCTGCATACGTCATCTCCTTCATCGCTCTGATTGGTTTAAGGTCTACCCGCGACGTCCGTTGGTGACGCCCCTCTGGAAATGATTTGTCTATGACGCTTTGCCACAACTGAGAATGGTCTGGTTTTAACCAGGCCAACAGTCTGTGAGAATGATGGGGCAGCAGTGGCTCAGTGGTTCATGTGGGTTGTCTACAAACCGAAAGGTTGGTGGTTCAATCCTCGGTTCCACCTGACCAAGTGTCGAGGCTGGCGCCTTGCATGGCTGACACCGCCGTCGGTGTATGAATGGGTGAATGTGAGGCAAATGTAAAGCGCTTTGGTGGCCATTAGGTCTATGAAGGCGCTATATAAATGCAGTCCATTTACCATTTAATGATGGCTAGTGGTTGAAATGGGTACTGCAGTCTAAATTCAAAATATCTGAGATCGACGTTTCCCCCATCTCCTCCTCCTCAGACTCGACGCTCACGTAGGTTGCCAGTTTAAGGACACGCAACAGGAACGAGCGCAATTGACGATAAAGGTTTAGGAGACTTGCACACTGATTAGTTGATTTATCAGTGTTTAAAAATGCTCTCGTTCATAGAGATTTTTAGTTGGATACAGAGGCTTTTTAGGTTGGGTAGAATCTGCAATCTCTGACCCAGTTTGTTTGCTTGCTGCGATATGCTGTGTTTCCTGCCAACTAGCATCCTGGGGTGTCAAAATACTTTTGGGTGAACTGGCAGTGGGTGAGATCAAGTGTTTTTCAGAGAAACGAGTATTGTGAACTCAGCATGTTCTCTAACCTTTTATGGTATTTTTATGCTTTAGTAGAGTGAAAAAGTTACATATAGCACATTTAAGCATTTGCCCATTTAAATCTAAAACGTAACTTTTTGTGTGTTCTAGCATATGAATTCATTTCCAAATAAAATCAATTTTGGGATTTACTAGTGATTACTAGGGATCTTTTTAGCGATTACCTTACAGCTAACACTGGCTTAAGTTTAATGTAAATGTTATAAATTAGCATGAACAATTAAATATCCAACATTGACTGATTACGACAAATGTCATCTCATTTGATTAATGCGTGAATAATTTTCTCCTCACAGACTGTGGCTACAGAGCTGCGTCTGGCAGCGGTGCTGTTGGCCCTGTGGCCCTGGTTCCTGCTGGACGACCTCACCATGACTTCAGCTCTGGAACTGCTCTGTGTCTACACTGCTAACTGCACAACTGGTCAGTCCTCTGAGAGGTGGAGAGGAACGAGAGTGAGAAAAGGGGAATGGCCGAGAGAAAGAGGATTGGAAAGTCAGAGACAGGGTGCTGAGATAATGTATAAGCTGTGTTCTCACTGTAACTCTCTCATGAGTCATGTACTGGTACAGTGGGAGCCATTGTGTGCCAAATGTAAGGCTGACATGAGCCCGACAGCTACAGAAAGGATTGTGTCATAGTTTAAGTCTGCTGCCAGATTACGGGAAGGGAAGCTAGGATGGAACATTTGTGTTAAGGGGAGGTTCTTCGGGCACAAATGCTTACTTTCGCTGGATTAAGTGGTTTTGGAGCTATATATATATACCAGTATCTACACAATCTACACTATATCGGTGATATTAGTGGGTACTATTTACATTTGACGTGATTCAATACGACGCTCGCATCCAGTGTAGGCAAATGTAAGCCATTAAGCGATTAAATACCTGTGGGCGGGTGATGATGGTGTGACGATTCGTCAATGTCTTGCTCTGGAGGGAGTCATATGCAAATGTACTTCATAGATCAAGCAATATCAAAATGAGCTTGATTGAGGAGGGTGTTTATGATATTGAACTTGGAAGATGTTTTAATGGTACAAAGACCTCTTATATGTCAAAACATCAAGTCAAATTTGATTTCTCATGCTATGACCTGTGGTCCGTCCTTCGGATGAGACGGTAAACCGAGGTCCTGACACTCTGTGGTCATTTAAAATCCTGTGGCACTTCTTGTAAACGGTAAAATTTTAGAATTTTGCCTTAAGTTAGAACAACCTCAGAAGAAAAGGGTCTGACAATTACCAACCACTGTTGATTATACTAGACAAGATTGTTAGCTGTAGTACCTCCATTTTCTGTAAACATTATGTATTAGGAAAAATAGAAAGAAATTCATCCTTCAGACACTAAAAAAATAAATCTGTACGTTAATCTTTAAAAAAAAAACTGCATTGTGTGTGTGAGAGCAAGACGGTTACACATGAAAGCTTTTGCACGTGTGTGTAAGTGAGAGAGACTATTCGTGAGTGTGCTTACTTAAACACAATGATTGCTCAATGTCACATATCTGAGCTCATGGAAAGCTGTGTTTAAGGCAGCACAGGATGTGGCTTCACACCTGTGAAAAGCCAGAAATGCATGGGTGTATAGTCAGTTTGTACGTATACGTCTGTGTGTGGGTTCCCATGCGTTTTTCTTTCGCCTATATTTGTGTGTGCGTTTGGGCTGTCACTATAGTTTAATAGCACTAGGCTACATAGATTGCTTCATGTGTGGTGTTTCTGAAGATATGTGCTTACAGCAGGTGATGTTTAAAGTTCATGAGCTTGGTTCATCAGTTATGGAATCAGCCCTCCAGCAATTTTCCTTCCCATCATACTCTGTCCTGTGTCACTTTTTATTGTATAATTCATTAACCTGCAACACACAACCTTGATTCTTTCATCTGGCCGATTAATATTGGATTTATTCTGCAAAGGAAAACCCTGCTGAGTTCTCTCAATAATCCAGTAGAATAATGTTAAATGATTCACCCACAGCCATTCTATTCTTAAAAATATGTCTTGTCAACTTACCCAGAAGTGGGACATTTAGTGGTTTTGACGCTGTACTAAATGCAGCATTGTTAGATCTGGAGGAAATACATTTTTATCTGGATATATTTAGAATTAAAATACAATGGAAGTTTCCATTGAGTTTCCAAGCTCATTGTTACACAACTGCACATGATGCGTTGAGGCAGCACAGATGGATAGATAAAAAAAATGGTGAAAAAGGGTTGTGTGGTTTTATATCACCGGTAGTATTTCCTGTAGCACTATTCTGCAGCACCAATATATACACTCACCTAAAGAATTAATTAGGAACACCATACTAATACTGTGTTTGACCCCCTTTCGCCTTCAGAACTGCCTTAATTCTACGTGGCATTGATTCAACAAGGTGCTGAAAGCATTCTTTAGAAATGTTGGCCCATATTAATAGGATAGTATCTTCCAGTTGATGGAGATTTGTGGGATATACATCTAGGGCACGAAGCTCTGGTGACTGTGGGGGCCATTTTAGTACAGTGAACTTATTGTCATGTTCATTTGAAATGATTCGAGCATTGTGACATGGTGCATTATCCTGCTGGAAGTAGCCATCAGAGAATGGGTACATGGTGGCCATAAAGGGATGGACATGGTCAGAAGCAGTGCTCAGGTTGGCCGTGGCATTTAAACGATGCCCAATTGGCACTAAGAGGCCTAAAGTGTGCCCAGAAAACATCCCCCACACCATTACACCACCACCACCAGTCTGCACAGTGGTAACAAGGCATGATGGATCCATGTTCTCATTCTGTTTACGCCAAATTCTGACTCTACCATCTGAATGTCTTAACAGAAATCGAGACTCATCAGACCAGGCAACATTTGGGGAGCTCCTGCAAATTGTAACCTCTTTTTCCTATTTGTAGTGGAGATGAGTGGTACCCAGTGAAGTCTTCTGCTGTTGTAGCTCATCCGCCTCAAGGTTGTGTGTGTTGTGGCTTTACAAATGCTTTGCTGCATACCTCGGTTGTAACGAGTGGTTATTTCAGTCAAAGTTGCTCTTCTATCAGTTTGAATCAGTCGCCCATTCTCCTCTGACCTCTAGCAATAACAAGAAATTTTCGCCCGCAGGACTGACTGCCGCATACTGGATGTTTTTTCTCTTTTCACACCATTCTTTGTAAACCCTAGAAATGGTTGTGCGTGAAAATCCCAGTAACTGAGCAGATTGTGAAAACTCAGACCGGCCCGTCTGGCACCAACAACCATTCCACTCTCAAAATTGCTTAAATCACCTTTCCTTCATTCTGACATTCAGTTTGGAGTTCAGGAGATTGTCTTGACCAGGACCACACCCCTAAATAAATTGAATCAACTGCCATGTGATTGGTTGATTAGATAATTGCTTTAATGAGAAATTGAACAGGTGTTCTTAATAATCCTTTAGGTGAGTGGATGGATGGATACCTGAATATGGTACCGTGTGTGTGTGTGGCAAAGTTGTTTAAAGCTAAAAATTGTGTCATGTAAGGGGTTTGGCCTAATTTTAGGGTTTTGGATGATTTTTGATAAGAAACACTGATCAACAGTTCTGTTTCCTTAACACTCTTATATAATCTTTCTGAGATAGTAACTTGGTTTCTTTGTATACGTTATAGTCTTTGTACATGTGCTATTTTTCCATTGTCAAGTTATCTCTTTCTCTGTCTGTCCCTCATTCTCTTTCAGCATGCAGTGCTTTATGTAGCAGCAGCAGTTGTAGCTCTGGTTCAGTTCAGGCTGTTCTTCCTAAGACTGCGGTCACAAACTCACTGATGCATGGGTTGATGAAACTGGCCTCCCAGGTTGCCCCTGACAACAGCAGCATCCAAAGTCTGGCTTTCTCATTGCTGGCCAACCTGGCCATCTCGAGGGACTGCAGAGGGGCACTGCTGAAGGTAACTCACTGGCCAATGTTTAAACAAGACAATTCAGGGGAGACATCAATAGAACCACTTGAGTCTGTAAATAATAGAGTTGAGAACTTCTGGTTGCAAATCCACTTTTTAGTTTCATAGAGAAATTCACAAAGAGAAGTGTCAACAAAAGCTTCTTTCTTGCTCTTTCCCTAGAGTAACTTCCTGCAGCACTTCCTGTCTCTACCCATGCCTAAGGCAGGTGCTCGAGGTGGCTTTTCGACAGGGGATCTTCTGTCCCTGTGGCTCAGGCTGCTGCTGAACGTGTCGTTCGGGGAGGACGGACAGCAGATGATCCTCAGGCTCCGAGGGGCTTTGGAGCTGCTGGTCGAACTGGCCCAGTCCAAACACTCCAGCACTAAACCCACCATCCTGCTCATTCTCCACAACATCTGCTTCTGCTCCGCTAACAAGCCCAAAGTCTTAGCCAATGGTATGAGCGCTGGATTAACAGGGTTTTAGATGTTAATGGTCCACCAACATGTTTCTTTTCGAGTGGTTGATGCCAATGCCAGTCTCTAATAAGGCTCAGCAGGCATGGTTTACAAAATAGCCAAATGTTGTCTGAATAATTGGCCTTGCTGATATTATATCAACCTGTTTTTTCCCCCAAAATTAACATACACTTTACAATAAGGCATTATTAGTTAATGCATTAACTAACAATGAACAATACATTTGTTACTGTTTTTATTCATCTTTATTAATGTTAGTTAATAGAAATAGTGTTCTTTGTTCATATAAGCTCAATATTAAATATTAAAGGGCTAATTCACCCAAAAATGAAAATTCTTTCATTAATTATTCCCCCTCATGTCATACAAACCCATAATACTTTTGTTCATCTTTTTGATGAAATCTGTGAGCTTTCTGTACTCTCCATAGTACTACCACTTTGATGGTTCAAAAAGTTCATAAACCGATTATAAAACTAATCCACGTGAATTAAGCGGTTTAGTCCAAATCTTCTAAAGAGACTCGATCAATTAATATGATAATTTATTTAGACTTTTATTCGCATATTAACATTGATCAGTGAGCATAAACAGAAGCTCAACTGAACCTGCTTGACACGCGAGAATGAACCTCATTGGTTCTTTCTGAAGTTCAAATGTGCGTTGGACAGAAAGCTCTCAGATTTCATAAAAAAAAAAATATCTTCATTTTGTGTTCTACAGGTTTGGAGCAATGGGGTTGAGTAAATAATGACAGAATTTTCATTTTTGGGTGAACTATCCCTTAAACAGATACAACTTTTGATTTTTTGATTCACAGTTTCACACTTTTTTATGAGTACATTCACATAATGTCAAGTCCATCATCCCTTTCTTTTGCTTTCTATAAAAAGAAATTGGGCGGAAACGTTGGTGTAATGTGTAAAACTTTTATCACTCCATTGCGGCTGTTGTGACACATCTGTACTTTAGTGTGTGTATGTGTTGCCACAAGTGTTTGTGTGGTGGATCACTCTTTCACAGGGAGTGTTAAATTCATATATATATATATATATATATATATATTAACATTAGAAACTAATAACGAAAAATATTTTTAAAAAATAACGAAAAATTACTGTTTATTTATATCGACAGTGAGTGGCTGCCATTTTTACTTTCATTTAGTATTAATTTATTAAAGTCTTTAAATGTTTCTTCCTTCCGGTTCCCGCCTCCTCCTCCAAACAACGAACTACGTCACACATTAGAAGTATTTTTCGTTATTAGTTTAACTAATGTTGTGTTAACAAATTAAACATTATTGTAAAGTGTTACCAAAATAGGAATAATGTTATTATATATTATATATTTTTTTGTTTTGTTATTTTTTATTATTTTATATTTTATTTATTTTTTTTTTCTCTATTTTTCTGTGACGGACTCCAGCATGTTCAGATGAATTTAACACTACCTGTGTAGAAGTGATCCACCACACACAAACACTTATGGGAACACATACTGCACACACACACACGCACATGCACACACTGAATCACGGATGTGTCACAACAGCTGCAACGGCGTGATAATAGTTTTACACATTACACCAACGTTTCCGCCCAATTTCTTTTTATGGAAAGCAAGAGAAATGAGATGATTGACTTGACATGATTTGAATGTATTAATAAAACAGTGTGAAACTGTGCAAATCCACACTACCAATAATGTAATTTTTATTAAAAATAAAAATGAAACAACTTTTTTAAGTTAAACATTGATGTATGTATGTGTGTGTATATGTTTGTGTGTGTATGTCATATTTACATTTAACATATGTATATATAAAAATGAATGTCTTTGTATTTCAGATAAAGCTGTTGAGCTATTAGTCTCTTGTTTGAGTTGTAGCTCGTCGGATATACATACCATAGGAGCTTCAGCACTTTGGGCTTTATTGCACAACAATCAGAAGGTAACATTTATTCAGTGGCATTCAGTTGTTATATAATGCTTTTTACAAACAGTTAAAGGGGTAGTCCACCCAGAAATGAAAATGTTGTCATTTACTCACCCTCATATTGTTCCAAACCCAATCATCTTTTAAACACAAATAAATGTATATATACATTTTTTTTTTTTAATGAAAACTGAGAGCTTTTTGGCCCTCCATTGACAGCCTGTGCAACTACCACTTTTAAGCCACAGAAACGGGTTTGGAACGACATGGGAAAAATAGTTGTACTAGATTCAAGGAACAGTTCTTTGGCAGTAGGATGTGAAATATGACACTGTTCATGATCATTTTTATAAGCACAAATTACATGTGAGTCACACACTTGGAGATCCGTCTCACCCTTTATCTTCCCATCCTGCATGTCTCCTCTTGCAAAGGCAAAGGCCACTTTGAAGTGTCCTTCCATCAGACTGAAAGTGGAAGAGGCGTACGTGTCCGCCAGGAAAGGTGTGAATATATTCAGTTTGATCATAGGAGAGCCTCTCGTTTTTACTCTTCAGATGATACTACAGCAGTAGATGCATAGGGGATTGGATCGTTTTCTGTGAGTCTGTGGTAATTGTCTGTTTGTTTGTTTGTGTGTTCGTGTAGAGGAAGAGCACAGAAGTGACAAACCCCTGAACATCTATCTTCTGAAGTGCCTGAGAAATCTCACACACATCTTCAACTCTTAAGTGCCTCACTGGTGATTGGAGGTCATTGAATTCACCTAATAATGTGAATGTATATTTATGTTTTGGTACATATGAAACAGTTTTTGTATATTTATTTTTTGTAGCAAATCAATAAATGAACTGGTTTTACAGTAGATGCCTCTCCATTTTCCAGCTGTCAGATGATGAAATCTCAATTATTTATCACAAGCACTGCAAAGGACTAGCACATCCAAATTTTATTTCATTTTAGGGTGTACTATGCGATCATGGACGAATCACGTGAGGTCGTTATTTTTGTTTTACTTTTATTTTGATGTATTCTTATCATAGGGGAATTCAGAGATATAGGTTTCAAATCCGCTCTTTCAGTTAAAGTAGAACAACAACAAAAAAAAAAAAACTGTGTGGGCTAGAAGTCTGGCCATTGTATGTTGGTGAACTTAACACCTCCTCTGTTTAACCGCTGGTTGAGGAGGTGATTGCAGACTCTTGCAGCTGAACACAGATAGTGCCTGTGGTCGCCTCGGTCCTGTCAATGCTGTATTCATTCTGTCTCAGAGGAGCAAGATGGTGGCAGTACAAAAGGATTACTGGTACTTCTTGGTACTCATGATGCCGCTCTGTTTTCTGAAAGGTAATGTAGTTTTTTAGCAAAGGTAGGAACTTTCGGCTGTAGTTAAATGGTTTGTTATAAGCAATTGTTTGTGCATTGGTAATTTATACATATTTAGGGACGCATAAGCATGAATGGCTGTTCTCTTGCATTATAAACAGGGTTCCTGTTTACGTACGAGTTGAATTGACTGTTTATTGATGACGAATATGAATTTTAAAAAAAAGTTTTTCATAGACTATTATTGAAGGAAACATCTGCAGTTATGCAGAGGATATGTGGTTACATTGAAAGTAACTTTCATTTCACCAACAATTGTTTGTTGATGTACAGTAGCCTGGAAAATGTATATACATATGTTAATAATATATGAATAATTTATAATACACACAATACTGTATTTATATAAAACAGTTAGAATGAGTTAAATTTATACAAATCTGAAAAAAAACATCATTTAAATATTTATATAATAATATAAGAGTCTACTGTCACCTTTGAAATATTTCATTTCCTCGTAGAATGTTACAGAAAATTCTATTCAACTTTTTAAAAAATAATCTTAAAGTCAGTTTTAGCAAAAATATTAACACCACTGTTTTCAATGCTGATAATAATAATTAATGTTTCTTGAGCAGAAAATCAGCATATTAGAAAATAAAGTTACAAAAATACAGCTGTGCCATTTTAATATATATTTTTCAATGAATAATCTTTCACAATATCAACGTTTTAATCTATTTTTGATCATATAAATGAGCTCAGGGTGTGTTTCTTTTGTTTTTGTTTTTTTGCAAAAACTACAATTCTTGCCTACCTCAAACTTTTGTATGGTAGTGTATTTCAAAAATATTTCATTAACTTCTTTGCAAAACCTCTAACAAATTAGTTTTGAAATCTATTATAACACAAAAAATGTAAAATTATGTCTATCTTTGAGATGGTTTTGTATTCCAAATTCACAATAGCTTTACTGGCATTGGTGTAAGTATCACAAAATTCCTACTTAATATTCCTCCTATTGTGTCTTTTTGTTTTAAATCTGTGTCTGCCTTCCTACATTTCCACAATGATCTTCTAGGCTCTGTTCAGATGAAAGCCCCAGAATCAACAGTCACACTGCAGGAGGGAATGATATTGGACTGCCTGTGTCCGTGGACTGGCCAGCTCACTATGGTCTCTTGGACTAAAAAGTCTCTTTCACAACCTGTAGCTATTTATCATCCCCAGTATGGCACCAACTTCGAATCATCTTATGACGGTAGAGTGGAGTTTGTGAAAACCACCCAGATGGATGGGAGCATTTCCATAAGTAACGTCACAGAGGATGACATCGGCCAATATCATTGCTCTCTGCAGACATATCCTCAGGGGTCATGGACAAAAGACACATTTGTCAAAAAAACAGGTGATTGAAACCATTTCACTTTTGCCATCTTCAGCATTGCTACTCCAGATAAAGACACATGAGCTAATTAGTGATCAGACAATATATACCACCAAGGACAATATTGTTAATTTTTTTTTAAAATTATGGAACCACATTGGTTTTTAAAGTGTCAGAAAATACTTATTTTAACAGTGTCAAGAACGCAGCACCTATTATCTGACTTCGTTAGTATATCTAGAACATTCAGCATGAGAAGCAAGTTGTGATAGTCTTTTCTTTCCTATTGTAACATATTTCCAAGTAAAACTGCTACTCGAACAAGAAAAATATAGGGTTTGATTTGATTTTGTCCATCAGGAATTTGTTGGATTGCTATTGCTGTGATGTCATGTGATTGCCCCGCCCTTGTGCCAGTAAACACATCATCAGAGAAGAGATATCGTTGCTTGAGAGAGGGGAAGTTGTTTGGATTAAAGATTATGAGGGCATATGAGTTAAAAAAAAAATATGTGCACAGAAAAATCATTTATTTAGCAGTGACAAACACTTTATCACATAAATATACATGTATACCATCTAAGCAAGTCTTAGAATATGTAATAGACATTTAATTTCACAGACCCCAATCTTTGGTAAAAAAAAAAAAAATTAAAAATAATCCAAATAGGATTACAGAATTAAGATGTTCTGTAAAACATATAAATCTGTATTTTACAGAGTTTTACAGTTTTTTTGCGTATGGATATAATTTTTTTCTAATTTAGTAAATATGTAAAAAAAATAAATGTAATTACATTTTTAATTGCAGCAATTGTTATCCATGTATTTTTTAAAATGAAATGGAGTGATATCACATATAGCCAATCTGCTTTATGTCGACCATCCTGCTCTCTGAGATATCAGCCGAGCAATAAATTCAATAGGTATAACCTCGATATATTCTGTTTTTGCGATGGATCTGTATATTTTTATGGCATCGCTGTCGAAGAGTATGTATTGTAGCAGGTTTAGAGGATTTACTAATGGTATGAGTTAATAAAGTAATGAGCATTGTAATGTTTGAGGAGGATGTCAAAATGAGCAGTTCATTCATAAATCCATACACTTTTAACTTCATGCTGTGCAAATACAAACTGGAAGACAGAACACATAACATACATAAGGTTTATTGATCTTGTATAACATTTCTTCAATTTTTTTTTCTAGCAATGACCACCCCCATCTCTATTCAACCCGACACTAAGTTGGTGGTGGCGGAGAACGACAACCTGACCATTAAATGTGACCTTGTCCACAACGGTGAGGTTTTACAAGTAAGCATAGAGAAACTGAACACTGAGGAGGGCAGTAGCAATATTATAGCAACGTGTCAGATGCTGGACGAAGGAGTGGAGCTGAATGAGTACGACAGTAGGGGACGTGTGAACTGCAGTGATGCTATGGAGGTCAGTCTACACCTCACCAGCATCGTTAAAGAAGACGCAGGATTCTACCGCTGCAACTTCAGCACAGACGCCGGTGTGCAGTCCACCACAGTCCTGCTGACCACTCTGCCTGCTCAAGGTAGGACAAGGATGGGACTGCTTCAAAATCTTACTTTCCACACGGAATGACCAGTACCAGTCAAAGGGCATTCATGTGCCCAAACTTTTGAATGGTAGTGTTTGTAAGTAAAAACCCTATCATGCAATCATTTACTGTTAAAAAAGGATGGACCGAGAACTAGTCATGCAAAATTTCTGTAAATTTGAGAGCAGTGTCACCAGCACCTGATTTGGTAGCACCACACTGCATGTGTAACATTACATATTTTGTCTCTTGGAAATGCACATTTAGCTTGAGTTCACAGTAGCAGTAGCTTGAGTTGAGACGCAGATTTATTTTCATTAAAGGCACAATATGTAAGATTTTTGGATTAAAATATCCAAAAACCACTAGAACAATAGTACTTGCATGAACCCTAATGTTTAAATCCAGAGAAATGTAAGTGTCATACAGTATTTCTGCTTTTACTTCCATAGAAAACACCAAGATGCTTTGTTTTATTAGACATGCGAGCAACTTTTTCAAAACCTTTATCAACAGAAAATGAATCATTGTTATATAGTATGGTAACAGTAATACAGCATTTTCTCCACCATATTTTGAATTGATGCGATCTCAGGCATAATACAGCGCAGTGATTGAATTAAAAAGTGAATTCTCATGAATAAATGCAGAGAAATGCTCTGAAACTGATGATGTAGCCAATCACCTCTTAGAATTAACACATATCTCTTTTTTCGTGAATTTGCTTGTCTGGTTTAAACCAGAACGAAATTGCTCCAAAAAAACACTTTTCCCATAATGAGTGCTATTGTGGTTTTCATTGATGTGCAACCTGTACATATCAGTTGACATTTAAAAAAAAAGGTGTTTTAGGATTCAGTGACCCTTTAAATTTGTCTCTCATTTCAGATTTACAGGGTCTTCATTACATGCTGTATGTGTATATTGGAGGAGGGCTGGTTGCTGTCGCTTTTCTGATGATTTTATTAGTGACGTGGCTGAACAGGTATGTCATCTTACTTTATTAATCATAAAGATGTTTTTTCACTTTTCGTGAAAAAACATGGATGATAAACACAGCCAAAAGCATAATTACTTATTTTTTATATGGAAGTAATTAGAGGTTACATTTCTAAATGGTAAATATGAACAGATTCATTGCTGGTATAATAGCGCAGACTTGTGTTCTGTTCATGTTGTGAAGGTTGAAGAACAATGCATTTCCCATAGCTTTCATTAGGTATGAAGATCTAAGCATCTGGTTTGAGAAGAGGTCTCTCAGATAATTGGCTGTGAAATCCCGTCCCCTTTCTCATCTTCACCATATGTCCAGCACACTTGCTGCCAGCCTCATACAAAGTTTTATACTGAATGTGCAGTTTATTTTCTCCATACGGCAGTGTTTGCTTTGCTGCTCCTTAAAAAAATGATTAAGTGGCCTTTAATGTCTGTCATCTAGAGTAAACAGTCACTCAATTTCTAAACTGGTTTTCACAGGATGAAAAGGAAGAGAGAGGACTACAGAATCAAACTGCACCCTGCCAAAAGACAGGTAAATATGTCCATTAGTTTTGCTAGACCCACAGCTGACCATGTGTTGTTGATTCTCATGGAGAAATGTCCAATCAAAAGTTCAAAAATTATGATTTTTTTAATTTATTTTCATCACAATGAATCGCATTACTCCTCCAAAATTGTAGTGATTAACAATCCTCTTTTTTTATTACTCTGCTAAGGCAGTAATGTATCATCGTGCCCATACTAAACATTTTATTAGTCAACAAATTAAATTCAATACAACAAATATTACCATGAAATGTAAATAATTATTCAATATATATATATATATATATATATATATTAGGGCTGTCAAAGGATTAATCGCATCCAAAATAAAAGTTTGTGTTTACATAATATATGTGGGTGCACTGTGTATAATTATTTTATATATAAAAATACACACATATTCTTGTATATATTTAAGAAATATTTTCATATATACTGTATATAGATAAATAGATTTATATATAATTTATATTATATATAAATATTTTATATATAAATAATTTTTTTCTTAAATATACATGCATGTGTTTGTAGTTATATATACAAAATAATTATACACTGTGCACCCACATACAGTATGTTATGTAAACACAAACTTTTATTTTGGATGCGATTAATCGCTATTAATCGTTTGACAGCCCATATATATATATATATATATATATATATATATATATATATATACTTAAAGACAAGATATTAATTATAACAAGATATTTTTAAAGATATTAAAAAATATGTGTCTTAGTTTATATATATATGTGTGTGTGTATGTATGTATATATAAACAAACTACAACAAATTATTTAAATTAACAAAAAAATATTTTTAATGGTATTTTAGTTGACAATAAAAACACATTTAAGTATGACCTGGGGCCTCATTTATAAAACTTAGCGTAGGATTTGCGTCAGAAGTGGCGTACGGATGAAACATAGGACGTGCGTACGCACAGAAATATTCAGATTTAGAAAACCGTGAGCACGCACATCCTACGCAGTTTTCCCTTAATAAATCACAATCAATTCTAAATGCATCACAGCTTTTGCGGCTTTATGTCCTGCCCATGGTGCCCATAAATAGTCCGTGAAACGTGAAAGTTAATATTCGTCGATTGCGAAATCATGGCAAACAGAGAGGAAAACCAAGAAACGTAACTTCTAGTGCGTCATTACGCATTGTGATGGCATCATGGCATTTTATTACCATCCATTTGATTGCATCTGAAAAGCTACAGATGTGTTATGAGCAGGGCCTGAAGTTAACTTTTTCGGCCACCGGCCACTGTGGCAGGTGGATTTAAAAATTCACCTGCCACAGAGACTTTTTACCAGCCATTTTTTTTTTTTTTTTTTTGCCTCATAAACGTAAAAACCGGGAATTTCACTATATTGTTCTTTAACTTGCTTAACTTCTTTAACTTCTTTAAAGTGCTGTCAAGTAATAATAACTCTAACAACATACATTTAAAAAAAATCTTTTTATTCATTGATTTTGACAGACACAAACACAACAGGCTAGCTATAATATAGTATATAGGCTACTCAACAGATAGACCTACCGCAGCTCGTAAACAAATCACACGCGGCTGTGTTGATGGCGGATTTATTCACGTAGACAGGTCTTACTCTTAACAGCTTTTAGTTATAGCGTTCAGGAACCGTTAAATATTAACTAAATTAATACTGTTATTACTGGTAAAATTACCGGGTACCGGACATTTTCTCACCGGTTCCCAACTCCTAATATGCACAGTTGCACACGCACACACATCTGTGCAACTGTCATTGTACTGTAACATACGTCAGCGTTACATTATCTCATCCCATCTCACCAACAGTTTAATACTCGCACATCCAAACGTAGTCAGAAAAAGGGTCTCATCTTCTTTCTGATCGCATGAACGTTCCGAAACAACAGTCGCTGTCATAAATCAGCCGCTCACGAACCTTGCCATTGCCGCCGATTGTTCACTTTGTATTAAAATGTCTTCTTTACTTTTCTTTTCCTCATCCTCATCTTTTTATTGGCTGTTTGTTTCAGCTGGCCTCTTTACCCCAGTAATGTGCCGCCACATTTTAGCTAAAGTCCAACGCAATAGCGGACTTTGTTGAAATGTAAAAATCGTAATGAATCACTCACAATTCTCATTGGCTACCTGCTAATGTGGCAGGTAGATTGACAGTGTTACCCGCCAATAGAAAAATTCACCCGCAGGTGGTCGGGTGTTAATTTCAGGCCCTGGTTATGAGGATGAATTGCATAACACATCAAGTTTTCTTTTTATTAATACCAATTATTGCATAGAGAGCACCTTCTTTTGCGCGTACGTAACGTTTATAAATGAGGCCCCGGGACATATTTCATGAAATTCACCCTGCTACAGTATATTATACAGTATACAGTATAAACATATGGCTGTTCATGGGACATTTTTCATTGTTGGGATCAAAACATCATGACAAAATTCCAGTGTGTCCACTGTAAAAACACGAGGCAAAGCAATTATTATACTTATATCAGTATCCAATCTCTCCTGAATCCATTTTCACTTGACAAAACAGTTCTGAGAAAATCTGCACTTTATGTTCTCTATTAACTAGTTTATTATTTTGTATTGAAAAGTGGTGTCATGTCCTTGCAGCAGCCTTCAATAAATTCTGCCGCATTCTCCTATACTAATGAAAAACTCTTAACACAGATGTTTTGCTGTAGTACTAATGCTTCTTTTATTCATAACTCAAACTGAATGTTTTCTTTCTGTGGCAGCGTAACCCATATGATCATGGCTGTGTCTATGACAGGATGAAAAAAGGGACCAAAAGTGGGGCCAGAGATAAAGAAATATATGTTAACTTTCAGATAGTGAGGGCTCATAAAAAACAAAAACAAAAGAGATGAGACAGCCCCACTCAATAGAGTTCAAACGGATAAATTGGCATCTACGTGAAAGAACTAGCTTTGGCTGAAGAGCAGAAATCATAAAACACAAACCAAACATCAGTGCCAAGAAATGCTTTCGCACCCGAATACTAATGGATGGATCAGAGGGGAAATTCCTAATAATGCAGAAGATTAATGGAGCCGTGCGTATGACTTGTCATTTGATGAACCACTACCACCATCATCGTCATCTTCATCAGTGCATTAACCATTCAAGCCTGGCCCAGAACCCACATTTCATGGCATTTCATTGCATAATGGTGCTGGATGTTTGCTGCTCATGTGCACATTGTGGAAAAATGTCCTCTCTGCTCCTCGGTGGAGTCTGTTTGACAGGTAATCTGCTTAACAAGCTTTCTGGACTGCATCAAAGCCAGATATAAGCCAAGCACGGTCACTCTGAACAGACACCGAAGCAACGCTTTAGCTTGAGTGACTCTAATTATCAAATGATTGGATCTCGGAGAGATTTTGAGTGGATGAATCTTCTCAGATTCACATCCTTTGTCTCCTGTCTCAGTTTGAGCCTGAATGCTTTCTCTCTGCAGAAATGGACGTACCAGCCTCACGAATGAAATCGAGGATACGGAGGCTTCATTACTCATAGGTCGAACTGACAATGCTCAGCTTACAGGTTTGCATTGTGAGGAATAATGACTTTCAATGATTCGGATCATTCAAGAGTTCAGATGTGGTGTTTGAGCACAGGGCACTTAACAAGTACAGGAAGAAAATGAATCACATTTTGATGCTCCTATTCTGTCCTTGATCTCACAAATCGATCTGTATTTGATTATGAATCAAAAATTAGGCTTGGTACTCTGAAAAGACCTGGGATTTGGCTTCATGAGACTGTGTTATGCATGAATGATGGTGTTCTTTAAGACTTATATAAAGATATTAACATTTAATGTAGACTTTGTGCTTTTCTTATTTTTTTAATATGCTCATTTAAATATTAAAGGAGTAGTTCACTTTTCAAAAAAAAATTGCTGATAATTTACTCATCCCCATGTCATTCAAGATTTCTTCAGTCGAAAAGAAATTAAGGTTTTTGATGAAAACAGTCCAGGATTTTTCTCCATATAAATGTACTTCAATGAACCAAACGGTTCAAGGTCCAAATGACACTTTCAGTGCAAACTGCAAACTGTTCAAAGGGCTTTAAATGATTCCAGATGATGAATAGGGGTCTTATCAAGCGAAACGATCGCTCATTTAATAAATAAATAACAAAGTTGAAGTTTTATAAGCTCAAATGCTCACCTTGCTTTGTGTGATGCACGTTTATGACTCTCCTGTTCGAACTCGTTCATCAAAATGAACAAATCTTTTTCCGAGTCATTTGGTTCATTCAACGAACGAAACAAACGAATTGACTCGGAAAAAGATTCATTCATCAAAATGATAAGACCCTTATTCGTCGTCTGGAATCGATTAAAGCCCTTTGAACAGTTTGCTCTGAAAGTGTCTTTTGGACCTTGAACCATTTGGTTCCCACTGAAGTCCATTATATTGAGAAAAATCCTGGAATGTTTTCATTAAAAACCTTAATTTCTTTTCGACTGAAGAAAGAATGACATGCACATCTTGGATGACATTGGGGGTGAGTAAATTATCAGCAAAAGTTTTTTTAAAAGTGAACTACTCCTTTAAGTATGAAGGGAAAGATCACATCTACATTTCTAAAAAAATTTTTTACTTGTATAATAAATGAATTTATTTCTTAAAGTAATTTCATTTTAAATAAACTCTGTTCTTTAGAACTTTCTATTCACCAAAAAAGCACTTTTTTCAATATTGATATAAGAAATGTTTCTAGAACACAAAAATCTAAATATTAGATGATTTCTGAAGGTAATGTGGAATATAGGAATATAATCAGCAATGTACTTTCACAATATTACTGTTCTCACTGTATTTAAGAAATATATATACAGTATTCACACATATACATATTTGTGAATTATTTCTGTCACAGACGCATACTGTATTCAGGGTTTTCTGTAAAGTCCATTTTATTTTACTCAGTAAACATTGAAACATCCACACAGGACAAAATCTACTTAATGCCTTAAAATAAAACATGGATTAAAAACAACATACAATTACAAATAAGCATACACACAAACCAAAACTGGTGTAAATGCTATAACACAACCAGAAAGACATCTTACAAGAAATGATATCTGGAAAATCCCAAAGGGAAATTGATTATCATGGTATTAAACAACAAAGTGTTTGACCAAATATCCCTTAGAAACCTCCTTGAGAAGGACATTCCCTTTTTAAAGACATTTTTAATTGATGTACAATGCATACTGTAAGAAAACAGGTTTGATTCACATTCAAGTGCTACTAAACGCTGCCAAGAATGAATTCTGAAGTATTAGCAAATAATTACATGTGGAAAAGGGGGAGGAAACAAATGACCATTCATAATGTGCTTCTAAAACATTTAGCTCCACATCATGACATATGTTATTATTCTGGAGAAATCAGGTTTTTCTACCACGATGAGACAAAAGATCAACAGTCATTTAAAGATATTTTATGGTCAAGTTGTAAAGTAAATTGATTGTCTCACTGAATGCATTATTGTTTCTGTGCACACTTCTATCATCCTATCTATACAAGACCATTTGAAAGAACCCAAAGACATTCAGAAGCGTTAAGCATTTTGCTGTACGGGGAGAGAACAGATATTTTGTTCTGCTTTTAGACAAATGCAGTGTCAACAGATAAACGTAATTCGGTTATACACATGTTGGATGGTTGGAGGGATGCTAATTGAATCAGCGTTCCAGCCAGAGTCTCAGTCTAGCAGAGTCTGAAGGCACTTCTTCTGCAGTGTGAGAGGCTACAGATGAACTGAACCTCCCATCCAGTGTGTAGACAATAAATACATAGAATTCATATAAAATAAGATTGTTTTTGGAGAATAGAATAGTTCATCCAAAAATGCAACTGACCATTTTTTCTGCTCCTTGTTATTCCAAACCTGTGTGGCTGTCGTCGTCTTAACCGCTGTGACCAGATAATTGACTCCAGATCACTCCGATTAGTAAATTAATCAGTCGGACTGCGTTTTTCAGCTAAAGGGACGGTCTCACTACATTTTTCATTAAATTGATTTCTATTCAAGAATGCCAATGCTGGAGTCTGGAAACTCTAGTTTCACATTTCGTTGCGTTCCAAAGTTCAAGTTTAGGCTACGTCTACATTTATACGGATACGTTTGAAAAAAAGCTCTCCGTCCACTCTAGCGTTATCCAAAGGATTCTCATCCACACTGAAACGTCAGAAAACGCTAAATTCACCTTACTACGCATAGGCCTATGTAAAACCGCATAAAAACTCAAACGATACAGACGAAACGGGCAAAATTTGCTCTGTACTCAACCGTATAGTGTACGAATTCTATAAGGTTATTTTGCCAATCAACATGGGAGTCTGTGACAGTTGAGTGCATGAAGTGTCCAACACATTCACTGATGCATCCAGGTCGCACTCACTCACCATTTTGTTTGGTCTAAAACGCACCTGCTCATGTTTTGCCGCAGGACAGCAATTTCGAATAAATTTCCCGTCATCTTTGCAGGACTGTGATATGAAGTGTGTATAGTTTTAGCAACTGTGTGAAAGTGAATGGCACATTGCAGGCACAATAGCAGTTTAAACATGCATATCTATCGGTTTACGTCACATGACATGCGTCAGCTTTTTCAAATGCCTCTAGTTTCAACACTACAATGCGAAAATTGCGTTTTAAATTTATCCTCTTGGGAAAGCGTTTTCAAAAAGCTGTTTCTGCAGGACAAAAATGCCATCTCAGTGTGGACGGAAGGCCAAAACGGAGAGAAAAGATGCGTTTTCAAACGAAAATTAGTGGACCAGGCCCAAGTGAACTCTGACATGCAAATTCGTCTTGACCAATAGAAGATTGATACGCTCTTAGCTGAATCAAAAGAACACAAACTTTGAATCTCCAGGACTGCACTGTTGTAGTACATTAGAGTAAAGATTGCATATTTGATGTAGAATATGTACTTATGAAGACGCCACAGGGTGTGACGTCATATTGCGATAGTTGCAGCGTCCGTAGAAATTTGCTCAAAGTGATTCATTGAAAAGATCTGATTCAAAAAATTTAGAACAATGATTTGTTCAGACGTGATGGTTTAGACATGATTGGAATCTGATCGAAACTGAATTGACTGTCCACAATGTATATCGAAACTGTTCAGATATGATTTGAATGCCCCATGGCGCGCTTTCATTTTCTGGAATATCTGCATTGGTTTATGCGTTATGTTGCGTTGGTCCGCATACAGCAAAAACAGCATGGAAGGGTTTGCAGTGTTGCATTGCATATGCATTTTGATTTATATAGTATATTATGTGTTTACGTGGTGTGAGAAAGAAAAAAAAAAGCTACGATCAGAGCGGTCAGACTGAAACCGATTTCCAGAAATGAGACATGAATGTGATTTCAATTACATTTGAATGTAGCTCAAAACGGATTTGTAAATATCAGATTTCGTGTTTGTTTTTTTTGCAGTTCATACTTCAATATGATCAGATTTGGACTGACAGTCTAAACAAGTCTTTCCAGATTTCATGGAAAAGAGCAGCCAGCACATTCTTTGGAATATCTTCTTTTGTGTTCCACAAAAGAAACAAAAATATGCGAGTTTGGAAAGTGAATAAATATTGACAGAATATCCATTTCTGGGTGAACTATCCCTTCAAAAATAAGCTTTTTCATTATCGCCAAAGCACCACACAGCACTTACAGATATCAGGGCGTAATAAAACCCAAAGAAAACAACAAAAGTGCAAAACAAGCTATAATTTAAAAGTGCAGGGTGCTAAACACAAACATATTCCTTGTTTGATAGAAGCTAAGGGTATCCCATTAAAGACAGACAAAAATGGATGTAGACAAGCGCTACAGCGCTTTAATATTTACAGTATATCTGAAAAATAACTGCGAAAAGTCAATTTGTCTTAAACTACACAAGGAAAAATAAAGTTTATGGTACAACTTTTTGGCATTTGTTGTTGGGGTTTTTTTTTTTTTTTTCTTCAACGTACAAAAAGAGGCTCCTAGAGTTCTTAGTATACACCCTGTTCTACAAATAATTATTAAGTCATACATATATAGAGAGGGAGAGAGAGAAAGAGAGTTCATACTATTCATGTGTCTATGAGTTTCCTAAGCTTTGGAATGTCCGGGAGTCGTGGCTTTCATCAAGCCATGACAGTGCATGTCAACGGAGCGGCGATGCGCTGCAGTTCCTATCGTGGCCACTAGAGGCCGCTGTTGCTTGATCCTGGTTCTGCTCCTGCTCAGTCTGCTCGGAAAGGAAGCTTTGAAACGTCTGAGCCCGTGGAATGAGTGTCATAGTCAAACTCGTACCTTGAAAGAGCCAGAAAAAAAACATTACGCATGTTATTGACACGGTACTGATTCGAAAAGGCATTCGAGTGAAGCTAATAAGAACTTTACAGCAAAACACATTCATGCGCATTGATTAACTTGCGCTTTTTGAACGCAGCATTGATCGACTTTGTGCATTAATAACACTGTTCCTCAAACTAGAAGGGATTCAGGGAAAAGAGATTTTGGCAACTCTCCACCTATCAGTGTTTGGCACGCTCGCGGGAGAGGTATATGGCTTAACTCGATTTTCTAGAGGTTATTGTGTGATCAATTATGGATGAGGAGGAGTAGAACACCCAGGGTGAGACGAGGATGCCTGCTCTCCAAGTAGGCGAATCACACACAACTTGTTTCTTAACAACAGCGAGCACGTATAGAGCACTGACTCAAACAAATTCAGCGCACGACACACACCTTATTTAGAAACCAAGCGAACCGCTTCGGAACGCTTGCATTGAAGACTGTCACTTCATAATTTAATCCTACAGGTGGAAGGGTGTTTTGATAAAAAAAATATTTCTATAGGTTTATAAAAATCAAATGCATTTTTTGAGCTAAACAGGTGTGCTGAATCCTTCTGTGTCCTAATTCGCATAGTCTACTATCCATCATAAATAATAATGCGTCCCAAATCGTGTTGATCCTGAATGTCTACTATTTCCACTGGATTCAAACATCCAGGTGATCATCTATATCACCCCACAACATTTGGCAAAAAGGACCAACAGTCAGACTCAGGACACGAGAATGTAATCTTGTTTGGCGAGGACTGTGAGGGAGGACAGTTGGCATAAAATAAATTCACCTAATCTATTTTATAAATGCAGGTTATTATTGTGAACGTATCATCCGTATAATTTTATTTTTTTTGTGCATGCAATGTTTAATCAAAATGTCATACTGCTGAAATGCCAGATTTATCCAATCATTTTCTCTGTAAAGCTGATATTGTGTTTTTATGGGTCATCTAGTATGATATGGAGCTCAAAATCAAGGAGGACAAAAACCCCTCAGGCAAACTGAGCCAATTTGGTGCAGATGTTGTTATATTTGACCAAACCCAAACATCTCCAAAAACTATATTGTACTTAATGATCAAAGTTCTGTCATTATAAAAATGTAAAAAAATATATTTTAAATTCAGAGCAAAAATACCAGGGGCTATTTACCGGGCTTTCATATATTGTTTTTATAATATATGAAAAGTGTGGCATAAGTTTTATTTGAACATACACATGTGTGAAGACAGTTTACTTTTTATACTATTGCTAGGACATTTCTTTGTGTGTATAATTGAAGTGTTTGTTAATATGCTGATTTTCAGCAGATATATTGTGTTCATTTAAGGGATGATATGCAGATATCTGAGTGAAACACGTGATTTATACTTAATTTTACTATCCTTGATCTTACTTCAGCTTTGCTAGCAAAGTAAAACATGCCGCAGCAATGCCTTCGGAGTCCAGTCCCTGCCTTCCACCTCGGTGCCCCTGACCATTGGTACAGTCTCTCGAAGCCTGGCTAGCACTTCCGAGGCCGTCCCGCTGGCTCATTCATACCATCCGGCTCGGCTATGCAATTCAGTTTGCCCACCGGCCCGCCAGGTACAGGGACATCCTCTTCACTCAGGTACAGTGTCGATCCCCCTGACTTGAGAAAAGAGATCGTCGCCCTGCTGGCGAAAAACGCGATTGATCCAAGATGAGGTTTGGGTTCTACAGCCCTTTCTTCACTGTACCCAAGAAAAGCGGTGGGTTATGGCCGATCCTGGATCTGCGAGTTTTGAATCGGGCTTTACACAAGCTCCCGTTCAAAATGCTCACGCAGAAGCGCATCTTCGAGTGCATCTGTCCCCAGGATTGGTTTGCAGCAATCGACCTGAAGGACACATACTTTCAAGTCTTGATTCTTCATCGACACAGACCGTTCCTTTGGTTTGCGTTCGAGAGTCGGGCATATCAGTACAATGTCCTACTCTTCGGCTTGGCCCTGTCGCCCTGCGTCTTCACGAAAGTTGTGGATGTAGCTATTGTTCCCATGAGAGAACATGCCATTTTCGGTCAACAAATCGTGCCTGGAGTTAGGGCCGGGTCTTTCTCACGTTGTCCTGAGACCTCGGTTCGGATATGTGCCCAAGCTTCCTACCACTCTGTTTGTAGATAGTGAACCTGCAAGCGCTGCCCCCAGAGGAGGCAGACCCAGCCCTAGCTTTTCTCTGTTCCGTACGTGCTCTATGTTGTTATGTGGACAGAACGCAAAGCTTTAGGACCTCAGAGCAGCTCTTCGTCTGTTGTGGAGACCAACAGAAGGGGAAGGCCATCTCCAAGCAGAGGTTAGCCCACTGGCTAGTGGATGCTATCGTCCAGACTTATGCGTCCCAGGACGTGCCTTGACCACCTAAGTTGACAGCACACTCCACTAGGAGTGTCGCCTCCTCCTAGGCGCGGGTGCAAGGCGCCTCGCTGGCAGACATCTGCAGAGCTGCGGGCTGAGCGACACCTAACAAGTTCGCTAGGTTTTATAGCTTACGTGTTGAACCTGTTTCCTGCCGTGTACACCAGTAGTGTGAGGAATTAGGTCATGTCGGCTTGCTACACCATTCCCGCCCTATGGGCTGGATACGTGTGCTTTTTGGTCCATTGGTTCCCTAACAAGGGACTAACCTCGTGAGTTCCTCCATCACTCCTCTGGAACCAGGTCTATTACCTCTCGTAAGAGTTCTGTTTAGACTGGGTGGCCTTAACAGTGGTCCCTGCGATGATCAATTTCTTCCACCTTCTAGCTACCCTCCGTGTCTTCCCCACGACAGACCCGTTCTGTCGTCCTTGCTGAATACGCTCCCACCCCTCAGGTTGGGATTACCTCAAGGACTGCTGTATGTTTCACAACCCTACGGGTTAGTACATACGTGTATTCCATTGCCTCCCTTCGGGCGGGCAGGGGCTCCACAGCATTTCCTCCTACAGGCTGGGCATGCTTCCCCAGTGTCATCCAAATCCACTGAGCGGGTCTTGCAGAACAGCCGTGTGATTCTTCTCAGCTAGCTCCTGCCGTAAAGAAACCTAAGAAACTGCTTTGGCGGGAAGCTAAGCTAGAGACGTAAGAGTTCTTGAACGAAAGGGAATGTCTTGGTTAAGTATGGTAACCCTCGTTCACTGAGGAGGGAACGGAGATGCCTCGTCCCGTTGCCATGCTTGCTGTACCCACGCGGAGGACTGGAAACCGTCTGGCTCCTCAGCGTAAAGCATGTGTGTGCACTCGCTTCACCTTTATACCCGCACTGCTAGATGGGGTGCGGAATGCAAGTCCTGCATGCCAATATTCATTGGCTCGTTTTAATTCATTCAAAGGCAATTGGTCTCCCTAGCGTGATCCCAATTCCTTGGAAACTCCTCCCACGAGACATCTCCATTCCCTCCTCAGGGACCGAGGGTTACCATATGTAAAAGGGACGTTAACATTTAATTTATTTTAACCAGCAGAAATATTCTCTTTTTTTATCGTTTTGGTTTTAGTTTTAGTCAACTATGATAGACCTGGCTCTAAACCATGACAATGTCTCCCGTTGCCCATATTCATTGTCATAATTCCTCATGCTTAAAGAGTCTGCATCTTCAACTGTGTGAACTACAGTAGGAGCAGTTTAGTTCCAGCCCTCCTCATCTGAATGGGTTTTCTCGAACACTACAGGCAGGTGTGTCCGAACCTAACCTCTGCATTGAGGGATCCTGTAGCAGAATCGAACACTCTCACTCTGGTACATGATTCACACAACACAGAGGGTGTCCTCTCATCCAGATGTCACACTTTTGATGTAAGCGGATTTACGAGAGCCATATGAACCCAGGGGCAGTTGGAGCACTGCTTGTCCTGCATGCTTGGTAAACATGTTATGCTTCTGCAGCCCCTGCGACCTGCCAACACACACCATTCACATGCGTGTTTTCATCACCTTAGGAAATTGCAGTCAGGGTTCTGGGCCACAGATGATCTGAGCTGCCAGTGAGCTCTACAGGATGGAGGAAATGAAGCAACGGCCAGATAAACAGACCTGGATGACAACACACACACATACACAGCAAACCTCAATATTTGCCATGTCTAGAGTCTACAAGCTGTATCACTTTCTTATAACAAAGGCAATACAGTGTACCTAAACAACCAGGAAACTATATCTTGATCAAATACTGAGTCAAACCATGAGGAAAAATCAGACTGTGACTGTAGTCTGCAGTATGAATCCATTATTCATTTCAACAGACAAAAATACAGCAATATGATATGCAAAAATATTATTTACATGAGCACAATTTTTTTTTACGTGAACTCCATGACAAAAAACAAATATTTTATAGATTATATTTGTATATATTTATATTGTGTAACAATAAAAATTAATTAAACAAATTTCTTAGTATTTTATTTGTCTTTTATGTGAATATTTGTTCATTTTATATTGTATCTTTTCCAAAAATCTCCAAAATGATAGTTTTATTTTCTTCAAATGTTTAGTAAGCCGCATCTTATTTTTCCTCACTAATATTTATATTCGTAAAAAAACAGTAATTTAAAGAGACACTATTGTTGTTAATTGCTATATATAAACAATTGAAAATGTTTTGTTTTTTGTATTTGAAATCAAATGATTTATTTTATTTCAAATACAAAAAAAACAATTTAATGATAAATGATCATTGTTTTTTTTTTTTTTTTAATGAAAAAAAAAAAATCCCAGAGCAGATTTTCAGTAAATGGCAATACATTTTCACTAGCTATTAGTTAACATTTTTATTAGTAAAACTGGTTATTCAATGTGACGGTTCAAAATTAAAATTAACTATTAAAATAATTTATTTTATTTCAGCTTCATTTTCAAATACATTTTTAGCTTTAAGTTGTAGTTAAACTATAGTTACTG
The DNA here is from genome assembly GCF_988280905.1 of Pimephales promelas. NCBI lineage: Eukaryota > Metazoa > Chordata > Actinopteri > Cypriniformes > Leuciscidae > Pimephales > Pimephales promelas. The sequence continues at coordinate 16,762,751 of NC_142790.1, read as the reverse complement.
AACGGAAACCTTAAAAAATAAAGATGTTATCTTGGCAACTACCTGAAATTAAGTATAAAGTTTGGAAGATTTTAATAAAAATAAAGCAAAATAGCAATACTTAAAAATATAACACATATGCATATAACAAAATGACTAAAAGCAAAACAAAGTTTAAAATGTTAAACTTTTTAAACACCAAACACTAAATGAGAAGGACACAAGACCATCTCCTCTTTATATTTGTCATTAAAGGGGTAACATGCACATAAAATGTGTGGCGATTTATTTTCAAACACTGACATGGTGTTACATGTATTCTAGCTAATGTCATCAACAGAAGTGCTGCTGTGTTTGACTCCTAGATTTTGACTGCAAACAGCCAATTGGCAAACACCATCAGATCCCACTGCAGGGGCTCGGACTAACAACAACCAGAGAAGAAAACAAAGTGACAACCTCTCGATTCTTCTTCCTTAGTTCCTATGACAGAAGCCAAACATGCCTTTCATACCTCACTTGAAACAAGCCAGCCTTTAGAAAAAAGCCATTATACTGCAGATCTGTTGCTCAAAGTTCTGGCCCTGTTTCAGCTTGGTAGGACAAAAAAAAGGAGGAGGAATTATCGTCCGGGATGGTAAACACGCATATTTGTTGTGTGCAAGACAGCTCCTCCAGCGCCAGGGCACCAGGTTGGACCACAGCTGTCACACACACACACACTCTCTCTCTTGCGCATGAGGCTGCAACTATCTAACCTGGTGGGACAAAGATAATTTGTCATTGGCTTGACATTAAAGCAAGAAGGCCACACCAGTCTGACAAGAGAATAAAGAGCAGAAACTTGAGTTGTACTTGCTTTATCCGCAATTCATACTTTGTAATTAGTAATTGCAAGTTTGTATCTTACAATTGTGAGTAATGGTTAGAATTGTGAGATTAAAAAAAATTGCAATTGCGAGAAACAAGAAATAATGTTGTGACTTTTTTTCTCGCAATTCGTCAATCATGCTATCTCACTGCTCAATCTCACAATTTTGATTTTATTTTGCGCAATTCCAACTTTATAACTTGCTATTCTGAGCTTTTTTGTAGAATTGAGAGAGAAATTTGGAACTGTGAGGGGAAAAAAGCAGAAAGAATTTCAGAATTGTGAGCAGGCCCCGATTCGCTAGTTGCACCACAACGGAAATGGAATTTCCGGTTTGTCTATGGTAGGCTGGAACACTTCCGGTCACTGCTTCTGTCAATGGCACTCGCTTACTTAACCGACCGTTCAGCGTAATGTAAAAGAAAAACACGAGTCTTTTTGGTATTAAAACAGGTGTTGTACCGAATTCCGACTCGCTGACAAATCGCACGCCCGTTCGCGTGCGCGCGCCTCTCATTAATACGTGCTGAAGCAAGTTTGAATGCACTTTATTTGCCATATGCGTTTATCGATTGATTTTTTTAACGTTTTAATACCAGAAAAACTTGTGTTTTTCTGGTAGGCTGGAAAAACAGAAAAACTCGTGTTTTTCTCTTACATTACGCTGAACGGTCGGTTAATTAAGCGAGTGCCATTGACGGAAGCAGTGACCGGAAATGTTCCAGCCTACCATAGACAAACCGGACATTCCATTTCCAGTGTGGTGCAACTAGTCTATTGGCCATCTGGTAATTCTGGCACATTCCTGAAGGGCCGGTGTGATTTTCTATTGTTTTAGGCCAAGACACAGATAGTTGCTTGTTCTGAGTCAGTTAACACAGTCAGAGCGTAAAAATACGGGATATTTTTATGGATGGCTGACGCGAAACAGACGTTTCGAAGCTTTGCGAGATCCCGAAGCGCAGATGATTCGAAACACTGATCCGAAGCGTGATTCAAAACACGTACGTCACGTGACTACGGCTAAACAAAGCTTCAAAGTGTTTCATCAGGTGGAGTGCTCCGCCTAATCAGGGTTGAAAGGGTTACAAAAGTGTTTGGGAAGTTTGGGGATCCAGAAGGATGTCCTTACATTGATCTTGTTGTTACACTCAAGGCCCTCAGCGAGAAAGACAACATGAAGCCGACTGTGCGTGCGAAGGCCGACGGTTATGCAGAGGCTCTGTTGAAATACCAAACCACCCTCACTGCCCAGGCGTTTTTACGCATCTTCCAACAAACAACTCCACTTTCCAAGTATTTGCAAACTAGTATAATGGATTTGCTCACGGCCCATCGCATTGTCACAAGCACACAAGACAATCTGAAAAAATATGCAAGGGATTTTAAGGGGGTAAAGACAGCAACAGACGCATTTGTGCAATGGGCCAATGGAGAGTGTGAGACAGACGCAGAGGTGGAACATGCGCTGACCAAAGAAGACAAAAAAGATGCCAGGCGAGTTATGTGATGACACAACCATATCAGATGCTGACAGCAAGTATTAGGTACAAGTGCACAATGTCATTCTGGATACCATCATTGAAAGAATTTCCTAACGTTTTGCTAAAAAACAGAGAACTATACACAGATTTCGCCCTGCTTGATCCCCAGTATTTCAATGACTTGAAATGTAACGGTGTACAGTACCTGCAGGCGCACTCAATGCCCTGAGCGCCAAACTGATCAGACACGATAGCAGAGCAACTCCTGAGGCCTTACAGGGTGAAATACTTAGCCTGGCTATGCACTGGGATAAGCTGAAGGTGTCAGTGCGCGAAGAGTATCTGACCGAGATGAGTACTGAGGATGGAGATGATGAGCAGAGTCCAGATGAAGAATGGGATGTTGTGAACAAAACCTGCCAATCTTGCAGAAAATGTTGTTATTATGTCCTACAAAGGTATAACCTGCTATAAATCAGGTCAATAACTAGTTGGCATGTCTGTTCTTTCTAAGTGGATAGCGTATCAAATTAATGAAACCCTTTGGTTTAAATGTGCCCATGTGAATGCTCTGTTCTGGCAATAAATACTACATCAAGGTCATTTTAAATAGCATTCTGTGCATGCGTCATGTGTACTTAAAGCCTGTCAAACAACATGAGAGCAAGAGGAATAACGCCACCTCTCCCAAAAGTGTTCTGTATGTGTTAGAAAATGAGAAAATAAAGCTTACAAAATGTTTGTCATAAACAAGCTGAAGAATCCACCCAAGATACATTCACTGTCAGGAGCCGCTACTGGGTGCATGTATATATATATACTGTATATGAATGATGTATGAATGAATGAAATCAATTTGACTGGGAAAAACATTTTTCCACTATGTATTTCTATGCATTAGTAAACTCCCATTTTCCTGCTCTGAAAGTTAATTTCCATCAAGCCCAATCTGCTGCTCACATATAACCTGCCATCACCAGACAACCACTCTCCGCAAGGTGATTACAAACTGAAAGGCCAAAGTAAATGAGCCAAACTAATGAAGGCAGAGGAAAAGGTTTTAAGCAAAAGCCTTCATTTTCAAAAATCTATAATTGGGTAGTTGACAAATAAGCCATCATTGATCCATGAATTTTCCCCCCAACTTCTAGATGTCACGGTATATTTTTGTGTTTATATCTTCTAGATGATATACATATTTTAGATTTAATTCATTTATTCATTTGTTTACTCAGTGTATTTAAATAACCATGTGGTGCAACAAATGCATTGTTAAAATGACAAATATTTAATTTCATCTCTCAACTAATATGAGTAATAATGTATAATAAAGAAAATAATAAAATAGTTAGTTGGACTATAGCATGCCACACTTGTCACTAGACTAATTTAATGCCAGCTACCCAGTTATGTATGTAAACTCATTGGCTTTATACGTTGTTTACATGATATATCAGTCAATGGCCAATAGGTGTGGCCATTATCAGAAAAGGAATGAGTAATACTAGTTAACAAGAACAGCTGTAGCTGTTGTCCATTAGAGCAACAGAACAATTGTCTCTGCAAAAGTACACCTACTCATATTTTGCTGAAGGAAAGTTTCAACACACACATATATACATACTGTCGCACAATCTTTGACAGGGAACAGAAGAGGCCCAATCAGTAGAAAAGCAAGGTGCAGCTGGTCAAAGGGACACACACGGGACTGATCAGGCTTATCAAACCACTCCAGAGCGTCCCCAAGACCTGAGCGCAGCATGTGAGCATGTTTATATAATAAGAAAAGCTCTCTCCATTCTAACCTTGTCTGAATCTTCCAGAAAAGCCTCTTTATATTATCACTGCTAGGTTGGAGGTGCTGGGAACGTGCTGTCTGGCAGGGATGCACACAGATTGGGTCTGTTGTGTATTGATTTCAGATTAGCGAGATGGTGAGGAATGCGAAGATGGGCATTTTTGAGTCTGTATATGGACTGGACTCACTCAGCTCCAACCCAGACAACCATGTGCTTAGTGCAGGTGTCCTAGGGAAAGTGTGGAACTAAAGTGTGTGTGTGCATTGCGCATGCGTGTGCATTCCAGGTAAGGGGTATAATGGAAAGTTTGTATAGTATAAGAATCATATCTTCACAAAAACCCAATGTGTGTTTGAGTGTGTGCGTGTCAGGAAATTTGTCATATGAATGTGTGTGCATTTGCTCTCTGCTCACAGTTCATTGTAACTGTGATTATGCTATTCTACAGTATATAATCATGATACATGGGGAGCTTTCTATAGTGGTGTCATTTAAAGCTACACAATAGAATAGTACAGTATGTTATAGTTGACAGTAGCCGTTGACATCCATAGGGGAATAAATGGAAGTAAATGGCTACCGTCAACTGACTGGTTACCAACATTCATCTAAATATCTTTTTTTTAATGTTCAACAGAAGAAAGAAGTTGAGTGATAGTAAATTATGACAGAAAGTATCCCAAAAACTATCCCTTTAACATGCCGCTTTAGTGTCTTTAGCGGGAGAGAGAAGCAATGTGTGAGGTTTGAGTGAAGCAAGTTTGGCTCTAGAATAAAATTAATTAGAGGATATAGTACTGAAAGATCATTACTATAAATGACATTAAACTGTAGAAAAGGTAAAACGGTGTTCCGGTTGAAACTGGAAACGGACCGCTATGAGGATGCCTGATGTATTGCGTATATAGTATGTGACACAGCACAGAAAATAAAAATAACTTTACACCCATGTTTTCATTTTTACAAACTATGTATTTTTTTTTGCAAACATTTTTAGAATTCCAAATTCCATTTTTTTTGCGTTTTCCATTTTAAAGCTTTAATCAAATTTGAATAAATCAAAAAGCAGGTCAAATGAAATGAATTCATACAATTGTTGAAAGTATTGCACAACAGTTTTACAATTTATAAAATGGATGAAAAAGTGTAAAATAATATTTCAATTTTATTATGATTTTTATCATTTTTACATTGAAAAATACATTCTACTACACAATGGTGATATATTTCTGTCATAAATTGGTGGGTTGTAGTGAATACCTGCGAGTTTCTGTGTGTGTATGATGATAGTTTTATTAGATGAAATGGTCAAATGCTGGTGAAGTGACTCAGATCAGCTCTGGAGTTGAAGTTAATTTGTTTTCCACATCGCAAAATCATAGGGCCCTAAGTATGACTCTAAATAGGGCTGTCAATTATTTAAAAAAAAGAAATCTAATTATCATCAAGTACTTGCACATATCAAAATAAGACATTATTATGCCATTATTATTTCACCTAATCTAACGAAGTTAAAGTCATATATAAGAACTGCAAGGTTTTTTTGTGACAGGTTAATTATAATGTCTTGGAAGGAGCAGAAGGAGTGATCCATTTTTAACAGAATAGATACAGTATGACTCATATTATGTGAGTCAGCAAATCCATAGCTACCGACTAAAAATTTATCTTGCCAGTTCGGCCCCCGTTTTCTATCTTTCACCTGAGCTGTGTGAATGTGATGAACTGAATGAACATCAGCACGACATTTTCCATGCATTATTTCTCGTTCACAAAGTGACAAGAAGTCATGTTCTTTCCTGCAAGTTGTGGATATTAGCTGAAGAACTGTAAACAATTAAAGAGCAGATATTCTTCTTACTATTGTGGTTCATACATCAGTATGAGGGAGAACACACATTCTTTCAATGTCTTATACTGCATTACATTATAATAACCTTCATTAATAATATCATCAGATTTTTTTTTTTTTTTGGTTGAACAATGTAAATGTGTTGATGTACTGTAAATTCTAATAGTTACAAATGTCATTAAACTGATTTACACACTACTGTTCAAATGTCTGAGGACAGGTTAACTTTCATTCTACTAAGTAACTGTGCAACTACATGTCAACTAACTGTCATTAGAGTAGTAGACTGTCTGCTTAAAGCTGCAGTAGGTAAGTATGGTCTAGAGACTCCATATTTGCACTCAGGGTTAAGTCTCATGGCCCTCTATCAGAATCCAGAGTTTTCAGAAGATTGGGGAAACTTTTTTTTTCGCCCAAAAAAAAAAAAAAACGTAAGGGGTAACACTGTCGTTTTTTTTTTTTCGGGTCGAATTTTTGACTTTCTATATCTCAGCTCTGGAAGGGTCTAGAGCCTCCATATTTGCACTCAGGTTTAAGTCTTATGGCCCTCTATCAGAATCCAGAGTTTTGAGAAGATTGGGGAAAATTTTTTTTCGCCCCAAAAAAAAAAAAACGTAAGGGGTAACACTGTCGTTTTTTTTTTTCGAGTCGAATTTTTGACTTTCGATATCTCAGCTCTGGAAGGGTCTAGAGCCTCCATATTTGCACTCAGGTTTAAGTCTCATGGCCCTCTATCAGAATCCAGAGTTTTAAGAAGATTGGGGAAACTTAATTTTTCGCCCAAAAAAAAACAAAAACGTAAGGGGTAACACTGTCGTTTTTTTTTTTCGGGTCGAATTTTTGACTTTCTATATCTCAGCTCTGGAAGGGTCTAGAGCCTCCATATTTGCACTCAGGTTTAAGTCTTATGGCCCTCTATCAGAATCCAGAGTTTTGAGAAGATTGGGGAAAAAATTTTTTCGCCCCAAAAAAAAAAAAACGTAAGGGGTAACACTGTCGTTTTTTTTTTTTGGGTCGAATTTTTGACTTTCGATATCTCAGCTCTGGAAGGGTCTAGAGCCTCCATATTTGCACTCAGGTTTAAGTCTCATGGCCCTCTATCAGAATCCAGAGTTTTAAGAAGATTGGGGAAACTTAATTTTTCGCCCAAAAAAAAAAAAACGTAAGGGGTAACACTGTCGTTTTTTTTTTTCGGGTCGAATTTTTGAGTTTCGATATCTCAGCTCTGGAATGGTCTAGAGCCTCCATATTTGCACTCAGGGTTAAGTCTCATGGCCCTCTATCAGAATCCAGAGTTTTCAGAAGATTGGGGAAAAAAAATTTTCGCCCAAAAAAAAAAAAACGTAAGGGGTAACACTGTCGTTTTTTTTTTCGGGTCGAATTTTTGACTTTCGATATCTCAGCTCTGGAAGGGTCTAGAGCCTCCATATTTGCACTCAGGTTTAAGTCTCATGGGCCTCTATCAGAATCCAGACTTTTCAGAAGATTGGGGAAACTTAATTTTTCGCCCAAAAAAAAAAAAAAACGTAAGGGGTAACACTGTCGTTTTTTTTTTTTCGGGTCGAATTTTTGAGTTTCGATATCTCAGCTCTGGAATGGTCTAGAGCCTCCATATTTGCACTCAGGGTTAAGTCTCAAGGCCCTCTATCAGAATCCAGAGTTTTCAGAAGATTGGGGAAACTTTTTTTTCGCCCAAAAAAAAAAAAACGTAAGGGGTAACACTGTCGTTTTTTTTTTCGGGTCGAATTTTTGACTTTCGATATCTCAGCTCTGGAAGGGTCTAGAGCCTCCATATTTGCACTCAGGTTTAAGTCTTATAGCCCTCTATCAGAATCCAGAGTTTTGAGAAGATTGGGGAAACTTTTTTTTCGCCCCCCCAAAAAAAACGTAAGGGGTAACACTGTCGTTTTTTTTTTCGGGTCGAATTTTTGACTTTCGATATCTCAGCTCTGGAAGGGTCTAGAGCCTCCATATTTGCACTCAGGTTTAAGTCTTATGGCCCTCTATAGGAATCCAGAGTTTTGAGAAGATTGGGGAAACTTTTCTTTCGCCCCAAAAAAAAAAAACGTAAGGGGTAACGCTGTCATTTTTTTTTTCGAGTCGAATTTTTGACTTTCGATATCTCAGCTCTGGAAGGGTCTAGAGCCTCCATATTTGCACTCAGGTTTAAGTCTCATGGCCCTCTATCAGAATCCAGAGTTTTAAGAAGATTGGGGAAACTTAATTTTTCGCCCAAAAAAAAAAAAACGTAAGGGGTAACACTGTCGTTTTTTTTTTTTCGGGTCGAATTTTTGAGTTTCGACATCTCAGCTCTGGAATGGTCTAGAGCCTCCATATTTGCACTCAGGGTTAAGTCTCATGGCCCTCTATCAGAATCCAGAGTTTTCAGAAGATTGGGGAAAAAAATTTTTCGCCCAAAAAAAAAAAAACGTAAGGGGTAACACTGTCGTTTTTTTTTTCGGGTCGAATTTTTGGCTTTCGATATCTCAGCTCTGGAAGGGTCTAGAGCCTCCATATTTGCACTCAGGTTTAAGTCTCATGGGCCTCTATCAGAATCCAGAGTTTTCAGAAGATTGGGGAAACTTAATTTTTCGCCCAAAAAAAAAAAAAACGTAAGGGGTAACACTGTCGTTTTTTTTTTTCGGGTCGAATTTTTGAGTTTCGATATCTCAGCTCTGGAATGGTCTAGAGCCTCCATATTTGCACTCAGGGTTAAGTCTCAAGGCCCTCTATCAGAATCCAGAGTTTTCAGAAGATTGGGGAAACTTTTTTTTCGCCCAAAAAAAACAAAACGTAAGGGGTAACACTGTCGTTTTTTTTTTCGGGTCGAATTTTTGACTTTCGATATCTCAGCTCTGGAAGGGTCTAGAGCCTCCATATTTGCACTCAGGTTTAAGTCTTATGGCCCTCTATAGGAATCCAGAGTTTTGAGAAGATTGGGGAAACTTTTCTTTCGCCCCAAAAAAAAAAACGTAAGGGGTAACGCTGTCATTTTTTTTTTCGAGTCGAATTTTTGACTTTCGATATCTCAGCTCTGGAAGGGTCTAGAGCCTCCATATTTGCACTCAGGTTTAAGTCTCATGGCCCTCTATCAGAATCCAGAGTTTTGAGAAGATTGGGGAAACGTAATTTTTCGCCCAAAAAAAAAAAACGTAAGGGGTAACACTGTCGTTTTTTTTTTTCGGGTCGAATTTTTGAGTTTCGATATCTCAGCTCTGGAATGGTCTAGAGCCTCCATATTTGCACTCAGGGTTAAGTCTCATGGCCCTCTATCAGAATCCAGAGTTTTGAGAAGATTGGGGAAACTTTTTTTTCGCCCAAAAAAAAAAAGTCGTAAGGGGTAACACTGTCGTTTTTTTTTTTTGGGTCGAATTTTTGACTTTCGATATCTCAGCTCTGGAAGGGTCTAGAGCCTCCATATTTGCACTCAGGTTTAAGTCTTATGGCCCTCTATCAGAATCCAGAGTTTTGAGAAGATTGGGGAAACTTTTTTTTCGCCCCAAAAAAAAACCGTAAGGGGTAACACTGTCATTTTTTTTTCGGGTCGAATTTTTGACTTTCAATATCTCAGCTCTGGAAGGGTCTAGAGCCTCCATATTTGCACTCAGGTTTAAGTCTTATGGCCCTCTATCAGAATCCAGAGTTTTGAGAAGATTGGGCAAACTTTTTTTTCACCCCCCCAAAAAAAAACGTAAGGGGTAACACTGTCGTTTTTTTTTTCGAGTCGAATTTTTGACTTTCGATATCTCAGCTCTGGAAGGGTCTAGAGCCTCCATATTTGCACTCAGGTTTAAGTCTCATGGCCCTCTATCAGAATCCAGAGTTTTAAGAAGATTGGGGAAACTTAATTTTTCGCCCAAAAAAAAACCCGTAAGGGGTAACACTGTCGTTTTTTTTTTTCGGGTCGAATTTTTGAGTTTCGATATCTCAGCTCTGGAATGGTCTAGAGCCTCCATATTTGCACTCAGGGTTAAGTCTCATGGCCCTCTATCAGAATCCAGAGTTTTCAGAAGATTGGGGAAACTTAATTTTTCGCCCAAAAAAAAAAAATTAAGGGGTAACACTGTCGTTTTTTTTTTTTCGGGTCGAATTTTTGAGTTTCGATATCTCAGCTCTGGAATGGTCTAGAGCCTCCATATTTGCACTCAGGGTTAAGTACCATGGCCCTCTATCAGAATCCAGAGTTTTCAGAAGATTGGAGAAACTTTTTTTTCGCCCCCCTAAAAAAAAACGTAAGGGGTAACACTGTCGTTTTTTTTTCGAGTCGAATTTTTGACTTTCGATATCTCAGCTCTGGAAGGGTCTAGAGCCTCCATATTTGCACTCAGGTTTAAGTCTCATGGCCCTCTATCAGAATCCAGAGTTTTGAGAAGATTGGGGAAACTTAATTTTTCGCCCAAAAAAAAAAAACGTAAGGGGTAACACTGTCTTTTTTTTTTTCAGGTCGAATTTTTGACTTTCGATATCTCAGCTCTGGAAGGGTCTAGAGCCTCCATATTTGCACTCAGGTTAAAGTCTTATGGCCCTCTATCAGAATCCAGAGTTTTGAGAAGATTGGGGAAACTTTTTTTCGCCCCCCAAAAAAAAACGTAAGGGGTAACACTGTCGTTTTTTTTTTTGGGTCGAATTTTTGACTTTCGATATCTCAGCTCTGGAGGGGTCTAGAGCCTTTATATTTGCACTCAGGTTTAAGTCTTATGGCCCTCTATCAGAATCCAGAGTTTTGAGAAGATTGGGGAAACTTTTTTTCGCCTCCCCCCCAAAAAAAAACGTAAGGGGTAACACTGTCGTTTTTTTTTCGAGTCGAATTTTTGACTTTCGAAATCTCAGCTCTGGAAGGGTCTACAGCCTCCATATTTGCACTCAGGTTTAAGTCTCATGGCCCTCTATCAGAATCCAGAGTTTTCAGAAGATTGGGGAAACTTAATTTTTCGCCCAAAAAAAAAAACTTAAGGGGTAACACTGTCGTTTTTTTTTTTTCGGGTCGAATTTTTGAGTTTCGATATCTCAGCTCTGGAATGGTCTAGAGCCTCCATATTTGCACTCAGGGTTAAGTCTCATGGCCCTCTATCAGAATCCAGAGTTTTCAGAAGATTGGGGAAACTTTTTTTTCGCCCAAAAAAAAAAAACGTAAGGGGTAACACTGTCGTTTTTTTTTCGGGTCGAATTTTTGACTTTCGATATCTCAGCTCTGGAAGGGTCTAGAGCCTCCATATTTGCACTCAGGTTTAAGTCTTATGGCCCTCTATCAGAATCCAGAATTTTGAGAAGATTGGGGAAACTTAATTTTTCACGCAAAAAAAAACAAAACGTAAGGGGTAACACTGTCGTTTTTTTTTCGGGTCGAATTTTTGACTTTCGATATCTCAGCTCTGGAAGGGTCTAGAGCCTCCATATTTGCACTCAGGTTAAAGTCTTATGGCCCTCTATCAGAATCCAGTGTTTTGAGAAGATTGGGGAAACTTTTTTTTCGCCCCCCCCAAAAAAAACGTAAGGGGTAACACTGTCGTTTTTTTTTTGGGTCGAATTTTTGACTTTCGATATCTCAGCTCTGGAAGGGTCTAGAGCCTCCATATTTGCACTCAGGTTTAAGTCTTATGGCCCTCTATCAGAATCCAGAGTTTTGAGAAGATTGGGAAAACTTTTTTTTCGCCCCAAAAAAAAACCGTAAGGGGTAACACTGTCGTTTTTTTTTTCGGGTCGAATTTTTGACTTTCGATATCTCAGCTCTGGAAGGGTCTAGAGCCTCCATATTTGCACTCAGGTTTAAGTCTTATGGCCCTCTATCAGAATCCAGAGTTTTGAGAAGATTGGGGAAACTTTTTTTTCGCCCCCCCAAAAAAAACGTAAGGGGTAACACTGTCGTTTTTTTTTTCGAGTCGATTTTTTAACTTTCGATATCTCAGCTCTGGAAGGGCCTAGAGCCTCCATATTTGCACTCAGGTTTAAGTCTCATGGCCCTCTATCAGAATCCAGAGTTTTGAGAAGAGTGGGGAAACTTAATTTTTCGGCCAAAAAAAAAAAACGTAAGGGGTAACACTGTCGTTTTTTTTTTCGGGTCGAATTTTTGACTTTCGATATCTCAGCTCTGGAAGGGTCTAGAGCCTCCATTTTTGCACTCAGGTCTAAGTCTCATGGCCCTCTATCAGAATCCAAAATTTTTAGAAGATTGGGGAAACTTTTTTTTCGCCCAAAAAAAAAAATCGTAAGGGGTAACACTGTCGTTTTTTTGTTCGGGTCGAATTTTTGACTTTCGATATCTCAGCTCTGGAAGGGTCTAGAGCCTCCATATTTGCACTCAGGTTTAAGTCTTATGGCCCTCTATCAGAATCCAGAGTTTTGAGAAGATTGGGGAAACTTTTTTTTCGCCCCAAGAAAAAAAACGTAAGGGGTAACACTGTCGTTTTTTTTTTTAGTCGAATTTTTGACTTTCGATATCTCAGCTCTGGAAGGGTCTAGACTCTAGACCCTTCCAGAGCTGAGATATCGAAAGTCAAAAATTCGACTAAAAAAAAAACGACAGTGTTACCCCTTACGTTTTTTTTCTTGGGGCGAAAAAAAAGTTTCCCCAATCTTCTCAAAACTCTGGATTCTGATAGAGGGCCATAAGACTTAAACCTGAGTGCAAATATGGAGGCTCTAGACTCTAGAGCCTCCATATTTGCACTCAGGTTTAAGTCTTATGGCCCTCTATCAGAATCCAGAGTTTTGAGAAGATTGGGGAAACTTTTTTTTCGCCCCAAGAAAAAAAACGTAAGGGGTAACACTGTCGTTTTTTTTTTTAGGCGAATTTTTGACTTTCGATATCTCAGCTCTGGAAGGGTCTAGAGCCTCCATATTTGCACTCAGGTTTAAGTCTTATGGCCCTCTATCAGAATCCAGAGTTTTGAGAAGATTGGGAAAACTTTTTCTTCGCCCCAAGAAAAAAACGTAAGGGGTAACACTGTCGTTTTTTTTTTCGGGTCGAATTTTTGACTTTCGATATCTCAGCTCTGGAAGGGTCTAGAGCCTCCATATTTGCACTCAGGTTTAAGTCTTATGGCCCTCTATCAGAATCCAGAGTTTTGAGAAGATTGGGGAAACTTTTTTTTCGCCCCCCAAAAAAAAACGTAAGGGGTAATACTGTCGTTTTTTTTTTCGAGTCGAATTTTTGACTTTCGATATCTCAGCTCTGGAAGGGTCTAGAGCCTCCATATTTGCACTCAGGTTTAAGTCTTATGGCCCTCTATCAGAATCCAGAGTTTTGAGAAGATTGGGGAAACTTTTTTTTCGCCCCCCCAAAAAAAACGTAAGGGGTAACACTGTCGTTTTTTTTTTTCGGGTCGAATTTTTGACTTTCGATATCTCAGCTCTGGAAGGGTCTAGAGCCTCCATATTTGCACTCTGGTTTAAGTCTTATGGCCCTCTATCAGAATCCAGAGTTTTGAGAAGATTGGGGAAACTTTTTTTTCACCCCCCCAAAAAAAACGTAAGGGGTAACACTGTCGTTTTTTTTTCAAGTCGAATTTTTAACTTTCGATTTCTCAGCTCTGGAAGGGTCTAGAGCCTCTATACTTGCACTCAGGTTTAAGTCTCATGGCCCTCTATCAGAATCCAGAGTTTTCAGAAGATTGGGGACACTTTTTTTTCGCCCAAAAAAAAAAAAACGTAAGGGGTAACACTGTCGTTTTTTTTTTTCGGGTCGAATTTTTGACTTTCTATATCTCAGCTCTGGAAGGGTCTAGAGCCTCCATATTTGCACTCAGGTTTAAGTCTTATGGCCCTCTATCAGAATCAAGAGTTTTGAGAAGATTGGGGAAAAATTTTTTTCGCCCCAAAAAAAAAAACGTAAGGGGTAACACTGTCGTTTTTTTTTTTCGAGTCGAATTTTTGACTTTCGATATCTCAGCTCTGGAAGGGTCTAGAGCCTCCATATTTGCACTCAGGTTTAAGTCTCATGGCCCTCTATCAGAATCCAGAGTTTTAAGAAGATTGGGGAAACTTAATTTTTCGCCCAAAAAAAAAAAAACGTAAGGGGTAACACTGTCGTTTTTTTTTTTCGGGTCGAATTTTTGAGTTTCGATATCTCAGCTCTGGAATGGTCTAGAGCCTCCATATTTGCACTCAGGGTTAAGTCTCATGGCCCTCTATCAGAATCCAGAGTTTTCCGAAGATTGGGGAAAAAAATTTTTCGCCCAAAAAAAAAAAAAAACGTAAGGGGTAACACTGTCGTTTTTTTTTTCGGGTCGAATTTTTGACTTTCGAAATCTCAGCTCTGGAAGGGTCTAGAGCCTCCATATTTGCACTCAGGTTTAAGTCTCATGGCCCTCTATCAGAATCCAGAGTTTTGAGAAGATTGGGGAAACTTAATTTTTCGCCCAAAAAAAAAAAAAAAAAACGTAAGGGGTAACACTGTCGTTTTTTTTTTCGGGTCGAATTTTTGAGTTTCGATATCTCAGCTCTGGAATGGTCTAGAGCCTCCATATTTGCACTCAGGGTTAAGTCTCAAGGCCCTCTATCAGAATCCAGAGTTTTCAGAAGATTGGGGAAACTTTTTTTTCGCCCAAAAAAAAAAAAACGTAAGGGGTAACACTGTCGTTTTTTTTTCGGGTCGAATTTTTGACTTTCGATATCTCAGCTCTGGAAGGGTCTAGAGCCTCCATATTTGCACTCAGGTTTAAGTCTTATGGCCCTCTATCAGAATCAAGAGTTTTGAGAAGATTGGGGAAAAATTTTTTTCGCCCCAAAAAAAAAAAACGTAAGGGGTAACACTGTCGTTTTTTTTTTTCGAGTCGAATTTTTGACTTTCGATATCTCAGCTCTGGAAGGGTCTAGAGCCTCCATATTTGCACTCAGGTTTAAGTCTCATGGCCCTCTATCAGAATCCAGAGTTTTAAGAAGATTGGGGAAACTTAATTTTTCGCCCAAAAAAAAAAAAAACGTAAGGGGTAACACTGTCGTTTTTTTTTTTCGGGTCGAATTTTTGAGTTTCGATATCTCAGCTCTGGAATGGTCTAGAGCCTCCATATTTGCACTCAGGGTTAAGTCTCATGGCCCTCTATCAGAATCCAGAGTTTTCCGAAGATTGGGGAAAAAAATTTTTCGCCCAAAAAAAAAAAAAAAACGTAAGGGGTAACACTGTCGTTTTTTTTTTCGGGTCGAATTTTTGACTTTCGAAATCTCAGCTCTGGAAGGGTCTAGAGCCTCCATATTTGCACTCAGGTTTAAGTCTCATGGCCCTCTATCAGAATCCAGAGTTTTGAGAAGATTGGGGAAACTTAATTTTTCGCCCAAAAAAAAAAAAAAAAAAAACGTAAGGGGTAACACTGTCGTTTTTTTTTTCGGGTCG
The DNA here is from genome assembly GCF_988280905.1 of Pimephales promelas. Lineage (NCBI taxonomy): Eukaryota > Metazoa > Chordata > Actinopteri > Cypriniformes > Leuciscidae > Pimephales > Pimephales promelas. The sequence goes on along the minus strand of NC_142790.1, from coordinate 16,747,438 downwards.
AATTTTTGAGTTTCGATATCTCAGCTCTGGAATGGTCTAGAGCCTCCATATTTGCACTCAGGGTTAAGTCTCAAGGCCCTCTATCAGAATCCAGAGTTTTCAGAAGATTGGGGAAACTTTTTTTTCGCCCAAAAAAAAAAAAAACGTAAGGGGTAACACTGTCGTTTTTTTTTCGGGTCGAATTTTTGACTTTCGATATCTCAGCTCTGGAAGGGTCTAGAGCCTCCATATTTGCACTCAGGTTTAAGTCTTATGGCCCTCTATAAGAATCCAGAGTTTTGAGAAGATTGGGGAAACTTTTTTTTCGCCCAAAAAAAAAAAACGTAAGGGGTAACACTGTCGTTTTTTTTTTCGGGTCGAATTTTTGACTTTCGATATCTCAGCTCTGGAAGGGTCTAGAGCCTCCATATTTGCACTCAGGTTTAAGTCTTATAGCCCTCTATCAGAATCCAGAGTTTTGAGAAGATTGGGGAAACTTTTTTTTCGCCCCCCCCAAAAAAACGTAAGGGGTAACACTGTCGTTTTTTTTTTCGGGTCGAATTTTTGACTTTCGATATCTCAGCTCTGGAAGGGTCTAGAGCCTCCATATTTGCACTCAGGTTTAAGTCTTATGGCCCTCTATAGGAATCCAGAGTTTTGAGAAGATTGGGGAAACTTTTTTTTTGCCCCCAAAAAAAAAACGTAAGGGGTAACGCTGTCATTTTTTTTTTCGAGTCGAATTTTTGACTTTCGATATCTCAGCTCTGGAAGGGTCTAGAGCCTCCATATTTGCACTCAGGTTTAAGTCTCATGGCCCTCTATCAGAATCCAGAGTTTTGAGAAGATTGGGGAAACTTAATTTTTCGCCCAAAAAAAAAAACGTAAGGGGTAACACTGTCGTTTTTTTTTTTTGGGTCGAATTTTTGAGTTTCGATATCTCAGCTCTGGAATGGTCTAGAGCCTCCATATTTGCACTCAGGGTTAAGTCTCATGGCCCTCTATCAGAATCCAGAGTTTTGAGAAGATTGGGGAAACTTTTTTTTCGCCCAAAAAAAAAATCGTAAGGGGTAACACTGTCGTTTTTTTTTTCGGGTCGAATTTTTGACTTTCGATATCTCAGCTCTGGAAGGGTCTAGAGCCTCCATATTTGCACTCAGGTTTAAGTCTTATGGCCCTCTATCAGAATCCAGAGTTTTGAGAAGATTGGGGAAACTTTTTTTTCGCCCCCCAAAAAAACGTAAGGGGTAACACTGTCGTTTTTTTTTTTGGGTCGAATTTTTGACTTTCGATATGTCAGCTCTGGAAGGGTCTAGAGCCTCCATATTTACACTCAGGTTTAAGTCTTATGGCCCTCTATCAGAATCCAGAGTTTTGAGAAGATTGGGGAAACTTTTTTTTCGCCCCCCTAAAAAAAAACGTAAGGGGTAACACTGTCGTTTTTTTTTCGAGTCGAATTTTTGACTTTCGATATCTCAGCTCTGGAAGGGTCTAGAGCCTCCATATTTGCACTCAGGTTTAAGTCTCATGGCCCTCTATTAGAATCCAGAGTTTTGAGAAGATTGGGGAAACTTAATTTTTCGCCCAAAAAAAAAAAAACGTAAGGGGTAACACTGTCGTTTTTTTTTTTCAGGTCGAATTTTTGACTTTCGATATCTCAGCTCTGGAAGGGTCTAGAGCCTCCATATTTGCATTCAGGTTAAAGTCTTATGGCCCTCTATCAGAATCCAGAGTTTTGAGAAGATTGGGGAAACTTTTTTTTCGCCCCCCCCCCCCCAAAAAAACGTAAGGGGTAACACTGTCGTTTTTTTTTTTGGGTCGAATTTTTGACTTTCGATATCTCAGCTCTGGAAGGGTGTAGAGCCTCCATATTTGCACTCAGGTTTAAGTCTTATGGCCCTCTATCAGAATCCAGAGTTTTGAGAAGATTGGGGAAACTTTTTTTTCACCCCCCCCAAAAAAAACGTAAGGGGTAACACTGTCGTTTTTTTTTTCAAGTCGAATTTTTAACTTTCGATTTCTCAGCTCTGGAAGGGTCTAGAGCCTCCATATTTACACTCAGGTTTAAGTCTTATGGTCCTCTATCAGAATCCAGAGTTTTGAGAAGATTGGGGAAACTTTTTTTTCGCCCCCCCAAAAAAAACGTAAGGGGTAACACTGTCGTTTTTTTTTTTGGGTCGAATTTTTGACTTTCGATATGTCAGCTCTGGAAGGGTCTAGAGCCTCCATATTTACACTCAGGTTTAAGTCTTATGGCCCTCTATCAGAATCCAGAGTTTTGAGAAGATTGGGGAAACTTTTTTTTCGCCCCCCTAAAAAAAAACGTAAGGGGTAACACTGTCGTTTTTTTTTCGAGTCGAATTTTTGACTTTCGATATCTCAGCTCTGGAAGGGTCTAGAGCCTCCATATTTGCACTCAGGTTTAAGTCTCATGGCCCTCTATTAGAATCCAGAGTTTTGAGAAGATTGGGGAAACTTAATTTTTCGCCCAAAAAAAAAAAAACGTAAGGGGTAACACTGTCGTTTTTTTTTTTCAGGTCGAATTTTTGACTTTCGATATCTCAGCTCTGGAAGGGTCTAGAGCCTCCATATTTGCACTCAGGTTAAAGTCTTATGGCCCTCTATCAGAATCCAGAGTTTTGAGAAGATTGGGGAAACTTTTTTTTCGCCCCCCCCCCAAAAAAAACGTAAGGGGTAACACTGTCGTTTTTTTTTTTGGGTCGAATTTTTGACTTTCGATATCTCAGCTCTGGAAGGGTCTAGAGCCTCCATATTTGCACTCAGGTTTAAGTCTTATGGCCCTCTATCAGAATCCAGAGTTTTGAGAAGATTGGGGAAACTTTTTTTTCACCCCCCCAAAAAAAACGTAAGGGGTAACACTGTCGTTTTTTTTTTCAAGTCGAATTTTTAACTTTCGATTTCTCAGCTCTGGAAGGGTCTAGAGCCTCTATACTTGCACTCAGGTTTAAGTCTCATGGCCCTCTATCAGAATCCAGAGTTTTCAGAAGATTGGGGACACTTTTTTTTTCGCCCAAAAAAAAAAAACGTAAGGGGTAACACTGTCGTTTTTTTTTTTCGGGTCGAATTTTTGACTTTCTATATCTCAGCTCTGGAAGGGTCTAGAGCCTCCATATTTGCACTCAGGTTTAAGTCTTATGGCCCTCTATCAGAATCCAGAGTTTTGAGAAGATTGGGGAAAAAATTTTTTTCGCCCCCCAAAAAAAAAACGTAAGGGGTAACACTGTCGTTTTTTTTTTTCGAGTCGAATTTTTGACTTTCGATATCTCAGCTCTGGAAGGGTCTAGAGCCTCCATATTTTCACTCAGGTTTAAGTCTCATGGCCCTCTATCAGAATCCAGAGTTTTAAGAAGATTGGGGAAACTTAATTTTTCGCCCAAAAAAAAAAAAAAACGTAAGGGGTAACACTGTCGTTTTTTTTTTTTCGGGTCGAATTTTTGAGTTTCGATATCTCAGCTCTGGAATGGTCTAGAGCCTCCATATTTGCACTCAGGGTTAAGTCTCATGGCCCTCTATCAGAATCCAGAGTTTTCAGAAGATTGGGGAAAAAAATTTTTCGCCCAAAAAAAAAAAAAAACGTAAGGGGTAACACTGTCGTTTTTTTTTTTCGGGTCGAATTTTTGACTTTCGATATCTCAGCTCTGAAAGGGTCTAGAGCCTCCATATTTGCACTCAGGTTTAAGTCTTATGGCCCTCTATCAGAATCCAGAGTTTTTAGAAGATTGGGGAAACTTTTTTTTCACCCAAAAAAAAAAAAAACGTAAGGGGTAACACTGTCGTTTTTTTTTTTGGGACGAATTTTTGACTTTCGATATCTCAGCTCTGGAAGGGTCTAGAGCCTCCATATTTGCACTCAGGTTTAAGTCCTATGGCCCTCTATCAGAATCCAGAGTTTTGAGAAGATTGGGGAAACTTTTTTTTCGCCCCCAAAAAAAACCGTAAGGGGTAACACTGTCATTTTTTTTTTCGGGTCGAATTTTTGACTTTCAATATCTCAGCTCTGGAAGGGTCTAGAGCCTCCATATTTGCACTCAGGTTTAAGTCTTATGGCCCTCTATCAGAATCCAGAGTTTTGAGAAGATTGGGCAAACTTTTTTTTCGCCCCCCCAAAAAAAAACGTAAGGGGTAACACTGTCGTTTTTTTTTCGAGTCGAATTTTTGACTTTCGATATCTCAGCTCTGGAAGGGTCTAGAGCCTCCATATTTGCACTCAGGTTTAAGTCTCATGGCCCTCTATCAGAATCCAGAGTTTTAAGAAGATTGGGGAAACTTAATTTTTCGCCCAAAAAAAAAAAACCGTAAGGGGTAACACTGTCGGGTTTTTTTTTCGGGTCGAATTTTTGAGTTTCGATATCTCAGCTCTGGAATGGTCTAGAGCCTCCATATTTGCACTCAGGGTTAAGTCTCATGGCCCTCTATCAGAATCCAGAGTTTTCAGAAGATTGGGGAAAAAACTTTTTCGCCCAAAAAAAAAAAAACGTAAGGGGTAACACTGTCGTTTTTTTTTTTTCGGGTCGAATTTTTGACTTTCGATATCTCAGCTCTGGAAGGGTCTAGAGCCTCCATATTTGCACTCAGGTTTAAGTCTCATGGCCCTCTATCAGAATCCAGAGTTTTGAGAAGATTGGGGAAACTTAATTTTTCGCCCAAAAAAAAAAAAAAACGTAAGGGGTAACACTGTTGTTTTTTTTTCGGGTCGAATTTTTGAGTTTCGATATCTCAGCTCTGGAATGGTCTAGAGCCTCCATATTTGCACTCAGGGTTAAGTCTCAAGGCCCTCTATCAGAATCCAGAGTTTTCAGAAGATTGGGGAAACTTTTTTTTCGCCCAAAAAAAAAAAAACGTAAGGGGTAACACTGTCGTTTTTTTTTCGGGTCGAATTTTTGACTTTCGATATCTCAGCTCTGGAAGGGTCTAGAGCCTCCATATTTGCACTCAGGTTTAAGTCTTATGGCCCTCTATAAGAATCCAGAGTTTTGAGAAGATTGGGGAAACTTTTTTTTCGCCCAAAAAAAAAAAACGTAAGGGGTAACACTGTCGTTTTTTTTTTTTCGGGTCGAATTTTTGAGTTTCGATATCTCAGCTCTGGAATGGTCTAGAGCCTCCATATTTGCACTCAGGGTTAAGTCTCATGGCCCTCTATCAGAATCCAGAGTTTTCAGAAGATTGGGGAAACTTTTTTTTCGCCCAAAAAAAAAAAACATAAGGGGTAACACTGTCGTTTTTTTTTTTTCGGGTCGAATTTTTGACTTTCGATATCTCAGCTCTGGAAGGGTCTAGAGCCTCCATATTTGCACTCAGGTTTAAGTCTCATGGCCCTCTATCAGAATCCAGAGTTTTAAGAAGATTGGGGAAACTTAATTTTTCGCCCAAAAAAAAAAAAACCGTAAGGGGTAACACTGTCGTTTTTTTTTTTTCGGGTCGAATTTTTGAGTTTCGATATCTCAGCTCTGGAATGGTCTAGAGCCTCCATATTTGCACTCAGGTTTAAGTCTTATAGCCCTCTATCAGAATCCAGAGTTTTCAGAAGATTGGGGAAACTTTTTTTTCGCCCCCCCAAAAAAAACGTAAGGGGTAACGCTGTCATTTTTTTTTTCGAGTCGAATTTTTGACTTTCGATATCTCAGCTCTGGAAGGGTCTAGAGCCTCCATATTTGCACTCAGGTTTAAGTCTCATGGCCCTCTATCAGAATCCAGAGTTTTGAGAAGATTGGGGAAACTTAATTTTTCGCCCAAAAAAAAAAACGTAAGGGGTAACACTGTCGTTTTTTTTTTTTTTTGGGTCGAATTTTTGAGTTTCGATATCTCAGCTCTGGAATGGTCTAGAGCCTCCATATTTGCACTCAGGGTTAAGTCTCATGGCCCTCTATCAGAATCCAGAGTTTTGAGAAGATTGGGAAAACTTTTTTTTCGCCCAAAAAAAAAATCGTAAGGGGTAACACTGTCGTTTTTTTTTTTCGGGTCGAATTTTTGACTTTCGATATCTCAGCTCTGGAAGGGTCTAGAGCCTCCATATTTGCACTCAGGTTTAAGTCTTATGGCCCTCTATCAGAATCCAGAGTTTTGAGAAGATTGGGGAAACTTTTTTTTCGCCCCAAAAAAAAACCGTAAGGGGTAACACTGTCATTTTTTTTTTCGGGTCGAATTTTTGACTTTCAATATCTCAGCTTTGGGAGGGTCTAGGGCCTCCATATTTGCACTCAGGTTTAAGTCTTATGGCCCTCTATCAGAATCCAGAGTTTTGAGAAGATTGGGCAAACTTTTTTTTCGCCCCCCCCAAAAAAAAACGTAAGGGGTAACACTGTCGTTTTTTTTTTCGAGTCGAATTTTTGACTTTCGATATCTCAGCTCTGGAAGGGTCTAGAGCCTCCATATTTGCACTCAGGTTTAAGTCTTATGGCCCTCTATCAGAATCCAGAGTTTTGAGAAGATTGGGCAAACTTTTTTTTCGCCCCCCCCAAAAAAAACGTAAGGGGTAACACTGTCGTTTTTTTTTTCGAGTCGAATTTTTGACTTTCGATATCTCAGCTCTGGAAGGGTCTAGAGCCTCCATATTTGCACTCAGGTTTAAGTCTCTTGGCCCTCTATCAGAATCCAGAGTTTTAAGAAGATTGGGGAAACTTAATTTTTCGCCCAAAAAAAAAAAAAACGTAAGGGGTAACACTGTCGTTTTTTTTTTTCGGGTCGAATTTTTGAGTTTCGATATCTCAGCTCTGGAATGGTCTAGAGCCTCCATATTTGCACTCAGGGTTAAGTCTCAAGGCCCTCTATCAGAATCCAGAGTTTTCAGAAGATTGGGGAAAAAACTTTTTCGCCCAAAAAAAAAAAACGTAAGGGGTAACACTGTCGTTTTTTTTTTTTTTGGGTCGAATTTTTGAGTTTCGATATCTCAGCTCTGGAATGGTCTAGAGCCTCCATATTTGCACTCAGGGTTAAGTCTCAAGGCCCTCTATCAGAATCCAGAGTTTTCAGAAGATTGGGGAAACTTTTTTTTCGCCCCAAAAAAAAAAAAAACGTAAGGGGTAACACTGTCGTTTTTTTTTCGGGTCGAATTTTTGACTTTCGATAGCACAGCTCTAGAAGGGTCTAAAGCCTCCATATTTGCACTCAGGTTTAAGTCTCATGGCCCTCTCTCAGAATCCAGAGTTTTGAGAAGATTGGGGAAACTTTTTTTTCGCCCCAAAAAAAAAAACGTAAGGGGTAACACTGTCGTTTTTTTTTTTTCGGTTCGAATTTTTGAGTTTCAATATCTCAGCTCTGGAATGGTCTAGAGCCTCCATATTTGAACTCAGGGTTAAGTCTCATGGCCCTCTATCAGAATCCAGAGTTTTGAGAAGATTGGGGAAACTTAATTTTTCGCCCAAAAAAAAAAAAACGTAAGGGGTAACACTGTCGTTTTTTTTTTTTTTGGGTCGAATTTTTGAGTTTCGATATCTCAGCTCTGGAATGGTCTAGAGCCTCCATATTTGCACTCAGGGTTAAGTCTCATGGCCCTCTATCAGAATCCAGAGTTTTCAGAAGATTGGGGAAACTTAATTTTTCGCCCAAAAAAAAAAAAGTAAGGGGTAACACTGTCGTTTTTTTTTTCGGGTCGAATTTTTGAGTTTCAATATCTCAGCTCTGGAATGGTCTAGAGCCTCCATATTTGCACTCAGGGTTAAGTCTCATGGCCCTCTATCAGAATCCAGAGTTTTGAGAAGATTGGGGAAACTTAATTTTTCGCCCAAAAAAAAAAAACGTAAGGGGTAACACTGTCGTTTTTTTTTTTCGGGTCGAATTTTTGACTTTCGATATCTCAGCTCTGAAAGGGTCTAGAGCCTCCATATTTGCACTCAGGTTTAAGTCTTATGGCCCTCTATCAGAATCCAGAGTTTTGAGAAGATTGGGGAAACTTTTTTTTCGCCCAAAAAAAAAAAAAACCGTAAGGGGTAACACTGTCGTTTTTTTTTTTGGGTCGAATTTTTGACTTTCGATATCTCAGCTCTGGAAGGGTCTAGAGCCTCCATATTTGCACTCAGGTTTAAGTCTTATGGCCCTCTATCAGAATCCAGAGTTTTGAGAAGATTGGGGAAACTTTTTTTTCGCCCCAAAAAAAAACCGTAAGGGGTAACACTGTCGTTTTTTTTTTCGAGTCGAATTTTTGACTTTCGATATCTCAGCTCTGGAAGGGTCTAGAGCCTCCATATTTGCACTCAGGTTTAAGTCTCATGGCCCTCTATCAGAATCCAGAGTTTTAAGAAGATTGGGGAAACTTAATTTTTCGCCCAAAAAAAAAAAAAAACGTAAGGGGTAACACTGTCGTTGTTTTTTTTTTTCGGGTCGAATTTTTGAGTTTCGATATCTCAGCTCTGGAATGGTCTAGAGCCTCCATATTTGCACTCAGGGTTAAGTCTCATGGCCCTCTATCAGAATCCAGAGTTTTCAGAAGATTGGGGAAAAAAAATTTTCGCCCAAAAAAAAAAAAACGTAAGGGGTAACACTGTCGTTTTTTTTTTTTCGGGTCGAATTTTTGACTTTCGATATCTCAGCTCTGGAAGGGTCTAGAGCCTCCATATTTGCACTCAGGTTTAAGTCTCATGGCCCTCTATCAGAATCCAGAGTTTTGAGAAGATTGGGGAAACTTAATTTTTCGCCCAAAAAAAAAAAAAACGTAAGGGGTAACACTGTCGTTTTTTTTTTCGGGTCGAATTTTTGAGTTTCGATATCTCAGCTCTGGAATGGTCTAGAGCCTCCATATTTGCACTCAGGGTTAAGTCTCAAGGCCCTCTATCAGAATCCAGAGTTTTCAGAAGATTGGGGAAACTTTTTTTTCGCCCAAAAAAAAAAAAACGTAAGGGGTAACACTGTCGTTTTTTTTTCGGGTCGAATTTTTGACTTTCGATATCTCAGCTCTGGAAGGGTCTAGAGCCTCCATATTTGCACTCAGGTTTAAGTCTTATGGCCCTCTATCAGAATCCAGAGTTTTGAGAAGATTGGGGAAACTTTTTTTTCGCCCAAAAAAAAAAAACGTAAGGGGTAACACTGTCGTTTTTTTTTTCGGGTCGAATTTTTGACTTTCGATATCTCAGCTCTGGAAGGGTCTAGAGCCTCCATATTTGCACTCAGGTTTAAGTCTTATAGCCCTCTATCAGAATCCAGAGTTTTGAGAAGATTGGGGAAACTTTTTTTCGCCCCCCCAAAAAAAACTTAAGGGGTAATGCTGTCGTTTTTTTTTTCGGGTCGAATTTTTGACTTTCGATATCTCAGCTCTGGAAGGGTCTAGAGCCTCCACATTTGCACTCAGGTTTAAGTCTTATGGCCCTCTATAGGAATCCAGAGTTTTGAGAAGATTGGAGAAACTTTTTTTTTCGCCCCCAAAAAAAAACGTAAGGGGTAACGCTGTCATTTTTTTTTTCGAGTCGAATTTTTGACTTTCGATATCTCAGCTCTGGAAGGGTCTAGAGCCTCCATATTTGCACTCAGGTATAAGTCTCATGGCCCTCTATCAGAATCCAGAGTTTTGAGAAGATTGGGGAAACTTAATTTTTCGCCCAAAAAAAAAAACATAAGGGGTAACACTGTCGTTTTTTTTTTCGGGTCGAATTTTTGAGTTTCGATATCTCAGCTCTGGAATGGTCTAGAGCCTCCATATTTGCACTCAGGTTTAAGTCTCATGGCCCTCTATCAGAATCCAGAGTTTTGAGAAGATTGGGGAAACTTTTTTTTTGCCCCAAAGAAAAACCGTAAGGGGTAACACTGTCATTTTTTTTTTCGGGTCGAATTTTTGACTTTCAATATCTCAGCTCTGGAAGGGTCTAGAGCCTCCATATTTGCACTCAGGTTTAAGTCTTATGGCCCTCTATCAGAATCCAGAGATTTGAGAAGATTGGGCAAACTTTTTTTTCGCCCCCCCCAAAAAAAAACGTAAGGGGTAACACTGTCGTTTTTTTTTCGAGTCGAATTTTTGACTTTCGATATCTCAGCTCTGGAAGGGTCTAGAGCCTCCATATTTGCACTCAGGTTTAAGTCTCATGGCCCTCTATCAGAATCCAGAGTTTTCAGAAGATTGGGGAAACTTTTTTTTCGCCCAAAAAAAAAAAAACGTAAGGGGTAACACTGTCGTTTTTTTTTGGGTCGAATTTTTGACTTTCGATATCTCAGCTCTGGAAGGGTCTAGAGCCTCCATATTTGCACTCAGGTTTAAGTCTCATGGCCCTCTATCAGAATCCAGAGTTTTCAGAAGATTGGGGAAACTTAATTTTTCGCCCAAAAAAAAAATTTAAGGGGTAACACTGTCTTTTTTTTTTTTCGGGTCGAATTTTTGAGTTTCGATATCTCAGCTCTGGAATGGTCTAGAGCCTCCATATTTGCACTCAGGGTTAAGTCTCATGGCCCTCTATCAGAATCCAGAGTTTTCAGAAGATTGGGGAAACTTTTTTTTCGCCCAAAAAAAAAAAACGTAAGGGGTAACACTGTCCTTTTTTTTTTTCGGGTCCAATTTTTTGTCTTTCGATATCTCAGCTCTGGAAGGGTCTAGAGCCTCCATATTTGCACTCAGGTTTAAGTCTCATGGCCCTCTATCAGAATCCAGAGTTTTGAGAAGATTGGGGAAACTTAATTTTTCGCCCAAAAAACAAAAAACGTAAGGGGTAACACTGTCGTTTTTTTTTTTTTTCGGGTCGAATTTTTGAGTTTCGATAACTCAGCTCTGGAATGGTCTAGAGCCTCCATATTTGCACTCAGGGTTAAGTCTCATGGCCCTCTATCAGAATCCAGAGTTTTCAGAAGATTGGGGAAACTTTTTTTTCGCCCATAAAAAAAAACGTACGGGGTAACACTGTCGTTTTTTTTTCGGGTGGAATTTTTGACTTTCGATATCTCAGCTCTAGAAGGGTCTAAAGCCTCCATATTTGCACTCAGGTTTAAGTCTCATGGCCCTCTATCAGAATCCAGAGTTTTGAGAAGATTGGGGAAACTTTTTTTTCGCCCAAAAAAAAAAAAACGTAAGGGGTAACACTGTCGTTTTTTTTTCGGGTCGAATTTTTGACTTTCGATATCTCAGCTCTGGAAGGGTCTAAAGCCTCCATATTTGCACTCAGGTTTAAGTCTTATGGCCCTCTATCAGAATCCAGAGTTTTGAGAAGATTGGGGAAACTTTTTTTTCGCCAAAAAAAAAAAACCGTAAGGGGTAACACTGTCATTTTTTTTTCTGGTCGAATTTTTGACTTTCGAAATCTAAAGCTCTGGAAGGGTCTAGAGCCTCCATATTTGCACTCAGGTTTAAGTCTTATGGCCCTCTATCAGAATCCAGAGTTTTGAGAAGATTGGGGAAACTTTTTTTTCGCCCCAAAAAAAAAACGTAAGGGGTAACACTGTCGTTTTTTTTTTTTTTGGGTCGAATTTTTGAGTTTCGATATCTCAGCTCTGGAATGGTCTAGAGCCTCCATATTTGCACTCAGGGTTAAGTCTCATGGCCCTCTATCAGAATCCAGAGTTTTCAGAAGATTGGGGAAACTTAATTTTTCGCCCAAAAAAAAAAAAGTAAGGGGTAACACTGTCGTTTTTTTTTTTCGGGTCGAATTTTTGAGTTTCAATATCTCAGCTCTGGAATGGTCTAGAGCCTCCATATTTGCACTCAGGGTTAAGTCTCATGGCCCTCTATCAGAATCCAGAGTTTTGAGAAGATTGGGGAAACTTAATTTTTCGCCCAAAAAAAAAACCGTAAGGGGTAACACTGTCGTTTTTTTTTTTCGGGTCGAATTTTTGACTTTCGATATCTCAGCTCTGAAAGGGTCTAGAGCCTCCATATTTGCACTCAGGTTTAAGTCTTATGGCCCTCTATCAGAATCCAGAGTTTTGAGAAGATTGGGGAAACTTTTTTTTCGCCCAAAAAAAAAAAAAAAACGTAAGGGGTAACACTGTCGTTTTTTTTTTGGGTCGAATTTTTGACTTTCGATATCTCAGCTCTGGAAGGGTCTAGAGCCTCCATATTTGCACTCAGGTTTAAGTCTTATGGCCCTCTATCAGAATCCAGAGTTTTGAGAAGATTGGGGAAACTTTTTTTTCGCCCCAAAAAAAAACCGTAAGGGGTAACACTGTCATTTTTTTTTTCGGGTCGAATTTTTGACTTTCAATATCTCAGCTCTGGAAGGGTCTAGAGCCTCCATATTTGCACTCAGGTTTAAGTCTTATGGCCCTCTATCAGAATCCAGAGTTTTGAGAAGATTGGGCAAACTTTTTTTTCGCCCCCCCAAAAAAAAACGTGAGGGGTAACACTGTCGTTTTTTTTTCGAGTCAAATTTTTGACTTTCGATATCTCAGCTCTGGAAGGGTCTAGAGCCTCCATATTTGCACTCAGGTTTAAGTCTCATGGCCCTCTATCAGAATCCAGAGTTTTCAGAAGATTGGGGAAACTTAATTTTTCGCCCAAAAAAAAAATTTAAGGGGTAACACTGTCTTTTTTTTTTTTCGGGTCGAATTTTTGAGTTTCGATATCTCAGCTCTGGAATGGTCTAGAGCCTCCATATTTGCACTCAGGGTTAAGTCTCATGGCCCTCTATCAGAATCCAGAGTTTTCAGAAGATTGGGGAAACTTTTTTTTCGCCCAAAAAAAAAAAAACGTAAGGGGTAACACTGTCCTTTTTTTTTTTCGGGTCCAATTTTTTGTCTTTCGATATCTCAGCTCTGGAAGGGTCTAGAGCCTCCATATTTGCACTCAGGTTTAAGTCTCATGGCCCTCTATCAGAATCCAGAGTTTTGAGAAGATTGGGGAAACTTAATTTTTCGCCCAAAAAACAAAAAACGTAAGGGGTAACACTGTCGTTTTTTTTTTTTTCGGGTCGAATTTTTGAGTTTCGATAACTCAGCTCTGGAATGGTCTAGAGCCTCCATATTTGCACTCAGGGTTAAGTCTCATGGCCCTCTATCAGAATCCAGAGTTTTCAGAAGATTGGGGAAACTTTTTTTTCGCCCATAAAAAAAAACGTACGGGGTAACACTGTCGTTTTTTTTTCGGGTGGAATTTTTGACTTTCGATATCTCAGCTCTAGAAGGGTCTAAAGCCTCCATATTTGCACTCAGGTTTAAGTCTCATGGCCCTCTATCAGAATCCAGAGTTTTGAGAAGATTGGGGAAACTTTTTTTTCGCCCAAAAAAAAAAAAAACGTAAGGGGTAACACTGTCGTTTTTTTTTCGGGTCGAATTTTTGACTTTCGATATCTCAGCTCTGGAAGGGTCTAAAGCCTCCATATTTGCACTCAGGTTTAAGTCTTATGGCCCTCTATCAGAATCCAGAGTTTTGAGAAGATTGGGGAAACTTTTTTTTCGCCAAAAAAAAAAAACCGTAAGGGGTAACACTGTCATTTTTTTTTCTGGTCGAATTTTTGACTTTCGAAATCTAAAGCTCTGGAAGGGTCTAGAGCCTCCATATTTGCACTCAGGTTTAAGTCTTATGGCCCTCTATCAGAATCCAGAGTTTTGAGAAGATTGGGGAAACTTTTTTTTCGCCCCAAAAAAAAAACGTAAGGGGTAACACTGTCGTTTTTTTTTTTTTGGGTCGAATTTTTGAGTTTCGATATCTCAGCTCTGGAATGGTCTAGAGCCTCCATATTTGCACTCAGGGTTAAGTCTCATGGCCCTCTATCAGAATCCAGAGTTTTCAGAAGATTGGGGAAACTTAATTTTTCGCCCAAAAAAAAAAAAGTAAGGGGTAACACTGTCGTTTTTTTTTTTCGGGTCGAATTTTTGAGTTTCAATATCTCAGCTCTGGAATGGTCTAGAGCCTCCATATTTGCACTCAGGGTTAAGTCTCATGGCCCTCTATCAGAATCCAGAGTTTTGAGAAGATTGGGGAAACTTAATTTTTCGCCCAAAAAAAAAACCGTAAGGGGTAACACTGTCGTTTTTTTTTTTCGGGTCGAATTTTTGACTTTCGATATCTCAGCTCTGAAAGGGTCTAGAGCCTCCATATTTGCACTCAGGTTTAAGTCTTATGGCCCTCTATCAGAATCCAGAGTTTTGAGAAGATTGGGGAAACTTTTTTTTCGCCCAAAAAAAAAAAAAAACGTAAGGGGTAACACTGTCGTTTTTTTTTTGGGTCGAATTTTTGACTTTCGATATCTCAGCTCTGGAAGGGTCTAGAGCCTCCATATTTGCACTCAGGTTTAAGTCTTATGGCCCTCTATCAGAATCCAGAGTTTTGAGAAGATTGGGGAAACTTTTTTTTCGCCCCAAAAAAAAACCGTAAGGGGTAACACTGTCATTTTTTTTTTCGGGTCGAATTTTTGACTTTCAATATCTCAGCTCTGGAAGGGTCTAGAGCCTCCATATTTGCACTCAGGTTTAAGTCTTATGGCCCTCTATCAGAATCCAGAGTTTTGAGAAGATTGGGCAAACTTTTTTTTCGCCCCCCCAAAAAAAAACGTAAGGGGTAACACTGTCGTTTTTTTTTCGAGTCAAATTTTTGACTTTCGATATCTCAGCTCTGGAAGGGTCTAGAGCCTCCATATTTGCACTCAGGTTTAAGTCTCATGGCCCTCTATCAGAATCCAGAGTTTTAAGAAGTTTGGGGAAACTTAATTTTTCGCCCAAAAAAAAAAAACCGTAAGGGGTAACACTGTCGTTTTTTTTTTTTCGGGTCGAATTTTTGAGTTTCGATATCTCAGCTCTGGAATGGTCTAGAGCCTCCATATTTGCACTCAGGGTTAAGTCTCATGGCCCTCTATCAGAATCCAGAGTTTTCAGAAGATTGGGGAAACTTTTTTTTCGCCCATAAAAAAAAACGTACGGGGTAACACTGTCGTTTTTTTTTCGGGTGGAATTTTTGACTTTCGATATCTCAGCTCTAGAAGGGTCTAAAGCCTCCATATTTGCACTCAGGTTTAAGTCTCATGGCCCTCTATCAGAATCCAGAGTTTTGAGAACATTGGGGAAACTTTTTTTTCGCCCAAAAAAAAAAAACGTAAGGGGTAACACTGTCGTTTTTTTTTCGGGTCGAATTTTTGACTTTCGATATCTCAGCTCTGGAAGGGTCTAAAGCCTCCATATTTGCACTCAGGTTTAAGTCTTATGGCCCTCTATCAGAATCCAGAGTTTTGAGAAGATTGGGGAAACTTTTTTTTCGCCCAAAAAAAAAACCGTAAGGGGTAACACTGTCGGTTTTTTTTTCTGGTCGAATTTTTGACTTTCGAAATCTAAAGCTCTGGAAGGGTCTAGAGCCTCCATATTTGCACTCAGGTTTAAGTCTTATGGCCCTCTATCAGAATCCAGAGTTTTGAGAAGATTGGGGAAACTTTTTTTTCGCCCCAAAAAAAAAACGTAAGGGGTAACACTGTCGTTTTTTTTTTTTTTGGGTCGAATTTTTGAGTTTCGATATCTCAGCTCTGGAATGGTCTAGAGCCTCCATATTTGCACTCAGGGTTAAGTCTCATGGCCCTCTATCAGAATCCAGAGTTTTCAGAAGATTGGGGAAACTTAATTTTTCGCCCAAAAAAAAAAAGTAAGGGGTAACACTGTCGTTTTTTTTTTTCGGGTCGAATTTTTGAGTTTCAATATCTCAGCTCTGGAATGGTCTAGAGCCTCCATATTTGCACTCAGGGTTAAGTCTCATGGCCCTCTATCAGAATCCAGAGTTTTGAGAAGATTGGGGAAACTTAATTTTTCGCCCAAAAAAAAAACCGTAAGGGGTAACACTGTCGTTTTTTTTTTCGGGTCGAATTTTTGACTTTCGATATCTCAGCTCTGAAAGGGTCTAGAGCCTCCATATTTGCACTCAGGTTTAAGTCTTATGGCCCTCTATCAGAATCCAGAGTTTTGAGAAGATTGGGGAAACTTTTTTTTCGCCCAAAAAAAAAAAAAACGTAAGGGGTAACACTGTCGTTTTTTTTTTGGGTCGAATTTTTGACTTTCGATATCTCAGCTCTGGAAGGGTCTAGAGCCTCCATATTTGCACTCAGGTTTAAGTCTTATGGCCCTCTATCAGAATCCAGAGTTTTGAGAAGATTGGGGAAACTTTTTTTTCGCCCCAAAAAAAAACCGTAAGGGGTAACACTGTCATTTTTTTTTTCGGGTCGAATTTTTGACTTTCAATATCTCAGCTCTGGAAGGGTCTAGAGCCTCCATATTTGCACTCAGGTTTAAGTCTTATGGCCCTCTATCAGAATCCAGAGTTTTGAGAAGATTGGGCAAACTTTTTTTTCGCCCCCCCAAAAAAAAACGTAAGGGGTAACACTGTCGTTTTTTTTTTCGAGTCAAATTTTTGACTTTCGATATCTCAGCTCTGGAAGGGTCTAGAGCCTCCATATTTGCACTCAGGTTTAAGTCTCATGGCCCTCTATCAGAATCCAGAGTTTTAAGAAGTTTGGGGAAACTTAATTTTTCGCCCAAAAAAAAAAACCGTAAGGGGTAACACTGTCGTTTTTTTTTTTTCGGGTCGAATTTTTGAGTTTCGATATCTCAGCTCTGGAATGGTCTAGAGCCTCCATATTTGCACTCAGGGTTAAGTCTCATGGCCCTCTATCAGAATCCAGAGTTTTCAGAAGATTGGGGAAACTTTTTTTTCGCCCATAAAAAAAAACGTACGGGGTAACACTGTCGTTTTTTTTTTCGGGTGGAATTTTTGACTTTCGATATCTCAGCTCTAGAAGGGTCTAAAGCCTCCATATTTGCACTCAGGTTTAAGTCTCATGGCCCTCTATCAGAATCCAGAGTTTTGAGAAGATTGGGGAAACTTTTTTTTCGCCCAAAAAAAAAAAACGTAAGGGGTAACACTGTCGTTTTTTTTTCGGGTCGAATTTTTGACTTTCGATATCTCAGCTCTGGAAGGGTCTAAAGCCTCCATATTTGCACTCAGGTTTAAGTCTTATGGCCCTCTATCAGAATCCAGAGTTTTGAGAAGATTGGGGAAACTTTTTTTTCGCCCAAAAAAAAAACCGTAAGGGGTAACACTGTCGGTTTTTTTTTCTGGTCGAATTTTTGACTTTCGAAATCTAAAGCTCTGGAAGGGTCTAGAGCCTCCATATTTGCACTCAGGTTTAAGTCTTATGGCCCTCTATCAGAATCCAGAGTTTTGAGAAGATTGGGGAAACTTTTTTTTCGCCCCCCCAAAAAAAAACGTAAGGGGTAACACTGTCGTTTTTTTTTTTTTTTGGGTCGAATTTTTGAGTTTCGATATCTCAGCTCTGGAATGGTCTAGAGCCTCCATATTTGCACTCAGGGTTAAGTCTCATGGCCCTCTATCAGAATCCAGAGTTTTCAGAAGATTGGGGAAACTTAATTTTTCGCCCAAAAAAAAAAAAGTAAGGGGTAACACTGTCGTTTTTTTTTTTCGGGTCGAATTTTTGAGTTTCAATATCTCAGCTCTGGAATGGTCTAGAGCCTCCATATTTGCACTCAGGGTTAAGTCTCATGGCCCTCTATCAGAATCCAGAGTTTTGAGAAGATTGGGGAAACTTAATTTTTCGCCCAAAAAAAAAAACGTAAGGGGTAACACTGTCGTTTTTTTTTTTCGGGTCGAATTTTTGACTTTCGATATCTCAGCTCTGAAAGGGTCTAGAGCCTCCATATTTGCACTCAGGTTTAAGTCTTATGGCCCTCTATCAGAATCCAGAGTTTTGAGAAGATTGGGGAAACTTTTTTTTCGCCCAAAAAAAAAAAAAAAACGTAAGGGGTAACACTGTCGGTTTTTTTTTTGGGTCGAATTTTTGACTTTCGATATCTCAGCTCGGGAAGGGTCTAGAGCCTCCATATTTGCACTCAGGTTTAAGTCTTATGGCCCTCTATCAGAATCCAGAGTTTTGAGAAGATTGGGGAAACTTTTTTTTCGCCCCAAAAAAAAACCGTAAGGGGTAACACTGTCATTTTTTTTTTCGGGTCGAATTTTTGACTTTCAATATCTCAGCTCTGGAAGGGTCTAGAGCCTCCATATTTGCACTCAGGTTTAAGTCTTATGGCCCTCTATCAGAATCCAGAGTTTTGAGAAGATTGGGCAAACTTTTTTTTCGCCCCCCCAAAAAAAAACGTAAGGGGTAACACTGTCGTTTTTTTTTTTTCGAGTCGAATTTTTGACTTTTTCTATATCTCAGCTCTGGAAGGGTCTAGAGCCTCCATATTTGCACTCAGGTTTAAGTCTCATGGCCCTCTATCAGAATCCAGAGTTTTAAGAAGTTTGGGGAAACTTAATTTTTCGCCCAAAAAAAAAAACCGTAAGGGGTAACACTGTCGTTTTTTTTTTTTCGGGTCGAATTTTTGACTTTCGATATCTCAGCTCTGGAAGGGTCTAGAGCCTCCATATTTGCACTCAGGTTTAAGTCTCATGGCCCTCTATCAGAATCCAGAGTTTTCAGAAGATTGGGGAAACTTAATTTTTCGCCCAAAAAAAAAAAAAAAAAACGTAAGGGGTAACACTGTCGTTTTTTTTTTCAGGTCGAATTTTTGAGTTTCGATATCTCAGCTCTGGAATGGTCTAGAGGCTCCATATTTGCACTCAGGGTTAAGTCTCAAGGCCCTCTATCAGAATCCAGAGTTTTCAGAAGATTGGGGAAACTTTTTTTTCGCCCAAAAAAAAAAAACGTAAGGGGTAACACTGTCGTTTTTTTTTCGGGTCGAATTTTTGACTTTCGATATCTCAGCTCTGGAAGGGTCTAGAGCCTCCATATTTGCACTCAGGTTTAGGTCTTATGGCCCTCTATCAGAATCCAGAGTTTTGAGAAGATTCGGGAAACTTTTTTTTCGCCCAAAAAAAAAAAACGTAAGGGGTAACACTGTCGTTTTTTTTTTCGAGTCGAATTTTTGACTTTCGATATCTCAGCTCTGGAAGGGTCTAGAGCCTTCATATTTGCACTCAGGTTTAAGTCTTATAGCCCTCTATCAGAATCCAGAGTTTTGAGAAGATTGGGGAAACTTTTTTTTCGCCCCCCAAAAAAAAACTTAAGGGGTAATACTGTCGTTTTTTTTTTCGGGTCGAATTTTTGACTTTCGAAATCTCAGCTCTGGAAGGGTCTAGAGCCTCCATATTTGCACTCAGGTTTAAGTCTCATGGCCCTCTATCAGAATCCAGAGTTTTGAGAAGATTGGGAAAACTTAATTTTTCGCCCAAAAAAAAAAACATAAGGGGTAACACTGTC
The DNA here is from genome assembly GCF_988280905.1 of Pimephales promelas. Taxonomy (NCBI): domain Eukaryota; kingdom Metazoa; phylum Chordata; class Actinopteri; order Cypriniformes; family Leuciscidae; genus Pimephales; species Pimephales promelas. The sequence goes on along the minus strand of NC_142790.1, from coordinate 16,728,344 downwards.
GTTTTTTTTTTCGGGTCGAATTTTTGACTTTCGATATCTCAGCTCTGGAATGGTCTAGAGCCTCCATATTTGCACTCAGGGTTAAGTCTCATGGCCCTCTATCAGAATCCAGAGTTTTGAGAAGATTGGGGAAACTTTTTTTTCGCCCCAAAAAAAAACCGTAAGGGGTAACACTGTCATTTTTTTTTTCGGGTCGAATTTTTGACTTTCAATATCTCAGCTCTGGAAGGGTCTAGAGCCTCCATATTTGCACTCAGGTTTAAGTCTTATGGCCCTCTATCAGAATCCAGAGTTTTGAGAAGATTGGGCAAACTTTTTTTTCGCCCCCCCCAAAAAAAAACGTAAGGGGTAACACTGTCGTTTTTTTTTCGAGTCGAATTTTTGACTTTCGATATCTCAGCTCTGGAAGGGTCTAGAGCCTCCATATTTGCACTCAGGTTTAAGTCTCATGGCCCTCTATCAGAATCCAGAGTTTTCAGAAGATTGGGGAAACTTAATTTTTCGCCCAAAAAAAAAATTTAAGGGGTAACACTGTCGTTTTTTTTTCGGGTCGAATTTTTGAGTTTCGATATCTCAGCTCTGGAATGGTCTAGAGCCTCCATATTTGCACTCAGGGTTAAGTCTCATGGCCCTCTATCAGAATCCAGAGTTTTCAGAAGATTGGGGAAACTTTTTTTTCGCCCCAAAAAAAAAAACCGTAAGGGGTAACACTGTCGTTTTTTTTCGGGTCGAATTTTTGACTTTCGATATCTCAGCTCTGGAAGGGTCTAGAGCCTCCATATTTGCACTCAGGTTTAAGTCTTATGGCCCTCTATCAGAATCCAGAGTTTTGAGAAGATTGGGCAAACTTTTTTTTCGCCCCCCCCAAAAAAAAACGTAAGGGGTAACACTGTCGTTTTTTTTTCAAGTCGAATTTTTGACTTTCGATATCTCAGCTCTGGAAGGGTCTAGAGCCTCCATATTTGCACTCAGGTTTAAGTCTCATGGCCCTCTATCAGAATCCAGAGTTTTCAGAAGATTGGGGAAACTTAATTTTTCGCCCAAAAAAAAAATTTAAGGGGTAACACTGTCGTTTTTTTTTTCGGGTCGAATTTTTGAGTTTCGATATCTCAGCTCTGGAATGGTCTAGAGCCTCCATATTTGCACTCAGGGTTAAGTCTCATGGCCCTCTATCAGAATCCAGAGTTTTCAGAAGATTGGGGAAACTTTTTTTTCGCCCAAAAAAAAAAAAACCGTAAGGGGTAACACTGTCGTTTTTTTTCGGGTCGAATTTTTGACTTTCGATATCTCAGCTCTGGAAGGGTCTAGAGCCTCCATATTTGCACTCAGGTTTAAGTCTCATGGCCCTCTATCAGAATCCAGAGTTTTGAGAAGATTGGGGAAACTTAATTTTTCGCCCAAAAAAAAACAAAACGTAAGGGGTAACACTGTCGTTTTTTTTTTTTCGGGTCGAATTTTTGAGTTTCGATATCTCAGCTCTGGAATGGTCTAGAGCCTCCATATTTGCACTCAGGGTTAAGTCTCATGGCAAAAAAATATTTTTTTGTGTGTGTGGCTCAGCGCTGGCCAACGCGCGAGAACAAGTTTGAATTTATCAGCTGATCACATGATGCACTGACCATTCTAATCACACCGGTGTGATCGTACACGTGAAAGGGTTAATGACAGTATTTTTGTTTACCAAAGTTACCTACTGCAGCTTTAATATCTGCAAACTCTTTATTTTAATGCTCCACAAACATACATTCTACTTAGTTAAGTAACTGTTAACTTATTCTAATAACCCTAGCCTAACAGTCTACTAATACTCTAAGGAGAGTTAGTTGACATGTAGTAGCAATGTTACTTATAGGATGTCTAGTTGCTGGACCATCTTGGATTTTAAATATTTTCGAAAATGATATGCTCAACAAGACTGCAATTATTTATTCTAAAGTAGAATTTTCAGCATCATTACTTCAGAGTCACATAAATGCATCCTTTTAAAATCTTTTCTTACCCCAAACTCTTGAACAGTAGTGTACATTTTTAATTTATTACTTAATACCTATTATTTAATACTAATGTTTAATTTCTTTATAATTAACAACTATACACAAAAATTCAATAAACATTTAATTAATAAACATTTTTATGATTGAAAACATTCTTATTTTATTCAAAGGTTTTTAAAAGCTTTCCAATGTAATCACAATCTAATGAACATTGCACATTGCTTCTTAATGACCAGCTGTCACTGATTCATCTTTGTTTATTGATTTAGTGCCCATTCTTCATGTGTGAATGATTAGATTTATGCCATGAACTGTATATTATCGCACACAGCAGTGTAGTGGGTTGTTCAAATGCATGCTGATTGATTAAAAAAAGCATGTTATGCTGTACATGCCATCTTACACAGGTGGCAAATTCCTCTATTCAGCACAATTCGTAAGAAGTGTGCTTTTGCACAGCAGAGATCTTTATAATATTTCCATTTTCCTCTCACGGAAGGCGCACGCTCTTCTCATTGACTCTTCAACCTAAACACCGTCCTTCAACATGGTGATGCACTCAATTTATTCATTGGAGAAAAAAAAAGCAGCATTCTGCTGAATTTGTATTTCTGAGGGAAGCTGATGAGGAGGGGGAACATTCACTATATCAGTCTAACATCTCAACAATGGGAATGCCACAATGATGAACGAGACAGAGGTTTTAAGGCTGGCTGCCTCAGAGCCAGATACATCAGCATCTGAAGCTGGCTCAAAACATTTTTTCACTGATTAGGGACGCAAATATCTCGCCATTATAGCCAATAATCTTTTTGTATGTGTTCATATGTTCAAATTTCCTGCTTGTGTCTTGTGAAATTGGGTAACAGTAAAAACACAGGTTATTCACATATGAAAACTGATGATTTTGACAGCTTGACAGAGTATTGAAGCACCCAACTGCCTGTGGTGTCCAGGCAGATTAACTCATCTCTCTCCCAGCAGATGGACACATCATTTCCCTAATAATACATGTCTCCAGACCACATGGACCTATACACACGCTTTCAATCCAACCCTCAAAAGCATTAGCTAAAAAGGAGCCATGGAGAAAAAAAAAAGGAATTCAGTGGTGCCCAAATAGCAAGATGCAAAATGTATTTTTCTAACATTGATTTCAGCAGTGAGTGGTTTACATGAGTAGAACAAATGTGTGTTTAAAAGAATAGTTCAAAAATAAAAAATAAATAAATCTGTAAATATTTCCCAAATCTGTATGGTAGTTTTAGTTAAACAAAAATGAGTATTTACTATAGAGCAGAACGTCCAAGACATTTAGCTTTTTATCATACACTGAATCTTAACTTAAATGTGGTCTTTTCCTCACACAAAGCTATTAAAGAGCTTCTGAAGACTTAGAAAAAAGTCAAACAAACTACTTTTATGATAATTGTATGGTGCATGTCATCCATGCTGCAAGACTTTATATTTTAATGCTCCTATTTTGAATTTTACGGTGTACATTTTAGGACATTCTCAGACATATGAAGACAAGGCATCATGCCTCAGACTAAAAGGCTTCAGTCAAAATGGCATCGCATCTCAGACTGAAAAGCTTCAGGTCTCAGGAAAAACAATGTCAGGTGTCAGGTCTCGTACAATTAGGCATCAGATGAAACAGCCTCAAACAAAAAGGCATCAGCGGAAGAAACGGCGTTGGACAAAACAGACTCTGACAAAAAGGCAGCAGACGAAATGGCATCAGACAAAAAGGCATCAGACATAAAGGCATCGGACGAAACGGCGTCGGACAAAACAGACTCTGACAAAAAGGCAGCAGATGAAATGGCATCAGACGAAATGGCATCAGACAAAAAGGCATCAGACATAAAGGCATCGGACGAAACGGCATCAGACGAAACAGCCTCAAACAAAAAGGCATCAAACATAAAAAAAGGCATCAGGCATCGGACGAAACGGCATCAGACAAAACGGAATCGGACGAAACGGCATCGGACGAAACGGCCTCTGACAAAAAGGTATCAGACATAAAGGCATCGGACGAAATGGCATCAGACAAACAGCCTTTGACAAAAAGCCATTAGACAAAGGCATCGGACGAAACAGCACCAGACGAAAAGGCACCGGACGAAACGGCCTCGGACAAAAAGGCATCAGACGAAACAGCATAGGCCGAAACGTTTCTTAATGGTTGGTTAACGTAATGTCACTTTGATCTATTTTTGTATGTGGCAGGGTACGAGTATCTCAGTAGTGAGATGCGAACGCTTTGTGTTTACTGCTGTATAGGTTAGTTCGTTGACAGATTGATGTTACAGTTAATGGTCACGAACAAATTTTTTTTAGCGATTGGCAAAGATTAATATAAAGGTTAATAAAACGTTACACTGACTTCTTCTGGAGGTGCAGTAGTCGGTACCGATTCTTTTTTTCAGGAGCAGCTTCTTAGCAAAATCAGCTTTATACTAACCCTCGTTTATAAAGCAGTCTGATGAGTAATGACGTTGCTCGTGGGGAATATTAATTTCGAAAACAAAACTCAGCCACTGCGTCTTCAGCGGTTCAGATTTAGGAACATCAAAATTACTGTTCATTATTAAACCCAAGAACATAACAACACAATCGCTTAGACGCCATTCTGCTGCAGTGTACCAACAATAGCGGACTATGATGACAGCTTGCTCAGTGCGGGTCTGTGTTGAAACGTGTTGAAGTCTCGTTTATTGCTGCTGTCAAACAATAACCGTGGGAGGGGCGTCCGATTCATTGACGTCACAAAATCGAACGGCTCGATTTGAGACAGAGGAAAACATAAGGAGATTAAAACAAAAACACTGGATTTTTATCATTGTATGATGGTCGTGTACAGGCACTGCCAACACACATTTCAGTACAATCAACTTGTAAAAGTTCAAGTAGCATTATATGACCCCTATAAATGTAATTGAATCTGGTAAATTTGATACATATTATATAATTAAACCTCAGAGTCCTCAAAATTATACATCAATGACATGATCTTTTCACATATGAGTTACCTGCCTTACCAGCTTGACGCAGACAAGGTAGGACTACATTGCAATCAACAGATAGACTTTATAAACTAGGAAAATGTGATTACATTTGCAGATATTTTACTTGTGGAAAACTACAAGTAAATAGTTTTACATACCTGGAATACTATGCCTACATAATAAGAAATATTGCATATTTTTCTGCATCGATAAAACAAACAGTGGTTATTTGATAATCAACCATGCCTTCAGAATTTGGAGTCTTGTTTCCTTTTATTGAAAGTAATTTTGTGTTAATATGCTCTGGTTATGGCTGTTTGCATCATTTTTTTGTGTTTTTACATGATTTTTCATGGTTTTATATACTTATGCACTCTCTTTACCATTAACCTGCCAGGAACTACAGATGGAAATAAGCTTGTACAGCTAAATCTGGCACATTTACATCATGGACCTGAGTGCTCATCATGTTAATTAATGTGCATTGTTTATTTTAAAGAATAAAGACTACATGCGCCGTAAGCATATTTCACTTTAAAATGCAGTATTAATTTATTTGTTGGCATAACAGGAGAAGCATCAACATGTTTTAATAAACAAATACAGTAAGGTTTTGCTGACACAATTGTTTTAATAAGATGAATTCATGTTCATCAGCTACTTTATGCAAATCAACTCCCTATGCGGAACACAGCTTTACTAGTAATTCAAAATCACTATGGAAACCTTCCATGCTTAATTTATGTTCACTTAAAGTATTGAATTAAATCCACCAGTATGATTCCCAGCTAGACTAATGCAGCACCACATTCAAACCGTCTAACAAAACACTAATTGAGGAAGGGCAGCGGGATGTAAAAGAGCACGTAGAGCTAGTACATGCACAACAAATGTGTTGCCATATTATTGCTTTACACATTCGCCAGATTGATTTACTTTACCCAAGTGAAAGGGTCAGTGTTGCTCTTCGATTTATAAATGTACCAAATGGAGCTTCAGATGAAATCGTCACCCTCGTAAGTACGGCGAACATTTAAAGATGCTGTTTTAACTGATCTGTGGAGTGGGAAAGAGCTCTTTCTTACCTTGGTAATTGCAGATGTCTCCCACGCTGTTCTGACGTGTGATGTGGTGCCAGTAAGCGCTTCGCGGGAGAGATATCGACTTTGTTAATGTGTTCTCGTTTGAAAGAGTCTGTGAGGCAGAGCAGAAAATCATTGGGTTACATTGGTTATATTTCCAGTCAAATTATGCGGAAAGGCCTTGCACTGAGAAGATTTCAAAGACCGAAACTCACAGTAAACAGCATTAGGCTGTTTTGACCAAAGATGACAGGTGGAGTGTGATGTCATTACAGCCTCTTTTCGCAGCATTTTAAGAGAATTTCGTAAATTCGAACAAATAATACTCGTAGCGGGTCTCTAGATCAAGATTTCAGAGCAAGCAGCATTTTTTGGCAAGGGTCCTGAATGCGAGATCTGAGCGGAGGGCCATATGGTCAAGTCTCATCAGCCTCCACTGAAGGCCTTAGAGATGACAGCACAGATTCACTGCCAGCCAGATTTAAATAGTGCAGGAAATACCATCCGCACCACACGACTGAACGATTCATCAACCTCGCTAGCTTCAGGAGGTTACAGAGAAATAACCAAAATGTGATTTCAGTGATATGCTGACAATAAAAATGACAAGATCACATTTCAAGGCATCACTGTTTAGACGCAGAAAGCTTTGAATGATGAAAAACTCTTGAGGCTGTTATTTCTGTTGTTATATTGCATCTCTAATCCATTTACATGTAGATGCTTTCATCCAAAGTGACTTCAGTTGCAGCTGAAGATATTCATTTTATCAGTATATGTGCTTGGGAATCAAAGGGAATCTTGACCTTGATTTTGCTAATAACGTGATACTTTATAGGAACACATAAGCACATCATTTTTCAAGGTATTCGACCAACAGTGTTCTGTGACCTGCGTGCTGTACAAGCAATGTGGGAAAACTTTGAAGGAATTCTAGTATTAGCATTCATTTTATTGATTTTTTATGTTTAAGATGCTTGTAGCATACAAGAATCTGAAATAATCACATATACGATACCATTCGAAAGTTGTTTTTTGCTTTCTTGAACTTTTTGAAAGCCCCTTGTGCCCATCAAGTCTGCATTTGTTTTTTGCATTTAGTTTTTTTATTTTATATATATTTTGAAAAGTAATTTATTCCTGTGATAGCTGAATTTTCAGCATCATTACTCCAGTCTTCAGTGTCACATGATCCTTCAAAAATCATGCTAATTCTAAGAAACATTTCTTATTGTAGATGTTAAAAACAGTTTTGCTGCTAAATTATTATTATTTATTTATTTAGGAAACCGTGATGCAGCATTGTCACTTTTATCAATTTAATGTCCTTTCTAAATAAAAAATCTTACTGACCCCCACATTTAGACAGTAATTAATTTTTAAGTATTTAAAAATATTTTTAATTAATCTATGGTGATTGAATCCATAGTTTTTCCAGTAACTGTCAAAAGTTAAAAAAGATAAGAAGTAATACTCTGCATTTTCTGTGCTCATGGAGGTTATCATTATTATTATTATTTTATCAATGCAAAATGAATAAAGAACGCCAGAATCCCTCCAATTTGATCACTACAATTAAGACTCAGTTGTGAAATATGCTTGTACTAATATTACACAATAATACACACAGCAAATTGAGACCCCAAGAATGCCGGGTACTCTGCACTGCCGTTTGGCCCGTAGGCGCACATGACAGTGAGAGACGTATCCCCGACCAGAAGGCGCAGGGAAGCAACCCTCTCGATTACCGGGGTGAACTCCAACATATGACGGCTGAGCTTGGTGTCTATAAGCAAACCCACACCAGCCCACCACCTCTCACCATGGACAACTCCAGAGTGGTAAAGAGTCCATCCTCTCTCAAGGATGTGTGGTTCCAGAGCCCAAGCCATGCTCTCAACCTTGCGCTCAGGCTCCTTCCCCGCCAGTCAGGTGACCTTCCACATACCTAGAGCTCATTTCCATGTCCAGGGATCAGGTTGTCGAGGCCCACGCCTTTGGATCCACAAAGCACCAGCCCCTTATGGTCTTTCCTGCAGGTGGTGAGCCCATGGGAGACGGCCCCATGTCGCTCTTTCAGGCTGAGCCCAGCCAGACCCCATGAGGAGAGGGGTCACCAGGCGCTTGAATACAAGCCCCAACCCCAGGCCTGGCTCCAGGATGAGGCCCTGGCTGTGCCATGCCATGCGACGTCACAGTACTCGATTTTAACTCCATCACAAAGGATTTTTAACCCTTTGTTATAAAATTCTAAAGAAGAAATGCCTTTTTGCCCCAGTTTGCCCTATAGAGTTTTGAGATGTGAAGTTTTACTATACCTGTGAGCTCTTCTCCATCTCCATCATCATACGTTCATGTTGCTCAGCGATGGACAGTGTGGCAGAGTGAACTCTCTGATAGATCATCTCACCTTCTCTGGTCTGGAACGTGAACAAACCCTCCCCTGTATCACACATCCTGTAAAAGCACAACACACATGCACACACACACACACATCTAACCATTATTGCTTCCATTAGATTTCAGTACACTCACACACTTCTTGTAATAGGCTGAACAGAAGAAGTACACTTTAAGGGCAGCCTGTAAGAAAGCTTATGTTAAACGTGGAGCACCTTCATGAATCAGCAAACCAATATGCAGAGCAGCAGAATCAGGACTATTGGATTTAGGATGAAAACATCTTCTCAGACAAAAGCACACCCAACTAGAATCGAATGGCGTTCACACACCTCCCGGACTCAAATGTGAACCAGGTTGAGTCTCTGCCGTATCTCCTCAGGGAGTTGAGCGGCCACATGACCAGCTTGACTCTGGCATTATGGACGTCCCAAAGGTAGATGTTTTCATGGGTGATCTGCATTGTGCACTCTCCATAGATATCCAGGTTTGGGGTAGGCATCAAGTAAACATTAAATCTCTCTGGGAAAAAAAAGGAATAAAAAGAATAGAAGTCATAAGTACTGCAGATTGGGGGTTTGTTGAGATAAAAAAAATTAAAAAACACAAATTAAAGCAAATAAATGTTAAAAGACTGGATGTTTGTTGATTTGAGAAATAAATAAATAAATAAATAAAAACAATTAATGGTTTACTTATTAAATAAACAAGAAATTTTAGACTTAACAAAACTTAATTTGTTCTTATACAAAATTATTTATAAATATGTTTTAATTATTTGGCATTAACAACACAAATAATGTGACCAGACTGGGGGTTTGTTGATTATGAATACAGATAAAATAAATAACTATAACCACTAAAATGTACATTTTAGTTTTTTTTTTTTTAAATGTGATCTTAGAAATGGGATTTATACACTTTTCAATTAATTTGCTTTAACAACATCCAAATACAAGACAAGACAGGGGGGTTGTTAATAAAAAAATATATAATAATAATTTAAATAAAGGTAATTAAAAAAAACAAAAAAAGACAATTAACCATTAAAAAAGAACACTTCTTTAGATCTTACAAAAATAATTTAAATACCTATTTAATTATTTTGCATTAACAACATGCAAATAAATTGACAAGACTGGGGGATTATTGATTTGATAAAAAAAAATGTATGTATAATAAATTGAATAAATAAACAAACAAACAAACAAACAAACAAACAAACAATTAAAATCATTAAAATATCAATTTTAGACTTTAAAAAACTTAATTATATTTTATAAAAATTGTTTATATACATTTTAATAATTTTTCATTAACAACATGCAAGTAATGTGACAAGAAAAAAAAAAATATATATATTATTATTAAGACTGGGGGATTGTTGATAAATAAATAAAATATATTCATAAAAAAATCATGAAATCAATTTATACAATTAAAACTATTTAAATAAAATACTTAATTTCCTCTCATAAAATGATTTATATATGCTTTAATAAATGAATTATATATGCTTTAATGCTGTATAGTATATGCTACCAAGTAAAACAGGATATTTAATGTGAGAAAAAAAAGTAGAATAGGACCTGACTTTTTTTTTTTCATTGGGAATTGATTAAATCACTTAAAGTGGCCATTTTTTGCCAGAATGGAGCCATGAAGCTAAAGCTGAAGGGGTTGAGGTTGTCAGAAAATGTTGGACTATTTTGCAGTAACGTTATTTAATATATTTTGATTCAAGCACAGATGAAGCTCACCCAACAAACCTAGGGATTTATATTACGTAGGTTGACAAAACTAAGTGGTTTCTTTAAGTAAATGACTCATAGAAGTTTGTGTGGAAGAAAATTCATAACAGGGTAAACAATTTCTTTAACAGATATGAAAAGGTTGCCGGCTGCTGTTTGATTGGCATTTCTTTTAATAATAATTACATTTGCTTAAAAAAGGGCAACCACTGTGGCGGTACAGTCCATTCAGCTGTCATATTTACAGACATCTAAAACAGCTTGGGTAAATGCAGCTTTTATTTGCGCTGCTGATAGATCCTGCTCTGCCTAAAGATGACAGAGAATTAAAGGGTACGGATGGAGAGCGAGAGAACATCTTAACAGAGCCATCTAGCATGATTATTATTTTTCCGACGGACTATTTTGCAGATGCAGCTCTTGCAGTGCACAAAGGTCAACAGATTGTTGCCATAGAGCCTCAGCCGAGCCAACCGTGGCTGGAGTAACCACACCATCTCAATTAGCTTCGAAAAGACAAGGGTGCACTTCATAATCCAAATTAATAGTGCCTAATTATACCTAATGCTTCAAAATAAGCTATGTGTCTCTCCGGAGGAAGAGGCATTGTAATGTGGGGTCTATTTTAGGGATTGTGAAAATTAACTCTGATTTAATTATCGCAGCCCGCCGTTAGAGGGTCTAATTGAAACGCAAAATGGCAAACTCTCCGCTCGTTATTTCTCAGCTGTCGAATAGCTCAGAAACGATCATTTCGCTGACCTCCAGCTGATATAATCATATACATATTGCGCTCTCGTATGAAAACAAATCAATATTTGCCTGTCATTTGATTGAAAAAAAAAATATGATGATCACGGCACGGTGTCTGACGCAGCGTAATGCTCGAATGCTTTAGCAGCACTACGAGATGAACTGATATTGATTTTTGGAATTATGCTTAAAAAAACACTCAGATAAACACAGTCACAAGTCAGATCTCAGACTGAAAGTTGCCTTAAAAAGCAGTCAGTGGAACATAAAAAGAAGATATTTTGAAGAATATTGGTAACCAAACTGTTTTGGTTACTATTGACTTCAATTGTATGAAATAAATAGACATTAGACAAATAAACATCTTCTTTAATGTTCTACAAAAAAAAGAAAGTCATCCGGGTTTGAAGTTTCTTTTTAAAACTATCCCTTTTTAATATCCATTAATCTCATCTCATTATTTATGCAATTGCAAATGCATTCACACCACCTCTGATCTGAAATAAACAGTCTGTAGATGTATCTAAATACTAATTCAGAAAAGAAAGAAAAACCATGGCTGCTGTAGCGTAAAAAATTACGTGCAATAAATTCTATGTTGAAACAAATAAAATATTTTTTTCTATAGCTACTTTTTGTCTATTTCATGCTTCTCATTTAACACATTAATGACTTTGGGGGTCATTTCTCAGCCACATTTGATATGCGATTAATTTGTTAAAAATTCGAATTGCTTGACAGCCTTTATACATTTTTAGTGATAATTTTATTTGTTTATATACATAAACATAGGCTATATACGTATATGTTATATATGAGCAAGGATGAGCATGTGAACAATCAGTGGTTAAAATTCATCCTTACATACCACAGCAGAGTCCAATGTAGGATTCGCAAACTGCTTGCTTTTGAAAGATACTTAATTTTGAGTTTTATATTGTGTTGGTTAACTCACATTATTACTGTCTTACTTCTGCCATTCAGTTGTGGGCCACTATTACTTAAAACTATTAATGCAGATTGTCAGTTGTTCTCTCTAATTTGAGGAAAGATTGAGCGTGGAGCAAGATTTGTTTTACCAACGTTTATGTTTCATCAGTCATTCACACTAGAGCTCAGCTAATGTATGCACTGTTATTGATACAATTTCCGCATGTTCACCGCAATAAACTTGAAAATTCTCTGTAAATAAATAAGTACGAGTAAAATAATCTGTTTGTTGATGGAGATGGACATGCTCTTGATGGTGAGGAATTACAGTGCAACATCTTATAATGTACCTCAAACTCAGTAGCACATCACTGACAAACGTCCTGCTCGAGTCGTGCTTGCGATGGAGGTTCGGGTGGAACCACTACATGTTTCTACACATTATAATATAAATAACCTGAAAATACTACGTAGTTTACAACACACATGAATTGTTTGTTCATGTTACTTCACAGTGCATTAAAGGAGCCATATGCAAGATATGCAGTTTTTGTGGCCAAATCTGGTACTGCAATCACTTGCAAATTACTGTAGAGCGGTGTATGTATAAACATTTAAAAAGACATTTAAAAGCGGGTGTTAAACATCTAAAAAGAGAGCAATCCATCATGGTTGTTTAAAACGATAAGCTTTAAGCTGTGTAGTCAGTAAGTCGTTTCCCATCGTGCTTTTGATCAGACTGCAGAATCCGACACTTGCGCCTTGCGGTCGTGAGAGTTTTTTGACATACATCTGCGTGACATCAGAGCAAGTCAGACCGCACTCGGACACATTTCTAACCGACATACATCTCGTGCTTATCACCGGTAATCGGTTCAGCACAGATTTTGCTCATCTCAAACAAGCCTATTGTTGATCAGCAGGCGGTCTTTTGTGGATGTTCGAACGCACATGAACGTTTACACTACGAAAGCAGTCGAAGGAGTTTTCCACTACCACTGGACAAGCTTAAAACATTTTACTCTTTTTTATCTTAATACCAGGTGTAAATAAGGCCTTACTGGCAGGAAAGTGTTTTTTTGTTTTTTGCAGAGGTGCTATGTATTCATCCAACTTTCTTCAGCGTCATAATCTCATCCATCTCTATGACAAGCTTCATTATGGGCCGACGCTCTGATGCACGGCAGTACCCATTAGTGCTTAGTAAAGATCCTTGGCCCGAGCAGATCATTTATAAACATGAGAACAGACCTGGAGGGACTGTGTTTAACAAACACATTTGGTCCTTGTAATAGAATCATTTAGGGAGTACAAGAGTAAAAAAAAGAAAAAAAATCACCCAAAAAGCTGGGCTCTAATTGGATACTGACCGTTCTGTTCCCTCTGCACCCCTGCTGCTAACAAGTCCGGTTCTCCCAGGCTGATGTCATTAAGTCTGCTGCCCAGACACTCCAAACACAATAACTTCCACCACTCTTCAGCCTCCAGCTCTGTGGACACACACATCCATTTCATCATGTTTATATGCAAACATACAGGAGAAGCTACTGAAGAGACAGCGGCAAACAGGGAACAAGTAGCAGAATTTACAAGATATAACACTAATGCACAAAACAAGCAATTTGCCAAGGCTATAGTGGTGATGAATGTTATTTTTCTAGTCATCGACCAGCTTAGCCTTTCTATGAATATTTATTGAATGTTTAATGTTACAAGAGATTTGTGTTTCAAAACTAAAATAGCCAGTAGTCATATCCAAACAGACAGACATACAGAAGTGACAGACAGACAGACAGGCAAGTTTATAGGTCTGGACACAGTCTAAAAATACTCGCCAAGTGCCAAATGTGAGGAAAAACCAGCTGTCAAGAATGAAGACAAAATTGTTGGACATTTTTAGGAAGCACAATGATGGAAGAAAGAAATTCATACAGGTTTCCAACAACATGACAGGTTTTCTTTTTTAGGGGAACTTTACTATTTATTACACTTACACTCATATATAAATACTATTTTATATAGTAATGTTTTTCTTTTAATATTTTTTTAGATTGCATTTTTAATTAAAAAAAATACAGCAAAACAGTAATATTATAAAATATTATTACAATTTAAAATAAACGTTTTTATTTTGAATATCTATATACCGTGTATACATTTACTGTTATTTTTTTTTTATATTAAAAATGCAATCTTGGTGAGCATAACTTCTTAGTGATTTATTTCACACAAAAAAAATCCCCCAGAAAAATCATAATTCTTCCAAACTTTTAACTGTATAGAGTGATATAAATAATGCAGAGCTCAATGCACAGTAAAAATAATATTTATGGGTGACACATTTTCTCAGTTTACACATTATTGGCAGGTGTTGCAATAGTTATTTTGGCCCCTGTTTGCACACAAAAGAAAAACACAAATAGCACTCTGTAGGAGTTGAGCATGTTGAGTAAGCCTTTGTGTATTTATGTGACTTCTTGATTTTTTTTTTTTTTCTTGGCAGGCAGTTTCATGGGATTCTTGAAAAGCTCCCGGCTAATCTAGCAGACTCTGAACAGAATCTTTCTAATGAGTAAACCTTGCAAATGAACATTCACTCAGAAGCACCTAATGCAGTTAAGCACAATGACACAAAGGGAGCACAAATTATGACTACGACAACTACAAAATGAGCTCCGTCCACACAACTTCTCCTTGTGACATGCGTTTGAAAGCTCAACATTATGCGATTATATTTGTCTAATTATGCGCCAAGTACAAGTAGTTCATGACCTGGTCGAGTTTGCGTATTCAGCAGAGCTTGTTTGAATAACAATGGCTGTCTGCTTGATGTTTCCATAAGTATATTTCAGATGTAGTAACTGAAGCTTAAAATTAATACTGTGTCTATTCACATTTTTAATTTTTTGCTTAATTGAGTAATGTGAGCAGGCACCATTCAAAATATTGAGATTTTTTTTTTTTTTTTTTTTTACTAGAATTTGTTTCAGTGCCAAATGCATCAGTGAATAAGACAAAGTCCTATCAAATAAGTTCAGATGAGTCCAAAAGCTGGAAATAAAACCACAATGCCTTGGATTATCTATAACTTTATTCAATCACACACAAAAAAAATCATTGTCTACATTGTCTCTTTTTTTAGTTTTTGCATGGCCTCTCTCCTGAGATGGTGACCTTTAAGTGTCTAAATTCACACACACACTTTTGGGCCCACTGAGTGGAAAATTGGATAAACAAATACTTTATCAGCATGGCTAACTCTTAAGTGCTCAGGCGGCTATGTGCACAAACACAAAGATGCCCAGTGGAATCACAGCAATTTACAGCACAACATCTTCACATGCTTAATGGTTCACTCAGAGCACAGGAAATGAGAAGAACTATATGATGAATAGTCAGGAGAGAGAAAATGGGTCAGGATGGATGAAAATAGATTAATGTGGCAACACCAATTTGATAATGAAAATAATCATCGATGAATTTCATCGATCTGTAAGGTCTCTGAGCCCTGCACTGAGAAGGTGAAGCCACTTTAAAGCACTGAAAAATGCATTTACATGGGAGGGGGCCAGTTTAATTACATTGTGCTGCTTTATTTTTATAAGGTGAGCATTTTCATTTAGCAAAGTAGAGCATCTTAAAAGCAAGAAAGCGATCGTTTTAAATTAACATTAACATTTATGCATGTGACCAAACAGAAGGTATACTTCTTTTTTTCCCCCCTGAAAATAAATTCAAGACCTTGGCATTGCTAATGTTATGCTCTACTGAATTTTTATATTAGGAATATCTACACTACCATTCAAAAGTTTGGGGTCAGTAAGATTTGTTGTTGTTTTTTTAAAGAAATCTAAAATGCTTACCAATTTACTGAATTTATTTGCACATATTAATATTGTGAAATATTATTCAAATGGTTTTCTATTTCAATATATATCAAAAAATGTAATTTATAGCTGTGAGGCAAAGCATAATTACTCCAGTCTTTAGGATTCTTAAATGAAGTTCAAAAGAACAGTACTTATTTTAATTAGAAATATTTTGTAACTGTCACTTTTGATCAATTTAATGCATTCATTTCATTAAAAAAATAAATAAATAAAAAATAATAATGACCCCAAAACCTTTGAACGGTTTATTATTAAACTTATATATTTTTTTATTTTATTTTAGAGCTCATTTGTTTTTGGGTGCAAAATGTATACATTATAAAACAATTAAATTTCCACATTAAGAAAATATTGAGCAAAATGTGAGATTGAAATTAACTATAAATCACAGCCCTCATAGTCAGATATGATAATTCTAAGAGAGAGGGAGACAGTGAAAGGGAAGAAAAGGGTCGGACCAGCACAAGCGTAACCCGACAGACTCAGAGGGAGGTGAGGAAGTGGAAGTGAAGGATCAAGGGAGGTCGAGTTCCTACATGTGGCGGACATGTGAGGGACACAAGCTCCATATGGCCGGAGTTAGTGGGAAAGGGGAAGTTCGAGAGGGGGCGGCTTGTGGACATGTACCTGTGCCAAAATTAAAAGAGCCACAAGGAGAGTTTAGCACACTCACACACGCGCATGAGGTCCACATTGACACAAAGGTGATTTTCTCCCAAGGACAACAAGGTGATCTAATACAGCAGGACACATTACAAACAAACAAGCACAGAAAAGTCTTTGAAAGCGTCACAGAAGCAACACCGAAGGACTGAAGACTTCATTTAAATGGCCTCAAGGCAAACCCTTGGTGTACGCCCCTATATCTCGCACAGCTCTTCATTTATGCCCTATGCCCGCACTACCCGTTTCCCATTAATATCCTGGCTCTGAAGGGAGTGGAAGAGAGTCGAGGCAGAGCTGGGGGTGGGGAGGTTATTGAGGTAAATGGATTCAGGAGAACATTCCTCGCCTCCCCCTGGCAGTGCGGAAGACCCCAGAGGTGCTAATGATATCCCAGCGGGTCCACCGTGCTGCTCACCCTGTGCAAAACCACTCCACTGCCTCTCCTTCCCGTCTTCCCCTTCTCTCATTCTCTCTCCTCTCCTATCCTACCCGGGAATTTTGCTCGACAGGAAAATGTGAAGGCAAAGGACAAATTCAGTGCTAGATTAAGATTTAGTTTTCTCTTCTTCTGCTCTAATAATGTTTTTGTGACAACATTATTGTGGATGGAATTCAGAAAGAATTATTTGGACCTGCTGTTATTATGGTTTATCAGCACAAACTCGCTAAAGAAATTATATAAAAGTCAGGTCGACTCAAAAAAAGACTGTACGTGTTTGTCTACATTTCACCGCGGATGTACTGTATGCCTGGGTATCGTTCTTTTCAGTGATCTGATAAATAACTGCTGCGATGATCACAAGAAAATGTATACAAATGTCAATTTTTCAATGAAATGCCATTCAATACTCATTACAAATAATAAATATGTTTAAAAAAGGTGTTTTCTGATGTGATTGACAATTTAAATACTCATTGTTCAGCATTTTATCTGTGCATTTACTACGTTAAACTAGATGCAGGTTATCGATTCAAAATATGATGTGAAAAAGCGGATAAAGCATATTTATTAATTTACATTTATATATATATATATTATTATATATTATATATACACACACACACACTGTGATCAAAAGAATAGCATTTATTTTAAATAAAAAATGATTTGTAATATTGTCCTTCTGGTCACATTTGATGAATTTAACGAGCCCTTACTGAATAAAACCATTAAACCATTTCTTAATAAAAAAGAAAAGAAGTCATATTGACGCCAAACTTTTAAACGGTGTTCAAAAAATCTCCCAAACAAACAAAATGTTACATTTAATCAGGGACAATAATGCTTTATTCGACCCGGTAAAATGTCGATTGTGGTAAACCCCAGAACTGAGTATTAAAACTATTCTAAATTCATTTCGCAAACAAGTTAGTGCTAACTCATCTTTGTATTCTAGATGTATTTTTTTCCCCCCTGCGAGAACACTTTGATCAGTTTTGACACTGTCGTTTTTCCACTACAAGATTTTCAGTGTGAGAGGAGAGAAAACACATGGGAAAAGACACTTTCTGCTGCCAAGCTAATGGTGAGTAAAGCATCTCATTCATATTTCAAATGCGTGTTTGTGTTTTAAGTCCTTCTTTTGTTGTTTTGTTTTCTAACTGCAGATCTGTCTGTTGCCTTTGGCCATATTCATTCTCTTAGACACAAGCTAAGACACAATTTAAAAAAAAAAAAAAAATCCCTGTATATCCCAATGGGCTCTTCTAACCTACTAGCCTTAATGTTTTCAGCACTTTCTCCAGTTTCAAGATAAGAATAAACGATTATCCCTGATTTGGGAAAATCAATACTTGTGCGTCTTGAAATATAGATTAATGAAGTCATTTTGGATACAATCCAGCACTACAACAAAGACTTTTCTCATAGCTGGAGACAATGCTTACCTGACTCACAGGCAAATGTCTTTGACGTCTCATCACAGAAAATAATTGCCACTGCGTGTTTCTTGGTCTCTCGTGGCATTCGCGTAATGTTCTTAATGTTGTGGAGCTCAGTAATCTGCGGAAGAAAAAGACAAAACTCATTACCAAAATTAACAAACTCAAGAGGAGGAGGAAACGAAGAAAGGAGGATGACATTGAGGTAATGTAGTAACTGTTATCTGAAAATGAAATGATTTGAAATTACTGCTGTGCCTGGATTTATGGAGCAATGGAGATGAGAGTTAATGCTTGCCCGCTCTATATTGTCACACTGATGACAAACACCAAAGAGCAATTGGACATTGGTAATTTAAAATAAATCTTAATGTTCATAATATTTCTATACGTTCAAGTATGTTTTAGACAGGGTTACATCATTGTGAAAACGTGCCACGGTTCCTTGTCCTTGCAATACAATGTTGTGACCTCAAAAAATGTAGTTTAGTGCATGATTTGTAAATGTGTACATTTAGACATTTGTGCAGTATCATTTGTTTGGCTTTACTAACAAAGTAAACTTGCTCAGTAGCTCACCTGGTACAGCATTGCACTTGTAATGCAGAGTGCTATAGGAGTAATAAACAAAATTTACCATAAAAGAGATCAATGACTTTTAGCAGCAAAAATGGCATGGTTGCATTGCATTATGTCACTTCTGTACACATAAAGAAGGAGTCTCGGCAAGTAGGCTATATTGTGTGTGAGGATGTTGGAGGTGGAGATTTATAGCCTTTTCTCACAGCACTTGATATAATTAAACTTATCAATTTGATGGCGGATCCAGAAAGGTAACAGTGGCTACAGAAAAAAAAAGAGGACCCATACGAAAACATGTATTTGATTGTTTAAAGGGGCACTATGCAGGAATCCCGTTTTTGTCAAACAGCGACCCCTATAGTTGCTGCGGAGTACTTGAATTTAACGTCACTGTCGTAAATACCACTCACACAGAGCGTGACATGGCGTGTTACATAGTATACAATAGTACATTGTGTTTAATTAGTTGTTTAATGAGATCTAATATATGTTGTTAGAGAGTGTTTCATGTGATTAAGTACATAGATCCGAAAATTATCCCCATGGACTTTAATGGTCCAGAGTCCAGAGGTTCTGGGTTCTGATCCCTACTAGTTGTATAGGGACACGTTTTTTGTGCATTAGGTTTTGTGATTTCACCGTAACAAATAGAGGGTCTCTCAGTCTCCGCAACGGATTGAAGCGCGCATCCGTGTGTGAAGACTGTGCGCGTCACAACAGAACACTGTATTCGTGCCACTGATCGCAGCGGCAAGCACTTTAGTCACTTGATTTCAAAAACACATTTCAGATCGCCTCTTGATCGCCGAAGCGGCCACCATTCAACCCGAAAGAAGTCATATAACCATTTCAATAACTCTGAAGCTGTTCAGTTAAGCTAAAAAAACTGCATAGAATCCCTTTAAGCGCAATGTAAGCGCAGAACTCAATTTTCTACTTAAAGCTACACTGTGTAACTCTTTTAGTTTATTCTTAGCTAAAAACACTTAGTTCTTTCAAAAATATATGTGCTCATTAATGTATATTTACTTCGTTCAAGTAATAAAGTATTCTCGTGAGTGTATAATATGCCATTGAAAATACATACGGGTAAGGGGTTCTAATGTCGGTCGCCATGTTGCCCCTCCATCTTGAAAGTACATTAGCCAAAGAGGGACATACCTGTTAATTCAAGCTTCGCCTTTCGCATTTATGTTTGAGTTAACCCTCATGGACGAGGTCGAACTGGAAGCCATGTTAATCTTGGACTACATTGGCCACCGTAGGAGTTAAAACCAAATCGGAATTGAGAGGAACAGAAACTAATATTCACTGGATGGTCATATACCTTTTCACCGCTAGATGGGGGTAAAAATCACACAGTGTATCTTTAATGGCGGCTTTATATGTGAGCACAAATCTGCAGGAATGAGTAAAATTATGAGCAATCCCACGCCGAAATTCAAGCCCTGTAACACAAACAATATTTATCCGAATATTGAATAACTAGATATTGAATCATAAAACGAGTGAGTGAAGGGAGGCAGGTTTGTGTGTCAACTCATTAAAGAGCGAGAAAGTGCAGCTGCTGGATCTATTCAGCAGAAAATTACTATTTGTAGCATTTCAGATATGCATAATTGAAAAAATATATATTCTTTAACTCTACATTGCACTTAGTTTTATATTTCAAATGCCTTTTTAAAAGACAATTGAAAAATGTTGCCTATATATAATATATATAAAATTCAACCTGCCAAAGTGGCTAGTAGGAGTGACTGCATTACACTCCACTGCTGAAATCCACCTGCATTTGGCGGGTTGACGGATGTTAATGTCAAGCCATGGTGGAATGTTATTTTCAAACACAATAGAGCATCAACCTTTTAACGCCACTCACCAAACATTGCATTTCCAGACTGACACGTTACGTACAACAACCTACCCGCTTTTAGTGCCGCTGACTGGACATTTCACTTTGAAAGTGTTGCAAAACTTGCAAGACACAACGTAGTATAATTATACAGAAATGTCAACACAGACACATATTTCTTCACGCAATGCTTTATTATACTTAAGGAGATTGGAAAATGGCCTCAAGATGACTTAAAATTGTTTAAAATAAGACAAAACAATCATCAAAATGAGCCAAAACAATTAAAAATAAAGATGCTCCATATTTTAATTCACCCATCAGCATTTTAACCCTAATCTTAAAAGTGTAATTTCTATAAAGTATCAATAATAGTAGTGTTTTATATATTACAACCACATGGACATTTTTATAATGAATATGCCTTTAGTAAAGCCAAGCTCTAAAATAATCTATGGAGGTAGAAATTGTGTAAGTAAAAATATTTTAAAAAATCTATTTTCTTATCACGAAAAACGTAAAAATCATGGGGCCTTTGAATAATTGTTTTGGTCAAAATTTAGAGTCAAGATAATGAGATAATTAGCGATATGAGTAAGCTGTCACCATACTGCAATTAGAAAGAATGAATGCTGATTTTGTTTTGTGATTGCTTGCGCTTTAATAAATTAAGCTAGCAGGGATGTGAATTTGAATACAATTTTTCATCCATGAATTAAAATATTTTCACATCCATGACAAACACTATTACCTCAGAGAAAACCAGCCTACTTACTGACAGTACAAAATAAGCACAGTCTATATTTAAAATGCTCTTCATGGTACATTTCACTTCATCTAGCATCACACTCCTCAAAAAAGTTTTTACACAAAGTTTACCAACACTTCTTCCGAGCTTTGTTAAAATAGTTAAAATGTAGTCGAGACAGCAGACACTACACCTCACCTCTCAGCTTTGCCGGTGGCATTTCTTGGTTTGAGAGTATATGATTTGCCTGTGGCAACAGGGAAGGTGTTTGAATCTGAATGTGTTTGTGTTGTGCTTGAGTGTGGGCTGAAGATTTTTCAGTCTGATGAGGGCTTTGCTCAAGCCAAGGCTTTGAAAGAACTTCTCTAGCTTTGAGAATCACAGTGAATGGATGACGCGCTGATGATGCGTCTGTTGAAGCAACTTCTGAAAACTTCTTAGCTTTCAGCAATGTGCTAGCCTCGAAAAGCCAGACCTTTGATTAGACATCAAACAGTCAGACCCACACTGCATGTTATTCTGGCCAAGCAGTCGGTCCATGACGCCTGAGGATGAGACTAGTAATGTACAGTCTAAAGAATGTTTATACAATGGTGTTGTTATTGTTAACTACCTGTATTAAAAATGGTTTTCGGTAACTGAAATAAAACTGAACTACAGTAGTGCTGGGCAACGATTATTAGTAGAACTAGAATTATAGCAGAATTATTTTGTGTGTGTTTACTGTTTATATATATATATATATATATATACATACATGTATATATTTAACAAATATTTACATGTTAACTAGCACTTAAAGGAACACGCTGACTTTCCCCCAGAGTTAGATAAGTTCATACATACCCTTTTGATCTCCGTGCGTGCTGTAACTCTGTCTGACGCACCCACCAATAGCCTAGCTTAGCACAAACACTAGATATAAATGGCTCCAGCTAGCATACTAATCCCAATAAGTGACAAAATAACACAAACATTTTCCTACAGTATTTACATGTTGTGATTTGTATAGTCACTGCGTGTACAAATAACAAGGTCATATGTGAGACAGCCATTTTTTAACCGTATCTATATTCTCAGAAGGCGAAGCACTGCTACTTGGGTGGAGGGATTGCCGCAGCACCTGAGACGCACCGTGGTGTGGAGCAGAGAGTTCTTTCAGAGTTGGAGGAGTAAATGAGTCAGCAATTAGATAGTAAAAGCATAGTTTACAATGGGTGTTCGCTGTATTGTAAAGAGCTGTGAAAGGGGAGACCAGGTAATACCATGATATTTCTTAGAAGTCCAATCAAATACACTGACCTTATGAATCAATGGCTTTCTCTAGATATAATGTTAGATCCAAACACACCTGAAGAGATCGTCAAGGACCATAGTGTTTGCTCAGTACATTTCACTGAGGACGACTATTTTGAAAAAATTGAGTTTTGCCTCACGGACCATGAAAAGTGTGCTGAAGGATACGGCGATCCCATCAATAGCACAGACAGGACAAAGTGGATCACCTGTCAGCAGGGCCTGAAATTAACACCCGACCACCTGCCAAATGCGGGTGAATTTTTCTATTGGCGGGTAACACTGTCAATCTACCTGCCACATTGGCAGGTAGCCAATGAGAATTGAGTGATTCATTAGGATTTTTACATTTCAACTAAGTCCGCCATTGCGTTTGACTTTAGCTAAAATGTGGCGGCACATTACTGAGGTAAAGAGGCCAGCTGAAACAAACAACCAACAAAAGATGAGGATGAGAAAAAGAAAAGTAAAAGAAGACATTTTAATACAAAGTGGACAATTGGCGGCAATGGCAAGGTTCGTGAGCGGCTGATTTATGACAGCGACTGTTGTTTCGGAACGTTCATGCGATCAGAAGAAGACGAGGGCCTTTTCCGACTACGTTTGGATGTGCGAGTATTAAACTGTTGGTGAGATGGGATGAGATAATGTAACACTGACGTAGCATACAGTACAATGACAGTTGCACAGATGTGTGTGCGTGTGCAACTGTGCATGTTGGGAGTTGGGAACCAGTGAGAAAATATCCGGTACCCGGTAACTTTACCAGTAATAACAATATTAATTTAGTTCATAGTTCCTAACCGCTGTAACTGAAAGCTGTCAGGATCTGTCTACGTGACTAAATCAGCCATCAACACAGCCGCGTGTGATTTGTTTACATACGAGCTGCGGTAGGTCTATCTGTTGAGTAGCCTATATACTATATAGCCTATACTATATACTGTATATGTTGTGTGAGTGTCAAAATCAATTAATAAAAAGATTTTAAAAAATGTATGTTCTTAGAGTTATTATTATTACTTGACCGCACTTAAATGTGTATTATTACAAGTGAAAGAACAATATTGTGAAATTCCCGTTTTTTTTTTCACCTTTATATAAAGGTGAAAAAAAAAACAGGAATTTCACAATATTGTTCTTTTTACCAGCCATTTTTGGCTGAGGCAAAATATGAGGCAAAAAAAAAGTGGCTGGTAAAAAGTCTCTGTGGCCGAAAAAGTTAATTTCAGGCCCTGCCTGTCAGTGTTTCATTATGTTTTAGATGACTAGCCTACTGTAACATTCACTAGTTATTTTGTCACTTATTGGGATTAGTATGCTATAGCTGAAGCCATTTACATCTAGCAAAAGTTGGCATGTTACTTTAAATAAAGTAATGCTATTAAAATCAAGTTTTCAGTGTTTTCTTATAGAAATCTGAAGTCTTCCTTTTTGGGACTTTAGCTTATTCACCATATCCCCAAGAGTTAGATAAGTCAATACATACCTTTTTCATCTCCGTGCATGCTGTAACTCTGACGCACCCACCGCTAGCCTAGCTTAGCACATGGCTCCAGGTAGCTAATCACAATAAGTGACAAAATAACGCAAATATTTCAAAGTGAGTATTAAACAGATAATGAATCTCTCACCTAAACACCACACAAAAATAAGAGTTATAATAACAGTAACAACTGTGTATTTCCATTGAAATAAGTTGGCTTATTGAGGTCACCACCCTACATGTGATTTCATGCTATTAAATCGTTTAGAGTGCCCCTATTATGCTATTAAGTTTCCTAATGTTGTTTTAGAGTTAAAAAAATTATATTTGCACATCACCACATTTTTAATGATTCTCAAACAACTGGTCAGATGAAATCATCTCTCTAAATCCCTCCTTTCCATAAGCTACTTTGCTCTGATTGACCAGAAGGCTCAGTCTTTAGTGATTGGTCTACAGTGTACAGCACCTGCATTGAAAACAAAAATGCCCATTGCCATAACAACATCAGCTGTCCAGAGGTGTCCTACACCATAAACTAAACACTGTAACAAACAATGATTTCGATTTTACCATATTAATCCGAGCGCGAGTACATTGAACTCTGCTGTGGTATCGTGGTCTTCTCGACATGATGCTGTCCAGTGTCCACAGGAATCAGCTGTAGTGTTTGAGGTTCAAGTTTTCCCTGGTGTCTGCGTGCACAATAGGTGGGCAGGCAATATGCTAATGTTTCGTCTTCTTGACGTCACAACAAAGCGGCTTATGACTCGTTTGAAAAATGATTTATTTAATTGACTCAGAGTCAACTCTTACTCTTGAAAGACAATAATATTATGGACGGTGCACTTTCAGATTTAAATTTTTGCAGGATGTTTACATTCACTTAGAGCTATGTGACACACTACATGAAAGGTCATTTTCAAAAATCCATAATGGGGCACTTTATTTAACATGAAAATAATTTAACATTTTCCTAAAAAGAGCTTGACAGTTTAATGTTAAGATCAGATGTATCTATTATATCTAGTATCTATAATAAATAATAAATATATACTTCAATAGCAAAAAAACCTGAACTAGTGCAGAGTTACACACCTACACCAGATCTGCCGGTTACAGCATCTTCGTCACACATACTGAAAAGCCGGGATGTTGCTTTGTACCACATTTACTCATCTCCCTCATGTCTAATGTGTAATCTTATTAGCAGGCTTGTTAGAGCTGATAAAGGCACGTTCCCACAATGCAGCGACATCAAACCGCGGTGTCACGGCCATAATCTACAACCGCATCTTTGCTCATTATTCTAGAATGTTCTGCATGTTCGCCGCATAAGATCATCAGCCATCGCCCTGATAATGAGCCCTAATTGGAATATTTTCAAAAGGGCTTGAGGACAGGAAAGGGATGTAATGCTTGAAATTATTCACTTTAAAAGAGGGTCTGGTTCCTGGGCGGAAAGCTGGTGCAATTGAAAAAAGCCGTTTATGGATTTTAATTTGGCTGTACTATGTTATAAAACTACTTCAGATACTGCAAAAAAATCTGATAATTAGAAAAATAAAATCTCTAAAATTCTCAGAGGGTATATTAAGTAGACTATAAAAATGGTCTAAAACTATCAGGCATGATCAAATAACCATTCAAAAGTTTGGGCTCAGTTTTTTTTAAGGAATTAATACTTAATTCAGCAAGTATGCATTAAATTCAAGGTAAAAAAAAAGACATTTATAATATTACAAAAGATTTATATCTCAAATAAACTTTTTTTTATTCAAATAATCCTGAAAAAAAGTATATATCAACAATTATTTTTGTTGTAATGTTTGTTGATCAGCATATCAGCAGAGTGATTTCTGAAGGATCATGTGACACTGAAGACTGGAGTAATGATGCAAATTCAGCTTCACATTACATAAATAGATTACATTTTAAAATATATTCAATTAGAAAAATGTTTTTACAGTATTTTGGATCAAATAAATAAATATAAAATGCAAATATAAATGTGCATTTTTATCTAAATAATATTGTAAAGTGATAGTAATGTCTGTAAAGTCCAGACTCTTTTATATCTATATCCAAAATCTTTTATAAACCCTTTATATATATATATATATATATATATATATAAAGTAATGACCCATAAAGAATTAACGTAGCCTACAATATATTTTATTAACATTGCAAAGGACCAACAGGAAAATAAATGTGTGCCTGAACTAGCAGCATACTTGTAGTAAATGAATAATATAACAACGAAAGGTACAGATTTCACACTCAGCCATCGCGTGACTCGCGTCTCTGTTACAGTGCACGCTACAGACGGTCCGGGCACTGCACTTCCGTGCTTCAGAGTTCCGTCAATATTACGTTATTGTAAATATATATATATATATATATATATATATATATATATATATTACTTTTTTAAATCTATTTTTGATATTTGTGAATCAATTCAGAATCGTCCACGCATCGCGATACATCTAAGAATAAATTTCCCCCCACCCCATCCATCAGTTTCTGGGGGGGGGGGGGGGGCGCTACTGTATTGGGGCGGCTTGCTCTGATTGACTGGGTACAACGTCCGGTCAGGTGGCGGAAGTAGCATTACAATGGTATTTTGTGTGCTATTTAGTGAAGAGGCAAGGAGTTTTTCGGATAATATTTTACTATTTAAACTAAGTAGCAAACCTTTATGAGAGATGTCGTTACGGAGCTCAGGGACAACATGTGCTGTTCGCTAACTTCTGAGTTCTCCTACAAAGTGACGTCATAACTTCGGCACTCTATATATTTCAGCTTGGAGGGTTTTATTTGTGATAATGCATGATGCCAAATTGTGCAGAAATAATATTTGACCAGGCTGCCATACAAAGAAATAATGAACAGGCAAAAACAACCATGTTCCCTCATATTCAAAACAACAACAAAAAAAATATATATATATATATATATACAATCATTTCTTAATATTTTAAAGGTTTGATAGAACTCAAAAGGTCATTAAAAGCAAATTGGATGGATGGATGGATAAACAGACAGACAGATGGACAGAGACAGAAAGACAGAAATATTTCTTAAGAAATGCAGTAAGAAATAATCTATACTTTTTGTGCTCTATTTGTCAACCACCTGAGGAAATCGCAAACTCTTGCGAGCAATTTCAGAGCGGGTTGGGAGGAGGTACGCTCTAGACCATCTGATCAAATTCTTAAATGGCAGTGACTTTCAAAGCCATCGGAGCGATGTCAATATTAGATACAAGTCTCTGACTAACACTCCACAGAGAACACATCATATTATCAACTGACACAACACAAATAAACAGACATGTGCTTACGATTACACCTTTAACCTGAGCTACTGTCAGCTCCAAAAGTATCACACAATGATTGCTCTGGAATGCCTATGACCCCTGCTAACTAAATAATTAGACTCAGAGATCCTTTCCCAGCATGAACCCTTGAACCAGAGCCCTCATTGTCAGAGGAACTTCTCAAAAGGGACGTTGTGCAAATAAATGATGCAGGTAATGAATAGAGCTATCCTTGAGCCTGGAATGAACCGAGGGTTAGCATGTTAAACAGAATGGACCCAATTTGCTAATTTAGTGATTTGTAAACATGATCAAAATGAAGTTTTCAATCAAGATGAAACATGGAAGTCACAATTACCTTGTGAAAGCTTCTGAAGTAAGCAGCTTTTTCATCTGGATATTTTTCTAATCGCCGTGGTCCTTTACTGGACGCCTTCTTGAATACCAGCCAGCATCTTCTGAAGATCTGGTACAGAAAGATGCATTTGTATTTACTGCAATGTACCACAAAACAGCAATTCATAAATTCAATTAAAAAACAGCATTACGTGACAAGCCGAATAACAAGAACAATACAATGTGTGTATTATTTAAACATAACATATTGATTTAAAAAGCATATTTAAATATAGACAGCACACACAGACACATATATAAATAAAACTTCTTACGGTTATATGATGTAAGACAGCACACACACGTGTGCCGTTTATATTTATTATATTATCCAAATTTCTTTAAAATAAGTACATAGCATTTGGTAACACTTTAGTATACTTTAGTGTCCTTCCTTGTTACAAGTTAGCTCTAGTACTTACTATAGTAATGACAGTAAATTATTCATAATTACATCCACCTAACACTAATCCTAGTGGTGTTGTTACTGTAATTATAATAACTCAGAACTTAAATGTATAATTACACCTTAACATGCACACCTTACAATAAAGTGTAACCAAAAATTCTTCAAAAATAATGACAAGCAGTTTATTATTGACAGCATCTACCCGCTTATAAATGATTTTTTCAGACAAATAAAACACTCTGGCCATACTTTCTGATGTTACACAATGTACCCCTGAGCAATGAGCCACGAAAGAGCCTCTAGATCTCAATTTCATCACTCGTTTCAGTGTCCATTCGTCCGAGTTTGCCCCTGCATTCTATTTAAAGAAATAAAGGACTAAAATTCGCTCTGAAACATTCCTCCAAGCAACGTCTGAGACTTTCACAGATTAAACACTCGCATTCCCCCGACAGTGTTTCAAGGTCAACAGAAAAGAGAGTGTGAGAGAATGTGCACAATCTCTATTAAAAAAAGAATCCACAAACACTCACACATACTTATTTCAATCCATTTCCCCCGACACCTGTGTTTATTTTCTTATACTGGCCCAAAACAGACACAACTCTCTCCACAAAGGGCATGGGGAAAATCATAGCTTTGCCCATCAATAACCCAGCAGTTCCATAATTAACAAATGAGGTTTGAATGGCCTTTTCTCAGTGGGACCCTCCACATCTGTTTAATATCTCTGATTTATTCACATAATAAAACATGCTCTCTTCAAATGTAGTTGAACCTTTTACGATGGATATTTACTGAAGCTTAAGAGTCCACCTATATCAGTGCCAAGGTTCACTCTGTGCTGAAAAAAAAATCTGGGCTGTTTCAACCATGTTTGAACCTAACAGTTTTTTAACGGATTAGTTAGTCCATATTTGACCCAAAGATGGGTTGAAACAAGCGTGTTCATTTTCTTAATATTATACTTTAGCTTTCAAAAAGAAATTGTGCCACCTACCAAAAACAACCCAACTGTCAACCCAGCACTGGATAAATATTGGACAGAACACATGGGTTATATATATATATATATATATATATATATATATATATATATATATATATATATACACACACTGTGTATATATATATATATATATATATATATATATATATGTATATATATATATATATATATATATACAGGTAATTTAGGAAGTCCAGTTAATTCTCCTAGTCCTAGTAATTTTTAAAGTGCAGTAGTTGTATTTGATGGTAAGTTTATTCACAAAATAATACCTTTAGAAAGTGATATGAGCAAAAGGAAAAAAA
Source organism: Pimephales promelas (assembly GCF_988280905.1). Lineage (NCBI taxonomy): Eukaryota > Metazoa > Chordata > Actinopteri > Cypriniformes > Leuciscidae > Pimephales > Pimephales promelas. The sequence goes on along the minus strand of NC_142790.1, from coordinate 16,698,575 downwards.
AAAAATTAGACTGTACATTCTGTTTCGGGCCGAACAGAGAATTAAGTGCAACCCGCAATCACACTTAAAAACATAAGACCCAGCATGCTTTTTTAGGTTAGGAGGATCATCCTGTTTCAGGCAGCCAAAATTCATTTGTTGATGTATGTGAAATTCTGTTGGGATTCATATCCATGGGTGAGATTAATTTGTTTACTTCACTGATGTAGTGCATGGAAAAAGAACAATGCTTAATTTGGCACTCAACATAATTGATCTGGGTGCATTCAACGCCTGGTGCTCCTGATACCTGCTATGCGTGTCGACCCAAAAGGTTACACGCAAAATAGCTCCATTTCATCCACATTGTTGCAAATGAGACAATCAGAAATAATGAAACACTGTGCACGCATGCCATCTGTTATCAAATGTGGTTATGGGAATTTGAGATTCACAAGCCCAGGACGTTCTCTGCTATTTTCTGGACTTTGGGGATGCCGACCGTTGTGATAGACGGGGGTGCTGCTTATTGATGTACATTCATATTAACATGCATGCACCCACTGACAATTCACTAATATTCATTTTCATTTATGTTTTACAATAGCATAACCTATCTATAATCTCATCTTTTTATTGATTTTAGTCTAGGAATTCAATTTTAAGCAGAGCCAGCTAAAAGAAACCGGCATCAACCATTCATTTCGAATGAATTGTTTCGACATTATGACATTCAGCTACCTCTTGACCTTCTAGATGCAAACTTTCAGATTTTTCTCACACCAACACTGTTTTTATGACACTCTTTTAGAGTCCTAAAAAACAGCCAAGTAGATACCCTATATATTATATATAATACATTTTTGCATTATACAAGTAAATTATATATATTATATAACAATTTTTTATATAAGTAAATAGTTGTAGTATAATAATTAGCAAATAGTTAAATTAAATGCTAAAAAGTGTTTTGTGGTGTTTTTTGCATATATTTTTTAATTTACATTTATATATATTTGCTCTGCAAGTTAGTCTGGCAAAGAATGGGGTGAGAATTATTGCATTATTGCAAATAAATAGATTATGATCCACAAATAAATGTAAAGAGATTCACAAAAATATATCAAATTCACAATGAGTCCACTTATTTTTCTGCAACTCGATGCTAGAAGTGTTTCAAAATCCACAAATACGTGAGGGGATTTACAAATGCAAAGAAAGCGGTTCACAAATAAACGCCAGGCAGAGTTGTGTTTGTGGCATAAAAAAACATTTGTGAATATATATATACATATATATATATATATATATATATATATATATATATTAGCAAAGAGCTCATTCAAACCCATTTCCAATCCATCGAAATCGCGGAACCAATCAGAAACGTTGAGCCTTGTTTATATTTGGCGCGTCCACACGCACGCGAAGTTCCGCGCGGCAAAAATGACAAGTTCAGTGTGCAAGACCTGATTTCGTGGCTGTGTGCACGGCTTTATTTATTTATTTTTTAACAGCGTGCGCGACGCCGCGTCCGAGGATGACCCACTTCAAGCCCTGCCCAAGCATGTAGCCTACGTCTCAACGCACCCAGTTTGGATGTCAGAAACAAGTGCTGTGCAAAGTGTTTGCGAGATAATTTGCTCTGAGAGAAAATGCAAAAAAAATAATAACAATAATTTACCCGGTGACCTCAACCCATGCCTTGCTCTGATTGGTTGTAGCTCATGACATCACGAGAGGTTGAGTCGTGTGACAGCTCTGGATATCTAGCATGCTAGATATTTTTCTGGGCTGCGAGCGTCTTGAGGCATTGTTGGCTCTATCATACTAACAGATTGGCGAGCGTTCATCACCAGCTAATCCCCCGCGATTTGCACGTGATAACATCCTGACCTGTCGGCGAGCTCAACTATTTGCAAATCGGGCTTAAATCAAGCTTAAAATCATGTAGTGTGAACTAAGTTGTTCTATAACAGACGAACGTTGCTCTATACGTCATCTTCATCGCTCTGATTGGTTTTAGGTCTATCCAATTGCGCTAGGCATTTGAGCTATGTCTGTTGGTGACACCCCTTTGGAAATGATTCGTCTATGAAGTTTTGCCAGACCATAACTCAGTTACAACTGAGAATGGTCTAGTTTTAACCAAGGGTAAAAATGGCGGTAAATGAAACCTAAAATGTAGGGTGGGCAATTCTTGAAGAGGCTAGCTAGCTAACAGTGAGCTAGCTTTGAAAGCACAAAGCCACACCTCTTTCAAAACACATGAACGCGTGTACAGTAGATAGCAAACAAGCATTCGGTCTCAAAAAATATAATGTTACAATAATTACGATAAAAAACACAACTTAAAGAGTGACCTGTACCAGCTGACTGCAGCAGATTCCTTTCTCCATTGATAGTGTTGCCATTGAAGCTCATAAATTCGAGTCACGAACCGCTCTGAGAATAAAGTCAGGGTTTCCAAATTACAGTAGTTATGGCGTGAATGCAATATAAGCTCATTGTTTTGGTTCAGTTAGAACTGTAAAAGATGGCTGCTGTTTCAGATGGAGTGCATTTGCACTGACATCTGTCTAGCTATGTTTTGTCACATAACAAGTAGTTCGGAAATCAAACCAAACTTGTCAGTAAGTAAGGCTGGCACCAATATCTCTTAAAGTTCATCCAAACATGATTCAGTAAAACTGACTGATGTTTTTTTTTTCTTCTTTTTAAAAAAGCTGCTGATTTTCTGCAACAACCCAAATAGGTACCCACTGATTTTTTTTTAAGGTTGACACGGGTAAGTAAATGCAACTTGAGTGTGTAATTGCTTTATATAAATGCTAATTCTGACCATGGCATTTAGATTTTTTCACAGTATTATCCCCAAATAAACACACTATTCTTAGCCAATTTTCACTTTAATGCAACCATGGCCAAAGTCATCAACCCTAACTATGACTGACATGAATGCATTTGCAATCAGCCACCCTCTCCATCACTTAGTGAAGCTCAATGGACGGTAGGAGTTCCAGGCAGACAGTATCTCTCTGAGCTCTCTGATTGCAAACCGAAATTTCAAAGGCTGATTAATGAACAAGTCTTCTGTCTCTGAATTGAATTGTTTAATTATGAATCAGGACACTGTGTACCCTCCAAACCGTCAAAATTATATGTACACACACACACAAGGGCTCTTCAGTGGAAACACAGCCAGGTAAATTTAGCCACTTCATTAAGAACCAACCGTAAACAAGTGTATATAAAAAGAATTCTGCAGAGTTTGATTAGAATTGATGCATGCAATACAAGATTCAATAGAGCAAATCTTTCACTGTAGATCCTTGTACATGATTTTCCAATGAAAACCACCGCTTAAATTACTAGGTTGAAATAAGCCAAAATGGTAATAGTTACATCTGAATCATGCAACAGAGCAGTATTCAACCCAAAAGTGTAAAATAAACTAAATAAACATTTTCATAGGATTCTACATTCTTTACATTCGAGAATCACACCTGTTACGCATGTACTAATGTAAAAAATATGAAACTATGAACTGAATCAAGAGAATTCAGATATGATCCAAAGCAAATGAATGCTACCATAACCCTGTAAGCATGCAGGAATGTTTGTTCATGACATTGGCTTATCAAAAGACAATGCAGCTCAGTCAGAGAGATGGCTGACCTTATCATGTGCCAGCAAGATGATGTGAGCCACCTTGGAGGCTCCACCGTCTGACGTTTCACCTCTCTAATGAAATCTGTGTCTGCGGTGATCCACAAACCACCCGCTGCTAGCAGAGAAAGTTATCTGATCACTTATAAGACACAGCAATCATACTCACTTGGCATCCAGAGAGGGAAAAGACAGAGAGAATCAACACTTCCGTAACTTGATTTCTCTGTAAGCCCAGATAAATCTGAACAGACTGAATACACTGATGCATGCTACCGTGTGACTTAAAAAATAAATGATATGAAAATCCGTTTTCAATGCAAACATTTGTAGAAAACTCCCTTAGGTTGTCATCATATGTGTCTAGAAAAAAATATATTTACAGTAATAGTAGGTCGACAGAAAGTGACAGAAGTGGGGCTCTAAGAAAACAACACGTGCAACACATCTTTTTATACTTGGTACACTACCGTTGCGGGCTTTTTGATTATTCTACACTACTACTGTTTAAAAGTTTGGGGTTGGCAAAATATTTTAAATGTTTATGTTTATGTAATGTTTTTAAATATTTATTTGATCAAATATAGTAAAAACAGTAATACTGAGAAATATTACAATTCAAAACTAAAGTCTTTTTTTTTTTAAATGTGATGAATTCTTAAAGTGACAAAGCTGAATTTTCAGCAGCAACTACTCCAGTCTTCAGTGTCTCATGATTCTTCAGAAATCAGTAATATACAGATTTGGTCCTGAAGAAACATTTCTTATTATTACCAGGGTTGCTGCAGTTGTGTTGCTTAATAATTTATGTAAATCATTCTTTTTTTAAGGATTATTTGATGAATTGAAAGTTATTTACATGGAAACATAAATGTTTGGTAACATTATAAATGTCTTTACTGTTGGTAAATTCAATGTTTCCTTGCTGAATAAACATACTACTTACTTTAAAAATAATTATAGCTTCATGCTGCACGGATGATCTATAACGCCCACCAGTGTTGGGAAAGTTCACTTTCTACATGAACTAGTTCAAATCTATTTGTTTTTTAGTATTATTATTATTGCCACAACCCATATTAAAGCTACAACAAATATTAAAGCTACAAGAGAATTGCTAAAAACACACACAAAAATAATTTCTACTGATTTTGAGAAGCCGTGAAGAATGAAGCTGCAAGAATGAAGAGTACTGATGTTGTTGTCGGGAATATCCTGACACTATGAGTACCATTTTCCATACAAACAAAAAAAGGGCTGTTTTGACATGATTGCCAAGCTGTTTTGGGAGTTGGGACAGAGCTGTAGAGGATGCTGTGATTTGATTTGTTATCTGGACGAGTAGTTGCTAAGGCCATCATTACTGCAATCACATCCAGACTTCTGTTTGCATCCTGATCAAGATTTGATTTAACCCACTCAGATTGGTAGCATATGAGATATCAGGGCAAGCCCAGGATTTATATATATATGTACTGTATATATATATATATATATATATATATATATGTGTGTGTGTGTGTGTGTGTGTGTGTGTGTGTGTGTGTGTGTGTGTGTGTGTGTGTGTGTGTGTGTGTGTAAATGATGACAGGATTTTCAGTCTTGTGAACTAGCTCTTTATAGCTGTTAGGTAGGAAAACCATCAGTTTGACTTTGCCAGTAAAACAAGTACGTGTAAAAGTTTAATGTTGGGCCCTGGGTTAGATTTCACTCCCACTGGCTGCAATCCCAAATTTAGGTTGATGTATCTCAGATGTAGACATCATTTAATTTATTATTTTGCTCAGTGACTAGGGCTGCTTCCAAAATCTTTAAAATGCTGCCTTCGCAAGATGCTTTGCAAGGTAGGAAGGCATCAAGGCACATTTGAATCCAATGTTAGCTTAACTTCTTGTCTCCTGAGATACCTTCATCTGATCGATTTTGAAGGTAGCATAGATATATCTTTCTCTGCCTTTGATACTCCTCAATCTTGTGCGTTCCACTCCGTGAAAGTTAAGCTAAAAAGGAAAGATGGTGCCTAAAAGTTGCAGTGGGTGTTCAGTTTGTGTGTACCGGTAAATTTCCATTTTTAAACAACATTTTCCACATTAAATGTAGTGGTCTCTCTAGTTTGCTATAGATCATTAAACAATTACGTTGCCTTCGAACTCACTTTGAAATCAGTTTTGTGAGTTACCTTCCTGCGCAAACGCTCCCTGCAAAGTCACACTGCCTGATAGGGCAGCGAGGCAACAAAGTCAGCTGCCTAAGTTTTTGGACGCCGCCAACAACTGCTCTGGAAAGTGAAACCTCTCCCTGGTTAATCATAGATTACACTATCTGGGGCATTCCGAAAGCGAAACACACCGTTGCCCCAGTAGCAAGTAATCACAGTATAGCGCCGGCTCATTTCCCATGCACGGACACTCTTTAATAAAATATCCATGGGCTTCCACCCAAGTCCAGAAATTTAATATGGAGTTAATGGCATACAGCAAAGTGAAAAACCAGTGGTCGCCTTGTGAAATGAGGAGGCAATGTCTCTTCTCTGGGCTAAATCTCTTTTTTTTTAGTTCAATGCCTTACCTGACTATACCTGAAAGTTTTAACAAGCAAATAGACTAAAAGTCCATAATAACTAGAAGTCAAACCAAACAAACATTTTAAGCATCCTGTTGTCATTTTTGGCCTTCCTTACCTCCTAGAAGAAAGGACCACTGGCGCACATACACAGCGCCTCACACTTTCACATATCAAAGAGATGCACGCACACACAACCCAACAAGGTCAAGCTGTGTCAGCATAGGGCTAATCCAAAGCCAAGCCTTTCAAAGATCTGCATGGATGATAACACTGCCAGCAAGAACCAATGTCCAGCATAGCGCAGGAGGGACAGAGAGAGACATTCTTGGCTTATAGCATTAGCATAAGACTGTTTACTTATTTTTCTTGCACAAATTCGGTCCAACAGAGCACCCATGCCTCTTTCCCTGTTACTGCAGCCAGATCTGAAAGCTGCAGGAGGAAATAGAATTCAGGTGACATTCAGCAGGTGCTGATGACTCACAAACATTTGGGTTATCAGAGCCGCCACATCCCTGTTTCGTATCAGGAACAGAAAGTTCGCTAACACAGTTCAGATGTTCTCTCTATAGGACTAATTATACTGCTGATATCAACATCAAGTTATTATTTCTTTAACGTCAGTCGCATAATTTAAATTCTGAATAATTAACACTTCTTATTTCGTACATGCGTTCTAACACTTAAGGCATCATTTCGTTCAGGTGCAAGGAGAAAGAGGAGGGGAGAGAGAAAACTCCACATGGAGCATGTAGGTCACTCTAACCTTTTGTGAAGAACATTAGTTAAAATGTCAGGTTTGAGGCAGGTCTAACCGCCTGCCTCAGCTCTGCAAATATACTAGTACATTACCAAAATAGCTGCAAAATAATGTTGAAACAATATGTAGGTCAAGATTTCTCATCTTAAAGTAAAGCAGTGGCAGCGGGGATATTATTCGGATACTAAAAACCTTCACAAGCGTTAAAATCTACAGTTATTAAATATTGAGGTTAGAAGCTTTTTAATTCATTTTCAAGTTTGGTACCAAATCTTTGGTTTTACCAGCATGTTTAGTTCAAGTACATTACAGCTCAATAGTCAGTACGATTTTTTTCTTCTTTTTTTTTTCGGTAATGGTTTTTAATGCTTTTGAAAGTATATAAGTTCCAAGGCTACATTTACTTTTCAAAAAAACTTTATTATTAATGTTGAAATCAGCTATGCTGCTTAAAGTCCCCCAGTAGTCAATAATTTTCTCCTTTAAAACTCACCTTTAATCACTAAAACATATTTAAACCTTTCTTCATACCTTAAAATAGTTTGAATTTAGCTCACCCTTGCCTAATATAAAGGGATACTTCAGGATTTAGCATTAAGCTTTGTATTAGTAGAAAACCTGTAGTATTTTCTAATTACTATGCTTTCCACCCTCATATACCCCTGAGACGAGAGATGTATCTATTGTTTGTCTGGAAAAAAAATCCTCTGATGACGCAAAAGTGTAATTTTGCATCATCTGAGGATTTTTTGGCCAGAGGCTAAAGACTACAGTCAGTCATCGGGGCTGTTCCGCATGTTTTCAACCTGCCCATAGAGGGTGAGATCTCACTCACAGAATGTACACATAGTGTAAGATATCTTTTTTTTTTAAGCTAAGCTAGCAGACTCTTGTTCTGTGGAGAAAGATGAGTAGTAGGGGTTACTATCCTCTTTTTCCCGACATGTCAGGCTGTTGATGTCCATTCCGATTGGTGAATTTGAATGTAGTGTTTACATGAACACTAAACAAGTGATCGGTTGATGTGTGTGTTAACATTGCTAAGAAAATTTCCGCTCGTCTGTGAGAGATGAGAGCTATGAGACTGGTGCGTCTCACAGGTGTCGCTAATTGGTAATCATGCCACCGGGCTTGCGCCGTTCTCCACACGGCCCTCACTCGTCCTGCTCGCCACAGTAAACATGACATGATGTTTACTGCAGTGAGCAGGACGAGTGAAGGCCGCGTGGAGAACGGTGCGACCCCGGTGGCGTGATTACCGACTGTAGAACGCAAAAGCCGAATCCTGGACATTTTGGGCGATCTCGAAACACATTTTCGGGCAGACTCATCACGGAGCCTAGACTTGTGGTTTAACTACTGTGCTCTGTTACCGGTAGGCATTGTCTTTCATCCACATAAGCCAAAAATACATTTTCTGGCTTTTCTCAGTCAAGAAAGCAGCAAATTCAAAAATAATTTCACATTTCTTCTGAATAAATGACCCATTTTATATACACATTCATCTTGCCAGAGGGATGGACATGGTCAGAAACAATGCTCAGGTAGGCCGTGGCATTTACACGATTCCCAATTGGCACTAAGGGGAGCCAAGAAAACATCCCCCACACCATTACATCATCACCACCAGCCTTCACAGTGGTAACAAGACATGATGGATCCATGTCCTCATTCTGTTTACGCCAAATTCTGACTCTACCATCTGAAAGTTTCAACAGAAATCGAGACTCATCAGACCAGGCAACATTTTTTCCATTCTTCAACTGGAAAATTTTGATGAGCTCTTGTAAATTGTAGTCTCTTTTTTCTATTTGCAGTGGAGATGGGTGGTACCCGGTACCCGGTCTTCTGCTGTTGTAGCTCATCCACCACAAGGTTGTGTGTGTTGTGGCTTTACAAATACTTTGCTGCATACCTCGGTTGTAACGAGTGGTTATTTCAGTCCAAGTTGCTCTTCTATCAGCTTGAATCAGTCGGCCCATTCTCCTCTGACCTCTAGCAATAACGAGGCATTTTCGCCAACACAGGACTGTCGCATACTGTATGTTTTTCCCTTTTCACACCATTCTTTGCAAAAACTAGAAATGGTTGTGCGTGAAAATCCCAGTAACTGAGCAGATTGTGAAATACTCAGACCGGCCTGTCTGGCACCAACAACCATTCCACGCTCAAAATCGCTTAAATCACCTTTCCTTCATTCTGACATTCAGTTTGGAGTTCAGGAGATTGTCTTGACCAGGACCATGCCTCTAAATGCATTGAAGCAACTGCCATGTGATTGGTTGATTAGATAATTGCTTTAATGAGAAATTGAACAGGTGTTCCTAATAATCCTTTAGGTGAGTGTGTATATATATATTCTGTAATTATTATATACACACACCTTTTTTACTTTCTTTCCTACAAAGAACACAAAAGGAGATTTATTACAGTGTTTTAATACAATTACAATGGGCACTGGAACTTAATAGCAATGATGGAGAGACCATAACTGTAATTCTATTTCACCGATAATTTTCCACCCCAGTGGGCTGTTATCTACTGAAACTTGATCAAAGTCAGTAAGTTGATCCTAAGATCAGCTTGATTTGTGAAAGAATGATTAAATCTGGATTTGTGAAATATCATTCAGAGAGAATCACTTTGTAAACTCAAAGCAATCGATTCAACAATTTGCTTATGAAATGGACATGCCAAGGATAACTAAAATGTATTTAAAGATGCATACATTTTTGCTTGTGAGTCCAACGATTCAAAACCACAAACCTCACAAACTTTCCACTCACTAGCTCTTTCTCGACTCAGAAGCATTCACTAGCAGTCTGGGAACTTGTACAAAAAAATATTAAAAGTATTTTTGTGTGCAAGTTATCAGACAGTCTGTGAACAGTCTGTGGGTGTGCTGTCTGAGACTATAAGGCAGATAACTACCATATATACTCTTATCCCATTTCTCTAATGGGGAATTTCATTTTTTTAATCATGTACGTTTGCTAGCCTATGGAATCTTTTCTTTTATCCACTGCTTCTATTATGGGGCTCTCATACAAAAATCTGCCCAGGGACAAATACAAACCAGGAAACACTATGCTATGCACGAACTGTCAAGCTGGATGATCTATATGCCATAATAAAATATCAACAAGGGAACAATCAAACAAACAAACGCCACCTCAATTTTTTTCACATTTTTTTTTAGAGATGCATACCATGCATGAATAACCTGGGGGAAGGACAGGGGTGCATAGAGGATTTCACCAATTTCAGTGGACACTGTTGGTTGAATTGTTAATTAACAAAAGGCAGATACAGCAAACCACCCAGAAACCATCTAGAAAAGGTCATCTGTCAAAACCCTCCAACCGAACAAGTAGGAGATTTGTGAGAGATGCCATAGAGAGGCCAACAATCACTTTGGAGGAGCTAAAGAGTTCAGTAGCTGAGGAGGAAGAGAAGACGTATCCATGAAGTGTGAAGCATATCAAGCGTTCTGTAGTGCATCACTTTACAACAGAGAGGTCGCGGCCCACAAGGTGGCTTGTGGCACTAAATAAAAAAAGTCCTTAACTTTTTTCTGTTCAAAATTTACTAAATGTATTTAATGAGTGAGTTTATGTAAGGTAAGGTAAGGTAAGGCAAGGTAAGGTAACCTATTTATAAAGCACATTTAAAACAACGGGTTGACCAATTTGCTGTACAATTTGTAAAAACATGGACCAAGTAAACAATCTACCAACAAATCAGCATTTAGAGTTAGACAGAAAACCCAGAGAAAAAATATGAGTTTTTAAAGTCATTTAAACTTCCCAAAGACACATTATTCTGTTAAAAACGCAAGTTTATTATCGCTCCCTATAGGGCCAAAAGCGTAAAAAATAAAGCCACACAAATAACTTGCAAGTACTGAGGCCCCAGACAGCAGTCATTTAGTGATAGCCTATATATATTCTATAGCCTATAACCTACACACCACTGTGAATATTTTTGTTTTCGGATTTCAGATAGGGACAATATATAGGCTTCTCCTAGGCTTACGTTTTTAAATTACAAAGGGCCAACTGATGTTTTTGTTATTGTATTTTCAAATTATAGGCTATTGTTTTTGCATAAACATATCTGGATATAGTAAACATACCAAAAAAGGTTGGGAACCACTGCTGTAGTGCACTGAGGGTGGACATAAATTAAGCTATTTATTTCTCTAAAATAAATTAGTTGCACAAAAAGTTGTATGGGGCAATGCTAACGTTTTGCAAGAGAACGCAAAAGCACTGAAATATAATTTTTCCTCCCATCTCTTTTTTCTTCTTCGCCATGTCCCACACACAAATAGAAACAACATATTACAAATATTTATTTAATTTTGGATATTTTCTTACATGAAAAGTCATTTTTGAGATAGCGTTTTTGAAATAAAATAGTGATTAAAATAGAATGACGGTTTGTAATAAAATAAAACAATTGGTTTAGGGTCTGATTGCATTTTCAAAGGCTCTCTCAAAGTTATTCATGAGAAAAGCTATATCTTATTTAGACACATGGTTGAGAAACTCAAGGATGCTTTGATTTTCTGTCAGTTTAACTTGTTTACCTTCACGCCACCGTGACAACCATCTCCCACATGACAACATGATCAGTGGAGAATAATGAAGTGGAGTTTGGGGACACTGTTGGTTTGCTATTTTTGGGCTAATCACCAAGGCTAAGCACGTGCACTCAAGCATCTGCATTGGTAACAACCAGGGTTAATGCAAAATTATTGTTTGAAGATTGTTCCAAGAAATCACTGAGGTCCTTCCAGAAAGTCAGGTGCATGTCTATATATATATTTCTGGTAAAAGTATTCATCTATGCAACCTATGTGACACAGATTAGCAAGACCCGAAGAACTTAAATGCGCCAGTGCACAAGGAAAATATATATTCTGTGTCATTACATGCTTAATTTTATACTCACTTTTCTCTAAAAGAATGAATTTCATACATGATTCAGGATAGCTCATCCATAACAGCCTGCTTTCAAAAGGAAATCAAAGCCAAGTGTCTACAGAAACATTTTGAAAAGTAACCAGTGAATGACAAAAGGAGATCATTCACTGCAATCATTCAATTGTTATACTGTAAACGGAAGACTGTGGTCAAAAATCTATGGTTCAAAAGCCCTAAATGGAATAGAAAGGTCATGCAAACCTGAAAGGATGCTTTTATCAAGAACCACAGTAGCCTACAAAATTCACATTCTTATATGAATCTCCATTCCAGGGAATATATTTCATCATATTCATGACATATAATTTTGTTCCAGGCAATGTTCCCATAAATTGCATGTTGTCTTTACTGTCCAGGCCATTTGTCTTCCCTACATCTCCTACTATTGCCAATATATTTCCCTGGAAAATTATTTATTTTTTTATTTATTTTACCAAATTGAAAATTGTGCCTAATAAAAGGCAGGATTCATTCCGCTGTGCAATAAAACGCTTTATATTCATCAAAAAAAGATTCGGCTCAGCAGCCATCTCTTTGCTCATTATAGTCTATTGTACTTATATTGCGGGTGACTGCTATTTCTCAACATAATGCCTATGGCATATATGTGTGAGGGACTGTTCATCATTCTGGCAGATATGACAATGCAGAATGGGCGACCATTAAGTAAACTAGATTTGATGGAACAGAGCGGGCAGCAAATCTCCCAAATAAGCCATTGTGGGATCTGAAAAAAAATCATCACAAAACTAATTTCTGCTTGTAAGTAACGTATTATTAAGTAGCTGAACAACACTTCACAGATTATTTGGTCTTCTACTGATCCTTAGCTTTAGAGAAAATGACTAATTGTGACTAATGTGCTCATTGGCTGCCCTGTGGCAACTGCAGCAGCCTACCACTGAGCCCGGCGTGATGTCACACCCAATAAAGGGCACTCGCACCTTTTTCGCATTACAGCCCGCCAAAATGGGCGTGGCTTACCATATATAAGCACGTTAGTCAGCCTGCTCTTGATCTGCTAACTGCTGCACTGCATTGACAATGGATACACAAATTAAGGATAATTTTTGGCTTCAATATCTCAAAAAAATCTTTCCCGTAGCGTTAACTAACTTGTGCAATACGAGAGAACCTCTCGTAAGAGAACAGTCTCTATAATACAGAAGTTAATTTTTGTACACGCTACATCAATAAATAAGAAGTTAAGCATCTTAAGCAGTATATTTGACAGTTACTCTATCAATAAAATGTTTCTGTCTACAGATAAAGTTTCAAACAAAGCCACAGCAAGAACCATTATATGTCTCTCAGTGCAACACACAGTAATGGCGTTCCGAAAAGGATCACTCACTTGTTTAATTCCTGAATGAATCATCGTTTTTGAACAAATCGGTTGATTGAATGATTTGATGACTTTCATGAAGACAGTCACTTGCAGCCAATTCCAGACAAGTGACAAGCTTAGTTTCTAAGGTTAAATGAAGCTTTGCAAAACAACCTCCTCTCAACCTTTTTTTCATAAAAAGGTTCATTACTTGAAGCTTTTCAGCAGTCTACATTGTGGAAAAAATGACTGTCATAGTGAATAATTTGTGTCAGTGTAAACAAAACAAAAACAAATCAATAGATGAAATCTGTGATCTGTCTGTTTTTAACCATAACCCAGCCCAGTTGAATTGCAATTCCATAATAAACTGAACATTGAACTCTCCATTTATAAATTACATTATGTATTGTTAAAAACTAAACAAAAACTAAATACAAAGAATGGAAAGGAACACTGCAGACATTGTGTTCACGTGGTTCTCAGATCAACTAAGCTTCATATGAATCAGGCCCTGATAAAGTCACTCAATGTGAAAGAGAAATATTTCAGTCTGTAAATAAACAGACTAAAACTAATGAGTATGACATAACAATATGAAAACATTGTAGTCAACATAAGAAAAGTGGGGGGAAAAAATATCACTGGCCTTCCGCAGTTTATCTTGTAATGCAGAGACATATTATAGGCTAAACTTTGAAGCAGTCCAGAGGCACATAGTGTCCTTAAACTAGAGTCATAAGTAAACATAACTGTACATGGTCTACAAATTATGAGGAAAAGAATAAAGCCTAGCTATACTATGGATTGTGCTTTATCTGAGGGTGCATGAAAAACACATTTTTGCTTTTGGCAAAGGAAAGTAGATAGCATGTCCACATAGCAAATTCTCAGAGGCCTGAAGGATCAAGAACTTTCTCAGCTTGAGAGAGAAGGAGGGGGTATAAAAAGGAAACTGAGATGTTTTGTGGGAAAGAGAGTAATAGAACAGTGAAGTAAAATTGTCCTGCAGAAAACAAAACCCCCAAAAATGTGTTCAATGGGCCATGCTAGTGTGACTGGGGTTGGGTTGGCCAGATTGGGTGCCGTTGCTTTAACCAAAGCACATACTGTACAGTTCTGTGTTCAGAGACACTAGACAGCAGAATGACTAGAGATTAGCAAGACCCAGGAGACAGACATGATTAATGTGTGCCAAATGATTAGAAGAGACAGCGGCTGGGTGAATGGACCTATGGTAGATTCACTCAGAGGTGAAAATTGTCCATCCATACAAATTAAAAAAGTCTCTGAAGACTGAAACCATACAACTGTTTACAGGGTATGCTACTTAAAAAAGAAAGACCATTTGAAATATTCTTTGAGAATATATGATTTAGCTCTTAGATTAAGACAGATGTGACAGGACTGGTACATTTGGATACGGAGAGCTTGGGTAGTGAGAAACACATTACTTTTCTTAACTTATCTTATCTTTTTAACTTATATTTTTGGCTGAAGTTACTGAATACCAAATCCAAGACAGAATGTCACCCCTGTGGACATTCTAAGATTAACAACTTACACAAAAAGGATGGTCCATCCTACGTAGAAACGTTTTTCTGTAATGCACTTTTTTGGCCAAAATTTATTTCAGATATAAACTAAAAAAATTTAAAAATATATATATTTTATAATTTCTTTGAAAATCTTGAAACTTCATGTTAAAAAAAAAAATGTATCCCGCATTTTCATGTCACTACCGAACTTGTTTTAGTCCATTGGCTGAGACTGATTTTCCCTACAATTTTGATCAGAAAATATTGTTGTCCCTCTCTCATACATGCCAAGTAGATACTGTAGGTCCCATCATTTTAAGGATAAATGTGTTAAAAAGTCTGAAAATATGTGTGTAACTTTAAGGAACTTTTTGTAGAGTTTTGTTATGAGAGTTAAAATACTGTAACATGATGTGGCCGCTACCAAAACATTGCTGTCACTACCGAGAATGTACTGGCATGACCGAAACCTGGGATGTTTTGCCAAAAAAAAAAAAAAGTATTGAAGCATTGAATTATCAAATAAGATGTTATGATGGTGTTTGGTTCAATGTATATTCAAACTAAAGAATTCTTAACTTTGAAATCAGTATGATTAACTATTTCTTTTTCAAAATACAACAAATCTCACTGCCTGAATTCTTCATGGAATAGATTCAACAATGTGCTGAAAACATTCCTCAGAGATTCTGGTCCATGTTGACATGATAGCATCACTGTGGGCCAGATAAATGTTCAACAGCTCAATGCAAATGATCTAATCAGCCAAACATATGGCAGCAAAAACTACATGCATTTCGGCATATGGTCAAGACAATCTGCAGAAGTTCAAACTGGGCATCAGAACGGGGGAAGAAAGGTGAATTAAGTGACTTATGGTTGTTGGTGCCAGACAGACGAGTATTTCAGAAACTGCTGATCTACTGGGATTTTCATGCATCTATAAGGAATATATAAGGTTTACAGAGAAAAGAGAAAATATCCGACGAATGGCAGTTCTGTGGATGCAAATGCCTTGTTGATTCCAGGGGTCAGAGGAGAATGGCCAAATTGGTTTGAGCTGTCAGAAAGGCAACAGTAACACAACTAACCATTCTTTACAACCGAGGTCTATGAACTCACAACACGTTGAATCTTGAAGTAGAGATGAGCTACAGCAGCAGAAGACACACCAGGTGCCGCTCCTGTCAGCTCAGATCAGGAAACTGAGGCTGCAATTCACACAGGCTCAACAAAATTGGAGATTAGAAGATTTAAAAAAACGTTCCCTGGTCTGAGGAGTGTCGATTTCTTCTACGACATTCAGATGGTGTGGTTATAATTTGGAATAAACAATATGAAAGAATGGATCCATCCTGCCTTGTATCAAAGGTTCAGGTTGGTGCTGGTATAATGGTGTAGGATATTTTCTTGGCACACTTTGAGCCCTTTAGTACCGAGTGAGCATTGTATAAACACCACAGCCTACATGAGTCTTGTTGCTGATCATCTATCCCTTTACAACCACAGTGCATCCATGTACAGTATGTCAATGAGTTCACTTTAATCAATTGGCCTCCAGAGGACCGTTGGGATGTGGTGGAATGAAAGATTTGCATCATGGATGTGTAGCCATGGATGTGATGCTATCATGCCAATTTCGGAGGATTTTTTACAGCACCTTATTGAATCTGTCACAAAGAATTTAAAAAAAGTTCTGAAAGCAAAAGTGGGTCTAACACAGAACTAGGAATGTGTACCTAATAAAGTGGCCAGTGAGTGTATATCTGAAAACATATACATTACGTTTTGCCATAGTAGTACAGCAAACAGTCCAAAATTAAATTACCTTACCTTATTAAAAAACCTTCACCTTCAGTGTGGGTTGTTAAAATAGTCAATGAGTTGTTAATATTGAATAGTGACTTAGAAATGTCATTTTGTTCCTCGTACTTTATAGCTTTAGTAGTCTCTAAGGCTTTATTTCAAGTCTTCTGTGCTTTTGTGGTGTTTTTTGTAATTTTGGAGCTTGACATCATCAGCTCTGATTCACATTCATTATAGCGAAAATGGGGTCTCCTGGATATCCTACTGTCTAGGATATTGTTCAAATATTCACTTTTGTGTTCTACAAAAAAAGAAGCTTGAAATGACATAAGGGTGGGTAAATATTGACAGAAACTCTGTGTGAACCCTTTCTTTGTAACATGAAAAGGTGACAAGCTTCAGTCTAGTAGTCTGCACTCGACTAAGAAGTTGGCAAAAATCAAAGATAAAGGGCTCTTTTCAGATTCAACATGACTTTTCAGTCTGATGATTGGCTAAATGGCAGCTCTCAAATGACCTTGGATGAGAGACTTCTGACTATCATCAGCAGGAGAGAACAAAGCTTTTCCTCACTTTTGCTTTTGCTCTATCAAGATTATTTAACTTCTGGACAAGAATAAAGTAAGAAAGCAAATGAGTGAACGAGAACATGAAATGACACAAACAGCACTTGCTCACTCAACATTGAAGAGCCTGCACAGTCTAATAGTAATGTTCACTCCTGTTCAAAACAAAAGTGTGTTTTGTAATTAAAAACAGCAGGGATTGATGATGTAAAATGCTGGAGTGAAGACTGAGAGGAGATTTATCTGCCAGAGAAATGGCACAATAGCGCAGCATTTTTCACTCTGAATAACATTTGCTGCTTCTGCTGCTGCGGGGGGCAATTCATCAGCCCTAATAAGAGCCTCCAATTTGTCTTCCGCTCTTTGTTTGAATCAATTTGATGAAAGCTGGATAAACACTATTAGCATGAACATAAAAACAGCATTGGTATGGCATAGTAACGTAATGTATCTGTACTGTGCACACTAAAAAAGAATTATGAAAACCTGCTGTCAGATAATAGCATCCATACAGTACATGAGTGGTCAGTTGAGAATTGGTTTAGTTAGCACATATTTGAAAAAGTGTGAATATTTAAGGTATAGTTCCATAGTGAAATGACCCAAACCAAATGGTTTGCCTCGGTGGACAATATAATTACCTACTGGTAAATATACCTTCCATAAAATGTGTATTTTGAATATGTTTTAAACAAGTACGAAATACTTAAGATTCTGCATTATTTCTACCTCACTAATGAAATAAGTAAATACGTGACACTTATGTGACAATTACAAAGTTTTTTGCAATTATTTGTAATCGTTTAAAGTGCCACTATTACGCTATTTTAAAGGTTACTCATTTTGTTTTGGAGGCTATAGGTTTACATGCATCTAAGGTCAAAAAAAACATTTTAAAACGCTTTGATAAAGGATTCTAAACCCCTTCTTTCTGAAAGCCTATACTTTGCTCTGATTGGTCAGACGGACCAGTCTTTTGCAGCACGTATCGGAAAATAAATGTCCATAACTATATCTGAATTTCAACTTCAGAGGCTTCCTCAGCAAGATACACTGTGAAACGAACAGTAATAATGACATCGATTTTATCGTATCAAATCAAGGCTGAGTCCTCACTCCTCATCCTTTGGAAGTGCATGTAAAGTGGTTTTGCTTTCACAGTGCAGATGACAGCATCTTCTTGACATGTAGACAACGCAAACCAACTGCTTCAGCAACACAACTACAGCGTTTGAGGACGGATCAAAGTACTGTAGACTCCCTTTTTCTTTCTTTCATGTAGCCAATGAAAACCATAGGCTGGCATTATGCAGATTTGTTATAAAACTGTAGGTTAGTGCAGGAAGTAAGACTGAAAGTACTGGCTATTTGCTTCAGATAGATCAGAATCGTTTCTTTCTTTTGGAAGACAATTTCTTTTACATTCAGAAACAGATATTACACACTTCATGAAAGGGAATACCTGAAAAAGAATAATGGGGCACAATAAATAATCCATTTTTAAATTGAGAAATTCTTCTACACTGAAAATTTAAATTTTGTCAAGAATTTTCACTCAAAATTTAACTCTCAAAATCGTTATTTACAACTTTAAAAACATTTAAAATGTAGGCCTCTTGCAAATTGCCAGCTGTTTGACATGAGACCATGTATACCTGGACTTTACAGCTAGACACTTTCATTGTCCAGAACATCGTGTTAGGCTGATCTCTGTTAAACATTAATCTCTGGCATTACTAAACTGCCTGTACGTTTAGAGACAGATGACAAAATGCAGTTGTCGAATATGGGTCAAGTACTGGCTTGCAACAACAGCTTAAATAAGATTACAGTTCTGCTGAAAGTGTTGAGAGGAAGGCCGCTTTAAGTCGACTGCTCCAGGGTAAGCCTGGTTGATTCTCTATGGATTCACAATGCATTATAAGGCTGTTTGTAATTGTCATAAACAGTGGCTGTCAGTGCCAACAGAGACAACATATCCAAGGTTAAAGGGCATTTCAGTAAGGACAGAGTTTGCATGGACAATGAATACCATTCACTGTCTACTGGCCAGAGAGAAATTAAACTGATACATCATAGAAATAGGTGGAATAAAAATCACATTCCCTAAATATGGTACAGTTTGGCCTTTTGTGGAGCATTGTAGACACGAATCCAATGTTGTTTTTGGAAGTTCACACATTATATATTATAACATTAACCTGCAGTTTTAGCTTGAGTTGTCTTGAAAGCAACTTGCACGGACACATCTTAAAATCTGTCAATGCCAATGTTTTGTCTCAAGATGAACATTTATAAAAGCAACTTAAATTACTCATTTTAACTAAAGCGTAATCCTTGCTTAATCTAAACCCAGTCTCTGAAACATAGGCCTAAATGTTTGAAACCCCCTTAAAATAGTGATTTTGGCCATCCCATCTAAGATAAAAAAAAAAAAAACATTTATTCAGCAAGGATGCATTAAATTGATTAAAAATTACAGTAAAGACATTTACTGAAAGAAAATAAGGTTTCCACAAAAATATTAAGCTGCACAACTGTTTTCAACATTGATCATAATAACAAATTTTATGTTTAATTATTATAAATATCATTAAAATATTTCTTGAGCACCAAATCAGCTTATTAAAACGATTTCTGAAGATTAATGTGACAAGAACTCAGCGTAGCCATCACAGGAATAAATTATTTTAAAATAGATTAAAATGGAAAACTGCTATTTTAAATGGTAATAATATTTTACATTATTAATGTTTTTACTTTTGATTAAATAAATGCAGCATATACCAGGCTTATTAACATTAAAACATCGTACAGCTGTAACGGTTCAACTTTTGAATGCTATTGTATATTAACTCATTAAAAAAATACTTTAAATTGTGACACTCAAGCAGTGAAATGTGTATACGTCAAGTTCAAGCCTTCAATCATTGCTATTACAAAAATAAATATAAAAGAATAAAGTAAATAGAAAATTACACAGCTTGTATAATATTGACCTCCTGTGGTTGTACAATCAACATTTTCTTAAGGGTTAAGCATGTCCTTACTGAAAGAGAGAGAAACATTTTTTTTTTTGTCAGGCCCTATACCCTATTTGTGGAAAGTGATGAAAAAGTGACTTAAGTTTTACCTTTTTACCCCATTTTGTTTTTTAATTTGCATTACATTTCTAGGTCTCAAAAGATTGAGTAAGAAAGGAGAGGGAAAACAAGAGGAACAGAGAGAGAGAGAGATTGAGAGAGAGAGAGATCAGAGGGGAACCCTAAGCTGATCCTGTTGTTCAAAACATGATACTCGCACTAAAAAAAAGACTGTGCCAGCACTGATGAGACAAGTAGTCCTTCCTTTTAAAGCAGTCTTCAAAAGAGCAGCTGCCCGTTTCATCAGCATATTTTATCCAATGATCAGATCCCACTCAAATAGATACAAATGGCTGATAAAGACCAGTAATAGAGGCTTTTTGAATATGAGTAAAAGCATTTTAAGCCTTACTTTTCTGCTGTTTTCTATCAGATGGTTATCATCAACATTTATACTAATATTTATATAATAGATAAAGGTTATTACACAGATGTGTGTCCAACGGGAAAATGCCAAATGTGCAGAAGACCGTGAGTTCAAAGAGCATGGTGTCAATGTGAGAAGGTCAGTTAATGTCAGGTGCGTTGAACTGTAAATTCATATTTTACATGGATATCAAAGCAACTTTACTAACACGCTTATGCATCCATAAAGATGTACCGCACATAATGGGGGGGAAAAAAACGACATTATATATTTTTTCACAATACTTTTAGATGCTAATTCTATGCTCTACAAGCAAGAACAATGCAGTAGATGTAGCAATAAGGAGCAGTTTCCTTTATTTTACTTTCAATGAGATGTGACCACCGTATTTGAATCTGAAATGCAGCTGGTAAGTTTATATGTGACCAATAAAAATCTAAAAGCAATATGAAGCTGCTTCTTCAAAAAAAATGTATTTAGAGTAAGCCCACATTATGGAAGCAATATCTGTGGAAATACACTTTATCTCATGTCTCGTATCTCATGTCTAGGGGCAAAAACAAACCATCTTGGTCAAACATCCCTGAGACATCAAATAGAACTAAATATTGAATAGAACTAACTATGTTGTAGTGCTAAAATAGACATGTCTCAAACTTAAAACAAAAACAATGTTCATTATTTGTTAATTTATTACAGTGTAATAACATTAATTACATAAAAAAATACAATATAGTAGCAGAATAAAAACTGTTACCACTCATACTTTACCCTCATTTTTAAGTAAAATAAATAAATAATAAATGCAGAAATTATATATAAATTTCTTCATTTATTATATAAAATAAATAAATAAAACCAAAAATTATTGAGACACCAGATATAATTTGATATTTTTTTACTAGTGGGTGCAAGACACTATAGTTAATTTATGTGGGTGAGGATAGCAAAATAAAATAAACGGTGACATATTATAGCCCAAAATTCTTTATACAGTGGTCTACCAGTCAAAAAAAAAATTGGGACCACATATTACTCAGACACATTGACCTGACCATATTTTGCTGAAGTGTTTTTTCTTTAATTGCAAATGCGACCTTTTAACACCACAAATTGAAAAAAAATTAAGCATTGCTTGGTAATTGCTTGACCTAAATTGATATTATATAATTGTGTACTTAAATTTAACAGCTGACAGCTATTCAATCTAATTCATTTGTGAGAAGTCTCACAGAAGGATGACCAAAACCAGTATGACCAATATCAACTGATCAGATAACTCTGTTCTTGTCATATTTTATTACCTTTTTCTTAACTATAGCGAATAAACTGTGAGAAATTATGAAGGTGTCTGAATACATTTTGGTTTGACTGTGTGTGTGTGCGTGTATATATATATATATATATATATATACACAAGTTATATGTGTAATTAAGTGTATATAATGTATTGTGCATAATGTACTCCACTGCACTTGTTTATTGAAATTTATATCGTATTGCATTGTAAACTGCATTGCTACAGATAGCAACAATTCACAAAACTTAAAAAAAAATATATTTAATACATTTTAGCCAATAAACTTAAATAGATACTACATATTGTGGGGTAAAATCCTCATTAAACCCTGTACGCTGCTATAAAACTAATCAGTATAGATTTCGTGTTATCACACCATAGCATAAGAAAGTGAAATCTTTCTTGGTTGGATGACTTCACCTGCTGTATCACACAGACCTGATGACCTACAGTACTCACTCTATTCACAGCTGCAGAATCAGGAGGACAATAAACAGATGATGCTGCATCTGTAGACTTGACTAATGTATAGGCAAAGAAACTACTGAAGACAGCAGTTTCCTTAGTTAAATCTTTAAAATGTAATAAACTTCATCTATTTAACAGACATTGCAATTATAACTTTAAAAATAAAACATGTTTAAATAAATAAATAAATAATCATGCTTAAAGCAAATATTATGTTTATGGTAAAACAAGTTGACAAGGTTTTGTTTTAAACAACCCATCAAAGCACAAGCAATACAACAATGAATATTGTATACTTGTTCAGATGGATAACATCAGACCAGGATTTAAACTATAGGCTACATATGGTGAAAATGAAACAACTGGTTATTAAGAATAAAACATAAAGTGGAGTTGCTCGTGCACATTGATATGTTCTTGATAAGCGCGCGCTCCTGAAAGCCCCTTTTTAAAATAGATGCCCCAAAATTACTGACCACACTGAAACGTCCAGCAGATATTGACTATACTCACCCCCAATTTCTTACTCCGAATCCTCACGTAACCCTGCTTCACTATATCGTTGAAGTTTGAAGCCATCCTAACAGCCTCTCTGTCTTCGGCTGCGAGTCCCCTCAGAAGTCACCACGACATTCAGTCCTCAAACAACCTGCCTCGGCTCCTCAGCTCCTCAGTGTCTCAGTGCCTCAGTGCCGCTGCTGTTACTGCTGCTGCTCGGGCAACCGAACCGGCTCGAACGGCTCATTCCACATGAGAATAGGGAGACAGCGCGTTGCGCGCGTCAGATGATTTAATTCAGTAAAGAAGAGTGCAGCTTCCTGGAATGCACCATGCGAGGGCTGTCAGAGGGGTGGATGCAGTGAATTACATGCGTAAAATGGAACCATTTGTGTATTTACTTACCTATTTAGTAGGCTAGTATTGGGATTTTTTTTGGAAATATGTTAAATTTCATTGTCATACACATTTTCTCGAATATCAAAATTTAACAGCTGTATAACCTATTATAATAAATCCATATCAGCTAAGACATGTTTTTTATTATTATTTCACTGTCACACAGGCACAAGAAATTTCATTTTGATGTGGATATCAAAAATGAACACCTTTATAATAATAAAATGTAATTTAGGCTAACTTAAAAAACAAAATCATAAAATTTGGCCACAATTTATTGACTATGATGATTAAGAACAGATCTCTTTCTAAAATGTGAAAAAAAGAAAAAAGTTGCTGCCTTAAATTTTTAAGTACAATCAACTTGGAAGTCAATTCAACTTAATTTACTTTACACTGACTGTAAGATGAGTTGAATCTTATATGGTGACAAAAAAAGTTGAACATTGTTTAACTTATTTTGATGAGTTAAAGCAATGTAAAAACATATGTTGTCATAACTTTTTGATCTTTTTTTACAGTGAGTGAGGCGTCTAGTCTGTTTTAATTCTTAATCCTTGTGATTTATTTTATTTTATGTAATTATGTGATGTGTTTTAGCTCCACAAAAATCATTGATTGATTGATTGATTGATTGATTGATTGATTTATTGGTTGATTGATTGATTGATTGATTGATTGATTGATTGGTTCGTTCATTCGTTCGTTCGTTCATTCATTCATTCATTCATTCATTCATTCATTCATTCATTCATTCATTCATTTATTCGGGGAAGGGGAATTCTGCATTGAAACTAATGTCCGAGTCTAAAAAATCTTAATTGTCCTAAAACAGGCTTTATTTTCTGTAAGAAAAATATTTGTTCTGTAAAAAAAAAGTATTTTTTAATGTTAGTGTGAAATATGAGTTTTCTAGGTTGCATGTTATTATAAGCATGCCTCAAGCATAACACATAAAGTAATTAAAAAGTGCTGCTGCTTTTGATTTACATCTTACTATCTACATGAGATATCTTTAAACATTTAGAGAATACATTTTTATTCATTAGCAAAATACAGTTTTACTTTCATATGAGAATTATCCTACTATAAAAGGGTGGTGATATCTAGTGGATGGGAGATTTGTTTTGTTGATTGGATCCTTGGGATTAAAAGATCAAAGCAGATCAAAAGCAAATGAGGGGAAAAAAAGTGTACAGAAATGGATGGGATGCTATATTAGAGCGTGCTGAAGCTCCACTGACACAAATTCTGCAAATGCTTGAAAAAGCCTCCTCCTTTAATCCTACTTTATAGAAACGCCCTGCCTGTGTGGAGAAATGGCAAAACCAATTTGATACAGTTGATGACACAGTTACACGTGTGAGAGGGTTTTCTGCATCTCATGACAATGAAAGATATTACGTGAATAAAGATCTCTCACATTACTGAAGTCAAATGGTAAAATGGATCAGACATTCAATCCACATGGGTGATCACATAATTTTATCTTTTCAATGAAGTATATATATATATATATAAGAGTTCAGATGCAAAAGCCTCTAAATGCCATTTGAAATTTTCTTCTTTAATGATAATTTTTTATCAAACTTGTATATTTAAGTTCAGTAATTTCACTTAAATGGCTATGATAATTACCTATTAATTGTTATTTAAGTGAAATTCCTAAACTTAAATATACAAGTTTGATAAAAATCATCATTAAAGAAGAAAATTTCAAATGGCATTTAGAGGCTTTTGCATCTGAACTCTTCATATATATATATATATATATATATATGTATATAGAATGAGAGCTACAATTTTTTATTTGTTTTTAAGCACAACATTATACCATCTTGGCCATGAAATTACATAAAATTCATTCAATCATTTCATTAAAATGAAAGACAAAAACATAGTTAGAAAATATGTTGCAAATCTATGTTATCTATGCTCTGAAGTTTATATGAGACAATGAGTGAAACAAAAGTTGTCCAATGACATGACCCTCATTTTTTGAACCATTATTGAATTAGAAATTTTTTTAATTAAATCATTAAGAATTCATAAAACATTAAACATTTCATGCATATACAATGACTTGAAAACACCTCTCGAAGAACATGCTTAACCTTCCTGAATTGAAGTCATTTTTTGAGGTGGCATAATAATGTATATTCCCTTAAAATATATAAAAATGTTTTTGATAATGATGATTTCAATCAATCAATAATGATTGAGATGTGTGCACTGGATCCAACATGTATGGAAAGTATGTTAGTACTTTATACTTGATTGTTACAACATCTGGCTTTTTTTTAGAGGTAGTCAAATTCAGAACTGCCTTAATTCTTTATGGAATAGATCCGACAAGGTGCTGGAAACACTCCTCTGAGATTTTATTGAAATGAAAGCATTATGCAGTTGCTGCAGATTTGTCGGTTGCAAATCCATGATGACTCTGGAGGCCATTTGAGTATAGTTAAGTTGACTATATCAGTGTCATGAAACCATTTTGAGATGATTTGAGCACATGGCGTAGTATCCTGCTGGAAGTGAACATCAGAAGATGGACGCACTGTGATAGACATTAAAGGGATAGACATTATCAGCGACAATACTCAGGTAGGCTGAGGTATTCGATGCTCACTTGGTACTAAAGGTTTGCCAAGAAAATATCCTACACAATTACACTACCAACACCAACCTGGACCTTTAATACAAGGCAGGATGGATCAATGCTTTCATATTGTTTATTCCAAATTATAACCACACCATCTGAATCTCTTAGCAGAAATCGACACTCATCAGACCAGGGAGCGTTTTTTAAATCTTCTATTCACCAATTTTGTTGAGCCTGTGTGAATTGTAGCCTCAGTTTCCTGATCTGAGCTGACAGGAGCGGCACCTGGTGTGTCTTCTGCTGCTGTAGCTCATCTCTGCTTTAAGATTCAACGTGTTGTGAGTTTATAGATGCTCTTTTGCAGACTTCGGTTGTAAAAACTGGTTATTTGAATTCTAGCTCCAATCAGGCAATTCTCCTCTTGGCATCAACAAGGCATTTTCGCCCAAAGAACTGCCGCTCACTCAATATTCTTTGTAAATCCTAGATTTGGTTGTGGATGAAAATCCCAGTAAATCAGCAGTTTCTGAAATACTCAGTCCAGCCCGTCTGGGTCAACACCCATGCCACATTCGGAGTCTGTTAAATCACCTTTCTTCCCCATTTTGATGATCAGTTTGAACATCAGCAGGTCTTGACCATGAAATGCATTGAGTGGCTGCCATGTGATTGGGTGATTGGATATTTGCATTAACGAGCAGTTGAACAGGTGAACCTCCAGTAAGTTGTATTGGTAGAATAAAGCACCAATACCTCGACCTCAGGACCCTTCTACTGTGTTTTCGTCTCCGTCCCCACCAGCGTTTCATCGGTGTATGAAACTGTATGTTTCACCAAAGCGTTTTTCCGCGCGCCTGGGGTACGTTTTCAATTGTTTTCAATGGGAGCGGAGTTGAAAAATGTTCAACTTTGGATAAAACGCAGCACTCATCACTGTTACTTTTTACCCAGCCGTCCAATCACAGTGGAGGATGGGCGGGACTAAACAACACTGACCAACTGTCACAAAATTCTTTCTGTAAAACGACATCATCCAACAGAGCTAACCGAACAAAATGGATGAAAAATTACTTTTTTAGTATGAAACAAATTATCTGCGAAATCAGTTCCAAGTAAACTGTGCTGCGGATATTCTGTAGCAACGAAACGTCTCAACGGAAAAAACGCTGCGCTGACAAAACGCTGTCAAGCGCCCATAGCTCGGCGTCTTCAGGAGAACGTTTCAGCTGGCAAAAAACGCTTTGGTGGATGCACGGCCTTAGAATTGATCTCCGTCCACATTAAAACGGGCATGTGCGTGCCGGTGTAAACAGTGGCTGACGAATCAGGGAAGGATACGTCATGACTGATGACAACTAATCATAGAGCCGAGCGTCATCTGCGTCATCGTTTCTGAACACCTCTGTTTTATTTCGTCTACACTCAAACCCCCTCCGAAGATTCAAAACGCAAAACGGAGCTGCGGCGTTTCTGAACTTCTCCGTTTTAGGTCTTCGTTTTTTCTGTTTTAGTCTGGACGGGAGGTGCAAACGTAGCAAAAGGTCTCCATTTTTAAACGAACACGCAGTAGTGTGGACGGGGCCTCAACAAAACTTCAGGTTATTTATTATGTGTTAAGAAAGCAGATCATTCTGCATTCAAGTCTCAAAACTAACATTTCATCTTTCTTTCTTTTTTTAAACAGACATGCAACCCTTACATACGTTTCACAGCAACTTTATTTGCAAGCCTTCCACTTCCTGTAACGCATCAAAAAAGAAATATCCACCGTCCACCCTGAGTCGTCTGGTATCGTGGTTATGATTTATTCATAACAGTTAGGAAATGGTTTGAGGGCTTCCTTGACCTTCACTTTTGAGGTAACGTACTTTAGCAGCCCAGCTGCCTTTGAAGTAATTTACCGGTGCTGATGACACAGATAACTCACCTATAAATGAAAGCTCTACACAATGGAACCCTTGATGTATAATGCCGGCTACCGACTGCGGTTTCAGCAATCATATAAGATCATTACAAATCACACTGTACAACATGGATCTAATAAACTTGGCTATGAATGTAGACTGTACGATTATGACACCTCTAAAGAATAAAACATCATCAGCATGCACTAGTGGTAAACAAATAGAGCAAGATGAATCACACTTTGGCAGTTGTGGTTTTGAAAAAAAGAGGAGGAAGCGAAAGAGGAGACTATGGACGTGGCCATGGCCAGGAAAAAGGATGCGGGTTTTGCAAATGTAGCTTTAGGGCCATGTATCATTATGTATCATTAGGTCAAAGGAGCAAACACACCAAGATGATCATGCCAAATTCCTGACACTATCAAGCTATCTTTGGTCGCAAGACTGTGACACAGCCATTGTTGAACCTCTCTCACTGAACGACGTAAGGCAACCGTTTAGGAGCCACAGCCGCAGAAATCGATTGGTCATCTTTCGTCTGGGACAGTCCAAAATCGTACAATGCATAGCGGGCATGAGGAGTCTGAGAGCTGCTGTCACTGAAGGTGACAATAAAGTGTTCACTCGAAGATGGAACAAATAAGCCTTCCACTGGAATAAACTTCACACATTTCATTGTGCCGTGTGTGAAGTGTGAACTCCAAACTATTAATCACAGGCTGGCTGTGCTATATTGAGATTTATTGTCAAAAAATGTGTGCCTTGTCACACTTCTAACTGTCACACTCATTCACACAGGAACACAAATACACACTGCGCATGTGAAGTGTCACAATCTCGCTGCCACTGCATGTTTGATCATGCTTGATAACTCAGCTGAAAGCACATTCTAAACAGATGACTATTTTCATTCAACATCTAGTATTTTTTTTACGATTAAACGATTTCTTGCTGTATATGAAGGACGTCGAATGGTTCGCTCTCTTTCTATTCCTTATATGACCTTTCCGAGTCATAGGGCTGGAACCTTTCCAGTTTCTAATAAGGCCAGAGGCTGAAGAAAGCTCCCTGGACAGATGGCCAATCAATCACAGGGGTCTCTCATACACAGAGGAATTTTTTTTCTTTTTTTTTTTTGAGTGTTAAATTCACCTAACCTGTATGTCTTTGGATCGTGGGCAAAACCAGAGTAACCGGAGTTGCTGGTCACCATTGACTTCCATATGAAAATATATAAATATATATACTATGGAAGTCAATTGCTAACAGTAAACCACAACAATACAACAATCCTATCAATTCACGATGGAGAAAACCTACACTATTTTTTTTTTTTTCTTGTTCGAGAAGCTGTTTCACTTAAATCTCAACAGATCACAACTCAGGTCTCAATAGGGAAGAAAATACTTTAGCGACTTTAAAGATTATTCTTTAATATGAACTTTGGCAATAAATAAATAACTGCTGTCAGCTGTCACCGCAGCTATTGTCCATTAGATGGCAATGTTACATTTGATGCACACAGTAAAAAACCTAAGGGTCCAGTTAGTGGATACCAGTACTTGTCACATGGTCATTGAGCTGAGCTCCTGCCCAAATGGCAGTCCTTCCCTTGGATCACCTGATTATTAATATCTGAGTAAATTTCATATGCTTTCATTTGGATGCTTACTTTATATAATAAAATAACCTGGTTGCCTTTTAAGTTCATTGAACTGGAAAAAGTGAGTTAATACAATGAAGGAGATTGATTTAATCACAAAAAAATAAGTTATCTCAACTAAATAAATTATTATAAAGTTGATTTGACAAAAGAAAATATGTTGTGATAACAAATCTTCAAAATATTTTTTTACAGTGAAACTATTTGAAAATAGGCCTGTTTTAAAGCTTGTTTCTTGTCTTTTCTTCTTTTGTGAAATGTTTCCTGATGCTGTTTTTCAGAACCAAGAGCAAAATGTAGGCTACCACACAGGGTTATCATTGTTAAAAAAAAAAAAACCACACACATGTATACATAATATTATATATTATATACACATGTATACGCATATTATATATATATATATATATATATATATATATATAATTTATATATAAATAAAAATGTTGTCATATATATAATGTATATATATATATATATATATATGACAACCTTTATATTTTATTTTATATTTTATTTAATTTCAAATAAAGCATATATATATATATATATATATATATATATATATATATATATATATATATTCTTTATTTGAAATTAAATATTTAAATAATTTCAAATAAAGCATATATATATATATATATATATATATTCTTTATTTGAAATTAAATAAACCTTAACTGAAATAGAATATAAACTTATTTTATTTTTATTACACTGTAAAAAAGTTGCTGCCTTAAGATTCCTGAAAAGTCAGTTAAAATTAAATTACATTAGAATGACTGATAGCTAAAAATAAAATTTAAAACGACTTATTAAAATTTCTATATAGATTTTTATAATTACATTATATAATTATATATTATATAATTATATAAAAAAATATATAATAATAATAATAAAATATTTTAAAACAATAATAGTATTCCTGATGATATTGTTTTGTGTGAAATTATTTCAATATATAAGAGCTAATATTCATCTGAGAGGAAATAAATAAAAATAATCAAAGTTATGTTCATGTGACAATGAGCTTCATCCACTAAACATTTCCACAAGTGCGTATATGCACATTAAAATAAAACAACATGTCAACCCTTTGATGAATCAGGATTTCTGCATTAAATCGTTTGCAGATTTTATGCAGAAGTGCAGTATGTGTGTATGCAGATTTTATCCAAATTTACAGTATGTGTGTATGTGCAGATTTTATGCAGAATTATGTATGTAGAGTATGCACAGTTAGATGAAATCCAGCATAACAATGATTAGATTGGTTTTCTTTGCACAATAATGTTTGACCTTGAAATAAAAATCCAAACTCTATTTAGGCAACTCTGGAGCAGTGTAACTGAGCACAGAAAGTGTTCAGAGAGTGCAATGTCATTTCAATAAAACAACCCTCTCCAGAGACACAATTTGTTTGCTTTTTTGGAGTCATAAATATTTATACGCAATTAACAATGCTCTGGCTAATGAATTGTTTTGAAGACTGGAATCAATTATGAATTAAAACAGTAAGGCTTCAAAATTGGTCATCAAAATAAGTCATGCAAGAATAAACCATCAGGGTATTAATGCTGCAATGCCTGTGCTAATTATAGAAAACCGCTTACCGGCATCATTCTCTATCACACACAAGTTCTGCTGTTCTCAGTTGGGGTGTCTGACGTCATCACAGGCACACGTTTTGCAGGTGGGGTAATGTGGATAACTGCTAGATCTTGTTTTTCTGCTGTCCCGGATGATGTTGTTTTGCTGGGCCTGATGTGGACAGTTTGGTCCTCATGGGCCCCGGATAAGAATCAAGAATTCATCAGCTATCTGCATCCTCTTCTCACCTTGTTTTCAACAAACAATCAGGGTGCACTGTGTTTAAGCCGCAAGGACAGGGCACTTATGACATCAATTGTTTTATATAGTTGATCAATTATCCTCTTAGGCTAGATGGTGAATTCTCAACTGTGGATGAAAAAAGTTGATGAAATTTGCTTGGTTATTATTTTGTTCATTTTGTTTATACCAGAGTATCTCTGGACTTAAGTTTGTACTTAGATTAAAAAAAAAAAAAAAAAAAAAAAACATGACTCAGAGTTTATAATAATGTGTTAAAAGTGACTAAATTAGAACTAATATAATAAAATGTACAGTAGTGGGCAAAAAATAATGTCCTGAGGTGATTTTTGTTATTAATGAACCTACAAGTTTGAATATGAGGGAAGACTTAAGCTATTTATCTGACAAAATTATTTGGCAAAAACAACTACAGGTTTTATTTTACCACGCAAATCAGAAAAACAGAAAAAAAAATCTCACAGGAAAAAGCATATAGTACATTGACTACACACATTGGTTCTTTGTTCATAATTTTTTGTAAGTCTGCACAATTTGTTTCATTGTATTATCACAGATTATTAAACAACTGACTTCAAGTACAACATATGCTTAAAACAAATATTTTACGTTTTTTTTCTAATATTTCAGTAAAGTGTGAAGACTTTGATAATTGAATGTACATTTTCCAAGTGATTTTAAAACTCTCGCTCTTGTAATACGTACTAATTAGTCACAACCGCAAGATTTTCAGTTTCAGTCCTTATTCACTGTAATCTCATGAAAAAGAGCAATTGAAAAATTGTGGATTTAAAGTGGATTTTAAAGGACATGATGGTAAGATAATGACATGATTTTAATTTATGAACATGAATTCTTCCTTTAATGTTTTGAATATTTGTATATACTTTATAACACATCAAATTATAAATAAATATCAAAAGAAAATTAAGTAAGTAAAATTCATAAGTTTAAGGCTGCACTGATGCTGTACACATATTTAGGTATGGTTTTATGTGCTTTAAAAGAATCAAGAGTTTTCATTCCCTAAATAAAGGTTGGCTTTAAAGTAAAAATAAAATTATATAGTCAAATAACATTTGTATTTGGATATTGTTTTAATATTATTTGAGTTAATTTGATTTACTGTTGTAATTTATTATTACTATTATTATTATTGCATGCAACACGGGATTGTAAGACTTGGTTGAATAATTACCCCGTATTGTTGATTGCTGTATAAGTTATTAAATTAGACAGAAAATTAATTGATTAAGAAGCAACTGTTGTTAACTTCAAACCAGATTTCATTACACCAGCCCAGCTGTCACTGCAAGTGAGCTGTACAGAATCATTCATGGGATCAGCTGAAAACTAGGGCCAGTGAGGGGGTGGAGGCGTGTATTTTGGCTCACACTCTATTCATAAGTTTATCGGCTCACTCATTTAATCTGACAGATTTCATATAAAACAGGTGAAGTTTGTGGAGCTCTGAATCTTGGCTGGTTTTGGCAGAAACACGTGTGGCCGCCACTGCCATTTCATTAAGACAAAGCGACTCTTTTACCTCACCTTGGGGGACTGACAACGGCTCATGTGTGAACATGGAAAAAGAAGCGAAATGAAATCCATTTTATAAACAGAGAAAGGTCAGTGGTGACGTGGATGAGTGGAGCAACCCTAGTGCTTACCACAGTTTGTAACCTTAACTGTGTCCTGTATGTTGCTGTAACAGATGTGAACCATTTACCATGGTGGGAGAGAGAGAGTTGTAATCGAAATTATTCAACCCCCATTGCTCATGAATTCCCCAGAAACACTGCCAGAAGCCGGTGTCTGGTTGTACATCTCGTTTGTAGCAGGTCAGAACAGAAAAAGAGTATTCTACAAAATACAAAGATGCTTGCCATAAAGGGCCTGCCTTCAGAACTGCCTTAGTTCTACGTGGCACTGATTCAACAAGGTGCTGAAAGCATTCTTTAGAAATGTTGCCCCATATTGATAGGATAGCATCTTGCATTTGGAGATTTGTGGGATGCACATCCAAGGGCACGAAGCTCTCGTTCCACCACATCCCAAAGATGCTCTATTGGGTTGAGATCTGGTGACTGTGGGGGCCATTAGTACAGTGAACTTATTGTCATGTTCAAGAAACCAATTTGAAATTATTTGAGCTTTGTGACATGGTGCTTTTTCCTGCTGGAAGTAGCCATCAGAGGATGGGTACATGTGGCCATAAAGGGATGGACATGGTCAGAAACAGTGCTCAGGTTGGCCGTGGCATTTAAACGATGCACAATTAGCACTAAGGGGCCTAAAGTGTGCCAAGAAAACATCCCCGACACCAGAAAGTGTATCGAACCGAACCGTGAATTTAGTGAACCGTTACACCGCTAATACAGTATATATATATATATATATATACATATACATATATTGTTTATAGTCTATCTTGTCTTGCTTGACAAGATCCCATTTTTCCTTCATAAATTAATATTTTGCATTCACTCATTCTCAGCTTAATTCTTTCTAAATTTGATTAGAAAAAAATAACAGTATTCTTCCTCATCCTTTTTGACCTAGATTCCTTCTCACAGGAATGCCAAAATAGACAGCGCAATAACGTCTAAGGTAGTTCCTGTATTTAAAGGTATTTTCTCATTTCACTAATGTGGTGTTGTTTCGGTAAACTAAAACAGTGGGATTTACAGGATCGTAATAATAATCCATACATATTAGAAAAGTACACCATGCATATTCAACCATAATAAAAATCTGTACACAATAATCATAATAATAATCTGTATTAGAAAAGTAGGCTACACCATGCATATTCCAAGACTTTCATCATAAATCTTTCCTAGAATTAGATTTTTAATGCACGAATTTCCAGCAGTTTTCCAGTAATCTCTGGAGAATATCTTGCATATTGGATGTTATTGTGAGCTTGCTTTAAAACCTTCTACATATGGTACACACCTGAAGGAAAACTTTGTTATGGTTTTCCTGACATCTCTTGTTACATTGGTCAAATGAGCAAATGTTTTTCTTGGGCTTTTGTTGATGGAGTTTTGGCATGCAGGTAATACAATGAATGGCATGCAATTTGTTTTTTTTTTTTTGTTTTTTTCCAGGTGCAAATTTCAAGCAAAAATTATTATGAAGATAACAATAGCAATTGTGTTATTTCAACCAGTGATAGTATATTTGAGTAAAATGTCTTCCAAAAACTAACCATGGCACAGAATGCATGTTTAAAGGAAAAGTTTCACTCAGCACAAAATGACTGCATTAGTGTGGAAACAAGACAGCTCTATTTAC
The DNA here is from genome assembly GCF_988280905.1 of Pimephales promelas. Classification (NCBI taxonomy): domain Eukaryota; kingdom Metazoa; phylum Chordata; class Actinopteri; order Cypriniformes; family Leuciscidae; genus Pimephales; species Pimephales promelas. Next base: position 16,663,876 of record NC_142790.1, on the reverse strand, counting down.
TCAATACTGCCTGTACTGGAGCACATGTTCCAGATCCATCTAACATCTCATCTGCTGTAATGAATGTTCAGAGCGATCAGATTGCTTTCTTTTGTGCAATTTGAAGTATTTTCTGTTTTTCTGACTGGATACTTTAAAATATTTGTGGTTCTTAAATGGTCACTTCAAGAACCACAAATATCGAAATGTGAAATTTTGTGCAAATTGCATAGGGAACAGACTTGATGTTTTTGTATGAACAAGTGGGATGCTGACTGTGCTTATAGAGTGAGACCTGTTAATGTGACAGAAGTAATAAATCATATCACTCATTCAAGTCCATTTCACATTCATATTAATCCAAAACATGCAGAAACAAGCAGAAGCTTGTGTTTTCTAGCCCTGACAGTAATTAAATGATATTTAAAATCACATAGGGGTTTTGTCTAAAGAACTGAAATAGCTCATTTTAAGAGTCACTTGGCAGGTCAAGAGAAGTCTAAAAAGCTCCTTCCACTCAAAATGTATTCAATTTGTGTGTCATATTTTTAGTGCTTTCATCTTTAAATTCAATTCTGATGCCAAGGAAAAGGTGGGCGTAGAAAGGCAGACATTACCTCTGGTCACTATAATATTTCAATTCATCATCAACAACCTTGTGGTTGCCAGACTGAATCGTTTTCAAATGTTTTGGAAAATGCGACATGTAAATAGAAAAACGAATGAGTAAGATTGTTGAAGATGTTCCAAAAGACTGAAAGAGAAATTGCTAATTTTCCCTTGCTAGGCAGTGAATATATGCTGCTTTTAGTTCAGTTCATCAAACTGCAGCTTAGAAAGTTATTTATGGTGACTGTTATTTCAAATGACTCTCAGAAAACATAAGTCTTAAGGTTTGTCTTTCATCATACGCACAAACATCTTCAGTCTTCAATCTGCTGCTGCCAACAACTGCACGTGTCGATGGAAAGTTGCGGCAACTCCCAGCCTTATTTGTCCTGCATGAACCTCATGCCTTGCTGTCCAAAGGCAGCCCTTTATGCTCTATTTAGTCAAATTAACCGCACAACCTTCTGTTTGGGCTTATAAGAGCCTTTTATTTGGTGTAAATAAATGAAGAAATCCTTTATATATGAAGAGTTCAGATGCAAAAGCCTCTAAATGCCATTTGAAAGTTTCTTCTAGAATGATCATTTTTATCAAGCTTGTATATTTAAGTTCAGTGATTTCACTTAAATGGCAATGATAATTACCTATTAATTGTTATTTAAGTGAAATTACTGAACTTAAATATAGTTTGATAAAAATCATCATTAAAGAAGAAAATTTCAAATGGCATTTAGAGGCTTTTGCATCTGAACTCTTCATATATATATATATATATATATATATATATATATATATATATATATATATACACAGTATACATTGTTGGTTTAACTTAAAAAAAGAAAGTTACTGGGTTGTCTTAAATCTTTGAGTTCATTGAAATTAAAAATTTGAGAGATTGGTTCAATAAGTAGAAACTCAAAATATTATGTTATCTGTGAATAAGATTAATTATTTAAGATGATTTGACCAAAGATAAAAAGTTGTAGCCTATGTTTTTACAGTGTAGTTTAAAAACACTAGAAAGATTTCAAAAGCAGAGATTAGCTTTATAATCCATGAACCAAACCAACCAGCTACGAGGTAAAAAAAAACTTTACAAACTTTGATTTGAAGCAAAAAAAAAGTATTTAAAAATCAGACAAAAAGACAAAGATACAAGACTGTGTATACTTAAAGGGGTACTCCACCGTTTTTTTCATATAACTAAGATGAGTTGATACATATCTCTCTTGTCTAAGTGGGTGCGCTCAATCGCGCGAGACACTTTGATCGCACTTAACTAACCCAGTTCATTCAATATGGGCCAAGCAGAGAAGCGACCAAACACCTCCATATTTTCCCCTATTTAAACACAGTTACACGAGTAGTGTAACTCAACCTAGGATGGTGACACAAAATAAAACATTGCGCTTTTCTAAGCGTGTAAAGTGTAACTATTATGTATGGTGGAATACCACAGCAAGTGCTTGGGAGCACTTCGACTCGGCGCATATATATTAATGGACTCGGCACAGTAATATCATCACTCAAGGGAGGGGATATATCAGTGAGGGGGGGGGGGGGGACTTTTCACGAGTCATGATATTACTGCGCCGAGTCGAAGTGCTCTCAAGTACTTGCTGTGGTATTCCGCCACTTTTATAACCCTATTGAATGAACTGGGCCAGGGAAGTGCGATCAAAGTGTCTCGCGTGCCAGAGCGATTGAGTTCACGCACTGAGAGGGCAGAAGTATCTATCAAGTCGTCTTAGTTAAGAGAATAACATAGTTTAATATGAATGATGGTGGAGTATCCCTTTAACAACAATAATGAGGGAAAGAACTGCACATGAAACAATGAATAACAAAATCAAATTAACGACAGATAAATATTAAACTGTTTATTCAAAGATATTGATTGTGTATAGAACGATAATTTTACGTTTATGGCAAAATATGTAAATCTGTGCATAAATATACAAAATATTTAAGTAGTTAAGTAGGAAGCAGACGCTATATTGTGGGGAGTTCTTTTGGCGCATTTTGCTTGATTTCTTTCCCAGATAGCACAAGGCTGTCTGATCTCCTATTTACATCTGGAAGACGTATTTTAAAGAGTGTTTGCTCATCTGCAAGACGTCTATAGGACGTTTCCTGCAGATGTCAAATAGACATTTAGAAGATGTCTCTAAGATGTAATGATTTAGAATGCACGTTAAACTGACATCTTATAAACGTCTATTAGACATCTGCAGGAAACGTCCTATAGACGTCTTGCAGATGAGAAAACACTCTTTAAAATACGTCTTCCAGATGTGAATAGGAGATCAGACAGCCTTGTGCTATCTGGGTTGAGAAATCACGGGCAACGTTTCTCACAAGAAATTCTGCTGTTAAACCCAATTATTGAAAAAATATGTTTAGATACCATTAATTAACAACCTCACAACTCACAGGTCTGTCTTTAAAGGTTTATAAGTTATTATTAAAATAATTTGTCTATGGAGAAAATGTATTTTTACTTCCAGAAAGTGTCTGTTGCACTAGGCTTTAGTGAGCCTACATTACAGTTATGGACCTAATTACTAGTTCAGACGAGACCACTTTGGGAAGTTTACTTGAGTTCATTGAACACAATTTATCTTTGGTGGTGCGGTTCCTAATGGGGGTTCTTGCTCCATAATTAATGACATTTGTAGCTTTTAGCATTAACCCCCCTATGGAACCATCAGCTTGAGCAATATACAGATGATTAAGACAGTTAATAATGCCTTTAAAGGGGTCATGAACTGGCTTTTTAAATGTTATTATATTGTTGTCTGAGGTCAACTTATAACGTTCGCTTGGTTTTTGCATTCAAAAACATCAAAATTAACAAGTAATAGGCTATTTTGTACCCTGGTTGTGAGCCTACCTAAAAAACAGTCGGTTTTTATGGGCGTGTCGCACTAAAGACTTGGAAGTAAACACCCACTGCTGCGAGTGGAGAACAGTTTTGCATATTATAATGAGTTTCACTCACCCGTCGGTGTACGTGGGGGAAAACGTCCTATGTTGTCAAATGGCAACCGGATTCGCCCATACATGTTCAACCCAGAGTCCGTGTGTTGCACAATATTCCTGTCAGATCCAAGACGGCACAGCACCGTTCTTTACTCTTAATCGACAAAACAATCCTCAGTGAAATGAAGCGAACAGACGACGATGTTTTACCTCATCAGCTGGAACGTCATTAAAAATAAAGTTTATCCATGCAGTCCTATTGGAATCCACAGGAAGCTTATGCAGCGACTGTCTTCTTCCACAACCAGGCACTGCACAATATTTTGTATTGCTCGGTAGCGATCCAGTTTGTCATCACGAGGCAAGCATGTATGTATGATACTTATGTGTGTAATGCGCGAATCGGTGGGCGGGGCTAATCAGCAGGCGTTAATCATCTTCTGTGGGGGTGGTGTTTTATCCTCTTTGTCGTCATAGTTCCCCACTTTTAAAAACGAGTCGTTTTTAGAGGCTGTGTCAATAAAAGCTTTTATTGGACTAACAAGGACGTTTTCAGTTCTGAAACGTACAGGATATTCTTATAATATGATAACCTCTTAGATGTCAAAAGCTCAAGGAAAATTTGATTTCTCAGTTCATCACCCCTTTAAGCCGTGGTTTGTATCAGTGAAGTCTGGGACGGCATGCTGTAGCTTGCTATGAGGAAGGGTGGTGTCTCTCATGATGATGTCCGTGACAGGACTTGGAAGCCTTGATAATCTGAAACAAAGAAGACGACGGACAAAAATGTGCACAGAAAATTGTTTGATACTTATAGTGGTCAGGGTGGTGGGGGGCGAGCAGTTTAAGCATATTTCCCAGCTGCGTATATCCTTCTGGTTTAATATGGAGAACGGTAGTGGTCTAGCCGCACCCTTTCGCCATGGCACGTGACCGAAAGAGAAGAGAGGTCGTTTCGAGGGGGTAGGGAAGGGTAATGCATTTGATTAAAGATTATAAGGCTACATGAATTAAAAAAAAATAATAATAATGAAGAGCACAGATAAATCATTTATAATAAACACTACAATATTACATATAAAAAGAAGATTTGTCAAATTTGATTTCATGCCGACTTTAAGCAGACACCCAAACCGTCAAATCAAGGTCCTCCAATGCAGAGGGGAGGGAATTTTCAGATTTAGATTAAAGATTCCAAAGCCAAAAATGTTTTTGTGTGTGGATTGACTTGGATGAATTATTCACCACAGAATGATCAATTCAGGCAAACAAAGTATGGTCAATTTTGAATTCAAGGGGACTTAAAGTGGCCTCTGTCTGCTCCGTTCCTCTTCAATGATGTCTGCTGATTGGAGTACCTCGTTAAAGTAAGGTAAATACAATTACTAACCACATAGTGAACATTATGAAACAAATTCCATTGGTACTTTAGTGAGAACCTGTCAATCACAGCTGTCAATCATGATTGTCAGAGCACCGTTTTTATAGCATCAAATATCTTACTAAAAACAAACACTTGAAATTACATCAACATGATAGAAACTACATTAAATGACAGAAACTTTGGAAAAAAGACGTGAAGTGTAATTTAATTGTTTTGTTGGTCTCACGTCCCGTTGAATAACATGGGAAGGCAGGGTTTATGACCTATAATGCAAAGCATTCTCATCCCAAGGCGTCACCTTTGACCATGCTTCAATATTTGACGTTTTAGGCGCCCTTTAGGGTCACTTACATGACGCGATCCTACGGCGTCATCTAACTGACGCTAAAGGAAAGCGTCAGTTAGGTGACGCCTTGGGGGTGAGAATGGGCTGTATAGGACCGGTCACTGGGGGGCAATCGAGATGTTTTGACTTCACTTTTGAGGGCTTGTGCGGCTCCTGGTCTGAACCCTATGGTCTGGACTGACGCTGTGCTCGATTTGATTGCAAATGATATGTGGAGCGGGGCAATCTTATTCTAGAGACATTTTTGGACAAAAAGTACGGTATAAGTCATCAATAATTTTGGCCCATTTTACTACATTACATATTGAGGCTTTAAAGCTATAGACATGGAATAAAACCCACAAATACAAATGCATAAAGACCTATTTAAAGAAATGGCACTAAATAAGTAGAGTAGTCATTTGATTGTTCACAATCCTTCTAAGCAACATTTGATTGTAAATAAATATGGCATTGTTCACACTAACTTTACAAGCAAAATTATACAGTATGAATATTCAATAATACATTAGAATAAAACCTTTGTCATTCAACTATAGCTCCATGTGGTCCAATGGCCGTAATAATTCTGACATGCTCACAGGGTTGTTCTTTGTCTGTTCTCACTTAGCAGAAAAAGACAAATTGAGCATACATTTATGTATTTCATTTTCCTTTAATAAAGTGGGTGTGTGTATTTTTTTTTTTATTTTATTTTTTTTTTGTGTACATTTTGTCGATTACGATGTAAGAAAGCAGTGGTAACACTAATATTTCCATGTCCAGTGTTATTGCTTTTTTGAGTTATTTCCATCCAAAGGCACCTAGCTCCAATAAACAGGCAAAGTTATTTATCAAGGTGTTGGAATCATGTCATTATACGTTAGTGGCACTTTATATTATAAACATATGTTAGTGTGTTAGTCACCCTGCATTACTCTGTTTTGTTATGATGTCAGTGTGGTGGCTGGTAATTACACTTGAGTTGTGTTTCTGGACTGCAGGCATTCAGGTGGAACATGACCTGGATAGAGAATGATGTTTTGGACATTAGCTATAAATACTGGCTTTCTACGGCTCAGCAGGCTGCGACTGCGGCACGTCTGAAAATAATCAGGTTGCACTGACAAAGTGGACTTCTAACTAATAAACAAGTTATTTAAAAGAAAACTTGAGGTGTCTGGAGGTGATTAATATTCAGTAGTAGCACCCGGTTTAGTAGTCATTTACCCAAATTTACCATCCTTCTTACTGAGAAGACATTTAATTCTTCTACCAAATTAGATCTGCTGCATCTATCCACCTGAATGAATGAAAGTAATGTGGAAGTGTGTTCCTCAATAAAATGATTCTATAATCCATAAGGGATTTGTTTCAGCTGTTAGTTTGAGGGCGAGAGAGCAGTAAACACTGAAAATTATTCCATCTGGTTTTCGTTACAGACAGATGGCCTCAATCATTTGTCTATTCCATGCATTGTACTAGTCTAGTGTTTCTACAACAACAAAAATTCCCATTGTGAGCTGAAAACAGTTAAAAAGGCATACAAGAGACTGATTAAGTTTATTATAATATGTTTCTTAAACAATGTGAGGTAGAAAACAAATAATTTGTACAACCATATGCATTCATTATACAAGGCCATTATGATAAGACATTGTAAGGGGAGGACAATGTAAAGTGCCAATCGCCACTGGACAGTTTTGGAGATTTCTCTCTTTCCACACGGAAAGTGACTTTGAGCGGTGCTTCATAAATTGCTACACGTAAGACAAAGGACATTTTGACCATTACATTTCACTAATGTATCCCCACTTCAAGACAATGGTTAGCAACTGGTTTCTCAAATTTGATTGGTTGATTGAAATGTTGATGCCAGAACATGTTGCACTTGGTTAAATCGCGTTCACCCAATTATATGGTTAGATTTTTTCCCATTGGAACCGATCTGTGACTATTTTTTGGGGTGTGACCCACCAGTTGAGAACCACTGCATTAAAGCCTCCATGAAAATCCATTTTACTGGCGTAAGGATGGCAAATCTCTCACTCACATTACAGCAATAACACGATCCAATTAGTTCCCGATTGACAAACTCAAGTCCTGCCCTACATTTTTTTTTCTTGTTCGAGAAGCAGTTTCACTCAGATATACAGTACATCAAAATAGGGAAGAAACGACTATCACAACTTCCGTTTCATGTCGACTTCAAGGAAATACAAATGTTCCCCAAAAAAACTGCAAACAAAATGGCACCCCAAATTAATTTGGACATCATATAAACACTCGATTTTTTAAGTAACCTATAAAAAACATTAAATGATAATAAAGTTGCTTTATGATACAGTACACAGCACATGAATACAGAACCTCATTACAATTAAGACAAGCTATTCAAAACAAGCTATTTACAGTGTTTAATAATGTGGACGTTTCATATAACATTTTGTTGGATGTTTTTTATATGTTAACTCCTGCCCTGCAGGATTATATCCACATTCTTTATTTTCATCCAAATAATCAGAAAAAACCCTAAAACTTTATCAGCAGTCCTTTCTTGCCCATATATATATATATATATATAAATACAGTGAAAAAAATAACATGACAACATAACAAGACAACTTAATATGTCAACTTAACATCTAAAATATATTGTAGATATGCTATAATAGTCTCTGAAATGTTCTTTATGAAAATAATGGAAGCTTAAAACTTAACTTAAGTGCTTTTTCTCTACAATACAGACACCATATTCCCTGACGATCCTCTAATTACATGCTTTTTAGGCAATACAATGGCTAATCAGCTTGATGAATTGGAGAGGGTCTCAGTCTATACAGCAAATTCTTAGTTCAGGCAACATTTGTGTGAAAGGAAATATAGTATAGGCTGGTTAGAGCAGAAAAGGTCTCACAATGGCCACAATTACAGCCTAATCAACAGAACAAGTTGATAGTGGCCGCGATTTCAAACAACTGCGAATACTCTGAATGCTTTGCCACCCGCGGAGTTCGGCAGGCTGTGAGAGAACACAGAGGTTAAATAAGCAATGCCTCCCAACTCTTAAACATAATTGTGTTCTTAATGACCACTTTTGGTGAAAAGCTTATTTAGTGTAAGAAGATGTTTGTGATAAAAATCCTTGGTGTTGATTTGATGGGATAGATATGTTCATTTTGTCATTACAAGCCATTGTGAAGTAGCATAATTGTAACATGTCCATTCATCCATGATTTTGTCAACCATTAGCAAGCATACCTTCAAAGTGACTAACAAAGTTTACTACATCATGCTTGGAGTGGAACCACTGGTACAGCTCTACCCTAATCAGCTTTCTCAAAAAAGGCCTGTGATTTTAAAAGCTTAAGGAGAGACAGGCTGCCCCATACTCTGCCTTACACCAAGTGCACATGGGCCAGTTTGGGGATAAAACCTACCTTTCTGAGACTATGCCATTCTGGTATGAGGAAATGTACAGCTTCCTGTTGTCTGTGGGCATCACGTCAATGTAACCACCTGACCCGTTGCTTAACACGCCGGCATGAATTGCAGACCTGCATATACTAGATTTCTGCAAAACAAACACATGGTCTTTAGTGGGACGGCAATCTTTGTGCTTTAAAGGGATAATTCACCCCAAAATGAAAATTCTGTCATCATTTACTCACTCTCATGTTGTTCCAAATCTGTATGAATTTCTTTCTTCTGCTGAACACAAAAGAAGATATTTTAAAGACTGTTGGTAACCAAGCAGTTGATAGGCCCCTTTGACCCTCCATAATATATATTTTTTCCATACTATGGAAGTCAATGCTGACTGGTTACCCATGTTTGTCAAAATATCTTTTTTTCTGTTCAGCAGAAGAAATAAATTCATACAAGTTTGGAACAACTTGAGGGTGAGTAAATAATGATAGAATTTTCATTTTTGGGTGAACTATCCCTTTAAATTTGATTTTGAAAAATGAAAAAGCTTACATCTGAATAAATTCTGGTGCCTATGACTCGAGAAAGGGGAGTTTCTTGCTGGCAGTTGCGAGGACAGTAAATCCTTGTGGGAAGACAACACAGGTTGGAAAGTTTTATTTTTTCAAATGAAGTTTCAAATGCTATTGGCAGGTTTTATTTCAAAACTGTTAAGATAAAATAACATTTCAGCTGGAGATTTGGTTCATTACAGATTTGTACCTAGGACAGTGTCTTGCAGGCTTGTGGTAAGGGCACAGCACAGAAACTGTAGTCTCACATGTGATAACTTTTACTGCAACAGAGGAAAGATTGTGAAATTAATAGTAAAGGTACGTTATGAAACCCTTGCAGGGTAATACAAGACCCCCCGTTTCAAACTGTGGTCCTGATTACTCATAGTATGTCAGGGTTTATTTTGTGATAATAACTGACTGGCTGGTCATTGTTGTGCTTCTACTCAGCTACTTAGCAAATATATACACCACTGTTTAAAAGTTTGGGCTTACCGTATTTAGAAAGGATGCATTGATCGAAAGTAAAGACATTTATAAAATAACCAAGATTTCTATTTCAAATAAGTGCTGTTATTTTAAACTTTGTTCAAAAGAATATACATCCACGATCATATTAAGCAGCACAACCGTTTACAAAATTGACAATAATATGATTTTTTTCTTAAGCACCAAATCAGCATATGAAAATGATTTCAGAAGGATTATGTGATAGTGAAGTAATAATGCTGAAAAAACATTTTAAGTCCGAAGCCATTATATTAAATAAGTGACCTCTGAATGCTGCAGCTGACCAATCAAAATGAAGTATTGCAGAGTGTGAAAAACTAATTTAAAACTTACTTGTCACTTTGGATACTGAGAAGGCATTGGCACTCTGGTACTTCCTGTAACATTTTCATTATGTTAGATGGAGTTGTTTCTAATGCGCATGTAATTCAATCTTAAACAGATTGCTTACCCAAAGGACTGAAGTCCATTTTTGTATGATTTGATGAAGAAGTCTTTCCTGCCCTGTCTTGTGACATCCATCCAGCCTCCATCATTGTCAATGACACCATAATGGATGCCTGCCCGGCAAATACTTGATTGCTGAGGGCGAAGTTGTTGTTGGCATGAACTACACAAGACATGATAAACTGGAAAAAAAATAAATAAATCTTTATGCCACACTTACCATGTCATAATACACTGTTCCAATCACCTTTGCCATACTGTCTAAACAACCAGCAGGACACTCGTACCTTTGGAGAAATTAAAGATAAAATTGCATACAGATCTTTAGAATTATGGTACATAGATTGTGTGTAGTCAGGATCTATTATTAGTAGTACCAAATGGCCAAAATGACTTTTAAAAGGTACTGTGTATATATATATGTTTAAATTAATTATTTTATCTCACCTATTACATGTGGTGCCTTTACACTGGTCTCTTAGCTTTGTGTCACATGTCACAATCTGTGCTGCACAAAGGAGAAAATAAATGCAGGTGGTTCATTTGTGTTTAGACATGCTGTATAGTTTAGCAGCACTGCAGAAATGTACAGCTCTGTTCCTCCAGTTTTGTAAAAGCAAGCTGTGGAATTCCAGCAGGAGTTCATGGTGGCCAACAGCAGGAGATCTCAGCTTTCAGTCCAAACCCCCTTTCAGCAAAGGAAGCAATTTAAAACCCACAAGTATTCATCGTCCCCAAAGCAAACATGCTCAGCAGGGGAATCACGATTATGAGAAAAAAAAAAAAAAAAAAAAAAACCTCCCCGCTGCACTTCCAACATTAAATATACGTTTGAAAAAAAAAAAAAAATTCATTGACAGATTCATGCCTGGTGAACATCAAAACAATCTGAGTTAAACAAAAATAGGTTTAAGAGCCAGCAAATGTATTTTTTAGATGAAACAGAAATTGTTTTTCAAGCACAACTTATATTTCTGTAAGTGGTTCCCCTGTGACTCTGAAAAGCATAATCAGTGAACCACAGCTTACACATCTGCTCTTTGCTCACAACTGTATTTAGGCGTCTGGTAGGACTTGGGGGCCGTAAATGGGGTCCAGAACTGTGAGAGACCTCGGGTTCTATAGAATTTATTTCGTCTGTTTCCTCACGTGGGCTTTGTCTATTTGTTCCATCACCTGAAAATGAAACAAAGAAATGAGTCTTCCATTTTGCCTGGATCAAGTTATGGTGTATTTGAGAAACTGATGCTAATCATCAAGCAATCAATAAATGATTGATAAAATACAATGTATATACACTACCATTTGAAAAATAACTTTTTTGCAGCAATTTAAATGCTAACACATTTTACTGATCCTAAACTTTTGAACAGTAGTGTATGTATTGGCAAAGTTGGAAGCTCCTGTAATATAAGCTCCAAACCTTTATAACAGAGATTTTCTCTGCAAACTCCTCCATAGCTAGGTGGGCAGGCAGAGCAAGAGGGGCCATGTTTATATGGGGCATATCCCAACCAGTTACCTCTACACAGAACAAAACACAAAGAAGGAGAGACAACAATGACAAACTAGCATAATACAAATGACAGAGAATGAGTACAGTACTTAATCATGTATGAAGAATAACGAATAAGTAACTCACTTTGGTGAGTAGTTGCACACAAGATAAACTGCTTTTGCCCAAATCTGGCCCCACACATTCATGTTGTAGCACACGTTGATCGCACAGCCAATTCGACTACTAGTTGCCCAAACAAGCTGGAATAAGTAAGGAAGCAAAACAGTCAATCAAGTATATCTGACTATAAGTAATCTGGTTGAAATCATTTAATGACCTTAGGCATTATCATCAGCACAATGAATTTGTTCTATATTCAAATCTATTTGCATGGGTTACTCTTGTCTATACAATAACCTCAAGCAGTCTGTAGCTTTAATATCCATATGATTTGCTTATTTTCCCCCGTTATAAAGTCTTTCGAAACCATAAGATAGCTTTGTGTGAGAAAAACATTGAATGTAGGTTGCCTACTATATTACTGTCCATTCTTCTATTTGGAGTTTAACAGACTGGGATAATGGTGGCTATTAATTGTCATTGTATGGACAAGAGTTGAGTGAAGATTCTTAAAAATGTGTTAATTACAGATTTTTCATTTTGGTGAATTTATACTTTAAATTACACTTTAAAATTATGTCATTAATGACTCACCATCACGTCGTTCCAAACCCTTAAGACCTCTGTTCATCTTCAGAACACAGTTTAAGAAATTTTAGATTTAGTCCGAGAGCCATTGAAAATGTATACAATGTATAGATTTTTTTGCCCAGCCATATTTATTTGAACCTGAATACACGGACGCACCAGATAATACGTCACCAGCGTCTTACGTCATCAGCATCACAGCGGACTTTGATGATGTCTTTATTTTCTTTCTGGACAAAGACAGTATACCATGTATACATTTTCAATGGAGGGACAGAAAGCTCTCGGACTAAATCTAAAACATCTTAAACTGTTCAGAAGATAAACGGAGGTCTTATGTGCTTGAGACGACATGAGGATGAGTCTTTAATGACATAATTTTCATTTTTGGGTGAAGTAACCCTTTTTTTTTTGCCATTTGGGCACGGCTGTCACGCAATGGCGATGATGAGGATAAAGGTGAGTTCAAAAAGGTTTTAATGAACAAAAGGGAAAACAAGGAGGGGACTTAGGAGGTGGCCGAGGCGATGACACATTGGTATTAAAATTCCTTCACTGGCGATTTCAGAACTGTTTTCAAATTCATTTTGCAACTAGTTACCCACATGATATGCTTATGAGGTATGTTCCAGTGATTATATCTAACCTGAGTGTAGTGGGTACAGACTGGACCACTGCACCTAAAAGGACAGTGAGGGCTACATTCCTGGGGGTATGGGAATGAGTAGTCTTTGACCTCATCGTACCAGGCTTGTACATGAGAAGTAGGTGGACGATACCTGGGGTGAACATAAAAAAAAGCACAATTAATAATAACCTGAAATTCATGCTTTGTCTAATGCAGAATAAAACCACCCAAACATAGGCATGCATAGCCTGGTCTTAGACAAAACATCATATGGGTTGGTTGTCCACAATATACTCTAGCATAGAACAGCCCACAGAGACTGGAAGATTGTCAGACTGACATTTACACTACCAATCAAAGGTTTGCGAAAGATTTTTGTTTTGTTTTTAAGGAGTTTTTAATAGAGTAGTTTAGATATCACAATGTGTTGACTATTAAGCTCACATGCCAATAAAGAAACAAAGCACAATCAGACCTTCCCCAGTGCACTCCCAGGTTCTGACCAATCTGAGGCAGCAGACCAGCTGGGCCATGCTCCCACAGGCAGGTCTCGGCCCATTCCTCAGCGCTCCGCTCCAGTTCAGTGTCCCACACCTACAAGAAATACAAATACAGGGCTGAAATTCCGAAACGCATTACAAAAAACAAATCCCTAATCTTTTGTATGGGTAGTTGTAATTATGACCTGGTTATAAGGTTGTTAACATAAAAAAATGTGTAATCCTACTAAAGTCAATGGCTGTTTTAGTCTATGTGACATTCAGTATGATAGTTTTTATAGATTCAGTTGACCTTCAATACAATGAGTGCTTGCAGGCTGTACAAAGAACCAGATTTCTTTCTGGTCTACCTCTTGGTTTGTTTTTCTTGTGCACTGATTCAAAAGGCACAATAATTATTTTGGATACAGAAGTGTGGGGTGTGGCTGACTAGGGGTTAAAGCACACAGGTACTGCAAGGGATTGGAAGGGGAGGCATGACCAGAAAAGTTTGAGAATCACTGGACTACATTAATGTTCTCCATATACCTTTGTCTTCTGTATTTCCTGCTCTGTTCCTATATTTGGTTGCACATTACACCATTGAAGGCTACTCACAAATCTAAGCATTTCTATCTGACCCACATGGAAAAGCAAAATGGCACTTTCACCTTGAATGGAGAGCATACAAAACTCAAGGTTGGAGCCAGAATTGAGGCGGGGGTGACCAGGGAGTTTTCTGGCCTGTCACTGCCCATACATGTTACACTTTCCCCCTAGGAGGTCCCAAGAACAGTCCAGTGGAAAATCTGTCCCAAAAAGGTCCCCAAAATAGCTGAAACAATTGCCTGAGACATTAATCCTTGAAGTGAGCACCTGCCAACAGGATGTCAGCTTGGTTCGCTAAGCCACCCATCACAGTAGGCCTTTATACTTAAAGGTATATTCGGCATTTAATACAAGAAGCTCAAAAGTTGTTCTTTTCATTTAAGTTTTAGGCATTACATTGTCATGATAACAAAGATATAAAAAAATCTAGCACCTTGTATACAAAAAATGCAGTACTTGAAAAGTCTAAAGTAAAAAGAATCTAAATAAAGTTTTACCAGATATTAAGCACAGTCCATTAGTACTCTAATGGCTGGTAGTTCACATGTAGTTGCACAGTTACTTATAGTTAGAAGAATGTCTAAAGTGAGGTATCAAAATAAAGTGTTACCTTAAAAAAAATGACATACACAAAACACAACCATGCTAAAGTTGACTACAAAGGGGGAACAAAACAATATATCACATTTTGGAAATTGATCTTATTGCCTTAATTAGAAAAAAGAAGAAAACTTTTTTTTGTTGAAGAAAACAACATTTAAGGACACTCGTTTTCTTTGTGAATGAATAATGCATTGTAAAAAGTTACAAAGTAAATTTAAAATAGCCCCACACCCTCACATACCCTTCACCATAGCTAAAGATTGGCATGGTTTTGTTTCAGTTAGCCTAATAGCTGGTACGATTTGCATAGAGAGATGATCTTATGGAAAGTACCCCATGCCAATCTCTAGGTATGGTGAAGGGTGTTAATGATGTGAGGATATTTTAAATCCAAAAAGCCAAGAGAACTTTTTACAATGCATTATTCATTCACAAATAAAATGAGTGTCCTTAAAGGTTGGAGTTTTCCTCATTTTTTAATTAAGGCATTAAGGTCAATTTCCAAAACTTTATCAGGATGCATAGTCTTATGTCTAGTCTTTACTAGCCTTAGTCAAACGGGTTGGCGCGTATGGTTGGGTTTGCGGGGAAATTGTGAAATTGTGTTTTGTTTTTTTAACATCTACTCTCGTGCAATGGAAATCATTATGAACATCAGCTATGCTAATTACTTTCCATTTGCCTTTCTATTGTTATCTCTGGATGTGAGTCCCGAGAAAAATGGCGTTTGACAGCTCCAGTTTGTATCCAGCCTCCCATGGAGACTTCAGATCCCCCAACACCTGCGATGAGAGTGAGACGACTAAACGCCTGTGAAGAGACAGGCATTTAGTCGTACTTACAGTGTACTTACCTAGAAAGTACTGGCTAATATAAGGCAAGTACATGGTTTAGGGGTAGGTTCAGGGTTAGTACTTAGTTATTACCCAGTAATTATAATTACTATAATAAGTACATAGTATGTACATGGGTAAAAGGACTGTAAAAGGAAGTGTTACCATTTATTTTATAGTTACAATGTTAGTGTAATGGTGTCTAATATCTATGGAGATATTTTTTTTTAGTATTCCATTTAGCATGTGTATATTAATGATTCAAGGTGTTATGGTGTACCAACAAAATCAAACACCACAAATAGATTGTTCAGCTGCCCAAAACTGAAAAAGCTGCCCCAAAATAATCTGTAAACTGAAAAAAAAGAGGCTAAACTTATTCTGTTTATACAGCGTTCTCAGTATGGGAGGCCCTAAAGAATCCACACTTAGGCAGGACCAGTAAAGGAAAACACGTCCCGTCAGGGCAGACATGCACTCTTTCACACACCATTGTTTACATCTTTTGACACCTCATTAGCTGCACGTTTTTTTATCATCTGGTCACATTCCAAGAAAATGGAAAATTTCCAATGTCCCTCATGAGCTATTTTTTTCTGTTGAGTGGCAAAAGAGCCTCAGTTAAAGTATTAAATGAGAAATGTAGAGTAAATGTAGCCTCAGTACAGTGCATGTGTGTGGGAATAAGACCGGGTTCCTGTTGAAATGTGGGTCTGTTGATTGCTGGATTTCCCTGCTGCAGTCTGAAATTCTGCTGTTTTGCCTAGAATTCAGAATCGGTTATTGTAAGAGGCTGTGGAGGGCTGGAGGAGTGCATCATCACATTCCATGTCTCCACATCCATCACACCTTTCCTATTACTCTCACTCTGCTGAGCTGCCCAAACTCCACTCCCGACACCCAGTTAACAATCTCTCAAACCGCTACCCGTCTTTCTGAAAAGCTGCAGTATAAATGGTTTCTTACTGCTCAAGACTACTCATGCTGCAAGCACCTATTTATTTACTTATTCATTTTCTGAAGTAAAATTATAAGCTGGGTCAGTCTCATGGTCCTGTTCTGTTTAGCATGCAAGGAAATCCAGCCAAATCCAGCCAGGGGCCACGTACATCAAGAAGGTCCAACACATTGAACGTTTCTGGGATACTGATAACTACACTGAACAAAATTATAAATGCAATACTTTTGTTTTTGCCCCCATTTTTCATGAGCCGAACTCAAAGATCTAAAACCTTTTCTATGTACATAAAAGGCATATTTCTCTGAAATATTGTTCACAAATCTGTCTAAATCTGTGTTAGTGAGCACTTTTCTCAAGCTGTCTGGCGGACGTCTCGGCATGGATGAAGGAACATCACCCGCAGCTCAACCTGACTAAGACTCCCTGCCAATCTGTCTCTACAGCACGACTTCACTATCCAGCTAGATTCTTCTTCAATCACCCCATCAAGTTCGGTCAGAAATCTTGGAGTAATCTTTGATGACCAGCTGACCTTCTCAGACCATATTACAAAGACAGCTCGATCATGCAGGTTTGCAATGCACAACATCAGGAAGATCAGGCCTTTCCTAACTGAGCAGGCGACACAGCTTCTTGTCCAGGCCCTGGTTATTTCTAAGCTCGATTACTGCAATGCTTCCATCATGTGCAGCTAAACCTCTACAAATGATCCAGAATGCTGGTGCTCGTCTTGTCTTCAACGAGCCCAAAAGGGCCCACATCACTCCTCTGTTCATCTCTCTGCACTGGCTACCACTCGCTGCTTGCATCAAGTTCAAGGCGTTGACACTTGCTTACAGATTGACCATAGGATCAGCTTTCTTCTACTTCCACTCATTACTACAAGTAAGTATACATCCCTACCAGAATCCTACGATCAGTCAATGAGAGACGGCTCGTGGTACCATCACAGAGAGCCTCAAAATCACTCTCCAGAACATTCTCATTCACAGTGGTGGAATGTGACGAAGTACAAATACTTTGTTACTTTACTTAAGTACATTTTTCACGTATCTTTACTTCACTTAAGTAGAATAAATAGTCCATACTTTTTACTTTTACTTCGTTACATTTTGCAGCAATTATTATACTTTCTACTCCACTACATTTCTACAACTTCTATTACTTTTTCATTACATTTTCTGATCAGTGACGTTTGATTGCCATAGATATATCAACCCGGTCACAATAAATGCGTCTCGGACGCAGTGTGTTTATCGTGCAATTTATTCCCGTAAATTTGATTTTACGTGCATAGGAAACGCACTGTGTGTAATATACGTTTGGTTAGGATTATGGCAAGCCAAGAGGTTCAGAATTACACCATAAATTAATCGCGTTTACTGCCAAACATAGTTATTAATATATAGTAATGAAAAGCATGATGTGCATATTGCCTAATTGCAAGCTTGTTTCAGAAATGGTGACAACAATTTTTTTCCAGAATTATTGAACATCATTATAGGAGTATTAGGTTGAATGAGTTAGATTTAAATGTTTTATTAATCATTAGAAAATAGACATTAAGAGAATAAATTGTTATGCAAGTACTTTTACTTTTAATACTTAAAGTACATTTAAAATCACGTACTTTTTACTTTTTACTTAAGTATGGTTGCCATTGTGTTACTTCTACTTTTACTAAAGTAAATATTTATCTGGTTATTTGTACTTTTACTTAAGTACTGAGATTCAGTACTTCCTCCAGCATCACACCATCTCTTCCGTGAGCACTTTATAAATAAATCCTTACTTGTCTGGTTTATGCTACTCTGAGCAATGTTTGAACTTTGTATTTTGAGCACTTCTTGTGTTGTTATTGCCTCTTCATGATGATGTAAGTCGCTTTGGATAAATGACTAAATGTAAATGTAAATCTTAATGGGCTATATGCACGCATAAGTTCCGCATTTGACGTAAGGATGCTCGTCCATTTCCGGTTGTGTAGATTAAAGCGGAGGAAAACCGGAGAAAACGGGATTATGGCAGAGTCTTCAATATTTACTGTCCTCCCGTCTTTGAAACGAAACGTACATACGTTTAGATGTAATTTTATATATATAGTTATGTTTATTTAATATAATTTTAAAAAGAAGCATAAACACAACGAGGGGTGTCTGTTTTATCTGTTTTTGTGACTAACGTTTCATTAGTATAACCATGGAGTATAAAATTCAATATAAATTCTCGGTATTGCATTGGACTCTATGATCGGCGGAAGTTATCGAGCATCCTTAATCCTTCACCGGAAATAACGCCGTGCATAGAGCCCATTCGTGTTCCGAAGATGAACGAAGGTCTTACAGGGTTGGAGCAACATGAGGGTGAGTAAATACTGACAGAATTTTCATTTTTGGGGGAACTATCCCTTTAAGAGGGTGTTGTATTGACCTTGATTTATTGCAATGGTGAGGTGTTCAGTTTCTTATTTTCACTGGCATGTATCTTAGGTGTTGAGGACTAGTGCATATTATAGCCTAGTCAGCCTACATTCAGTACAAGTAAAATCAGATACTCTAAGGCCTGGTTTCACAGACAGGGCTTAGATTAAGCCAGGATTAGACTGTCATGAATAGTTTTCTATGCAATACCAAAACCACAAAGGTAACAGCTGACTGCAAAACAAATTAATGCAAAATAGATTGCAAAGTCTATGTGTACACTTACCACTAAACTAAAGAAAAATTTGAGTGGATAATACTTCCCAATACATGTTATTCACCATATTTGATCATTTGTAGCAGAGAAGAGACGTTTTACCATGTATTCCATATTTGAAGCTGGTGGGTAGACCTGCCCTCGAAGTTTGTTGTGAAGGTTCAGGATAGCCTGCATGTCACTGGTAGTGATGGCCCTCTTGCCTCGCTGTCTCTCCACCATCCAGTCTCCATCATCATCTTCCAGGTACTTATCCAAGAGAATGCCAAGATCTGTGGCATTAAACAACATCATAGTAAACACACATTGGGTCACCAGCAGGAGAGAAATCCCCCTCAGTAATGCAGAGGTTAAGTGACCCATGGTGGATGAGTTCTGATGATGACGAGGTGATGACGTCTGAGGGTCCTCAGGTAACTGTTGAGAAAAGGAAGAGCTTACAGGAAATAAAGCTGAGAAATAAAACAGGTACACGAAAGAAAAAGAGATGGGCAAGGGTTTGTGAAGAAAATTCTGAAACTTCAACCCAGCTCTTGTTTACATATTCAACATTATTCTGCTGAATAATGTTTCACAGAGTGTACAAAGAGCACACTTTCTTAAGTTTAAAAACTATTAAAGGAAAGTCCAATGAACAAACTTAATTTCAAAGAACTGAATCAATTCAGAACTTATTTTAGCCCACATAACTACACAGTCACATTGTCCCTGACATGTTGCCGTTCTGCTGTTTTTATGTTTATTTCAGTTATGATTTATTTTAAGGCTGTTGTATTTGTATGTATCCACAGTATTGAGTTTGTTACAACCACGATTCAGCTTATACAAGTTTAAATCAAAACTGAATATTTTACTTGCATGTTAAACAATACAAAAATCTATCTCTTGTCTGCAATTTTTTTTTTGGATGTTTCGAATGTTTAGTAAAAGTTATAGGCTTAAACATATTTTCACAAAGTTTTATTTTTAACATTTCTGATATATAGCATTTATAGGCTACTTTTCGGAGAGTTGTTGATTGATTCAGATCAGTTATTTGAACCGGTTCATCTGAGTCATTAAAAATGTTCAACCAAAAATGAAATGTTCACAAATAGTACCTCTATGAAAAAGTGTCACGGAAAGCAACGGAATTTAAATCATTTTATAGTTGTTGTTGTTGTTTTTGTTTTTTATCATAAAATGCAACGCCATAGATTTCTGTCTTATATATCTACGCCTACACTAACAATTAAACATAACGCAAAACGTGCGTTATAAGAATTTGCACTTTAAATAAATAAAATAGCATAAAATAAATTAAGTAGGCCTATTATGTTTTTATAGTCTTTAAGAGATGACACTGCCAGAGAACAATAATAAAGCAATCATTAATTAGAGTTTGAACGAAGTGTTTTCGAGAAAAACAATTTGAATACTGATTAACTTACCTGAGCAACTAGCCTATCCAGCGAATTAACGATCACTCAGATGTTCTGCAGACTTGCTGTAAATTTCAGCAGGCTAGCCTACTGAGAACTGCTTGTCTTCTGACAGTAGAGTTTTGCGAATGCTCATCCATAGATCCAAAAGCATCTGTAAGCATGCTCATAAATACAATTTAACGATCATAAATGTGCAGAGGAGACTCGGTTCCCATTGTGTGGGACAGAGTGCAACACATGGTGCAACATCTCTTTAAATCCAAACTCAACTTCTTTGACAGTATCGAATTTCTTTGCAAACCACGCCTCCCCTGGTTCAGTCGACACACCCGTTATGGATTCAAATGAATATTTTCAAACTGTGTATCATCATCAATATTCACCTTATTGCTATCCACTTAAAGCCTCAATATGTAATTTTTCTGCTTTAAAAATAGCAAAAATAACTGTATCTGCTATCTTGGACATGGATTATCGCAATAATAACTACCTAAAATAATAAACTCGTTTGGAGAAACTGTATTTGAAGAGTAGGCTACTTTGAGGTTTTAGTGTCACTTTTATGAAAGGTGTGGGACTTATGACCTGTAGTCATAATCGCCAGCCACGGGGGGGGGGGGGGGGGGGGGGGGGGGGCTCACTTTGACAGATCTGTCACGTTCGCTTGCAAAAAGGCCAGCAGAGCTGCTTTCTGCTCGGCTAAAATGTCAAACGAATTATTATTTTAGGTAGTTATCATCGTGATAATCCATGCCCAAGAGTCCATTTCCCCAGATGAGATGGTTTTTTTTTATTCTTTATTTGACACTGTACTAAACACTGACCTCCTCGAACTTTTATTTTGGCACTTCCTGTTACCAGCATTTTTCAATTTGCAGTCTCAACCTAAACATTTAGATTCAACATTTAGATTTAGATTTAACATTTAGATTTAAATTTAACATTTATATTTAGATTTAACATTTATATTGAACATTTATATTTAGATTTAGCATTTAAATTTAGCATTTATATTTAACTTTTATATTTACAATTAACAATTAGATTTAACATTTACATTTATATTTAACATTTACATTTAACATTTAGATTTAAATTTAATATTTAGATTTAACATTTAGGTGTAACATTTAATATTTAGATTTAACTATTTAAAATATCTCTAAGTTGAAAAAATATAGATGTAAATGTGCTAAAAAGTGCGTCAAAAATTCATACCAGTTTTTTAAACATAGTTTGGAGCTAAATGTGACAAAATTTTGCTGTTATTTTCAGTCTGAGCCGCTTTACAAACGGCGCCCAGCCTGGAACCTGTTTTTAGGAACCTGAAAATAAATAGTTTTCTGCTGCTGTCTAATGTACTTTACTTCAATGTTCATTGTGTGTTCAGAGATGTTCTTCAGCACAGCATTGTTTCACACATTTTGTGTATTTCACACACTGCCTTTCTGTCGGATTGCACCAGCCTGAACAACCGGGACTTCCAGTCGAGAGCTGTGCGTCCACGCGAGGGGCAAGTGGACCGAAACCCAGATAGCACAAGGCTGTCTGATCTCCTATTTACATCTGGAAGACGTATTTTAAAGAGTGTTTACTCATCTGCAAGACGTCTATAGGACGTTTCCTGCAGATGTCTAGACGTTTATGAGATGTCAGTTTAACGTGCATTCTAAATCATTACATCTTAGAGACATCTTCTAAACATCTATTTGACATCTGCAGGAAACCTCCTATAGACGTCATGCAGATGAGCAAACACTCTTTAAAATACGTTTTCCAGATGTAAATAGGAGATCAGACAGCCTTGTGCTATCTGCGAACCGACTCTCGATCTGAAACAAACAACGCCGTTTGTAAAGTGGCTCAGACTGAAAATAACAGCAACATTTTGTCACATTTAGCTCCAAACTATGTTTAAAAAAAAGTTGTTGACCATGTGATATTTCAGTTTTTCTTTTTTAATGAATCGATGAAGTGGTTGGTTCTCTGACGCTAAAACAAACTCACAACTACTGGCATCAGATCCATGGAAACCTGCACCTGGCATGTACTTGCATAGTAATAACAGTAAGTACATGTAGTTGGTTAATATTACTCAGAACTTACATGTATAATTACACTGTAACAATGAAGCCATAAAAGGATAGTTCACCCAAGAATTAAAATTCTGTCAGTAATTACTCTCCCTCATGTTGTTTAACCCCGTAAGACTTTCGTTCATCTTCAGAACACAAATTAAGATTTTGTGATTAAATCTGAGAGCTGGAGCACATATCTTAATTTGTGTTCCGAAGATGAACGAAAGTCTTACAGGGTTGGAACAACATGAAGGAGAGTAATTACTGACAGAATTTTCATTTTTGGGTGAACTAACCCTTTAAAATAAAACCATAAATACAGCTATTTATATACAGACATTAATTAAACCCAGAAATTCATCTATATACAATACAGTTAACCTATCCAATTTCACAAAGAATGGGCGTTTGTAAATTTGTAAGACACACACACACACACGCACACACACACACACACGCACACACACACACACACACACACACACACACACACACACACACACACACACACACACACACACACACACACACACACACACACACACACACACACACACACACACACACACACACACACACTTTCAGTATCTTGTTTATATTTTGATTGAACTGGTATGGAATGTGGTCCAAAATGTGAAACAATTTCAGTCGCTGAATAAAATGCCCCACATGTATCCTAGCTTTTGAGATTAACCTGTTATTGTTCACTTCCTCCTGAGTGAACTGTCCATTGACGAGGAAAGACGGGATGTTCAGGGAAACTCCTTCTGGCAAAATGTCCCGAATTGTGAAGCCCTTGTCTGCCATAACCATATCGTCAGGATGTAAGTGTTGGAAAAGTCCACAGTCAGCTGTTATGGCCTTGTCTGAGGCACTCCTACCGTACAGGTCACTGGCAAAGGTAATACATCCATTAGGCGCAACACCGATTAAAGCCTTAAGTGTGGTTCGTCCTTTGTACTGGCTGTACAAATGGCACTGTGCATCAAGCCTCTCCGTGTTAGAGACGGCAACCTCTGTGCAGTCAAGGACGATCCTACAGTTAGGGAAGGGCTGGAAGCAGTCTGGCAGCGATGTTTGATTCTTGGTTGTGGAGGGGATGTTGTTATCAAGCAAAACGACATACAAAATCTCATACAGGGCACTAATGATGGTGGTGAAGATGTTGGTTACTGTGGCTGTGCTACAATTAAACCTTGTTGCAAGGTCTATGTGGCCGCAATTTAGTCTAAGCTTCATTAAAGTCAGGAGCAATTGATCAACTAAGGGCATAATTTGGACAGTCCAATCAGAATGATATTGTAGTTCAAATTTAGAAAGAAGTGATTCCAAAAACAGGACAGTGGCAACATCAGGCAATCCAGTAAAATATTGAACTCTGTCAGGACTATTAGAAATTTGACTGAAGTAAAAAAATTGCTTCTGTTTCTCCAATTGTTTTTCAATTTTTCATTCTCCACCTCAAGTGCCACAAGACTTTTTGAGGTACATGGGGTCTCTACAGTTGTCACCATGTCAGCATCCGGTCCCTCATCCTCAACGTTGCTAGGGACCATTTGTTTCTTGCGTTTTGGAAGATGGCTGAGGTTCTCTGGTAAAAGTCTTCCCCTCATTCCAAGCAAATCTTGATGGCCCAGCAGCTTTTCCATTGGGGAAATGCCAACTGCACACACCCTTGAGTTGCAGTTTGGGATGAAGTTTTCACGTCTGTAAAAAATAAATGTATTTATAATTTTATCATTTAAATATTACTTTTTATAAGTATAATATTTACATTCATTCACCAAAGGGATTTTGTTTATTATTTTTATTTAAAGGTTGTACCATGTTCCTATTGACCAGAAAGACTTATTTCAGGTGAAAATCTGACAATATCTCACAGCTCGCTTGCTTTACATAACAACAATCAAATAGGTTTATGAAACAATTACTGTAATTCACCTTAAATACTTTTTCATGTTTCAAAGGTTGTAGTATTTTCCTACTGACCTGACTAACTCACTACATGTGAAATTTCTGTAATACCTAATATTATAATAATAATTTACATCTACAATAATATAACATAATATAAGGAGGTTTGTTTCAGGTTGTAGTACATTAGACACGAGTCTGATCTTATATCTCAGACAAATGACTAACGTTAGCAGATTATCATACAAAAAGTGGTCTAATGTTTTTTCTTGCTATGTAACGTTACACATATCTTCATGCTTCGATTTGTCTATAGATTTAGTGTTCTTCTTTTTTTTTTATCATTTTATAACGTGCTTCGTTGCACATTATTCGGCATTTTCGCTCACACAGCACTAACTTAACGTTACATAGACTGTGGGCAAAGCTAACGTTAGCCTTAGCTAGCTAACTTCGTTTCATCTTAACTAGGCGGCAGAACAAGGCCTGACAACGGAAAAATAATGCAAGATATGGGTTTATAACAACAAACAACATATAAAACCCATAACGTTAGACTACATAAGCCCTTTTCTAAAAGGACTGGTTTCGCTTCACCGCCAGTGGGTGTTAGGGATAAAGGAAAGAATTGTAACTTACCTTATGAACTGCAGCCATTTTCTCTTTTCTTTCTCGTCACAGGTAAAGCGGTAGAATGACAGTTGAATGTCACTTGTCTTTTTTAACTCCGACCTATTTAAACAACACGGGACACAGCACTGCGGCATGTTAAAACCAGGTTAAAACTCGGGCGAAAGCGGTAAGTAGAGAGGACCCAGCATTTGGACCCGGAAACAATATTATCAGAGCGTGATTACGTCACGACGTAACAACCGAATACCCGCGCGATCGGAGTGTTGTTATGTTTCTATGGCAACCAGAGCATAGCTTCAGTAAAACCGCGCTTTCCATTTTCTCCAATGTTTATAATAATATAAATGAACCGTCTTGTTTAATCTTAAAGTTTTGGTGGTCAGATTCAGACTCAATGAAGAGCAGAGAGCACATATATGATCAAACTAAACAAGCAACAAGCAATCATAAAGGGCAAACAGTTATTATGCGAGCGAGTTAACGTTAACTCGAGTCAGAATGTGCATGTGAAAGGTTGCATTTGTCATCCATCACCGTGACATCAAGTGGACTTTTAAAGCTGAAATAATGAGTGGATTAAGCTTGGAATGACGAGAGAAATAACATGGATAGAACTTTCCTGTCGGTGGATTGTAATGCATCTAACCCTAACGTAATGGAAGTGAGACGACGGCTACTAAATTTAGGTAAGACAAAAAGTTTTATTTTTTGCAACTTGTGTGAAATAATGTGACAATCGGGTCCAGTCGGGTTTGTGTCTTCCCGCCGGTTTCGGGTCCAGTTTTCAAATAATAGACGGGTCCAGGTCGGGTCCGGGCAGAGTACATTTATGACATTTCTCGAGTCTGAACGCGCGCGATTGGAGTGCAATCTCAAGAGTGTGTGTTATGTTTCTATGGCAACCAGAGCAGAGCTTCAGCCAAACCGCGCTTTCCATTTTCTCCAATGTTTATAATTATGGCAAGCCGTTTTAGCTTAAATTGTACCCAGCCTTACTCGTCATTATTGCATTTTTACCAGTAAGAATTCAATTAGAGAGCTTTACAATTTAATTCCTCCTAGTAGCAATTACAATTATAGAGCTCTCTAATTAAATTCTTACTAATTACAATTACGATTAGAGAGCTCTTTAATTCAATTTTTACTAAGAATGTAAACAGAGCTCTTTAATTGAATTGCAGAGCTCTGCAATTGCATTTTTACTAGTAAGAATTACATTAGAGAGCTCTCTAAATCAGTTTTTACTAGTACGTATTACATTCAGAGAGCTCTTTAATGCAATTATTACTAGTAAAAACTGATTTAGAGAGCTCTACAATTCAATTCTTACTAGTAAGAATGCAATTGCAGAGCTCTGCAATTCAATTAGAGAGCTCTTTAATGCAGTTGTTAAGTAACAACTGCATTAAAGTAAGTGTTGAATTGTAGAGCTCTCTAATTGAATTGTTACTACAATTCAATTAGAGAGCTCTACAATTCAACACTTACTAGTAGCAGTTACAAATAGAGAGCTCTAACTCAATTTGTACTAGTGAAAATACTATTTCAGAGCTCTCTAATTCAATTCTTACTAGTAACAATTACAATTAGAGAGCTCAACAAATGAATTTTTACTAGTATAGTCATATGTCTCCATTGACTTCCATTCATTTTTAATCATAAAACCATATATATCCATTCAATCCTTCCATTCATATCTTCGATGTTTTTTGTTGTTTTTTAATGTGACATTAAAATGTCAATGCCATTGTTTTGTCTCAATAAAAGCTACCATTGCGTTCAATAAATCCACACATATGTCTGTGATTGGCTACATCGCTCATCGCTGCAGTCATGTTATAAAAAGAAACTCTGCCAATGTAAATCATTTCTATTTTGTTTTCTCTGCCGTCCAAACTCTGCCGTCCACAAAAAGTTTATCAAAACGAAGTGACATCCTTATGTTAGGTTGATTAAGACGAAGAGTTTGCATGTAGTTAACCAGCTTTCTCCATATCTCACGCACTCGAGTGCTAAAGTCCTCCGACACCCGGATTCGGTCGCTTGATCCGTCCTCCTCACTGTTACTTTGTTCACGCCATTCTCGTGTCTTCTGTCTCGCCTTCTGAAAAATCTCATCCTTATCCTTCCACGTATTAAATCGGACAACCACCAGTCGCGCTCTCCCAGGTGATCTCTTCCCAACCCGGTGAGCACACTCGATCGGGAGCTCCACATCACTTTTGGCTCGGACCATATCAAGATAGTTGGTAACATGGTCACGAACTTTCTTCTCACTTTCTTCCCACGTTTCCCGTTCCGACTCCGGAATGCCGTAGAAGACAAGATTATCTCGTCTATTCTGATTTTCCATGCGATCGTGCCTTGCCTTAAATTCAGTGTTTTCATGCTCAAGTCTCTTAGCTGTCTCCATACACTTTTCAACGAGTTCTCTAGGTCCCTCACTTCTTTATGAAGGGACTCAATTAGTTTAGGTGTATGTGATTCTGAGCCAGCCGTTTCTCCAAACAATGAAGTCTGTCTGGTTGTTCTCTCCGTCCTGAGCATCGTGTCTCTGAAGCTCCACCACCCTTTCCTCTTCCAGGGCCGGGGTTCTTTTCCACGTCGCCCGCTAATATTAAGAGAAGGCCAGAGAAGACGTTAGAGTGCATGTCTCTAGATCAAAGAATCTAAGCTCTGATCATGTTAACTATGTCTGAATTTCCACCACGTCTGTTTTTGAATCAACTGTTGAAATGTAGATTAGGCTACTGCTGACGGTGTTTCTCCCTCCAAGCAATTTACTAGTGCTGCCATAGGGATGCTTCAGCTTTTGCCACCCGGAAGAATTCACGTCTATTATTGTTGTGATGTCATGGTGAATTGTCGTATAAGAGCAGCTAAAAAGGTTACCACCGACACAATAGACTCCTCTTCCTTAATGCTCTACTGTGGTAGAAATGAATTTGTTATATTTCTCGCCAGATTTTCGAAGACATCATTATGCAACTTGTTTTTCATTATGATTCATTGTCTTTTCACACACAACTTACCATATCCTGCCAAAACTTAATTCTGTCTCTGATGTCTTTCTGAGACAGCAATGACTTTTATGTTGTGCATTTGTTTAAATTTAGCTAATTTCCTGACCTAATTTGTGGTTAAGACAATTGAAAGCTTAGTGGGTAACAATTTACAAGGTTAATTAGTTAGCATACCTTAGTTAACATAAACTAAGCATAAACAATACTTCTACGGCATTAATTAGTTAATATTAATTTCAGAATGAACTGATACATTATTAAAATCAAAGGTTGTATTGGTTAACATTAGTTAAGTCACTGTGAACTATCATGAACAAAAAATGAACTGCTGGATTTTTATTAACTAACATTAACAAGGATTAATAAATACTATAACAAATGTATTGCTCATTGTTAGTTCATGTTACATTAATGTAATGAACCAAATTGTTTTTAGGATTATGGGCATGTCCCTTTTTTATTATTAAATCCATGACATACAATGAAGAAGATTATGCTCTAGGTCACTAATCAAACAAGCAAATTTGTGACACAGAGTATGCTAACTCTTTTGCACAAAAAGTTTCTTTTTCTTGCTTTCATTTGGATTATGAAATTATGCTGAATAGCATGATCATCAGGTCTTGAGCAAACTTCATGTTCATTTTAGTCTTTCCCTTGCAGTTTATTTAGACTTTTGGACCCCATTGCATCTTAAAAATAAACAAGAAATATAATTAACTGCTACATACAAAGTTTCCATACAAAATCATATGACCTCCATTATTTGACCTTTTTATATTTATTATTATATTTATTTATTATTATATTTGGCCATTTATATTTAAAAATTGGCTAAATGAACTTGCCAGAATATGAATGTTCCCTATTTGCTATATTTTTCCAACGCATTCTCATCCCAAAGCGCCATATACAACGCTTTTGCAAAAGAGTAAATATCCAACGCACATGGCACCCTTTAACGTCTAATGAGACACTTCGGTTATGGTTAAGTTTAGGTATGGTGTAGGGTAAGGGTTAGACCACTAGGGGGCGCCTTCTGCCCAAATATATCTGCGTCTCATTTTACGTTAAAGGGTGCCATGTGCGTTGGATATTTACGCTTTTGCAAAAGCGTCCTATATGGCGCTTTGGGATGAGAACAGGCTCATTTTTCAGCTCACCTTGTATTTATCTTAATGTAAATCACTGTTCTATGGTATCCTTCATGTGTATACATTTGAACTAAATCCAGTTTTATTGCTGACTCTCAAAATCTATATTTAGCATCACTGTGTCCAAACCAGAAGCTGTGATTTTTGGAGTTCAGCTTTACTTTGCACTTACATGTTATAATGAGCCTCTACAGCATGACCTACCACATCTGAAACAGCAATGAACCAGAGTTTGCAGCTGGTTGTGTAGGTCAGTGACGTGGGGCTGTGACCGCAGCCATCAGAATAGATAGAAATAGAAATGTCAATGTGCTTTGAGTGCCACAAAACACTACATTAATTCATAAGCTATAGTATAGAGTGACAGCTGCTCCGAGTTTAACTATAAAACTTGGGCTAAGTTCTAAGACATCAAAATTTAAAAATATGTTTATTGGAGATGGTACATGAAACGACATACAGTTTGAAGTGGGGGAATATATTTAAATAAGGTATATACACTCATCTTATTTTGTAATTTATTAATAACTGAACTTTTTATTGCACATTCATCATAAGATTCAAAATGATGTTTTTAACATAATTATGCAGATATGTTATTAATTGAAAATGAACATGGCAGAACATTATGGTGATTATCGGTTCTTCCTCTAGAAAGTCTGTTTGCACTTTTTTTCATATTTGGCGCCTTGTTAAACAGTCAAATCCCCCCTTACTTCCTGAGTGTCCATGTACTTTAAGGCTGATGAGACACATAAGAGTTAGTGTCCTGTTTATTTTTACTTCCAATAAACTGGATGAACCCACAAATACAAGACCAAAAAACACTTCAATGTCTCCATCTACCGTTTTCTTGGTGGAATAGAATTTTACCTACACTGTCATGATTCTGCCTTCTTGTCCTTGATTTTCTCTAGTCGTGAGGCAGAATCATGACAGAATCATGTTTTGTGTGCAAGCGCATGGCCTGTTTGGGCCATGTGCTTGTGTTGTCTCGTTACGTTACCCCGCCCCCTTGTTATCCTCGTTTTGTCATTATTGTCTAGTCAGTTTTGACCTGTCCTTGTCATTCGTGTTCCCCTTTATAATCCCCTTGTGTTTGCTGTCCTGTGTCGGTTCATTTTTTGATGTTTGACTTTGTCGCATGAGGCATTGCTAAACTTACCTGTGAGTACCTTGTGAGAGTCTTGTCTAGTGTTATTACTGATCTTGTTTTGATTTATAGTCTAGTTTGTCAAGTGTTAGTCTAGTTTAGTCATTCAGGGTTCTGTCCATGTTTTGCCTCCTCGTGGGTTTTTTTTCCCTTGTCCCACACCACTCCACCCAAGCCCGCTTGGACCTCTCGTCCTAAGCCCACTCCCGTGGTCCCGCCCACCCATCCTGGACAGTCGCTCAAAGACTCTGTGTTTCCTCCTCCTCCTCCTCTGCCTTGTATGTTGTTTTTGATGTTCCACCCCAACCCTGTTGTGTATTCTTGTATGCCTTTGTTAGTTTTTGCCATGTACTGTTGTTTTGTGTCTTTGTCACAGTCTGTCATGTCCCGTGTTTAATGTCCCCTTGAGGAGCATCTGGAAGCCGCTCCTTAAGGTGGGGGTTCAGTCATGAATCTGCCTTCTTGTCCTTGTTTTTTTTTTTTTTTTTTCTCTCTCTAGTCGTGAGGCAGGATCATGACCATGACCGAATCATGTTTTGTGTGCAAGTGCATGGCCTGTTTGGGCCATGTGCTTGTGTTGTCTCGGTAGAGTCGGTACATTACCCCGCCCCCTTGTTATCCTCGTCTTGTCATTATTGTCTAGTCAGTTTCACCTATCCTTGTCATTCGTGTTCCCCTTTATAATCCCCTTGTGTTTGCTGTCCTGTGCCGGTTCGTTGTTTGACTTTGTCATTCGTTGCGTGAGTCATTGCTAAACTTACCTGTGCTGGGAGTACCTTGTGAGAGTCTTGTCTAGTGTTATTACTGATCCTGTTTTGATTTATAGTCTAGTTTGTCAAGTGTTAGTCTAGTTTAGTCATTCAGTGTTCTGCCCATGTTTTGCCTCCTCGTGGGTTTTGTTTTTTGTATAATTAAACGTTTAATCACTGCATCCAGTCTGCGCTTGGGTTCTCCTTCCGTCCACCTGACAGACACAAGTTCAAATATAAAGTCTATGGTTCAAATGTTATTTCTATCATGCACCAGTGTTTCACCATAATAATGTTGTTGTTTTCTGACTTCAATACATTTATAACCATTTACATGTTGTTGTTAAAATGTACTTACGATTTCAAAATTATGCAATACACTTTATTATTGTTACAGCAAGTACCCTAATGTACAGTCAATACTCTACAAGGTTTCAACTCTAGTGTACTGGTGTAAAGTTGTAATTTGAATTTAAAAAAAATAGTGTTTAATTATTTAAATATGACACATTGAAGTATTTAGGACTATGCACAAGGTCACTAATTAAATAAGCATATTTGTGACTAATCATGTGAATTCCTTTGTACAAAAAGTCAAATTTTCTTGCTTCCATTAGGATCCTTTTTCAAATTATGCTGCAAAACCCAATCATCAGGTAATTTCTTAATTCTCTCAGGCTCAAGTGTACCACAATAATGTATTTGACAGTAGCAC
Source organism: Pimephales promelas (assembly GCF_988280905.1). Lineage (NCBI taxonomy): Eukaryota > Metazoa > Chordata > Actinopteri > Cypriniformes > Leuciscidae > Pimephales > Pimephales promelas. The sequence goes on along the minus strand of NC_142790.1, from coordinate 16,631,795 downwards.
CATTATTGCATATCAAAAATTGCATAAAGTTTCATTGGACAAAAAAAATGATCTTTTAACAAACAAGTTTCACAATTTGTGGCCCTGATCGAAAATGACCTGCTAATAATAATCATTTAAAATGTATCATATCAATCATGGAAAAGTGTGAACAAGTACTAGTCAGGAGAAATCACTCCATTATTCTGATTGGTTTATAAGAGCACACTGATTGATATAAAAGAGGTGCTTGCAATCATTGTGCTACTGTGTTGGCAACGGTTACTTTTGCATCCATGGATTTGCATCAAAATGGCCAAGAAAATACTGCACCTGAACTAATCATATAAAGAATCATTTTTGAATGCTACCATAGACATCAGTGTTTATATCTAAACTTATCCCAGTACTGTTATAATTTGAATGATTGTAAGACAGAAATAATGATATTGTGTGGTTGAAAATGTTTGTGAAGCTGTTTCACACCTATACATGACAACTGCTCTCTCTGGGTCTGAAAATTCCACTGTGATAGACATAGCCACATCGCTGTCAAAGGTTTAATATACATAGCCACATTGCTGTCGTTTAGAACTACGATCAAACATTGTGAAACACAAAATGTATGTCCCTGACAATACTTTTGGCCTTGACTATAATTTTTCAAAATTGAATATGCATATTTAATTACCATTGTTCCACTAAGTACCATAATCTACACTACAGTCATAAGTTTATCAAAGAAGTGCTGCACAGGGTTGCCACTTCTAACTTAACCTGTTCTTGCATGGTTGGAGAGTGTAAAACTTTTTCAAATTAGCTTTTTATTGACTGTGTGATAAATCACCAGAAGATGGCAATCTTATCAAATGTTTGTCCTAAAGCAGCTCCATTTTGCTAATAATCATGCAGTAAAAACAGCAAATTTTAACGTGCACTAGGGGTACAAAGAGCAAATAATAAAATATATGATTGAAAACACTCAATGCATTTTATGATGAATTAGTCGGGTCTGCACTATGCAGGAAAAAAATCACAACGCAAAAAAAGTAAAAAAAAAGGAAGTATTTAATTTGGTGACTGATATCGTATGATGAATCTGCAGAGGGCAAAGAGTGAAATGGCCCTCATGTTCACATCCCAGATGAGTGGTGCCAGGAAGGTTCTGCCTAAGCCTCTGCAATAATGTTCAAAAAGTAAATAAGACAATCCAATATATACAATTCCCAAACATAGATCTGTTGTCATACATGTTCCTACAGAGATTCTAATGAGATGTATGACATATTTAAGTACAAATAGTAAAAATAATTTTTGTGCGTTCATTCCAATTTCCAACCAGCACAGGTAATGATTTCACAGCAGAAATGCACTGGAAATCTTAGTTGGGAGGGCACGTGGAACAAGGAGCGCCTTGTTTATATACTGCTCAAAAAAATAAAGGGAACACTTAAACAACACATAAAATGTAAAAACAAGAAAAAAGTATTTAATAAGACTATTTCATTCATTCAGATCTATGATGTGTTATTTTAGTGTTCCCTTTATTTTTTTGAGCAGTGTATATTTATAGATCACGTCCTACATTGTACCCCCAATAAACAGCCACAGCATTAGTCAAAAGTGCTGCTTTGATTATTGCTTGTGCTGGTTTAAGTTTCTTGATAATACACTTAAAGTGTAACTTCGCCCATTTTCAACCTGTTTAGTATTGTTACAGTGTAGGTAGGTAGTATGTAAATGAACAACGTTAACTCATTTTCCGTGTATACCTGGACCGAGTAATTCACGTTTATTTGTCAACCAAAGTCTGCCAGTTGACACACAATGTGTCTGTCACGAACACACACAGGGAACAGAAAATCCAGTTGCAGTAGTTTGAATTAAGGGCAATCCATCTCGTAGTCATCCAGGCAAGGTTCAAAGTCCATGTTATCAATCCAAAAACAAGAAATGTGGTGAGTGACATAAAACAATAACTGAACCTGAACAAGAAGAACATCATGGGAGACAATGGCAACAATCCGACAAAGACTGCAAACAAAAGGAGACTTAAAAAGGGAACAAATCAAGAGGGGACAGGTGGGAGAACTCAAACACTAATCAGATAACAAGGGGGAGGGATCATACAATGAAGAGAGCACATGGCCCAAAACAACAAAACACCCATGTGCAACACAAGACAGGACAGGCATGTGGCAGTGTCATCATGTGGCAGACTTTTGACAACTAAAATTTCGTTTCAAAATTAATTTAGTAAATTTGTTCATTTTATTTTTTAATATTCTAAAGAGCACCACAAAGAGCAATAATTTTTGTAATTCTGTAAATAACAGTAAATTAACTAAAGAAAGACAAACAATGGATTGTTCACTGTTCACCAATTTTTCACAGACTCTTAGATCCTAATTTCCTATAACTACTAAAACGGCAAAGTATTTCAGTTCAACAATTCATTAAATGCATTTATTTAATCCGTTTTTATGCAATAAAGTGTTTCTGACGCCATCATACATTAAAACGGTGATTACTGTAAAATACATTCCAAGTTATTGTTATAAAAATTGTTCATGAGCAAACCTGGCTGGTGTGTTCACCCAGAGTCCCCAGACAAATCAGTCTATGATTAAATCTTCTTTCAAAAGACAAGATCATCCATCTTTGACCACAAATCGACACAGAGAGAAAGACAACAGACAACAAAGAATAATACAGAGGACATTATTATATATATATGTATATAACATAACCTGCTCCTTCCTTTTGCATGTCAAGTCACCATTAAATCAACGCATTCTCATCCCAAAGCGCCATATACAACGCTTTTGCAAAAGCGTAAATATTCAACGCACATGGCACCCTTTAACGTCTAATGAGACGCTTCGGTTATGGTTAAAGGGTTAGTTCACCCAAAAATGAAAATTCTGTCAGTATTTACTCACCCTCATGTTGTTCCAACCCCGTAAGACCTTCGTTCATCTTCGGAACACAAATTAAGATATTTAAGATATTAAGATCGCTCCTGCATACAGTCCATAGGCTTCTTGAGGGACTGGCTCTTGCTGTCCCCGAAAAGTCATTAAAGACATCGTTAAAATAGTCCAAGTGACTACAGGGGCTCAATCTTAAGTTTATCAAACGACGAGAACACTTTTGTGCGCAAAAAAACAACAAAAATAACGACTTTATTTCAACTATTCACTTCCTTCTCCATGAGCCTGTAAGTCAGTTAACGTAGTGTGATTGCGTAGAGCTACGTCACACGTAGGCTCACTATTGGCCGACGCTGGTCATGTGTGTGTGATGCGTGTGACGTACAATGACAGAAGCTTACGCTATTAAACTAGTAACCTGACTCGCGCAGAGGTTAAGCGCTTAAGATTGAGCCCCTGTAGTCACTTGGACTATTTTAACAATGTCTTTAATGACTTTTTCGAGGACAGCAAGAGCCAGTCCCTCAAGAAGCCTATGGACTGTATGCAGGAGCGATCTTAATATCTTAAATATCTTAATTAGTGTTCCGAAGATGAACGAAGGTCTTACGTGGTTGGAACAACATGAGGGTGAGTAAATACTGACAGAATTTTCATTTTTGGGTGAACTAACCCTTTAAGTTTAGGTATAATAATAATAATAATAATAATAATAATAATTCGTTACATTTATATAGCGCTTTTCTGGACACTCAAAGCGCTTCACATAGAGGGGGGGATCTCCTCAACCACCACCAATGTGCAGCATCCACCTGGATGATGCGACGGTAGCCATATTGCGCCAGAACGCTCACCACACACCAGCTTACTGGTGGAGAGGAGACAGTGATGAAGCCAATTGGTGTATATGGGGATGATTAGGAGGCCATGATGGACAGAGGCCACTGGGCAAATTTGGCCAGGATGCCGGGGTTACACCCCTACTCTTTCGAAAGACATCTTGGGATTTTTTATGACCACAGAGAGTCAAGACCTCGGTTTAACGTCTCATCCGAAGGACGGTGCTCTTTGACAGCATAGTGTCCCCATCACTATACTGGGGCATTAGGACCCACACAGACCACAGGGTGAGCGCCCCCTGCTGGCCTCACTAACACCTCTTCCAGCAGCAACCTGGCTTTCTCAGAAGGTCTCCCATCCAGGTACTAACCAGGCTCAGCCCTGCTTAGCTTCAGTGGGCAACCAGTCTTGGGCTACAGGTATGGTGTAGGGTAAGGGTTAGACCACTAGGGGGCGCCTTCTGCCCAAATATATCTGCGTCTCATTTCACGTTAAAGGGTGCCATGTGCGTTGCGTCCTATATGGCGCTTTGGGATGAGAACGGGCTCCATTAAATATTTAGCCCTATACAGTAATTCTGTTTGAAAGCAGCTTTATAGGGTTAAACAGGAAAATGATCAATGATGCAAACAGTTAAATTTGGCTGTAAAGCTGTTCTACACGCAAATCGTGTCATTTTTCTGCTGAATTCAGCTGTGTTGATTCAGTTCTGTTAAATAACTGTATAAAGTATATCAATTAAAAAGTCCATTTTCATTTTTAAGCAGCTTTGCAGAAAACAGTCATCATCCAGCTCAGTTGAGTTCTCATTTGAAGGTGTCAATGCAGTCCGATCAGTGGTATTAAGAATAAGTGTCCCCAACTAAGCAAGCCAGAGGCGACAGTGGCAAAAACCCAAACTCCATCAGTGACAAAACGAAGAAAGAAAAAACAGGCTCAGTCGGGGGCCAGTTCTCCTCTGGTCAAACAACGAACATGTGTGTGTTAGGATTCCAGGTTGCTTCACAAGTCAGATTGTGGATTGATATCATTCAGAGTATTTTATTTAGCTCCTTTTGCATGAACATTGGAAAAGGTTACACAAAGGTAAAAGAGTAAAACTCGAGAGCATGTAGATGTGAATTTGACAGATTTGAATGGCAGATTTGAAAAGTTGCAAATGCCTAATTAAGGCTGTACTGCGAATGTGAATGAACGAATACAACTTGAACTTTGTGTCTGTTGTATTTGTGCGAAAGGCATTTTACACATTTGTGACCAATTGTCTCCAGCTTCAAATTCAAAATACATGTTTGTGACTATATTGTCTGTGAGTGAAAATCTCAACATTCAACAGGTTGTACAAATATTTATTGTACAAGTTTTTAAATTCACATCTATGTTCTCCAGATTTGCTCTTCCTTTACCTTCATAAGATCACACCGGCGTCGGTGGGAGGGGAGTTAAAGCTGGCTGTTGGGTCTGTGACTCTGTGTGGTGGACTGGTCTGTTTCTCTGGATCTGATCCGTTGACTGTGCCGAGGACTGCTGTGTCAACGAGGTCTTCACAGGTGTTTGTTTCTAGGTCTTGTCTAGTTGTGATGCTCTCGTCTGGCATTCAGGCTGCTGTGGTCATCTTAGGGTGCAAGTCCACCATCTGGTCTGGATGCAGACTAGATCCGGATGACTACAGTAGCCTAACCTTGGGATCAGAACGAGACAAAGAGACTAATATTAGCAAGTACATTTGGTATAAGCTACCTTTAAAGGATGTGAATTATAGAAATGTGGGAGTGTGTTATGTTTATGCTAGGTTAAGGAGTTGTGTTTTTAATATAGATTTAAACTTACAGTATCTTGTGTCTGTCCCTCCATCTGCTGCAGTTCATGGATCCCTCAATCTCCATTTCAGCAACATTAGCCATGAGGGTTTCTCTGAACTGCATCTTTTAAATAAAGGAATACATATTGTGAGGTCAATATTAAATCTTTAGCGTTAGTTTAAGCACACATGTTTGACAAATGTTGTTGCCAGAGTTCATGCAGCAGTTTAAAATATTGGTGACACTTTATAATAAGGTCTCATGCGTTAAAATTAGGCTAGTTAATGTAACTACAGTAATACCAACATTGATCAACATTTGTTACTGTATTTATTCATCTTTGCTAAAATTAGTTAATAAAAATACAACTGTTCACTTTTGATTTATTGTATCAAAATGAAAATGAACTAAGATGAATACCATGCTTAAGTATTGTGCATTCTTAATCCATGTTAACTATTGTAGTTAAATTATATTAACGAATGAAACCTTATTGTAGTAGTTTAAAAATGTAAAAAGTGTCGGTGTCAGATTCCAAACAGTGCATTCAGATGAAACTTCAGTTTAGTTAACGTCATCATCCCCATTGCAGTAAGGTTAAGAGAACTACAATTTTAATAACATTATACAGAGATATATGCTTTAATATTTTTCTTTCACGCTAAAGTGCTGCTTTAAATTCATTACATTCAAAAACACAAGACGTGCCAAAAACACAAGACTGCCAATCAATGAATTAAAAAGCTGCACTTGTTGCAGCTTCTCTTGCTATCTATAACGCTTTTTCGTTTCGGAGTTCCCCACAGCAGTGTTAAAACCAAATAAATCATATTTTTAATTTCATATTGTACACGTTGTCTCCGCGGGTGTAACCAGAGAATGTCTAACATAACGTTACTGCAGCAACAGTGGTGGTCAGTGTAGTTTGATTCGATTCACAAATAAATGACTCTTTTGAAATGTTAGTGAATCAAATCAGAAATGGCGCCGAAAGCGTAACTTACTAGTCCGACCTCTGTTTCGATAACTAATCACTCGTTGAAAAAACAAAAAAACGAATTGACAGACTAATTTTAGCAAACAAAATGGAATATAACTCAATATCATTTCATGAGCCAACAGTGCACTGATACAGCGCAGCAGTTTTTCTAATAAAAAATACACAACAATCCTAATAAGTAACGTTAGGCCTTCTCATCAACTCTCATTTAGTGTATGTTTGATGGTTTCTGGAATACTCCCGTTGTCTCAAGACTTCATGTGGTAAGTACTAAACTAAGTTTTCTTTATTATTGGCCTTAACTGTCAATACAATGTTAAACCACACAAGTCCACAATACAGTCGATTATCTTTTTATGTCAACAACTGGCAACGAATTCACCTGTAACGTTATTATAACTGTGTATTACAGCGACAGTAGCTTAATATACAGAACCTGCTGCTGTCTATTCTGTTAATGAGCATACAAACAGAAAATCACTCACTGCTCTTGCCAGGATAACTTTAGTAGCTTTTAAAAATAAACAATTTCTTAGCCAGATATGCACTACCGTGGAGACATGGTGGAGTCCCACGCGCTCAGCAGTAGAATGTTTGACGTCACAGTAGAAGAAAACACTCTTCCCTTTGGACAAAGTTTCTTGATACTGCGTTAATGGAACACATTCAGAAGTGTTAAAAACTGCCGTTTTATTCGCAGATTTTTGCACAAAAAAAGAAAATCATAGGAGTCATCACCAACAAAACTAGCCGGCGTGAGGACAGATGCCAGAAGAGTCACCAACAGCAACACGACAAGCAGGCATGAGTCAACAACAGATGCCAAGAAGTCACCAACGAGTAAGATGTGACATTACTAATTATTATAAGTTAAAAGCTAGTTAAAGGTTTGTTAAAGATACACTATGTAACGTTTTTGTTCAGAATTTGCAACATTTATCCAAATCATGTTTTTGTCTTATCCTGAATCACTGCAATAGTACATGCACAGGTGGAAAAAAATGCTACCCCTCTTATAAGTGCTTAATTACCGGTAATGTATTGTAAAAAATATACATGAAAATGATGTTTTTACATACTGTGTTAGTTACATACTGTAGAACACATTTAAACTACCTTCATATTTATTTATTTAAATATTTAAAGGAATAAGTATGTCCTTTGGCATTACAGTGAAATGAGCAAAACCAGTGTTGACAGAACTGGACAGAAATGACCATTTATTATTACTATTATTATACTTCTCTTATTTAGATTACAGTTGCAGCAGGAATAATATTATGAAATTAGTTTTTTAAATGTAAAACTTTAAGTATAGAAAATATTAGTGTGACTCGCATAAACTGAGAGAAGCCACTATGTTCTTCCACAAGACACGTGCGATTTTGTTTAATAACCAATAGAGTAGCAAAAGTTACATGGTGTACCTTTACATTTGAAAAACACACATTTATATGTAATTATAATGTAAACAACAATACATTGAACACATTAGCTGCATTTACATGCACCCTAATAATCATTTTGTTGCTGGACTAGCATATCCACATCAATCGGAAAGTATAAGTTGATTTCACGCAGCCGTCATTTTGAAATCGAAAGCGAGGCTCCGGTGGGAAGAACCCCGGAAGTACAGATAGACAACAATGCCCTGGACTACCAACCTGAAGCTGCTGCTGCGATTTACACTATTGGATGTTAATATCCAATACAGTTATATAGGATATGTGTATAGTTTGTTCCTGCTTCTTTTTTATGTTCTGAATTGTATTTAATATATATATATATATAGATATATATATAAATGAATTTCACTGTATACTGTATAGTCTAAAAAGTATGAAAGAAATGTATATACATTTTTTGAATAACTAATTTCTACATTGAACAACAATACGCCATCGCATTCGCGACTCTCTTATGATTAAAGACGGCACTTCCGGTTTTCTTCCCACCAGAGCCATTTCAAAATGGCGGCCGCGTGAAATCAGCGTATAGAGCTAAGGTTAGAAACCCTTATGTTCATTAAAGGGCAACTATTATGGATAATTCACTTTTACATGGTGTTTGAACATAAATGTGCGTTGGCAGTGTGTGAGCAAAACCACCCTAGAATGATGAAAATCCACCCAGTGCTTTTTTTTTTACAATCTCAATAAATCATATGCACTGTCTCAGAACGAGCTGTTCTAAGATTCAGTGCTTTGTGACATAGAATTGAGCAAGGGTTGACAGTATGGTTGTGGCATAGACCCCGCCCTCAGTGATCTGTACAGCATCCTCCATTGTTTCAGCGACAGCCAGTATTGTCTCCTAGAATCATAAGTGTTATGTTGTGTGATGGGATGTAATACATTCATAGTAGTTTTCACTTATTTCTGACATCAGAGCCACTGAAAACAGTGGATGTATTGTATATTGGAAGTTTAAGTGGTGCCTTTCCTTCATAAATAAGTTTATGTTTCAGCGAATCATTTTCAGACTGACTGTTTTGTGAACGAGGGTCAATTTAAATCAGGTCTTGCTTCCAGGCTTGTGCACAATTCAGAATTGAATTGAGAATGACTACTAAATTCCAATTCAATTCTAGAATTTGAATTGAGTTTGAATTGATGTCAAAAACAGGATCTAGAATTACAATTTGAATTAAAGGAAGCAGAATTACAATTCACTAAAAATTCTAAGAAATTCATATAGATATTTTAAGTGAAGTGTTTAACAATGTAGCTTTACAATATATGTCAGATATGATTGCATTACCTATTATATGAATTATATTAGTTTGAACTACCAGCAATGTTTCCCCCCAGCAATGGATGTTAGAACAAATAAAAGTTTGATTTATTGTAATTGTAGCGCCATTTCCCAGAATTGAAAGGAAATTGCTTTACATTGATAAAGTCATCCAAATAAATTAATCTTAACCACATTTTTAATGGGTAACAGTGAGCAATTACATTCCCAAGTTAAACTTCCTAACCCCGACTGTAGGAGAGCGCAGGGCACAACGTAACGCGGGGCTAGTTGTAACACACTTGTTTTAAATACTTCCAAATGCTAGCATGACGAAACTTGTATTTACTAGTTTCCATTTCAACACTACTGAGGAAAAATTTGAGCCAAAATTCAGAGATTTTTGTAAGATATCACTGAACATTTATTTAACCATAGCAAAAGTACATATCTTACCTAAGTAAATTTTTCATCTCTATTTTTTGTGTTTAATTAAAATTAGACAAATCTGATATTTTTTTTTTTATCTCTAATCTGTTGTTTAACAGTTGATATAGTTCTTTAATGCTTTGTTAACTATCAGAAGACACTAGCAGGGTTTAAACCCCAGTTGTGCAGTTGGGGCATGTTGTCACACTGCGTTACATTGTGCCCCTATTAGAAATAAGCTATTATATTCTATACTTTTATGAATTCGATTGATGAACATGAGAAACATGTAAATAAAGACTGAGAGTCAATATTCAGAAATGATTAATTTTATTATTTAATAGCTGTTGTTTTCCCTTGTGTTTGTTGTCAATATCAAAAATTAGATTATTTTTAATTATTTAAAAAATGCCTTTATTTTATATGAAAAAGTTAATAATTTTATTTTATTAAGAAAATATTTTGGTTTGACTTGTATATATTTTTTTGGTTAGATCAGATAACATTTTAAGCTGTTATATATGGTGATGTTACAGTGTATCCCTCACATGTTACAATGTACCCCACCTATGGGGCATGTTGTCACATTTCACTTCCATTCTTTTTTTAGGATAAATAATAAAAAAAAAAGTATACACTGTATTAATAAAACAACACTCTAAATAGATTTGCACAAACTGAGAAAGTCAAAAAGCGTTACGTTGTGCCCCGCTCATGTGAGATTCAACACATTCTTTCTGTTGTGTAACGGTGTGGAATTTCTTTGAATTGCCATGAATTTAATTCCATTTCCTGTCATTCCAATTCAAATTTAACTTCATGGGGGGCGGAGTCAATTCAATTCAAATTCCAATTCATGAATTAAATGGAGGCCAATTCTGAAATTCTGAATTTTGCTCAAGCCTGCTTGCTTCAAAGTTAATCCTCAACTGTGGATCGTCGTCTACTGTTTGCGATCCAACGACACCTCCAGTAACAGTAAGTGTATTTTATGATTTTTGAGCAAATAGTCATTTCAGGCGATGTCAGCCAATTCAACAACAAAGGCGTCTAAAGTTGTTGTCGTCGTCGACATAGGATGTCTGTGTATATAATTTTAACCTTGTTTGTATAGTGTGTAACCACACGTTTATATATATATATATATATATATATATATATATATATTAAGATATTGTATTAAAAACTGCATATGTTCATGTTCTGTAAGTTAGACATCTTCTCACATTTGCCACAGAAGCACATGTATAACATGACGCAACAGGTCCCTCACATAAATATAATTTTTTTGCCAAAAACGACAAACAATTGTTTACGAAAAACTGTGAAATAAAAGTCAACATATAGTTACATTTGTAATTAAAGTCAAACACATTTTCAAATGACAACTAATACCCAGATATAGTTTTTTTTTTTTTTTTTCATATATGGGCAGAGCTGGCAGTTCACCCCAAGTTAACACTTGCTGTTAGGTCTAGGGTCAGTCCTGTAAGGTCGTGGTGGGTGGGACACAGGCCACACCCTAGATTGCCAAAAATGACAAACAATTCTATATAACAAACGGTGAAATAAAAGTCAACATGTAGTTACGTTTGTAATTAAACAAAGTCAAACACATTTTCAAATGACAAAGCGCAACTAATACCCAGATATAATTATTTCATATATGGTCAGAGTTGGCATTTCACCCCAAGTAAACACTTGGTGTTAGGACTAGGGTGTGTCATGTAAGGTTGTGGTGGGTGGGACACAGGCCACAGCCTAGATTGCCAAAATCGACAAACAATTCTATAAAAAATACGGTGAAATAAAAGTCGTCATATAGTTATGTTTGTAATTAAAGTCATGACTTGGCGTTAGGTCTAGGGTGTGTCCTGTAAGGTCGTGGTGGGTGGGAGACAGGCCACACCCTAGATTGCCAAAATCGACAAACAATTGTATACAAAAAACGGTGAAATAAAAGTCGTCATATAGTTACGTTTGTAATTAAATTCAACACTTGGCATTAGGTGTAGGGTGTGTCCTATAAGGTGTGGTGGGTGGGACACAGACCACACCCTAGATTACCAAAATTGACAAACAATTCTATACAAAAATCGGTGAAATAAAAGTCGTCATATAGTTACATTTGTAATTAAAGTCAACACTTGGCGTTAGGTCTAGGGTGTGTCCTGTAAGGTGTGGTGGGTGGGACACAGGCCGCACCTTAGATTGCCAAAATCGACAAACAATTCTATACAAAAAACGGTGAAATAAAAGTCGTCATATAGTTACGTTTGTAATTAAAGTCAACACTTGGCGTTAGATCTAGGGTGTGTCCTGTAAGGTGGTTGTGGGTGGGCTTCAGGCCACACCCTAGATTACCAAAATTGACAAGCAATTCTATACAAAAAACGGTGAAATAAAATGTCGACATATAGTTACGTTTGTAATTAAATTCAACACTTGCCGTTTGGTCTAGGGTGTGTCCTGTAAGGTGTGGTGGGTGGGACACAGGCCACACCTTAGATTGTCAAAATCAACAAACAATTCTATACAAAAAACGTTGAAATAAAATGTCGACATATAGTTACGTTTGTAATTAAATTCAACACTTGGCGTTAGGTCTAGGGTGTGTCCTGTAAGGTGTGGTGGGTGGGACACAGGCCACACCTTAGATTGCCAAAATCGACAAACAATTCTATACAAAAAACGGTGAAATAAAAGTCGTCATATAGTTACGTTTGTAATTAAAGTCAACACTTGGCGTTAGTTCTAGAGTGTGTCCTGTAAGGTGGTTGTGGGTGGGCTTCAGGCCACACCCTAGATTACCAAAATTGACAAACAATTCTATACAAAAAAAAGGGTGAAATAAAAGTCGACATATAGTTACGTTTGTAATTAAATTCAGCACTTGGCGTTAGGTCTAGGGTGTGTCCTGTAAGGTGTGGTGGGTGGGACACAGGCCACACCTTAGATTGCCAAAATCGACAAACAATTGGCTTTATGCCCAATTGCACTACTTCCTGAACTTCAGCCAGCTCCTTGTTTCCTGTCTGCCATTATTGGCCAAATTGATTAATTCAGGTGTGTCTGATTACTGTTGCCATGGCTACTGAGGTCAAGCACACCTGAATTAATCAATTTGACCAATAATGGCAGACAGGAAACAAGGAGCTGGCTGAAGTTAAGGAAGTAGTGCAGCTGGGCATAAAGCCCATTTTATACAAAAAACGGTGAAATAAAAGTCGTCATATAGTTACGTTTGTAATTAAAGTCAACACTTGGCGTTAGATCTAGGGTGTGTCCTGTAAGGTGGTTGTGGGTGGGCATTCAGGCCACACCCTAGATTACCAAAATTGACAAACAATTCTATAAAAAAAATGGTGAAATAAAATGTCGACATATAGTTACGTTTGTAATTAAATTCAACACTTGGCGTTAGGTCTAGGGTGTGTCCTGTAAGGTGTGGTGGGTGGGACACAGGCCACACCTTAGATTGCCAAAATCGACAAACAATTCTATACAAAAAACGGTGAAATAAAATGTCGACATATAGTTACGTTTGTAATTAAATTCAACACTTGGCGTTAGGTCTAGGGTGTGCCCTGTAAGGTGTGGTGGGTGGGACACAGGCCACACCTTAGATTGCCAAAATCGACAAACAATTCTATACAAAAAACGGTAAAAATAAAAGTCGTCATATAGTTACGTTTGTAATTAAAGTCAACACTTGGCGTTAGATCTAGGGTGTGTCCTGTAAGGTGGTTGTGGGTGGGCATTCAGGCCACACCCTAGATTACCAAAATTGACAAACAATTCTATAAAAAAAACGGTGAAATAAAATGTCGACATATAGTTACGTTTGTAATTAAATTCAACACTTGGCGTTAGGTCTAGGGTGTGTCCTGTAAGGTGTGGTGGGTGGGACACAGGCCACACCTTAGATTGCCAAAATCGACAAACAATTCTATACAAAAAATGGTGAAATAAAATGTCGACATATAGTTATGTTTGTAATTAAATTCAACACTTGGCGTTAGGTCTAGGGTGTGTCCTGTAAGGTGTGGTGGGTGGGACACAGGCCACACCTTAGATTGCCAAAATCGACAAACAATTCTATACAAAAAACGGTGAAATAAAAGTCGTCATATAGTTACGTTTGTAATTAAATTCAACACTTGGCGTTAGATCTAGGGTGTGTCCTGTAAGGTGGTTGTGGGTGGGCATTCAGGCCACACCCTAGATTACCAAAATTGACAAACAATTCTATACAAAAAACGGTGAAATAAAATGTCGACATATAGTTACGTTTGTAATTAAATTCAACACTTGGCGTTAGGTCTAGGGTGTGTCCTGTAAGGTGTGGTGGGTGGGACACAGGCCACACCTTAGATTGCCAAAATCGACAAACAATTCTATACAAAAAACGGTGAAATAAAATGTCGACATATAGTTATGTTTGTAATTAAATTCAACACTTGGCGTTAGGTCTAGGGTGTGTCCTGTAAGGTGTGGTGGGTGGGACACAGGCCACACCTTAGATTGCCAAAATCGACAAACAATTCTATACAAAAAACGGTGAAATAAAAGTCGTCATATAGTTACGTTTGTAATTAAATTCAACACTTGGCGTTAGATCTAGGGTGTGTCCTGTAAGGTGTGGTGGGTGGGACACAGGCCACACCTTAGATTGCCAAAATCGACAAACAATTCTATACAAAAAACGGTGAAATAAAAGTCGTCATATAGTTACGTTTGTAATTAAATTCAACACTTGGCGTTAGATCTAGGGTGTGTCCTGTAAGGTGTGGTGGGTGGGACACAGGCCACACCTTAGATTGCCAAAATCGACAAACAATTCTATACAAAAAACGGTGAAATAAAAGTCGTCATATAGTTACGTTTGTAATTAAAGTCAACACTTGGCGTTAGATCTAGGGTGTGTCCTGTAAGGTGGTTGTCGGTGGGCATTCAGGCCACACCCTAGATTACCAAAATTGACAAACAATTCTATACAAAAAACGGTGAAATAAAATGTCGACATATAGTTACGTTTGTAATTAAATTCAACACTTGGCGTTAGGTCTATTGTGTGTCCTGTAAGGTGTGGTGGGTGGGACACAGGCCACACCTTAGATTGCCAAAATCGACAAACGATTCTATACAAAAAACGGTGAAATAAAATGTCGACATATAGTTACGTTTGTAATTAAATTCAACACTTGGCGTTAGGTCTAGGGTGTGTCCTGTAAGGTGTGGTGGGTGGGACACAGGCCACACCTTAGATTGCCAAAATCGACAAACAATTCTATACAAAAAACGGTGAAATAAAAGTCGTCATATAGTTACGTTTGTAATTAAAGTCAACACTTGGCGTTAGATCTAGGGTGTGTCCTGTAAGGTGGTTGTGGGTGGATATTCAGGCCACACCCTAGATTACCAAAATTGACAAACAATTCAATACAAAAAACGGTGAAATAAAATGTCGACATATAGTTACGTTTGTAATTAAATTCAACACTTGGCGTTAGGTCTAGGGTGTGTCCTGTAAGGTTTGGTGGGTGGGACACAGGCCACACCTTAGATTGCCAAAATCGACAAACAATTCTATACAAAAACGGTGAAATAAAAGTCGTCATATAGTTACGTTTGTAATTAAAGTCAACACTTGGCATTAGATCTAGGGTGTGTCCTGTAAGGTGGTTGTGGGTGGGCATTCAGGCCACACCCTAGATTACCAAAATTGACAAACAATTCTATACAAAAAACGGTGAAATAAAATGTCGACATATAGTTACGTTTGTAATTAAATTCAACACTTGGCGTTAGGTCTAGGGTGTGTCCTGTAAGGTGTGGTGGGTGGGACACAGGCCACACCTTAGATTGCCAAAATCGAAAAACAATTCTATACAAAAAACGGTGAAATAAAAGTCGTCATATAGTTACGTTTGTAATTAAAGTCAACACTTGGCGTTAGATCTAGGGTGTGTCCTGTAAGGTGGTTGTGGGTGGGCATTCAGGCCACACCCTAGATTACCAAAATTGACAAACAATTCTATACAAAAAATTGTGAAATAAAATGTCGACATATAGTTACGTTTGTAATTAAATTCAACACTTGGCGTTAGGTCTAGGGTGTGTCCTGTAAGGTGTGGTGGGTGGGACACAGGCCACACCTTAGATTGCCAAAATCGACAAACAATTCTATACAAAAAACGGTGAAATAAAATGTCGACATATAGTTATGTTTGTAATTAAATTCAACACTTGGCGTTAGGTCTAGGGTGTGTCCTGTACGGTGTGGTGGGTGGGACACAGGCCACACCTTAGATTGCCAAAATCGACAAACAATTCTATACAAAAAACGGTGAAATAAAAGTCGTCATATAGTTACGTTTGTAAGTAAATTCAACACTTGGCGTTAGATCTAGGGTGTGTCCTGTAAGGTGTGGTGGGTGGGACACAGGCCACACCTTAGATTGCCAAAATCGACAAACAATTCTATACAAAAAACGGTGAAATAAAAGTCGTCATATAGTTACGTTTGTAATTAAAGTCAACACTTGGCGTTAGATCTAGGGTGTGTCCTGTAAGGTGGTTGTGGGTGGGCATTCAGGCCACACCCTAGATTACCAAAATTGACAAACAATTCTATACAAAAAACTGTGAAATAAAATGTCGACATATAGTTACGTTTGTAATTAAATTCAACACTTGGCGTTAGGTCTATTGTGTGTCCTGTAAGGTGTGGTGGGTGGGACACAGGCCACACCTTAGATTGCCAAAATCGACAAACAATTCTATACAAAAAAACGGTGAAATAAAATGTCGACATATAGTTACGTTTGTAATTAAATTCAACACTTGGCGTTAGGTCTAGGGTGTGTCCTGTAAGGTTTGGTGGGTGGGACACAGGCCACACCTTAGATTGCCAAAATCGACAAACAATTCTATACAAAAACGGTGAAATAAAAGTCGTCATATAGTTACGTTTGTAATTAAAGTCAACACTTGGCGTTAGATCTAGGGTGTGTCCCGTAAGGTGGTTGTGGGTGGGCATTCAGGCCACACCCTAGATTACCAAAATTGACAAACAATTCTATACAAAAAACGGTGAAATAAAATGTCGACATATAGTTACGTTTGTAATTAAATTCAACACTTGGCGTTGGGTCTAGGGTGTGTCCTGTAAGGTGTGGTGGGTGGGACACAGGCCACACCTTAGATTGCCAAAATCGAAAAACAATTCTATACAAAAAACGGTGAAATAAAAGTCGTCATATAGTTACGTTTGTAATTAAAGTCAACACTTGGCGTTAGATCTAGGGTGTGTCCTGTAAGGTGGTTGTGGGTGGGCATTCAGGCCACACCCTAGATTACCAAAATTGACAAACAATTCTATACAAAAAACGGTGAAATAAAATCTCGACATATAGTTACGTTTGTAATTAAATTCAACACTTGGCGTTAGGTCTAGGGTGTGTCCTGTAAGGTGTGGTGGGTGGGACACAGGCCACACCTTAGATTGCCAAAATCGACAAACAATTCTATACAAAAAACGGTGAAATAAAATGTCGACATATAGTTACGTTTGTAATTAAATTCAACACTTGGCGTTAGGTCTAGGGTGTGTCCTGTAAGGTGTGGTGGGTGGGACACAGGCCACACCTTAGATTGCCAAAATCGACAAACAATTCTATACAAAAAACGGTGAAATAAAAGTCGTCATAGTTACGTTTGTAATTAAAGTCAACACTTGGCGTTAGATCTAGGGTGTGTCCTGTAAGGTGGTTGTGGGTGGGCATTCAGGCCACACCCTAGATTACCAAAATTGACAAACAATTCTATACAAAAAACGGTGAAATAAAATGTCGACATATAGTTACGTTTGTAATTAAATTCAACACTTGGCGTTAGGTCTAGGGTGTGTCCTGTAAGGTGTGGTGGGTGGGACACAGGCCACACCTTAGATTGCCAAAATCGACAAACAATTCTATACAAAAAACGGTGAAATAAAAGTCGTCATAGTTACGTTTGTAATTAAATTCAACACTTGGCGTTAGGTCTAGGGTGTGTCCTGTAAGGTGTGGTGGGTGGGACACAGGCCACACCTTAGATTGCCAAAATCGACAAACAATTCTATACAAAAAACGGTGAAATAAAATGTCGACATATAGTTATGTTTGTAATTAAATTCAACACTTGGCGTTAGGTCTAGGGTGTGTCCTGTAAGGTGTGGTGGGTGGGACACAGGCCACACCTTAGATTGCCAAAATCGACAAACAATTCTATACAAAAAACGGTGAAATAAAAGTCGTCATATAGTTACGTTTGTAATTAAATTCAACACTTGGCGTTAGATCTAGGGTGTGTCCTGTAAGGTGTGGTGGGTGGGACACAGGCCACACCTTAGATTGCCAAAATCGACAAACAATTCTATACAAAAAACGGTGAAATAAAAGTCGTCATATAGTTACGTTTGTAATTAAATTCAACACTTGGCGTTAGATCTAGGGTGTGTCCTGTAAGGTGTGGTGGGTGGGACACAGGCCACACCTTAGATTGCCAAAATCGACAAACAATTCTATACAAAAAACGGTGAAATAAAAGTCGTCATATAGTTACGTTTGTAATTAAAGTCAACACTTGGCGTTAGATCTAGGGTGTGTCCTGTAAGGTGGTTGTCGGTGGGCATTCAGGCCACACCCTAGATTACCAAAATTGACAAACAATTCTATACAAAAAACGGTGAAATAAAATGTCGACATATAGTTACGTTTGTAATTAAATTCAACACTTGGCGTTAGGTCTAGGGTGTGTCCTGTAAGGTGTGGTGGGTGGGACACAGGCCACACCTTAGATTGCCAAAATCGACAAACAATTCTGTACAAAACGGTGAAATAAAAGTCGTCATATAGTTACGTTTGTAATTAAATTCAACACTTGGCGTTAGATCTAGGGTGTGTCCTGTAAGGTGTGGTGGGTGGGACACAGGCCACACCTTAGATTGCCAAAATCGACAAACAATTCTATACAAAAAACGGTGAAATAAAAGTCGTCATATAGTTACGTTTGTAATTAAAGTCAACACATGGCGTTAGATCTAGGGTGTGTCCTGTAAGGTGGTTGTGGGTGGGCATTCAGGCCACACCCTAGATTACCAAAATTGACAAACAATTCTATACAAAAAACGGTGAAATAAAATGTCGACATATAGTTAAGTTTGTAATTAAATTCAACACTTGCCGTTAGGTCTAGGGTGTGTCCTGTAAGGTGTGGTGGGTGGGACACAGGCCACACCTTAGATTGCTAAAATCGACAAACAATTCTGTACAAAACGGTGAAATAAAAGTCGTCATATAGTTACGTTTGTAATTAAATTCAACACTTGGCGTTAGATCTAGGGTGTGTCCTATAAGGTGTGGTGGGTGGGACACAGGCCACACCTTAGATTGCCAAAATCGACAAACAATTCTATACAAAAAACGGTTAAATAAAATGTCGACATATAGTTACGTTTGTAATTAAATTCAACACTTGGCGTTAGGTCTAGGGTGTGCCCTGTAAGGTGTGGTGGGTGGGACACAGGCCACACCTTAGATTGCCAAAATCGACAAACAATTCTATACAAAAAACGGTAAAAATAAAAGTCGTCATATAGTTACGTTTGTAATTAAAGTCAACACTTGGCGTTAGATCTAGGGTGTGTCCTGTAAGGTGTGGTGGGTGGGACACAGGCCACACCTTAGATTGCCAAAATCGACAAACAATTCTATACAAAAAACGGTGAAATAAAATGTCGACATATAGTAACGTTTGTAATTAAATTCAACACTTGGCGTTAGGTCTAGGGTGTGTCCTGTAAGGTGTGGTGGGTGGGACACAGGCCACACCTTAGATTGCCAAAATCGAAAAACAATTCTATACAAAAAACGGTGAAATAAAAGTCGTCATATAGTTACGTTTGTAATTAAAGTCAACACTTGGCGTTAGATCTAGGGTGTGTCCTGTAAGGTGGTTGTGGGTGGGCATTCAGGCCACACCCTAGATTACCAAAATTGACAAACAATTCTATACAAAAAACTGTGAAATAAAATGTCGACATATAGTTACGTTTGTAATTAAATTCAACACTTGGCGTTAGGTCTATTGTGTGTCCTGTAAGGTGTGGTGGGTGGGACACAGGCCACACCTTAGATTGCCAAAATCGACAAACAATTCTATACAAAAAAACGGTGAAATAAAATGTCGACATATAGTTACGTTTGTAATTAAATTCAACACTTGGCGTTAGGTCTAGGGTGTGTCCTGTAAGGTTTGGTGGGTGGGACACAGGCCACACCTTAGATTGCCAAAATCGACAAACAATTCTATACAAAAACGGTGAAATAAAAGTCGTCATATAGTTACGTTTGTAATTAAAGTCAACACTTGGCGTTAGATCTAGGGTGTGTCCCGTAAGGTGGTTGTGGGTGGGCGTTCAGGCCACACCCTAGATTACCAAAATTGACAAACAATTCTATACAAAAAACGGTGAAATAAAATGTCGACATATAGTTACGTTTGTAATTAAATTCAACACTTGGCGTTGGGTCTAGGGTGTGTCCTGTAAGGTGTGGTGGGTGGGACACAGGCCACACCTTAGATTGCCAAAATCGAAAAACAATTCTATACAAAAAACGGTGCAATAAAAGTCGTCATATAGTTACGTTTGTAATTAAAGTCAACACTTGGCGTTAGATCTAGGGTGTGTCCTGTAAGGTGGTTGTGGGTGGGCATTCAGGCCACACCCTAGATTACCAAAATTGACAAACAATTCTATACAAAAAACGGTGAAATAAAATCTCGACATATAGTTACGTTTGTAATTAAATTCAACACTTGGCGTTAGGTCTAGGGTGTGTCCTGTAAGGTGTGGTGGGTGGGACACAGGCCACACCTTAGATTGCCAAAATCGACAAACAATTCTATACAAAAAACGGTGAAATAAAATGTCGACATATAGTTACGTTTGTAATTAAATTCAACACTTGGCGTTAGGTCTAGGGTGTGTCCTGTAATGTGTGGTGGGTGGGACACAGGCCACACCTTAGATTGCCAAAATCGACAAACAATTCTATACAAAAAACGGTGAAATAAAAGTCGTCATAGTTACGTTTGTAATTAAAGTCAACACTTGGCGTTAGATCTAGGGTGTGTCCTGTAAGGTGGTTGTGGGTGGGCATTCAGGCCACACCCTAGATTACCAAAATTGATAAACAATTCTATACAAAAAACGGTGAAATAAAATGTCGACATATAGTTACGTTTGTAATTAAATTCAACACTTGGCGTTAGGTCTAGGGTGTGTCCTGTAAGGTGTGGTGGGTGGGACACAGGCCACACCTTAGATTGCCAAAATCGACAAACAATTCTATACAAAAAACGGTAAAAATAAAAGTCGTCATATAGTTACGTTTGTAATTAAAGTCAACACTTGGCGTTAGATCTAGGGTGTGTCCTGTAAGGTGTGGTGGGTGGGACACAGGCCACACCTTAGATTGCCAAAATCGACAAACAATTCTATACAAAAAACGGTGAAATAAAAGTCGTCATATAGTTACGTTTGTAATTAAAGTCAACACATGGCGTTAGATCTAGGGTGTGTCCTGTAAGGTGGTTGTGGGTGGGCATTCAGGCCACACCCTAGATTACCAAAATTGACAAACAATTCTATACAAAAAACGGTGAAATAAAATGTCGACATATAGTTACGTTTGTAATTAAATTCAACACTTGGCGTTAGGTCTAGGGTGTGTCCTGTAAGGTGTGGTGGGTGGGACACAGGCCACACCTTAGATTGCCAAAATCGAAAAACAATTCTATACAAAAAACGGTGAAATAAAAGTCGTCATATAGTTACGTTTGTAATTAAAGTCAACACTTGGCGTTAGATCTAGGGTGTGTCCTGTAAGGTGGTTGTGGGTGGGCATTCAGGCCACACCCTAGATTACCAAAATTGACAAACAATTCTATACAAAAAACGGTGAAATAAAATGTCGACATATAGTTACGTTTGTAATTAAATTCAACACTTGGCGTTAGGTCTAGGGTGTGTCCTGTAAGGTGTGGTTGGTGGGACACAGGCCACACCTTAGATTGCCAAAATCGACAAACAATTCTATACAAAAAACGGTGAAATAAAATGTCGACATATAGTTACGTTTGTAATTAAATTCAACACTTGGCGTTAGGTCTAGGGTGTGTCCTGTAAGGTGTGGTGGGTGGGACACAGGCCACACCTTAGATTGCCAAAATCGACAAACAATTCTATACAAAAAACGGTGAAATAAAAGTCGTCATAGTTACGTTTGTAATTAAAGTCAACACTTGGCGTTAGATCTAGGGTGTGTCCTGTAAGGTGGTTGTGGGTGGGCATTCAGGCCACACCCTAGATTACCAAAATTGACAAACAATTCTATACAAAAAACGGTGAAATAAAATGTCGACATATAGTTACGTTTGTAATTAAATTCAACACTTGGCGTTAGGTCTAGGGTGTGTCCTGTAAGGTGTGGTGGGTGGGACACAGGCCACACCTTAGATTGCCAAAATCGAAAAACAATTCTATACAAAAAACGGTGAAATAAAAGTCGTCATATAGTTACGTTTGTAATTAAATTCAACACTTGGCGTTAGGTCTAGGGTGTGTCCTGTAAGGTGTGGTGGGTGGGACACAGGCCACACCTTAGATTGCCAAAATCGACAAACAATTCTATACAAAAAACGGTTAAATAAAATGTCGACATATAGTTACGTTTGTAATTAAATTCAACACTTGGCGTTAGGTCTAGGGTGTGCCCTGTAAGGTGTGGTGGGTGGGACACAGGCCACACCTTAGATTGCCAAAATCGACAAACAATTCTATACAAAAAACGGTAAAAATAAAAGTCGTCATATAGTTACGTTTGTAATTAAAGTCAACACTTGGCGTTAGATCTAGGGTGTGTCCTGTAAGGTGGTTGTGGGTGGGCATTCAGGCCACACCCTAGATTACCAAAATTGACAAACAATTCTATACAAAAAACGGTGAAATAAAATGTCGACATATAGTTACGTTTGTAATTAAATTCAACATTTGGCGTTAGGTCTAGGGTGTGTCCTGTAAGGTGTGGTGGGTGGGACACAGGCCACACCTTAGATTGCCAAAATCGACAAACAATTCTATACAAAAAACGGTGAAATAAAATGTCGACATATAGTTACGTTTGTAATTAAATTCAACACTTGGCGTTAGGTCTAGGGTGTGTCCTGTAAGGTGGTTGTGGGTGGGCATTCAGGCCACACCCTAGATTACCAAAATTAACAAACAATTCTATACAAAAAACGGTGAAATAAAATGTCGACATATAGTTACGTTTGTAATTAAATTCAACACTTGGCGTTAGGTCTAGGGTGTGTCCTGTAAGGTGTGGTGGGTGGGACACAGGCCACACCTTAGATTGCCAAAATCGACAAACAATTCTATACAAAAAACGGTGAAATAAAATGTCGACATATAGTTACGTTTGTAATTAAATTCAACACTTGGCGTTAGGTCTAGGGTGTGTCCTGTAAGGTGTGGTGGGTGGGACACAGGCCACACCTTAGATTGCCAAAATCGACAAACAATTCTATACAAAAAACGGTGAAATAAAATGTCGACATATAGTTACGTTTGTAATTAAAGTCAACACTTGGCGTTAGATCTAGGGTGTGTCCTGTAAGGTGGTTGTGGGTGGGCATTCAGGCCACACCCTAGATTACCAAAATTGACAAACAATTCTATACAAAAAACGGTGAAATAAAAGTCGTCATATAGTTACGTTTGTAATTAAAGTCAACACATGGCGTTAGATCTAGGGTGTGTCCTGTAAGGTGGTTGTGGGTGGGCATTCAGGCCACACCCTAGATTACCAAAATTGACAAACAATTCTATACAAAAAACGGTGAAATAAAATGTCGACATATAGTTACGTTTGTAATTAAATTCAACACTTGGCGTTAGGTCTAGGGTGTGTCCTGTAAGGTGTGGTGGGTGGGACACAGGCCACACCTTAGATTGCCAAAATCGACAAACAATTCTATACAAAAAACGGTGAAATAAAATGTCGACATATAGTTACGTTTGTAATTAAATTCAACACTTGGCGTTAGGTCTAGGGTGTGTCCTGTAAGGTTTAGTGGGTGGGACACAGGCCACACCTTAGATTGCCAAAATCGACAAACAATTCTATACAAAAACGGTGAAATAAAAGTCGTCATATAGTTACGTTTGTAATTAAAGTCAACACTTGGCGTTAGATCTAGGGTGTGTCCTGTAAGGTGGTTGTGGGTGGGCATTCAGGCCACACCCTAGATTACCAAAATTGACAAACAATTCTATACAAAAAACGGTGAAATAAAATGTCGACATATAGTTACGTTTGTAATTAAATTCAACATTTGGCGTTAGGTCTAGGGTGTGTCCTGTAAGGTGTGGTGGGTGGGACACAGGCCACACCTTAGATTGCCAAAATCGACAAACAATTCTATACAAAAAACGGTGAAATAAAATGTCGACATATAGTTACGTTTGTAATTAAATTCAACACTTGGCGTTAGGTCTAGGGTGTGTCCTGTAAGGTGTGTGGGTGGGACACAGGCCACACCTTAGATTGCCAAAATCAAAAAACAATTCTATACAAAAAACGGTGAAATAAAAGTCGTCATATAGTTACGTTTGTAATTAAATTCAACACTTGGCGTTAGGTCTAGGGTGTGTCCTGTAAGGTGTGGTGGGTGGGACACAGGCCGCACCTTAGATTGCCAAAATCGACAAACAATTCTATACAAAAAACGGTTAAATAAAATGTCGACATATAGTTACGTTTGTAATTAAATTCAACACTTGGTGTTAGGTCTAGGGTGTGCCCTGTAAGGTGTGGTGGGTGGGACACAGGCCACACCTTAGATTGCCAAAATCGACAAACAATTCTATACAAAAAACGGTAAAAATAAAAGTCGTCATATAGTTACGTTTGTAATTAAAGTCAACACTTGGCGTTAGATCTAGGGTGTGTCCTGTAAGGTGGTTGTGGGTGGGCATTCAGGCCACACCCTAGATTACCAAAATTGACAAACAATTCTATACAAAAAAGGTGAAATAAAATGTCGACATATAGTTACGTTTGTAATTAAATTCAACACTTGGCGTTAGGTCTAGGGTGTGTCCTGTAAGGTGTGGTGGGTGGGACACAGGCCACACCTTAGATTGCCAAAATCGACAAACAATTCTATACAAAAAATGGTGAAATAAAATGTCGACATATAGTTACGTTTTTAATTAAATTCAACACTTGGCGTTAGGTCTAGGGTGTGTCCTGTAAGGTGTGGTGGGTGGGACACAGGCCACACCTTAGATTGCCAAAATCGACAAACAATTCTATACAAAAAACGGTGAAATAAAAGTCGTCATATAGTTACGTTTGTAATTAAAGTCAACACTTGGCGTTAGGTCTAGGGTGTGTCCTGTAAGGTTTGGTGGGTGGGACACAGGCCACACCTTAGATTGCCAAAATCGACAAACAATTCTATACAAAAAACGGTGAAATAAAAGTCGTCATATAGTTACGTTTGTAATTAAAGTCAACACTTGGCGTTAGATCTAGGGTGTGTCCTGTAAGGTGGTTGTGGGTGGGCATTCAGGCCACACCCTAGATTACCAAAATTGACAAACAATTCTATACAAAAAACGGTGAAATAAAATGTCGACATATAGTTACGTTTGTAATTAAATTCAACACTTGGCGTTAGGTCTAGGGTGTGTCCTGTAAGGTGTGGTGGGTGGGACACAGGCCACACCTTAGATTGCCAAAATCGACAAACAATTCTATACAAAAAACGGTGAAATAAAATGTCGACATATAGTTACGTTTGTAATTAAATTCAACACTTGGCGTTAGGTCTAGGGTGTGTCCTGTAAGGTGTGGTGGGTGGGACACAGGCCACACCCTAGATTGCCAAAATCGACAAACAATTCTATACAAAAAACGGTGAAATAAAAGTCGTCATATAGTTACGTTTGTAATTAAAGTCAACACTTGGCGTTAGATCTAGGGTGTGTCCTGTAAGGTGGTTGTGGGTGGGCATTCAGGCCACACCCTAGATTACCAAAATTGACAAACAATTCTATACAAAAAACGGTGAAATAAAATGTCGACATATAGTTACGTTTGTAATTAAATTCAACACTTGGCGTTCGGTCTAGGCTGTGCCCTGTAAGGTGTGGTGGGTGGGACACAGGCCACACCTTAGATTGCCAAAATCGACAAACAATTCTATACAAAAAACGGTAAAAATAAAAGTCGTCATATAGTTACGTTTGTAATTAAATTCAACACTTGGCGTTAGGTCTAGGGTGTGTCCTGTAAGGTGTGTGGGTGGGACACAGGCCACACCTTAGATTGCCAAAATCAAAAAACAATTCTATACAAAAAACGGTGAAATAAAAGTCGTCATATAGTTACGTTTGTAATTAAATTCAACACTTGGCGTTAGGTCTAGGGTGTGTCCTGTAAGGTGTGGTGGGTGGGACACAGGCCGCACCTTAGATTGCCAAAATCGACAAACAATTCTATACAAAAAACGGTTAAATAAAATGTCGACATATAGTTACGTTTGTAATTAAATTCAACACTTGGCGTTAGGTCTAGGGTGTGTCCTGTAAGGTGTGGTGGGTGGGACACAGGCCACACCTTAGATTGCCAAAATCGACAAACAATTCTATACAAAAAACGGTGAAATAAAAGTCGTCATATAGTTACGTTTGTTATTAAAGTCAACACTTGGCGTTAGATCTAGGGTGTGTCCTGTAAGGTGGTTGTGGGTGGGCATTCAGGCCACACCTTAGATTGCCAAAATCGACAAACAATTCTATACAAAAAACGGTGAAATAAAATGTCGACATATAGTTACGTTTGTAATTAAATTCAACACTTGGCGTTAGGTCTAGGGTGTGTCCTGTAAGGTGTGGTGGGTGGGACACAGGCCACACCTTAGATTGCCAAAATCGACAAACACTTCTATACAAAAAACGGTGAAATAAAATGTCGACATATAGTTACGTTTGTAATTAAATTCAACACTTGGCGTTAGGTCTAGGGTGTGTCCTGTAAGGTGTGGTGGGTGGGACACAGGCCACACCTTAGATTGCCAAAATCGACAAACAATTCTATACAAAAAACGGTGAAATAAAAGTCGTCATATAGTTACGTTTGTAATTAAAGTCAACACTTGGCGTTAGATCTAGGGTGTGTCCTGTAAGGTGGTTGTGGGTGGGCATTCAGGCCACACCCTAGATTACCAAAATTGACAAACAATTCTATACAAAAAACGGTGAAATAAAATGTCGTCATATAGTTACGTTTGTAATTAAAGTCAACACTTGGCGTTAGGTCTAGGGTGTGTCCTGTAAGGTTTGGTGGGTGGGACACAGGCCACACCTTAGATTGCCAAAATCGACAAACAATTCTATACAAAAACGGTGAAATAAAAGTCGTCATATAGTTACGTTTGTAATTAAAGTCAACACTTGGCGTTAGATCTAGGGTGTGTCCTGTAAGGTGGTTGTGGGTGGGCATTCAGGCCACACCCTAGATTACCAAAATTGACAAACAATTCTATACAAAAAACGGTGAAATAAAATGTCGACATATAGTTACGTTTGTAATTAAATTCAACACTTGGCGTTAGGTCTAGGGTGTGTCCTGTAAGGTGTGGTGGGTGGGACACAGGCCACACCTTAGATTGCCAAAATCGAAAAACAATTCTATACAAAAAACGGTGAAATAAAAGTCGTCATATAGTTACGTTTGTAATTAAAGTCAACACTTGGCGTTAGATCTAGGGTGTGTCCTGTAAGGTGGTTGTGGGTGGGCATTCAGGCCACACCTTAGATTGCCAAAATCGACAAACAATTCTATACAAAAAACGGTGAAATAAAAGTCGTCATATAGTTACGTTTGTAATTAAAGTCAACACTTGGCGTTAGGTCTAGGGTGTGTCCTGTAAGGTTTGGTGGGTGGGACACAGGCCACACCTTAGATTGCCAAAATCGACAAACAATTCTATACAAAAAACGGTGAAATAAAAGTCGTCATATAGTTACGTTTGTAATTAAAGTCAACACTTGGCGTTAGATCTAGGGTGTGTCCTGTAAGGTGGTTGTGGGTGGGCATTCAGGCCACACCCTAGATTACCAAAATTGACAAACAATTCTATACAAAAAACGGTGAAATAAAATGTCGACATATAGTTACGTTTGTAATTAAATTCAACACTTGGCGTTAGGTCTAGGGTGTGTCCTGTAAGGTGTGGTGGGTGGGACACAGGCCACACCTTAGATTGCCAAAATCGACAAACAATTCTATACAAAAAACGGTGAAATAAAATGTCGACATATAGTTACGTTTGTAATTAAATTCAACACTTGGCGTTAGGTCTAGGGTGTGTCCTGTAAGGTGTGGTGGGTGGGACACAGGCCACACCTTAGATTGCCAAAATCGACAAACAATTCTATACAAAAAACGGTGAAATAAAAGTCGTCATATAGTTACGTTTGTAATTAAAGTCAACACTTGGCGTTAGATCTAGGGTGTGTCCTGTAAGGTGGTTGTGGGTGGGCATTCAGGCCACACCCTAGATTACCAAAATTGACAAACAATTCTATACAAAAAACGGTGAAATAAAATGTCGACATATAGTTACGTTTGTAATTAAATTCAACACTTGGCGTTAGGTCTAGGGTGTGTCCTGTAAGGTGTGGTGGGTGGGACACAGGCCACACCTTAGATTGCCAAAATCGAAAAACAATTCTATACAAAAAACGGTGAAATAAAAGTCGTCATATAGTTACGTTTGTAATTAAATTCAACACTTGGCGTTCGGTCTAGGCTGTGCCCTGTAAGGTGTGGTGGGTGGGACACAGGCCACACCTTAGATTGCCAAAATCGACAAACAATTCTATACAAAAAACGGTAAAAATAAAAGTCGTCATATAGTTACGTTTGTAATTAAATTCAACACTTGGCGTTAGGTCTAGGGTGTGTCCTGTAAGGTGTGTGGGTGGGACACAGGCCACACCTTAGATTGCCAAAATCAAAAAACAATTCTATACAAAAAACGGTGAAATAAAAGTCGTCATATAGTTACGTTTGTAATTAAATTCAACACTTGGCGTTAGGTCTAGGGTGTGTCCTGTAAGGTGTGGTGGGTGGGACACAGGCCGCACCTTAGATTGCCAAAATCGACAAACAATTCTATACAAAAAACGGTTAAATAAAATGTCGACATATAGTTACGTTTGTAATTAAATTCAACACTTGGCGTTAGGTCTAGGGTGTGTCCTGTAAGGTGTGGTGGGTGGGACACAGGCCACACCTTAGATTGCCAAAATCGACAAACAATTCTATACAAAAAACGGTGAAATAAAAGTCGTCATATAGTTACGTTTGTTATTAAAGTCAACACTTGGCGTTAGATCTAGGGTGTGTCCTGTAAGGTGGTTGTGGGTGGGCATTCAGGCCACACCTTAGATTGCCAAAATCGACAAACAATTCTATACAAAAAACGGTGAAATAAAATGTCGACATATAGTTACGTTTGTAATTAAATTCAACACTTGGCGTTAGGTCTAGGGTGTGTCCTGTAAGGTGTGGTGGGTGGGACACAGGCCACACCTTAGATTGCCAAAATCGACAAACAATTCTATACAAAAAACGGTGAAATAAAATGTCGACATATAGTTACGTTTGTAATTAAATTCAACACTTGGCGTTAGGTCTAGGGTGTGTCCTGTAAGGTGTGGTGGGTGGGACACAGGCCACACCTTAGATTGCCAAAATCGACAAACAATTCTATACAAAAAACGGTTAAATAAAATGTCGACATATAGTTACGTTTGTAATTAAATTCAACACTTGGCGTTAGGTCTAGGGTGTGCCCTGTAAGGTGTGGTGGGTGGGACACAGGCCACACCTTAGATTGCCAAAATCGACAAACAATTCTATACAAAAAACGGTAAAAATAAAAGTCGTCATATAGTTACGTTTGTAATTAAAGTCAACACTTGGCGTTAGATCTAGGGTGTGTCCTGTAAGGTGGTTGTGGGTGGGCATTCAGGCCACACCCTAGATTACCAAAATTAACAAACAATTCTATACAAAAAACGGTGAAATAAAATGTCGACATATAGTTACGTTTGTAATTAAATTCAACACTTGGCGTTAGGTCTAGGGTGTGTCCTGTAAGGTGTGGTGGGTGGGACACAGGCCACACCTTAGATTGCCAAAATCGACAAACAATTCTATACAAAAAACGGTGAAATAAAAGTCATCATATACTTACGTTTGTAATTAAATTCAACACTTGGCGTTAGATCTAGGGTGTGTCCTGTAAGGTGTGGTGGGTGGGACACAGGCCACACCTTAGATTGCCAAAATCGACAAACAATTCTATACAAAAAACGTTGAAATAAAAGTCGTCATATAGTTACGTTTGTAATTAAAGTCAACACTTGGCGTTAGATCTAGGGTGTGTCCTGTAAGGTGGTTGTGGGTGGGCATTCAGGCCACACCCTAGATTACCAAAATTGACAAACAATTCTATACAAAAAACGGTAAAATAAAATGTCGACATATAGTTACGTTTGTAATTAAATTCAACACTTGGCGTTAGGTCTAAGGTGTGTCCTGTAAGGTGTGGTGGGTGGGACACAGGCCACACCTTAGATTGCCAAAATCACCAAACAATTCTATACAAAAAACGGTGAAATAAAAAGTCGTCATATAGTTACGTTTGTAATTAAAGTCAACACTTGGCGTTAGATCTAGGGTGTGTCCTGTAAGGTGGTTGTGGGTGGGCATTCTTGCCACACCCTAGATTACCAAAACTGACAAACAATTCTATACAAAAAACGGTGAAATAAAATGTCGACATATAGTTACGTTTGTAATTAAATTCAACACTTGGCGTTAGGTCTAGGGTGTGTCCTGTAAGGTGTGGTGGGTGGGACACAGGCCACACCTTAGATTGCCAAAATCGACAAACAATTCTATACAAAAAACGGTGAAATAAAATGTCGACATATAGTTACGTTTGTAATTAAATTCAACACTTGGCGTTAGGTCTAGGGTGTGTCCTGTAAGGTGTGGTGGGTGGGACACAGGCCACACCTTAGATTGCCAAAATCAAAAAAACAATTCTATACAAAAAACGGTGAAATAAAAGTCATCATATAGTTACGTTTGTAATTAAATTCAACACTTGGCGTTAGGTCTAGGGTGTGTCCTGTAAGGTGTGGTGGGTGGGACACAGGCCACACCTTAGATTGCCAAAATCGACAAACAATTCTATACAAAAAACGGTTAAATAAAATGTCGACATATAGTTACGTTTGTAATTAAATTCAACACTTGGCGTTAGGTCTAGGGTGTGTCCTGTAAGGTGTGGTGGGTGGGACACAGGCCACACCTTAGATTGCCAAAATCGACAAACAATTCTATACAAAAAACGGTGAAATAAAATGTCGACATATAGTTACGTTTGTAATTAAATTCAACACTTGGCGTTAGGTCTAGGGTGTGTCCTGTAAGGTGTGGTGGGTGGGACACAGGCCACACCTTAGATTGCCAAAATCGACTAAATTCTATACAAAAAACGGTGAAATAAAAGTCGTCATATAGTTACGTTTGTAATTAAAGTCAACACTTGGCGTTAGATCTAGGGTGTGTCCTGTAAGGTGGTTGTGGGTGGATATTCAGGCCACACCCTAGATTACCAAAATTGACAAACAATTCAATACAAAAAACGGTGAAATAAAATGTCGATATATAGTTACGTTTGTAATTAAATTCAACACTTGGCGTTAGGTCTAGGGTGTGTCCTGTAAGGTTTGGTGGGTGGGACACAGGCCACACCTTAGATTGCCAAAATCGACAAACAATTCTATACAAAAACGGTGAAATAAAAGTCGTCATATAGTTACGTTTGTAATTAAAGTCAACACTTGGCGTTAGATCTAGGGTGTGTCCTGTAAGGTGGTTGTGGGTGGGCATTCAGGCCACACCCTAGATTACCAAAATTGACAAACAATTCTATACAAAAAACGGTGAAATAAAATGTCGACATATAGTTACGTTTGTAATTAAATTCAACACTTGGCGTTAGGTCTAGGGTGTGTCCTGTAAGGTGTGGTGGGTGGGACACAGGCCACACCTTAGATTGCCAAAATCGAAAAACAATTCTATACAAAAAACGGTGAAATAAAAGTCGTCATATAGTTACGTTTGTAATTAAAGTCAACACTTGGCGTTAGATCTAGGGTGTGTCCTGTAAGGTGGTTGTGGGTGGGCATTCAGGCCACACCCTAGATTACCAAAATTGACAAACAATTCTATACAAAAAACGGTGAAATAAAATGTCGACATATAGTTACGTTTGTAATTAAATTCAACACTTGGCGTTAGATCTAGGGTGTGTCCTGTAAGGTGTGGTGGGTGGGACACAGGCCACACCTTAGATTGCCAAAATCGACAAACAATTCTATACAAAAAACGGTTAAATAAAATGTCGACATATAGTTACGTTTGTAATTAAATTCAACACTTGGCGTTAGGTCTAGGGTGTGCCCTGTAAGGTGTGGTGGGTGGGACACAGGCCACACCTTAGATTGCCAAAATCGACAAACAATTCTATACAAAAAACGGTAAAAATAAAAGTCGTCATATAGTTACGTTTGTAATTAAAGTCAACACTTGGCGTTAGATCTAGGGTGTGTCCTGTAAGGTGGTTGTGGGTGGGCATTCAGGCCACACCCTAGATTACCAAAATTGACAAACAATTCTATACAAAAAACGGTTAAATAAAATGTCGACATATAGTTACGTTTGTAATTAAATTCAACACTTGGCGTTAGGTCTAGGGTGTGCCCTGTAAGGTGTGGTGGGTGGGACACAGGCCACACCTTAGATTGCCAAAATCGACAAACAATTCTATACAAAAAACGGTAAAAATAAAAGTCGTCATATAGTTACGTTTGTAATTAAAGTCAACACTTGGCGTTAGATCTAGGGTGTGTCCTGTAAGGTGGTTGTGGGTGGGCATTCAGGCCACACCCTAGATTACCAAAATTGACAAACAATTCTATACAAAAAACGGTGAAATAAAATGTCGACATATAGTTACGTTTGTAATTAAATTCAACACTTGGCGTTAGGTCTAGGGTGTGTCCTGTAAGGTGTGGTGGGTGGGACACAGGCCACACCTTAGATTGCCAAAATCGACAAACAATTCTATACAAAAAACGGTGAAATAAAAGTCGTCATAGTTACGTTTGTAATTAAATTCAACACTTGGCGTTAGGTCTAGGGTGTGTCCTGTAAGGTGTGGTGGGTGGGACACAGGCCACACCTTAGATTGCCAAAATCGACAAACAATTCTATACAAAAAACGGTGAAATAAAATGTCGACATATAGTTATGTTTGTAATTAAATTCAACACTTGGCGTTAGGTCTAGGGTGTGTCCTGTAAGGTGTGGTGGGTGGGACACAGGCCACACCTTAGATTGCCAAAATCGACAAACAATTCTATACAAAAAACGGTGAAATAAAAGTCGTCATATAGTTACGTTTGTAATTAAATTCAACACTTGGCGTTAGATCTAGGGTGTGTCCTGTAAGGTGTGGTGGGTGGGACACAGGCCACACCTTAGATTGCCAAAATCGACAAACAATTCTATACAAAAAACGGTGAAATAAAAGTCGTCATATAGTTACGTTTGTAATTAAATTCAACACTTGGCGTTAGATCTAGGGTGTGTCCTGTAAGGTGTGGTGGGTGGGACACAGGCCACACCTTAGATTGCCAAAATCGACAAACAATTCTATACAAAAAACGGTGAAATAAAATGTCGACATATAGTTACGTTTGTAATTAAATTCAACACTTGGCGTTAGGTCTAGGGTGTGTCCTGTAAGGTTTGGTGGGTGGGACACAGGCCACACCTTAGATTGCCAAAATCGACAAACAATTCTATACAAAAACGGTGAAATAAAAGTCGTCATATAGTTACGTTTGTAATTAAAGTCAACACTTGGCGTTAGATCTAGGGTGTGTCCCGTAAGGTGGTTGTGGGTGGGCGTTCAGGCCACACCCTAGATTACCAAAATTGACAAACAATTCTATACAAAAAACGGTGAAATAAAATGTCGACATATAGTTACGTTTGTAATTAAATTCAACACTTGGCGTTGGGTCTAGGGTGTGTCCTGTAAGGTGTGGTGGGTGGGACACAGGCCACACCTTAGATTGCCAAAATCGAAAAACAATTCTATACAAAAAACGGTGCAATAAAAGTCGTCATATAGTTACGTTTGTAATTAAAGTCAACACTTGGCGTTAGATCTAGGGTGTGTCCTGTAAGGTGGTTGTGGGTGGGCATTCAGGCCACACCCTAGATTACCAAAATTGACAAACAATTCTATACAAAAAACGGTGAAATAAAATCTCGACATATAGTTACGTTTGTAATTAAATTCAACACTTGGCGTTAGGTCTAGGGTGTGTCCTGTAAGGTGTGGTGGGTGGGACACAGGCCACACCTTAGATTGCCAAAATCGACAAACAATTCTATACAAAAAACGGTGAAATAAAATGTCGACATATAGTTACGTTTGTAATTAAATTCAACACTTGGCGTTAGGTCTAGGGTGTGTCCTGTAATGTGTGGTGGGTGGGACACAGGCCACACCTTAGATTGCCAAAATCGACAAACAATTCTATACAAAAAACGGTGAAATAAAAGTCGTCATAGTTACGTTTGTAATTAAAGTCAACACTTGGCGTTAGATCTAGGGTGTGTCCTGTAAGGTGGTTGTGGGTGGGCATTCAGGCCACACCCTAGATTACCAAAATTGATAAACAATTCTATACAAAAAACGGTGAAATAAAATGTCGACATATAGTTACGTTTGTAATTAAATTCAACACTTGGCGTTAGGTCTAGGGTGTGTCCTGTAAGGTGTGGTGGGTGGGACACAGGCCACACCTTAGATTGCCAAAATCGACAAACAATTCTATACAAAAAACGGTAAAAATAAAAGTCGTCATATAGTTACGTTTGTAATTAAAGTCAACACTTGGCGTTAGATCTAGGGTGTGTCCTGTAAGGTGTGGTGGGTGGGACACAGGCCACACCTTAGATTGCCAAAATCGACAAACAATTCTATACAAAAAACGGTGAAATAAAAGTCGTCATATAGTTACGTTTGTAATTAAAGTCAACACATGGCGTTAGATCTAGGGTGTGTCCTGTAAGGTGGTTGTGGGTGGGCATTCAGGCCACACCCTAGATTACCAAAATTGACAAACAATTCTATACAAAAAACGGTGAAATAAAATGTCGACATATAGTTACGTTTGTAATTAAATTCAACACTTGGCGTTAGGTCTAGGGTGTGTCCTGTAAGGTGTGGTGGGTGGGACACAGGCCACACCTTAGATTGCCAAAATCGAAAAACAATTCTATACAAAAAACGGTGAAATAAAAGTCGTCATATAGTTACGTTTGTAATTAAAGTCAACACTTGGCGTTAGATCTAGGGTGTGTCCTGTAAGGTGGTTGTGGGTGGGCATTCAGGCCACACCCTAGAT
This sequence comes from Pimephales promelas, assembly GCF_988280905.1. Lineage (NCBI taxonomy): Eukaryota > Metazoa > Chordata > Actinopteri > Cypriniformes > Leuciscidae > Pimephales > Pimephales promelas. The sequence continues at coordinate 16,596,389 of NC_142790.1, read as the reverse complement.
TACCAAAATTGACAAACAATTCTATACAAAAAACGGTGAAATAAAATGTCGACATATAGTTACGTTTGTAATTAAATTCAACACTTGGCGTTAGGTCTAGGGTGTGTCCTGTAAGGTGTGGTTGGTGGGACACAGGCCACACCTTAGATTGCCAAAATCGACAAACAATTCTATACAAAAAACGGTGAAATAAAATGTCGACATATAGTTACGTTTGTAATTAAATTCAACACTTGGCGTTAGGTCTAGGGTGTGTCCTGTAAGGTGTGGTGGGTGGGACACAGGCCACACCTTAGATTGCCAAAATCGACAAACAATTCTATACAAAAAACGGTGAAATAAAAGTCGTCATAGTTACGTTTGTAATTAAAGTCAACACTTGGCGTTAGATCTAGGGTGTGTCCTGTAAGGTGGTTGTGGGTGGGCATTCAGGCCACACCCTAGATTACCAAAATTGACAAACAATTCTATACAAAAAACGGTGAAATAAAATGTCGACATATAGTTACGTTTGTAATTAAATTCAACACTTGGCGTTAGGTCTAGGGTGTGTCCTGTAAGGTGTGGTGGGTGGGACACAGGCCACACCTTAGACTGCCAAAATCGAAAAACAATTCTATACAAAAAACGGTGAAATAAAAGTCGTCATATAGTTACGTTTGTAATTAAATTCAACACTTGGCGTTAGGTCTAGGGTGTGTCCTGTAAGGTGTGGTGGGTGGGACACAGGCCACACCTTAGATTGCCAAAATCGACAAACAATTCTATACAAAAAACGGTTAAATAAAATGTCGACATATAGTTACGTTTGTAATTAAATTCAACACTTGGCGTTAGGTCTAGGGTGTGCCCTGTAAGGTGTGGTGGGTGGGACACAGGCCACACCTTAGATTGCCAAAATCGACAAACAATTCTATACAAAAAACGGTAAAAATAAAAGTCGTCATATAGTTACGTTTGTAATTAAAGTCAACACTTGGCGTTAGATCTAGGGTGTGTCCTGTAAGGTGGTTGTGGGTGGGCATTCAGGCCACACCCTAGATTACCAAAATTGACAAACAATTCTATACAAAAAACGGTGAAATAAAATGTCGACATATAGTTACGTTTGTAATTAAATTCAACATTTGGCGTTAGGTCTAGGGTGTGTCCTGTAAGGTGTGGTGGGTGGGACACAGGCCACACCTTAGATTGCCAAAATCGACAAACAATTCTATACAAAAAACGGTGAAATAAAATGTCGACATATAGTTACGTTTGTAATTAAATTCAACACTTGGCGTTAGGTCTAGGGTGTGTCCTGTAAGGTGGTTGTGGGTGGGCATTCAGGCCACACCCTAGATTACCAAAATTAACAAACAATTCTATACAAAAAACGGTGAAATAAAATGTCGACATATAGTTACGTTTGTAATTAAATTCAACACTTGGCGTTAGGTCTAGGGTGTGTCCTGTAAGGTGTGGTGGGTGGGACACAGGCCACACCTTAGATTGCCAAAATCGACAAACAATTCTATACAAAAAACGGTGAAATAAAATGTCGACATATAGTTACGTTTGTAATTAAATTCAACACTTGGCGTTAGGTCTAGGGTGTGTCCTGTAAGGTGTGGTGGGTGGGACACAGGCCACACCTTAGATTGCCAAAATCGACAAACAATTCTATACAAAAAACGGTGAAATAAAATGTCGACATATAGTTACGTTTGTAATTAAAGTCAACACTTGGCGTTAGATCTAGGGTGTGTCCTGTAAGGTGGTTGTGGGTGGGCATTCAGGCCACACCCTAGATTACCAAAATTGACAAACAATTCTATACAAAAAACGGTGAAATAAAAGTCGTCATATAGTTACGTTTGTAATTAAAGTCAACACATGGCGTTAGATCTAGGGTGTGTCCTGTAAGGTGGTTGTGGGTGGGCATTCAGGCCACACCCTAGATTACCAAAATTGACAAACAATTCTATACAAAAAACGGTGAAATAAAATGTCGACATATAGTTACGTTTGTAATTAAATTCAACACTTGGCGTTAGGTCTAGGGTGTGTCCTGTAAGGTGTGGTGGGTGGGACACAGGCCACACCTTAGATTGCCAAAATCGACAAACAATTCTATACAAAAAACGGTGAAATAAAATGTCGACATATAGTTACGTTTGTAATTAAATTCAACACTTGGCGTTAGGTCTAGGGTGTGTCCTGTAAGGTTTAGTGGGTGGGACACAGGCCACACCTTAGATTGCCAAAATCGACAAACAATTCTATACAAAAACGGTGAAATAAAAGTCGTCATATAGTTACGTTTGTAATTAAAGTCAACACTTGGCGTTAGATCTAGGGTGTGTCCTGTAAGGTGGTTGTGGGTGGGCATTCAGGCCACACCCTAGATTACCAAAATTGACAAACAATTCTATACAAAAAACGGTGAAATAAAATGTCGACATATAGTTACGTTTGTAATTAAATTCAACATTTGGCGTTAGGTCTAGGGTGTGTCCTGTAAGGTGTGGTGGGTGGGACACAGGCCACACCTTAGATTGCCAAAATCGACAAACAATTCTATACAAAAAACGGTGAAATAAAATGTCGACATATAGTTACGTTTGTAATTAAATTCAACACTTGGCGTTAGGTCTAGGGTGTGTCCTGTAAGGTGTGTGGGTGGGACACAGGCCACACCTTAGATTGCCAAAATCAAAAAACAATTCTATACAAAAAACGGTGAAATAAAAGTCGTCATATAGTTACGTTTGTAATTAAATTCAACACTTGGCGTTAGGTCTAGGGTGTGTCCTGTAAGGTGTGGTGGGTGGGACACAGGCCGCACCTTAGATTGCCAAAATCGACAAACAATTCTATACAAAAAACGGTTAAATAAAATGTCGACATATAGTTACGTTTGTAATTAAATTCAACACTTGGTGTTAGGTCTAGGGTGTGCCCTGTAAGGTGTGGTGGGTGGGACACAGGCCACACCTTAGATTGCCAAAATCGACAAACAATTCTATACAAAAAACGGTAAAAATAAAAGTCGTCATATAGTTACGTTTGTAATTAAAGTCAACACTTGGCGTTAGATCTAGGGTGTGTCCTGTAAGGTGGTTGTGGGTGGGCATTCAGGCCACACCCTAGATTACCAAAATTGACAAACAATTCTATACAAAAAAGGTGAAATAAAATGTCGACATATAGTTACGTTTGTAATTAAATTCAACACTTGGCGTTAGGTCTAGGGTGTGTCCTGTAAGGTGTGGTGGGTGGGACACAGGCCACACCTTAGATTGCCAAAATCGACAAACAATTCTATACAAAAAATGGTGAAATAAAATGTCGACATATAGTTACGTTTTTAATTAAATTCAACACTTGGCGTTAGGTCTAGGGTGTGTCCTGTAAGGTGTGGTGGGTGGGACACAGGCCACACCTTAGATTGCCAAAATCGACAAACAATTCTATACAAAAAACGGTGAAATAAAAGTCGTCATATAGTTACGTTTGTAATTAAAGTCAACACTTGGCGTTAGGTCTAGGGTGTGTCCTGTAAGGTTTGGTGGGTGGGACACAGGCCACACCTTAGATTGCCAAAATCGACAAACAATTCTATACAAAAAACGGTGAAATAAAAGTCGTCATATAGTTACGTTTGTAATTAAAGTCAACACTTGGCGTTAGATCTAGGGTGTGTCCTGTAAGGTGGTTGTGGGTGGGCATTCAGGCCACACCCTAGATTACCAAAATTGACAAACAATTCTATACAAAAAACGGTGAAATAAAATGTCGACATATAGTTACGTTTGTAATTAAATTCAACACTTGGCGTTAGGTCTAGGGTGTGTCCTGTAAGGTGTGGTGGGTGGGACACAGGCCACACCTTAGATTGCCAAAATCGACAAACAATTCTATACAAAAAACGGTGAAATAAAATGTCGACATATAGTTACGTTTGTAATTAAATTCAACACTTGGCGTTAGGTCTAGGGTGTGTCCTGTAAGGTGTGGTGGGTGGGACACAGGCCACACCTTAGATTGCCAAAATCGACAAACAATTCTATACAAAAAACGGTGAAATAAAAGTCGTCATATAGTTACGTTTGTAATTAAAGTCAACACTTGGCGTTAGATCTAGGGTGTGTCCTGTAAGGTGGTTGTGGGTGGGCATTCAGGCCACACCCTAGATTACCAAAATTGACAAACAATTCTATACAAAAAACGGTGAAATAAAATGTCGACATATAGTTACGTTTGTAATTAAATTCAACACTTGGCGTTAGGTCTAGGGTGTGTCCTGTAAGGTGTGGTGGGTGGGACACAGGCCACACCTTAGATTGCCAAAATCGAAAAACAATTCTATACAAAAAACGGTGAAATAAAAGTCGTCATATAGTTACGTTTGTAATTAAATTCAACACTTGGCGTTCGGTCTAGGCTGTGCCCTGTAAGGTGTGGTGGGTGGGACACAGGCCACACCTTAGATTGCCAAAATCGACAAACAATTCTATACAAAAAACGGTAAAAATAAAAGTCGTCATATAGTTACGTTTGTAATTAAATTCAACACTTGGCGTTAGGTCTAGGGTGTGTCCTGTAAGGTGTGTGGGTGGGACACAGGCCACACCTTAGATTGCCAAAATCAAAAAACAATTCTATACAAAAAACGGTGAAATAAAAGTCGTCATATAGTTACGTTTGTAATTAAATTCAACACTTGGCGTTAGGTCTAGGGTGTGTCCTGTAAGGTGTGGTGGGTGGGACACAGGCCGCACCTTAGATTGCCAAAATCGACAAACAATTCTATACAAAAAACGGTTAAATAAAATGTCGACATATAGTTACGTTTGTAATTAAATTCAACACTTGGCGTTAGGTCTAGGGTGTGTCCTGTAAGGTGTGGTGGGTGGGACACAGGCCACACCTTAGATTGCCAAAATCGACAAACAATTCTATACAAAAAACGGTGAAATAAAAGTCGTCATATAGTTACGTTTGTTATTAAAGTCAACACTTGGCGTTAGATCTAGGGTGTGTCCTGTAAGGTGGTTGTGGGTGGGCATTCAGGCCACACCTTAGATTGCCAAAATCGACAAACAATTCTATACAAAAAACGGTGAAATAAAATGTCGACATATAGTTACGTTTGTAATTAAATTCAACACTTGGCGTTAGGTCTAGGGTGTGTCCTGTAAGGTGTGGTGGGTGGGACACAGGCCACACCTTAGATTGCCAAAATCGACAAACAATTCTATACAAAAAACGGTGAAATAAAATGTCGACATATAGTTACGTTTGTAATTAAATTCAACACTTGGCGTTAGGTCTAGGGTGTGTCCTGTAAGGTGTGGTGGGTGGGACACAGGCCACACCTTAGATTGCCAAAATCGACAAACAATTCTATACAAAAAACGGTGAAATAAAAGTCGTCATATAGTTACGTTTGTAATTAAAGTCAACACTTGGCGTTAGATCTAGGGTGTGTCCTGTAAGGTGGTTGTGGGTGGGCATTCAGGCCACACCCTAGATTACCAAAATTGACAAACAATTCTATACAAAAAACGGTGAAATAAAATGTCGTCATATAGTTACGTTTGTAATTAAAGTCAACACTTGGCGTTAGGTCTAGGGTGTGTCCTGTAAGGTTTGGTGGGTGGGACACAGGCCACACCTTAGATTGCCAAAATCGACAAACAATTCTATACAAAAACGGTGAAATAAAAGTCGTCATATAGTTACGTTTGTAATTAAAGTCAACACTTGGCGTTAGATCTAGGGTGTGTCCTGTAAGGTGGTTGTGGGTGGGCATTCAGGCCACACCCTAGATTACCAAAATTGACAAACAATTCTATACAAAAAACGGTGAAATAAAATGTCGACATATAGTTACGTTTGTAATTAAATTCAACACTTGGCGTTAGGTCTAGGGTGTGTCCTGTAAGGTGTGGTGGGTGGGACACAGGCCACACCTTAGATTGCCAAAATCGAAAAACAATTCTATACAAAAAACGGTGAAATAAAAGTCGTCATATAGTTACGTTTGTAATTAAAGTCAACACTTGGCGTTAGATCTAGGGTGTGTCCTGTAAGGTGGTTGTGGGTGGGCATTCAGGCCACACCTTAGATTGCCAAAATCGACAAACAATTCTATACAAAAAACGGTGAAATAAAAGTCGTCATATAGTTACGTTTGTAATTAAAGTCAACACTTGGCGTTAGGTCTAGGGTGTGTCCTGTAAGGTTTGGTGGGTGGGACACAGGCCACACCTTAGATTGCCAAAATCGACAAACAATTCTATACAAAAAACGGTGAAATAAAAGTCGTCATATAGTTACGTTTGTAATTAAAGTCAACACTTGGCGTTAGATCTAGGGTGTGTCCTGTAAGGTGGTTGTGGGTGGGCATTCAGGCCACACCCTAGATTACCAAAATTGACAAACAATTCTATACAAAAAACGGTGAAATAAAATGTCGACATATAGTTACGTTTGTAATTAAATTCAACACTTGGCGTTAGGTCTAGGGTGTGTCCTGTAAGGTGTGGTGGGTGGGACACAGGCCACACCTTAGATTGCCAAAATCGACAAACAATTCTATACAAAAAACGGTGAAATAAAATGTCGACATATAGTTACGTTTGTAATTAAATTCAACACTTGGCGTTAGGTCTAGGGTGTGTCCTGTAAGGTGTGGTGGGTGGGACACAGGCCACACCTTAGATTGCCAAAATCGACAAACAATTCTATACAAAAAACGGTGAAATAAAAGTCGTCATATAGTTACGTTTGTAATTAAAGTCAACACTTGGCGTTAGATCTAGGGTGTGTCCTGTAAGGTGGTTGTGGGTGGGCATTCAGGCCACACCCTAGATTACCAAAATTGACAAACAATTCTATACAAAAAACGGTGAAATAAAATGTCGACATATAGTTACGTTTGTAATTAAATTCAACACTTGGCGTTAGGTCTAGGGTGTGTCCTGTAAGGTGTGGTGGGTGGGACACAGGCCACACCTTAGATTGCCAAAATCGAAAAACAATTCTATACAAAAAACGGTGAAATAAAAGTCGTCATATAGTTACGTTTGTAATTAAATTCAACACTTGGCGTTCGGTCTAGGCTGTGCCCTGTAAGGTGTGGTGGGTGGGACACAGGCCACACCTTAGATTGCCAAAATCGACAAACAATTCTATACAAAAAACGGTAAAAATAAAAGTCGTCATATAGTTACGTTTGTAATTAAATTCAACACTTGGCGTTAGGTCTAGGGTGTGTCCTGTAAGGTGTGTGGGTGGGACACAGGCCACACCTTAGATTGCCAAAATCAAAAAACAATTCTATACAAAAAACGGTGAAATAAAAGTCGTCATATAGTTACGTTTGTAATTAAATTCAACACTTGGCGTTAGGTCTAGGGTGTGTCCTGTAAGGTGTGGTGGGTGGGACACAGGCCGCACCTTAGATTGCCAAAATCGACAAACAATTCTATACAAAAAACGGTTAAATAAAATGTCGACATATAGTTACGTTTGTAATTAAATTCAACACTTGGCGTTAGGTCTAGGGTGTGTCCTGTAAGGTGTGGTGGGTGGGACACAGGCCACACCTTAGATTGCCAAAATCGACAAACAATTCTATACAAAAAACGGTGAAATAAAAGTCGTCATATAGTTACGTTTGTTATTAAAGTCAACACTTGGCGTTAGATCTAGGGTGTGTCCTGTAAGGTGGTTGTGGGTGGGCATTCAGGCCACACCTTAGATTGCCAAAATCGACAAACAATTCTATACAAAAAACGGTGAAATAAAATGTCGACATATAGTTACGTTTGTAATTAAATTCAACACTTGGCGTTAGGTCTAGGGTGTGTCCTGTAAGGTGTGGTGGGTGGGACACAGGCCACACCTTAGATTGCCAAAATCGACAAACAATTCTATACAAAAAACGGTGAAATAAAATGTCGACATATAGTTACGTTTGTAATTAAATTCAACACTTGGCGTTAGGTCTAGGGTGTGTCCTGTAAGGTGTGGTGGGTGGGACACAGGCCACACCTTAGATTGCCAAAATCGACAAACAATTCTATACAAAAAACGGTTAAATAAAATGTCGACATATAGTTACGTTTGTAATTAAATTCAACACTTGGCGTTAGGTCTAGGGTGTGCCCTGTAAGGTGTGGTGGGTGGGACACAGGCCACACCTTAGATTGCCAAAATCGACAAACAATTCTATACAAAAAACGGTAAAAATAAAAGTCGTCATATAGTTACGTTTGTAATTAAAGTCAACACTTGGCGTTAGATCTAGGGTGTGTCCTGTAAGGTGGTTGTGGGTGGGCATTCAGGCCACACCCTAGATTACCAAAATTAACAAACAATTCTATACAAAAAACGGTGAAATAAAATGTCGACATATAGTTACGTTTGTAATTAAATTCAACACTTGGCGTTAGGTCTAGGGTGTGTCCTGTAAGGTGTGGTGGGTGGGACACAGGCCACACCTTAGATTGCCAAAATCGACAAACAATTCTATACAAAAAACGGTGAAATAAAAGTCATCATATACTTACGTTTGTAATTAAATTCAACACTTGGCGTTAGATCTAGGGTGTGTCCTGTAAGGTGTGGTGGGTGGGACACAGGCCACACCTTAGATTGCCAAAATCGACAAACAATTCTATACAAAAAACGTTGAAATAAAAGTCGTCATATAGTTACGTTTGTAATTAAAGTCAACACTTGGCGTTAGATCTAGGGTGTGTCCTGTAAGGTGGTTGTGGGTGGGCATTCAGGCCACACCCTAGATTACCAAAATTGACAAACAATTCTATACAAAAAACGGTAAAATAAAATGTCGACATATAGTTACGTTTGTAATTAAATTCAACACTTGGCGTTAGGTCTAAGGTGTGTCCTGTAAGGTGTGGTGGGTGGGACACAGGCCACACCTTAGATTGCCAAAATCACCAAACAATTCTATACAAAAAACGGTGAAATAAAAAGTCGTCATATAGTTACGTTTGTAATTAAAGTCAACACTTGGCGTTAGATCTAGGGTGTGTCCTGTAAGGTGGTTGTGGGTGGGCATTCTTGCCACACCCTAGATTACCAAAACTGACAAACAATTCTATACAAAAAACGGTGAAATAAAATGTCGACATATAGTTACGTTTGTAATTAAATTCAACACTTGGCGTTAGGTCTAGGGTGTGTCCTGTAAGGTGTGGTGGGTGGGACACAGGCCACACCTTAGATTGCCAAAATCGACAAACAATTCTATACAAAAAACGGTGAAATAAAATGTCGACATATAGTTACGTTTGTAATTAAATTCAACACTTGGCGTTAGGTCTAGGGTGTGTCCTGTAAGGTGTGGTGGGTGGGACACAGGCCACACCTTAGATTGCCAAAATCAAAAAACAATTCTATACAAAAAACGGTGAAATAAAAGTCGTCATATAGTTACGTTTGTAATTAAATTCAACACTTGGCGTTAGGTCTAGGGTGTGTCCTGTAAGGTGTGGTGGGTGGGACACAGGCCGCACCTTAGATTGCCAAAATCGACAAACAATTCTATACAAAAAACGGTTAAATAAAATGTCGACATATAGTTACGTTTGTAATTAAATTCAACACTTGGCGTTAGGTCTAGGGTGTGTCCTGTAAGGTGTGGTGGGTGGGACACAGGCCACACCTTAGATTGCCAAAATCGACAAACAATTCTATACAAAAAACGGTGAAATAAAAGTCGTCATATAGTTACGTTTGTTATTAAAGTCAACACTTGGCGTTAGATCTAGGGTGTGTCCTGTAAGGTGGTTGTGGGTGGGCATTCAGGCCACACCTTAGATTGCCAAAATCGACAAACAATTCTATACAAAAAACGGTGAAATAAAATGTCGACATATAGTTACGTTTGTAATTAAATTCAACACTTGGCGTTAGGTCTAGGGTGTGTCCTGTAAGGTGTGGTGGGTGGGACACAGGCCACACCTTAGATTGCCAAAATCGACAAACAATTCTATACAAAAAACGGTGAAATAAAATGTCGACATATAGTTACGTTTGTAATTAAATTCAACACTTGGCGTTAGGTCTAGGGTGTGTCCTGTAAGGTGTGGTGGGTGGGACACAGGCCACACCTTAGATTGCCAAAATCGACAAACAATTCTATACAAAAAACGGTGAAATAAAAGTCGTCATATAGTTACGTTTGTAATTAAAGTCAACACTTGGCGTTAGATCTAGGGTGTGTCCTGTAAGGTGGTTGTGGGTGGGCATTCAGGCCACACCCTAGATTACCAAAATTGACAAACAATTCTATACAAAAAACGGTGAAATAAAATGTCGTCATATAGTTACGTTTGTAATTAAAGTCAACACTTGGCGTTAGGTCTAGGGTGTGTCCTGTAAGGTTTGGTGGGTGGGACACAGGCCACACCTTAGATTGCCAAAATCGACAAACAATTCTATACAAAAACGGTGAAATAAAAGTCGTCATATAGTTACGTTTGTAATTAAAGTCAACACTTGGCGTTAGATCTAGGGTGTGTCCTGTAAGGTGGTTGTGGGTGGGCATTCAGGCCACACCCTAGATTACCAAAATTGACAAACAATTCTATACAAAAAACGGTGAAATAAAATGTCGACATATAGTTACGTTTGTAATTAAATTCAACACTTGGCGTTAGGTCTAGGGTGTGTCCTGTAAGGTGTGGTGGGTGGGACACAGGCCACACCTTAGATTGCCAAAATCGAAAAACAATTCTATACAAAAAACGGTGAAATAAAAGTCGTCATATAGTTACGTTTGTAATTAAAGTCAACACTTGGCGTTAGATCTAGGGTGTGTCCTGTAAGGTGGTTGTGGGTGGGCATTCAGGCCACACCTTAGATTGCCAAAATCGACAAACAATTCTATACAAAAAACGGTGAAATAAAAGTCGTCATATAGTTACGTTTGTAATTAAAGTCAACACTTGGCGTTAGGTCTAGGGTGTGTCCTGTAAGGTTTGGTGGGTGGGACACAGGCCACACCTTAGATTGCCAAAATCGACAAACAATTCTATACAAAAAACGGTGAAATAAAAGTCGTCATATAGTTACGTTTGTAATTAAAGTCAACACTTGGCGTTAGATCTAGGGTGTGTCCTGTAAGGTGGTTGTGGGTGGGCATTCAGGCCACACCCTAGATTACCAAAATTGACAAACAATTCTATACAAAAAACGGTGAAATAAAATGTCGACATATAGTTACGTTTGTAATTAAATTCAACACTTGGCGTTAGGTCTAGGGTGTGTCCTGTAAGGTGTGGTGGGTGGGACACAGGCCACACCTTAGATTGCCAAAATCGACAAACAATTCTATACAAAAAACGGTGAAATAAAATGTCGACATATAGTTACGTTTGTAATTAAATTCAACACTTGGCGTTAGGTCTAGGGTGTGTCCTGTAAGGTGTGGTGGGTGGGACACAGGCCACACCTTAGATTGCCAAAATCGACAAACAATTCTATACAAAAAACGGTGAAATAAAAGTCGTCATATAGTTACGTTTGTAATTAAAGTCAACACTTGGCGTTAGATCTAGGGTGTGTCCTGTAAGGTGGTTGTGGGTGGGCATTCAGGCCACACCCTAGATTACCAAAATTGACAAACAATTCTATACAAAAAACGGTGAAATAAAATGTCGACATATAGTTACGTTTGTAATTAAATTCAACACTTGGCGTTAGGTCTAGGGTGTGTCCTGTAAGGTGTGGTGGGTGGGACACAGGCCACACCTTAGATTGCCAAAATCGAAAAACAATTCTATACAAAAAACGGTGAAATAAAAGTCGTCATATAGTTACGTTTGTAATTAAATTCAACACTTGGCGTTCGGTCTAGGCTGTGCCCTGTAAGGTGTGGTGGGTGGGACACAGGCCACACCTTAGATTGCCAAAATCGACAAACAATTCTATACAAAAAACGGTAAAAATAAAAGTCGTCATATAGTTACGTTTGTAATTAAATTCAACACTTGGCGTTAGGTCTAGGGTGTGTCCTGTAAGGTGTGTGGGTGGGACACAGGCCACACCTTAGATTGCCAAAATCAAAAAACAATTCTATACAAAAAACGGTGAAATAAAAGTCGTCATATAGTTACGTTTGTAATTAAATTCAACACTTGGCGTTAGGTCTAGGGTGTGTCCTGTAAGGTGTGGTGGGTGGGACACAGGCCGCACCTTAGATTGCCAAAATCGACAAACAATTCTATACAAAAAACGGTTAAATAAAATGTCGACATATAGTTACGTTTGTAATTAAATTCAACACTTGGCGTTAGGTCTAGGGTGTGTCCTGTAAGGTGTGGTGGGTGGGACACAGGCCACACCTTAGATTGCCAAAATCGACAAACAATTCTATACAAAAAACGGTGAAATAAAAGTCGTCATATAGTTACGTTTGTTATTAAAGTCAACACTTGGCGTTAGATCTAGGGTGTGTCCTGTAAGGTGGTTGTGGGTGGGCATTCAGGCCACACCTTAGATTGCCAAAATCGACAAACAATTCTATACAAAAAACGGTGAAATAAAATGTCGACATATAGTTACGTTTGTAATTAAATTCAACACTTGGCGTTAGGTCTAGGGTGTGTCCTGTAAGGTGTGGTGGGTGGGACACAGGCCACACCTTAGATTGCCAAAATCGACAAACAATTCTATACAAAAAACGGTGAAATAAAATGTCGACATATAGTTACGTTTGTAATTAAATTCAACACTTGGCGTTAGGTCTAGGGTGTGTCCTGTAAGGTGTGGTGGGTGGGACACAGGCCACACCTTAGATTGCCAAAATCGACAAACAATTCTATACAAAAAACGGTTAAATAAAATGTCGACATATAGTTACGTTTGTAATTAAATTCAACACTTGGCGTTAGGTCTAGGGTGTGCCCTGTAAGGTGTGGTGGGTGGGACACAGGCCACACCTTAGATTGCCAAAATCGACAAACAATTCTATACAAAAAACGGTAAAAATAAAAGTCGTCATATAGTTACGTTTGTAATTAAAGTCAACACTTGGCGTTAGATCTAGGGTGTGTCCTGTAAGGTGGTTGTGGGTGGGCATTCAGGCCACACCCTAGATTACCAAAATTAACAAACAATTCTATACAAAAAACGGTGAAATAAAATGTCGACATATAGTTACGTTTGTAATTAAATTCAACACTTGGCGTTAGGTCTAGGGTGTGTCCTGTAAGGTGTGGTGGGTGGGACACAGGCCACACCTTAGATTGCCAAAATCGACAAACAATTCTATACAAAAAACGGTGAAATAAAAGTCATCATATACTTACGTTTGTAATTAAATTCAACACTTGGCGTTAGATCTAGGGTGTGTCCTGTAAGGTGTGGTGGGTGGGACACAGGCCACACCTTAGATTGCCAAAATCGACAAACAATTCTATACAAAAAACGTTGAAATAAAAGTCGTCATATAGTTACGTTTGTAATTAAAGTCAACACTTGGCGTTAGATCTAGGGTGTGTCCTGTAAGGTGGTTGTGGGTGGGCATTCAGGCCACACCCTAGATTACCAAAATTGACAAACAATTCTATACAAAAAACGGTAAAATAAAATGTCGACATATAGTTACATTTGTAATTAAATTCAACACTTGGCGTTAGGTCTAAGGTGTGTCCTGTAAGGTGTGGTGGGTGGGACACAGGCCACACCTTAGATTGCCAAAATCACCAAACAATTCTATACAAAAAACGGTGAAATAAAAAGTCGTCATATAGTTACGTTTGTAATTAAAGTCAACACTTGGCGTTAGATCTAGGGTGTGTCCTGTAAGGTGGTTGTGGGTGGGCATTCTTGCCACACCCTAGATTACCAAAACTGACAAACAATTCTATACAAAAAACGGTGAAATAAAATGTCGACATATAGTTACGTTTGTAATTAAATTCAACACTTGGCGTTAGGTCTAGGGTGTGTCCTGTAAGGTGTGGTGGGTGGGACACAGGCCACACCTTAGATTGCCAAAATCGACAAACAATTCTATACAAAAAACGGTGAAATAAAATGTCGACATATAGTTACGTTTGTAATTAAATTCAACACTTGGCGTTAGGTCTAGGGTGTGTCCTGTAAGGTGTGGTGGGTGGGACACAGGCCACACCTTAGATTGCCAAAATCAAAAAAACAATTCTATACAAAAAACGGTGAAATAAAAGTCATCATATAGTTACGTTTGTAATTAAATTCAACACTTGGCGTTAGGTCTAGGGTGTGTCCTGTAAGGTGTGGTGGGTGGGACACAGGCCACACCTTAGATTGCCAAAATCGACAAACAATTCTATACAAAAAACGGTTAAATAAAATGTCGACATATAGTTACGTTTGTAATTAAATTCAACACTTGGCGTTAGGTCTAGGGTGTGTCCTGTAAGGTGTGGTGGGTGGGACACAGGCCACACCTTAGATTGCCAAAATCGACAAACAATTCTATACAAAAAACGGTGAAATAAAATGTCGACATATAGTTACGTTTGTAATTAAATTCAACACTTGGCGTTAGGTCTAGGGTGTGTCCTGTAAGGTGTGGTGGGTGGGACACAGGCCACACCTTAGATTGCCAAAATCGACTAAATTCTATACAAAAAACGGTGAAATAAAAGTCGTCATATAGTTACGTTTGTAATTAAAGTCAACACTTGGCGTTAGATCTAGGGTGTGTCCTGTAAGGTGGTTGTGGGTGGATATTCAGGCCACACCCTAGATTACCAAAATTGACAAACAATTCAATACAAAAAACGGTGAAATAAAATGTCGACATATAGTTACGTTTGTAATTAAATTCAACACTTGGCGTTAGGTCTAGGGTGTGTCCTGTAAGGTTTGGTGGGTGGGACACAGGCCACACCTTAGATTGCCAAAATCGACAAACAATTCTATACAAAAACGGTGAAATAAAAGTCGTCATATAGTTACGTTTGTAATTAAAGTCAACACTTGGCGTTAGATCTAGGGTGTGTCCTGTAAGGTGGTTGTGGGTGGGCATTCAGGCCACACCCTAGATTACCAAAATTGACAAACAATTCTATACAAAAAACGGTGAAATAAAATGTCGACATATAGTTACGTTTGTAATTAAATTCAACACTTGGCGTTAGGTCTAGGGTGTGTCCTGTAAGGTGTGGTGGGTGGGACACAGGCCACACCTTAGATTGCCAAAATCGAAAAACAATTCTATACAAAAAACGGTGAAATAAAAGTCGTCATATAGTTACGTTTGTAATTAAAGTCAACACTTGGCGTTAGATCTAGGGTGTGTCCTGTAAGGTGGTTGTGGGTGGGCATTCAGGCCACACCCTAGATTACCAAAATTGACAAACAATTCTATACAAAAAACGGTGAAATAAAATGTCGACATATAGTTACGTTTGTAATTAAATTCAACACTTGGCGTTAGATCTAGGGTGTGTCCTGTAAGGTGTGGTGGGTGGGACACAGGCCACACCTTAGATTGCCAAAATCGACAAACAATTCTATACAAAAAACGGTTAAATAAAATGTCGACATATAGTTACGTTTGTAATTAAATTCAACACTTGGCGTTAGGTCTAGGGTGTGTCCTGTAAGGTGTGGTGGGTGGGACACAGGCCACACCTTAGATTGCCAAAATCGACAAACAATTCTATACAAAAAACGGTGAAATAAAATGTCGACATATAGTTACGTTTGTAATTAAATTCAACACTTGGCGTTAGGTCTAGGGTGTGTCCTGTAAGGTGTGGTGGGTGGGACACAGGCCACACCTTAGATTGCCAAAATCGACAAACAATTCTATACAAAAAACGGTTAAATAAAATGTCGACATATAGTTACGTTTGTAATTAAATTCAACACTTGGCGTTAGGTCTAGGGTGTGCCCTGTAAGGTGTGGTGGGTGGGACACAGGCCACACCTTAGATTGCCAAAATCGACAAACAATTCTATACAAAAAACGGTAAAAATAAAAGTCGTCATATAGTTACGTTTGTAATTAAAGTCAACACTTGGCGTTAGATCTAGGGTGTGTCCTGTAAGGTGGTTGTGGGTGGGCATTCAGGCCACACCCTAGATTACCAAAATTAACAAACAATTCTATACAAAAAACGGTGAAATAAAATGTCGACATATAGTTACGTTTGTAATTAAATTCAACACTTGGCGTTAGGTCTAGGGTGTGTCCTGTAAGGTGTGGTGGGTGGGACACAGGCCACACCTTAGATTGCCAAAATCGACAAACAATTCTATACAAAAAACGGTGAAATAAAAGTCATCATATACTTACGTTTGTAATTAAATTCAACACTTGGCGTTAGATCTAGGGTGTGTCCTGTAAGGTGTGGTGGGTGGGACACAGGCCACACCTTAGATTGCCAAAATCGACAAACAATTCTATACAAAAAACGTTGAAATAAAAGTCGTCATATAGTTACGTTTGTAATTAAAGTCAACACTTGGCGTTAGATCTAGGGTGTGTCCTGTAAGGTGGTTGTGGGTGGGCATTCAGGCCACACCCTAGATTACCAAAATTGACAAACAATTCTATACAAAAAACGGTAAAATAAAATGTCGACATATAGTTACGTTTGTAATTAAATTCAACACTTGGCGTTAGGTCTAAGGTGTGTCCTGTAAGGTGTGGTGGGTGGGACACAGGCCACACCTTAGATTGCCAAAATCACCAAACAATTCTATACAAAAAACGGTGAAATAAAAAGTCGTCATATAGTTACGTTTGTAATTAAAGTCAACACTTGGCGTTAGATCTAGGGTGTGTCCTGTAAGGTGGTTGTGGGTGGGCATTCTTGCCACACCCTAGATTACCAAAACTGACAAACAATTCTATACAAAAAACGGTGAAATAAAATGTCGACATATAGTTACGTTTGTAATTAAATTCAACACTTGGCGTTAGGTCTAGGGTGTGTCCTGTAAGGTGTGGTGGGTGGGACACAGGCCACACCTTAGATTGCCAAAATCGACAAACAATTCTATACAAAAAACGGTGAAATAAAATGTCGACATATAGTTACGTTTGTAATTAAATTCAACACTTGGCGTTAGGTCTAGGGTGTGTCCTGTAAGGTGTGGTGGGTGGGACACAGGCCACACCTTAGATTGCCAAAATCAAAAAACAATTCTATACAAAAAACGGTGAAATAAAAGTCGTCATATAGTTACGTTTGTAATTAAATTCAACACTTGGCGTTAGGTCTAGGGTGTGTCCTGTAAGGTGTGGTGGGTGGGACACAGGCCGCACCTTAGATTGCCAAAATCGACAAACAATTCTATACAAAAAACGGTTAAATAAAATGTCGACATATAGTTACGTTTGTAATTAAATTCAACACTTGGCGTTAGGTCTAGGGTGTGTCCTGTAAGGTGTGGTGGGTGGGACACAGGCCACACCTTAGATTGCCAAAATCGACAAACAATTCTATACAAAAAACGGTGAAATAAAAGTCGTCATATAGTTACGTTTGTTATTAAAGTCAACACTTGGCGTTAGATCTAGGGTGTGTCCTGTAAGGTGGTTGTGGGTGGGCATTCAGGCCACACCTTAGATTGCCAAAATCGACAAACAATTCTATACAAAAAACGGTGAAATAAAATGTCGACATATAGTTACGTTTGTAATTAAATTCAACACTTGGCGTTAGGTCTAGGGTGTGTCCTGTAAGGTGTGGTGGGTGGGACACAGGCCACACCTTAGATTGCCAAAATCGACAAACAATTCTATACAAAAAACGGTGAAATAAAATGTCGACATATAGTTACGTTTGTAATTAAATTCAACACTTGGCGTTAGGTCTAGGGTGTGTCCTGTAAGGTGTGGTGGGTGGGACACAGGCCACACCTTAGATTGCCAAAATCGACAAACAATTCTATACAAAAAACGGTGAAATAAAAGTCGTCATATAGTTACGTTTGTAATTAAAGTCAACACTTGGCGTTAGATCTAGGGTGTGTCCTGTAAGGTGGTTGTGGGTGGGCATTCAGGCCACACCCTAGATTACCAAAATTGACAAACAATTCTATACAAAAAACGGTGAAATAAAATGTCGTCATATAGTTACGTTTGTAATTAAAGTCAACACTTGGCGTTAGGTCTAGGGTGTGTCCTGTAAGGTTTGGTGGGTGGGACACAGGCCACACCTTAGATTGCCAAAATCGACAAACAATTCTATACAAAAACGGTGAAATAAAAGTCGTCATATAGTTACGTTTGTAATTAAAGTCAACACTTGGCGTTAGATCTAGGGTGTGTCCTGTAAGGTGGTTGTGGGTGGGCATTCAGGCCACACCCTAGATTACCAAAATTGACAAACAATTCTATACAAAAAACGGTGAAATAAAATGTCGACATATAGTTACGTTTGTAATTAAATTCAACACTTGGCGTTAGGTCTAGGGTGTGTCCTGTAAGGTGTGGTGGGTGGGACACAGGCCACACCTTAGATTGCCAAAATCGAAAAACAATTCTATACAAAAAACGGTGAAATAAAAGTCGTCATATAGTTACGTTTGTAATTAAAGTCAACACTTGGCGTTAGATCTAGGGTGTGTCCTGTAAGGTGGTTGTGGGTGGGCATTCAGGCCACACCTTAGATTGCCAAAATCGACAAACAATTCTATACAAAAAACGGTGAAATAAAAGTCGTCATATAGTTACGTTTGTAATTAAAGTCAACACTTGGCGTTAGGTCTAGGGTGTGTCCTGTAAGGTTTGGTGGGTGGGACACAGGCCACACCTTAGATTGCCAAAATCGACAAACAATTCTATACAAAAAACGGTGAAATAAAAGTCGTCATATAGTTACGTTTGTAATTAAAGTCAACACTTGGCGTTAGATCTAGGGTGTGTCCTGTAAGGTGGTTGTGGGTGGGCATTCAGGCCACACCCTAGATTACCAAAATTGACAAACAATTCTATACAAAAAACGGTGAAATAAAATGTCGACATATAGTTACGTTTGTAATTAAATTCAACACTTGGCGTTAGGTCTAGGGTGTGTCCTGTAAGGTGTGGTGGGTGGGACACAGGCCACACCTTAGATTGCCAAAATCGACAAACAATTCTATACAAAAAACGGTGAAATAAAATGTCGACATATAGTTACGTTTGTAATTAAATTCAACACTTGGCGTTAGGTCTAGGGTGTGTCCTGTAAGGTGTGGTGGGTGGGACACAGGCCACACCTTAGATTGCCAAAATCGACAAACAATTCTATACAAAAAACGGTGAAATAAAAGTCGTCATATAGTTACGTTTGTAATTAAAGTCAACACTTGGCGTTAGATCTAGGGTGTGTCCTGTAAGGTGGTTGTGGGTGGGCATTCAGGCCACACCCTAGATTACCAAAATTGACAAACAATTCTATACAAAAAACGGTGAAATAAAATGTCGACATATAGTTACGTTTGTAATTAAATTCAACACTTGGCGTTAGGTCTAGGGTGTGTCCTGTAAGGTGTGGTGGGTGGGACACAGGCCACACCTTAGATTGCCAAAATCGAAAAACAATTCTATACAAAAAACGGTGAAATAAAAGTCGTCATATAGTTACGTTTGTAATTAAATTCAACACTTGGCGTTCGGTCTAGGCTGTGCCCTGTAAGGTGTGGTGGGTGGGACACAGGCCACACCTTAGATTGCCAAAATCGACAAACAATTCTATACAAAAAACGGTAAAAATAAAAGTCGTCATATAGTTACGTTTGTAATTAAATTCAACACTTGGCGTTAGGTCTAGGGTGTGTCCTGTAAGGTGTGTGGGTGGGACACAGGCCACACCTTAGATTGCCAAAATCAAAAAACAATTCTATACAAAAAACGGTGAAATAAAAGTCGTCATATAGTTACGTTTGTAATTAAATTCAACACTTGGCGTTAGGTCTAGGGTGTGTCCTGTAAGGTGTGGTGGGTGGGACACAGGCCGCACCTTAGATTGCCAAAATCGACAAACAATTCTATACAAAAAACGGTTAAATAAAATGTCGACATATAGTTACGTTTGTAATTAAATTCAACACTTGGCGTTAGGTCTAGGGTGTGTCCTGTAAGGTGTGGTGGGTGGGACACAGGCCACACCTTAGATTGCCAAAATCGACAAACAATTCTATACAAAAAACGGTGAAATAAAAGTCGTCATATAGTTACGTTTGTTATTAAAGTCAACACTTGGCGTTAGATCTAGGGTGTGTCCTGTAAGGTGGTTGTGGGTGGGCATTCAGGCCACACCTTAGATTGCCAAAATCGACAAACAATTCTATACAAAAAACGGTGAAATAAAATGTCGACATATAGTTACGTTTGTAATTAAATTCAACACTTGGCGTTAGGTCTAGGGTGTGTCCTGTAAGGTGTGGTGGGTGGGACACAGGCCACACCTTAGATTGCCAAAATCGACAAACAATTCTATACAAAAAACGGTGAAATAAAATGTCGACATATAGTTACGTTTGTAATTAAATTCAACACTTGGCGTTAGGTCTAGGGTGTGTCCTGTAAGGTGTGGTGGGTGGGACACAGGCCACACCTTAGATTGCCAAAATCGACAAACAATTCTATACAAAAAACGGTTAAATAAAATGTCGACATATAGTTACGTTTGTAATTAAATTCAACACTTGGCGTTAGGTCTAGGGTGTGCCCTGTAAGGTGTGGTGGGTGGGACACAGGCCACACCTTAGATTGCCAAAATCGACAAACAATTCTATAAAAAAAACGGTAAAAATAAAAGTCGTCATATAGTTACGTTTGTAATTAAAGTCAACACTTGGCGTTAGATCTAGGGTGTGTCCTGTAAGGTGGTTGTGGGTGGGCATTCAGGCCACACCCTAGATTACCAAAATTAACAAACAATTCTATACAAAAAACGGTGAAATAAAATGTCGACATATAGTTACGTTTGTAATTAAATTCAACACTTGGCGTTAGGTCTAGGGTGTGTCCTGTAAGGTGTGGTGGGTGGGACACAGGCCACACCTTAGATTGCCAAAATCGACAAACAATTCTATACAAAAAACGGTGAAATAAAAGTCATCATATACTTACGTTTGTAATTAAATTCAACACTTGGCGTTAGATCTAGGGTGTGTCCTGTAAGGTGTGGTGGGTGGGACACAGGCCACACCTTAGATTGCCAAAATCGACAAACAATTCTATACAAAAAACGTTGAAATAAAAGTCGTCATATAGTTACGTTTGTAATTAAAGTCAACACTTGGCGTTAGATCTAGGGTGTGTCCTGTAAGGTGGTTGTGGGTGGGCATTCAGGCCACACCCTAGATTACCAAAATTGACAAACAATTCTATACAAAAAACGGTAAAATAAAATGTCGACATATAGTTACGTTTGTAATTAAATTCAACACTTGGCGTTAGGTCTAAGGTGTGTCCTGTAAGGTGTGGTGGGTGGGACACAGGCCACACCTTAGATTGCCAAAATCACCAAACAATTCTATACAAAAAACGGTGAAATAAAAAGTCGTCATATAGTTACGTTTGTAATTAAAGTCAACACTTGGCGTTAGATCTAGGGTGTGTCCTGTAAGGTGGTTGTGGGTGGGCATTCTTGCCACACCCTAGATTACCAAAACTGACAAACAATTCTATACAAAAAACGGTGAAATAAAATGTCGACATATAGTTACGTTTGTAATTAAATTCAACACTTGGCGTTAGGTCTAGGGTGTGTCCTGTAAGGTGTGGTGGGTGGGACACAGGCCACACCTTAGATTGCCAAAATCGACAAACAATTCTATACAAAAAACGGTGAAATAAAATGTCGACATATAGTTACGTTTGTAATTAAATTCAACACTTGGCGTTAGGTCTAGGGTGTGTCCTGTAAGGTGTGGTGGGTGGGACACAGGCCACACCTTAGATTGCCAAAATCAAAAAAACAATTCTATACAAAAAACGGTGAAATAAAAGTCATCATATAGTTACGTTTGTAATTAAATTCAACACTTGGCGTTAGGTCTAGGGTGTGTCCTGTAAGGTGTGGTGGGTGGGACACAGGCCACACCTTAGATTGCCAAAATCGACAAACAATTCTATACAAAAAACGGTTAAATAAAATGTCGACATATAGTTACGTTTGTAATTAAATTCAACACTTGGCGTTAGGTCTAGGGTGTGTCCTGTAAGGTGTGGTGGGTGGGACACAGGCCACACCTTAGATTGCCAAAATCGACAAACAATTCTATACAAAAAACGGTGAAATAAAATGTCGACATATAGTTACGTTTGTAATTAAATTCAACACTTGGCGTTAGGTCTAGGGTGTGTCCTGTAAGGTGTGGTGGGTGGGACACAGGCCACACCTTAGATTGCCAAAATCGACTAAATTCTATACAAAAAACGGTGAAATAAAAGTCGTCATATAGTTACGTTTGTAATTAAAGTCAACACTTGGCGTTAGATCTAGGGTGTGTCCTGTAAGGTGGTTGTGGGTGGATATTCAGGCCACACCCTAGATTACCAAAATTGACAAACAATTCAATACAAAAAACGGTGAAATAAAATGTCGACATATAGTTACGTTTGTAATTAAATTCAACACTTGGCGTTAGGTCTAGGGTGTGTCCTGTAAGGTTTGGTGGGTGGGACACAGGCCACACCTTAGATTGCCAAAATCGACAAACAATTCTATACAAAAACGGTGAAATAAAAGTCGTCATATAGTTACGTTTGTAATTAAAGTCAACACTTGGCGTTAGATCTAGGGTGTGTCCTGTAAGGTGGTTGTGGGTGGGCATTCAGGCCACACCCTAGATTACCAAAATTGACAAACAATTCTATACAAAAAACGGTGAAATAAAATGTCGACATATAGTTACGTTTGTAATTAAATTCAACACTTGGCGTTAGGTCTAGGGTGTGTCCTGTAAGGTGTGGTGGGTGGGACACAGGCCACACCTTAGATTGCCAAAATCGAAAAACAATTCTATACAAAAAACGGTGAAATAAAAGTCGTCATATAGTTACGTTTGTAATTAAAGTCAACACTTGGCGTTAGATCTAGGGTGTGTCCTGTAAGGTGGTTGTGGGTGGGCATTCAGGCCACACCCTAGATTACCAAAATTGACAAACAATTCTATACAAAAAACGGTGAAATAAAATGTCGACATATAGTTACGTTTGTAATTAAATTCAACACTTGGCGTTAGATCTAGGGTGTGTCCTGTAAGGTGTGGTGGGTGGGACACAGGCCACACCTTAGATTGCCAAAATCGACAAACAATTCTATACAAAAAACGGTTAAATAAAATGTCGACATATAGTTACGTTTGTAATTAAATTCAACACTTGGCGTTAGGTCTAGGGTGTGCCCTGTAAGGTGTGGTGGGTGGGACACAGGCCACACCTTAGATTGCCAAAATCGACAAACAATTCTATACAAAAAACGGTAAAAATAAAAGTCGTCATATAGTTACGTTTGTAATTAAAGTCAACACTTGGCGTTAGATCTAGGGTGTGTCCTGTAAGGTGGTTGTGGGTGGGCATTCAGGCCACACCCTAGATTACCAAAATTGACAAACAATTCTATACAAAAAACGGTTAAATAAAATGTCGACATATAGTTACGTTTGTAATTAAATTCAACACTTGGCGTTAGGTCTAGGGTGTGCCCTGTAAGGTGTGGTGGGTGGGACACAGGCCACACCTTAGATTGCCAAAATCGACAAACAATTCTATACAAAAAACGGTAAAAATAAAAGTCGTCATATAGTTACGTTTGTAATTAAAGTCAACACTTGGCGTTAGATCTAGGGTGTGTCCTGTAAGGTGGTTGTGGGTGGGCATTCAGGCCACACCCTAGATTACCAAAATTGACAAACAATTCTATACAAAAAACGGTGAAATAAAATGTCGACATATAGTTACGTTTGTAATTAAATTCAACACTTGGCGTTAGGTCTAGGGTGTGTCCTGTAAGGTGTGGTGGGTGGGACACAGGCCACACCTTAGATTGCCAAAATCGACAAACAATTCTATACAAAAAACGGTGAAATAAAAGTCGTCATAGTTACGTTTGTAATTAAATTCAACACTTGGCGTTAGGTCTAGGGTGTGTCCTGTAAGGTGTGGTGGGTGGGACACAGGCCACACCTTAGATTGCCAAAATCGACAAACAATTCTATACAAAAAACGGTGAAATAAAATGTCGACATATAGTTATGTTTGTAATTAAATTCAACACTTGGCGTTAGGTCTAGGGTGTGTCCTGTAAGGTGTGGTGGGTGGGACACAGGCCACACCTTAGATTGCCAAAATCGACAAACAATTCTATACAAAAAACGGTGAAATAAAAGTCGTCATATAGTTACGTTTGTAATTAAATTCAACACTTGGCGTTAGATCTAGGGTGTGTCCTGTAAGGTGTGGTGGGTGGGACACAGGCCACACCTTAGATTGCCAAAATCGACAAACAATTCTATACAAAAAACGGTGAAATAAAAGTCGTCATATAGTTACGTTTGTAATTAAATTCAACACTTGGCGTTAGATCTAGGGTGTGTCCTGTAAGGTGTGGTGGGTGGGACACAGGCCACACCTTAGATTGCCAAAATCGACAAACAATTCTATACAAAAAACGGTGAAATAAAAGTCGTCATATAGTTACGTTTGTAATTAAAGTCAACACTTGGCGTTAGATCTAGGGTGTGTCCTGTAAGGTGGTTGTCGGTGGGCATTCAGGCCACACCCTAGATTACCAAAATTGACAAACAATTCTATACAAAAAACGGTGAAATAAAATGTCGACATATAGTTACGTTTGTAATTAAATTCAACACTTGGCGTTAGGTCTAGGGTGTGTCCTGTAAGGTGTGGTGGGTGGGACACAGGCCACACCTTAGATTGCCAAAATCGACAAACAATTCTATACAAAAAACGGTGAAATAAAATGTCGACATATAGTTACGTTTGTAATTAAATTCAACACTTGGCGTTAGGTCTAGGGTGTGTCCTGTAAGGTGTGGTGGGTGGGACACAGGCCACACCTTAGATTGCCAAAATCGACTAACAATTCTATACAAAAAACGGTGAAATAAAAGTCGTCATATAGTTACGTTTGTAATTAAAGTCAACACTTGGCGTTAGATCTAGGGTGTGTCCTGTAAGGTGGTTGTGGGTGGATATTCAGGCCACACCCTAGATTACCAAAATTGACAAACAATTCAATACAAAAAACGGTGAAATAAAATGTCGACATATAGTTACGTTTGTAATTAAATTCAACACTTGGCGTTAGGTCTAGGGTGTGTCCTGTAAGGTTTGGTGGGTGGGACACAGGCCACACCTTAGATTGCCAAAATCGACAAACAATTCTATACAAAAACGGTGAAATAAAAGTCGTCATATAGTTACGTTTGTAATTAAAGTCAACACTTGGCGTTAGATCTAGGGTGTGTCCTGTAAGGTGGTTGTGGGTGGGCATTCAGGCCACACCCTAGATTACCAAAATTGACAAACAATTCTATACAAAAAACGGTGAAATAAAATGTCGACATATAGTTACGTTTGTAATTAAATTCAACACTTGGCGTTAGGTCTAGGGTGTGTCCTGTAAGGTGTGGTGGGTGGGACACAGGCCACACCTTAGATTGCCAAAATCGAAAAACAATTCTATACAAAAAACGGTGAAATAAAAGTCGTCATATAGTTACGTTTGTAATTAAAGTCAACACTTGGCGTTAGATCTAGGGTGTGTCCTGTAAGGTGGTTGTGGGTGGGCATTCAGGCCACACCCTAGATTACCAAAATTGACAAACAATTCTATACAAAAAACGGTGAAATAAAATGTCGACATATAGTTACGTTTGTAATTAAATTCAACACTTGGCGTTAGATCTAGGGTGTGTCCTGTAAGGTGTGGTGGGTGGGACACAGGCCACACCTTAGATTGCCAAAATCGACAAACAATTCTATACAAAAAACGGTTAAATAAAATGTCGACATATAGTTACGTTTGTAATTAAATTCAACACTTGGCGTTAGGTCTAGGGTGTGCCCTGTAAGGTGTGGTGGGTGGGACACAGGCCACACCTTAGATTGCCAAAATCGACAAACAATTCTATACAAAAAAACGGTAAAAATAAAAGTCGTCATATAGTTACGTTTGTAATTAAAGTCAACACTTGGCGTTAGATCTAGGGTGTGTCCTGTAAGGTGGTTGTGGGTGGGCATTCAGGCCACACCCTAGATTACCAAAATTGACAAACAATTCTATACAAAAAACGGTGAAATAAAATGTCGACATATAGTTACGTTTGTAATTAAATTCAACACTTGGCGTTAGGTCTAGGGTGTGTCCTGTAAGGTGTGGTGGGTGGGACACAGGCCACACCTTAGATTGCCAAAATCGACTAAATTCTATACAAAAAACGGTGAAATAAAAGTCGTCATATAGTTACGTTTGTAATTAAAGTCAACACTTGGCGTTAGATCTAGGGTGTGTCCTGTAAGGTGGTTGTGGGTGGATATTCAGGCCACACCCTAGATTACCAAAATTGACAAACAATTCAATACAAAAAACGGTGAAATAAAATGTCGACATATAGTTACGTTTGTAATTAAATTCAACACTTGGCGTTAGGTCTAGGGTGTGTCCTGTAAGGTTTGGTGGGTGGGACACAGGCCACACCTTAGATTGCCAAAATCGACAAACAATTCTATACAAAAACGGTGAAATAAAAGTCGTCATATAGTTACGTTTGTAATTAAAGTCAACACTTGGCGTTAGATCTAGGGTGTGTCCTGTAAGGTGGTTGTGGGTGGGCATTCAGGCCACACCCTAGATTACCAAAATTGACAAACAATTCTATACAAAAAACGGTGAAATAAAATGTCGACATATAGTTACGTTTGTAATTAAATTCAACACTTGGCGTTAGGTCTAGGGTGTGTCCTGTAAGGTGTGGTGGGTGGGACACAGGCCACACCTTAGATTGCCAAAATCGAAAAACAATTCTATACAAAAAACGGTGAAATAAAAGTCGTCATATAGTTACGTTTGTAATTAAAGTCAACACTTGGCGTTAGATCTAGGGTGTGTCCTGTAAGGTGGTTGTGGGTGGGCATTCAGGCCACACCCTAGATTACCAAAATTGACAAACAATTCTATACAAAAAACGGTGAAATAAAATGTCGACATATAGTTACGTTTGTAATTAAATTCAACACTTGGCGTTAGATCTAGGGTGTGTCCTGTAAGGTGTGGTGGGTGGGACACAGGCCACACCTTAGATTGCCAAAATCGACAAACAATTCTATACAAAAAACGGTTAAATAAAATGTCGACATATAGTTACGTTTGTAATTAAATTCAACACTTGGCGTTAGGTCTAGGGTGTGTCCTGTAAGGTGTGGTGGGTGGGACACAGGCCACACCTTAGATTGCCAAAATCGACAAACAATTCTATACAAAAAACGGTGAAATAAAATGTCGACATATAGTTACGTTTGTAATTAAATTCAACACTTGGCGTTAGGTCTAGGGTGTGTCCTGTAAGGTGTGGTGGGTGGGACACAGGCCACACCTTAGATTGCCAAAATCGACAAACAATTCTATACAAAAAACGGTTAAATAAAATGTCGACATATAGTTACGTTTGTAATTAAATTCAACACTTGGCGTTAGGTCTAGGGTGTGCCCTGTAAGGTGTGGTGGGTGGGACACAGGCCACACCTTAGATTGCCAAAATCGACAAACAATTCTATACAAAAAACGGTAAAAATAAAAGTCGTCATATAGTTACGTTTGTAATTAAAGTCAACACTTGGCGTTAGATCTAGGGTGTGTCCTGTAAGGTGGTTGTGGGTGGGCATTCAGGCCACACCCTAGATTACCAAAATTAACAAACAATTCTATACAAAAAACGGTGAAATAAAATGTCGACATATAGTTACGTTTGTAATTAAATTCAACACTTGGCGTTAGGTCTAGGGTGTGTCCTGTAAGGTGTGGTGGGTGGGACACAGGCCACACCTTAGATTGCCAAAATCGACAAACAATTCTATACAAAAAACGGTGAAATAAAAGTCATCATATACTTACGTTTGTAATTAAATTCAACACTTGGCGTTAGATCTAGGGTGTGTCCTGTAAGGTGTGGTGGGTGGGACACAGGCCACACCTTAGATTGCCAAAATCGACAAACAATTCTATACAAAAAACGTTGAAATAAAAGTCGTCATATAGTTACGTTTGTAATTAAAGTCAACACTTGGCGTTAGATCTAGGGTGTGTCCTGTAAGGTGGTTGTGGGTGGGCATTCAGGCCACACCCTAGATTACCAAAATTGACAAACAATTCTATACAAAAAACGGTAAAATAAAATGTCGACATATAGTTACGTTTGTAATTAAATTCAACACTTGGCGTTAGGTCTAAGGTGTGTCCTGTAAGGTGTGGTGGGTGGGACACAGGCCACACCTTAGATTGCCAAAATCACCAAACAATTCTATACAAAAAACGGTGAAATAAAAAGTCGTCATATAGTTACGTTTGTAATTAAAGTCAACACTTGGCGTTAGATCTAGGGTGTGTCCTGTAAGGTGGTTGTGGGTGGGCATTCTTGCCACACCCTAGATTACCAAAACTGACAAACAATTCTATACAAAAAACGGTGAAATAAAATGTCGACATATAGTTACGTTTGTAATTAAATTCAACACTTGGCGTTAGGTCTAGGGTGTGTCCTGTAAGGTGTGGTGGGTGGGACACAGGCCACACCTTAGATTGCCAAAATCGACAAACAATTCTATACAAAAAACGGTGAAATAAAATGTCGACATATAGTTACGTTTGTAATTAAATTCAACACTTGGCGTTAGGTCTAGGGTGTGTCCTGTAAGGTGTGGTGGGTGGGACACAGGCCACACCTTAGATTGCCAAAATCAAAAAACAATTCTATACAAAAAACGGTGAAATAAAAGTCGTCATATAGTTACGTTTGTAATTAAATTCAACACTTGGCGTTAGGTCTAGGGTGTGTCCTGTAAGGTGTGGTGGGTGGGACACAGGCCGCACCTTAGATTGCCAAAATCGACAAACAATTCTATACAAAAAACGGTTAAATAAAATGTCGACATATAGTTACGTTTGTAATTAAATTCAACACTTGGCGTTAGGTCTAGGGTGTGTCCTGTAAGGTGTGGTGGGTGGGACACAGGCCACACCTTAGATTGCCAAAATCGACAAACAATTCTATACAAAAAACGGTGAAATAAAAGTCGTCATATAGTTACGTTTGTTATTAAAGTCAACACTTGGCGTTAGATCTAGGGTGTGTCCTGTAAGGTGGTTGTGGGTGGGCATTCAGGCCACACCTTAGATTGCCAAAATCGACAAACAATTCTATACAAAAAACGGTGAAATAAAATGTCGACATATAGTTACGTTTGTAATTAAATTCAACACTTGGCGTTAGGTCTAGGGTGTGTCCTGTAAGGTGTGGTGGGTGGGACACAGGCCACACCTTAGATTGCCAAAATCGACAAACAATTCTATACAAAAAACGGTGAAATAAAATGTCGACATATAGTTACGTTTGTAATTAAATTCAACACTTGGCGTTAGGTCTAGGGTGTGTCCTGTAAGGTGTGGTGGGTGGGACACAGGCCACACCTTAGATTGCCAAAATCGACAAACAATTCTATACAAAAAACGGTGAAATAAAAGTCGTCATATAGTTACGTTTGTAATTAAAGTCAACACTTGGCGTTAGATCTAGGGTGTGTCCTGTAAGGTGGTTGTGGGTGGGCATTCAGGCCACACCCTAGATTACCAAAATTGACAAACAATTCTATACAAAAAACGGTGAAATAAAATGTCGTCATATAGTTACGTTTGTAATTAAAGTCAACACTTGGCGTTAGGTCTAGGGTGTGTCCTGTAAGGTTTGGTGGGTGGGACACAGGCCACACCTTAGATTGCCAAAATCGACAAACAATTCTATACAAAAACGGTGAAATAAAAGTCGTCATATAGTTACGTTTGTAATTAAAGTCAACACTTGGCGTTAGATCTAGGGTGTGTCCTGTAAGGTGGTTGTGGGTGGGCATTCAGGCCACACCCTAGATTACCAAAATTGACAAACAATTCTATACAAAAAACGGTGAAATAAAATGTCGACATATAGTTACGTTTGTAATTAAATTCAACACTTGGCGTTAGGTCTAGGGTGTGTCCTGTAAGGTGTGGTGGGTGGGACACAGGCCACACCTTAGATTGCCAAAATCGAAAAACAATTCTATACAAAAAACGGTGAAATAAAAGTCGTCATATAGTTACGTTTGTAATTAAAGTCAACACTTGGCGTTAGATCTAGGGTGTGTCCTGTAAGGTGGTTGTGGGTGGGCATTCAGGCCACACCTTAGATTGCCAAAATCGACAAACAATTCTATACAAAAAACGGTGAAATAAAAGTCGTCATATAGTTACGTTTGTAATTAAAGTCAACACTTGGCGTTAGGTCTAGGGTGTGTCCTGTAAGGTTTGGTGGGTGGGACACAGGCCACACCTTAGATTGCCAAAATCGACAAACAATTCTATACAAAAAACGGTGAAATAAAAGTCGTCATATAGTTACGTTTGTAATTAAAGTCAACACTTGGCGTTAGATCTAGGGTGTGTCCTGTAAGGTGGTTGTGGGTGGGCATTCAGGCCACACCCTAGATTACCAAAATTGACAAACAATTCTATACAAAAAACGGTGAAATAAAATGTCGACATATAGTTACGTTTGTAATTAAATTCAACACTTGGCGTTAGGTCTAGGGTGTGTCCTGTAAGGTGTGGTGGGTGGGACACAGGCCACACCTTAGATTGCCAAAATCGACAAACAATTCTATACAAAAAACGGTGAAATAAAATGTCGACATATAGTTACGTTTGTAATTAAATTCAACACTTGGCGTTAGGTCTAGGGTGTGTCCTGTAAGGTGTGGTGGGTGGGACACAGGCCACACCTTAGATTGCCAAAATCGACAAACAATTCTATACAAAAAACGGTGAAATAAAAGTCGTCATATAGTTACGTTTGTAATTAAAGTCAACACTTGGCGTTAGATCTAGGGTGTGTCCTGTAAGGTGGTTGTGGGTGGGCATTCAGGCCACACCCTAGATTACCAAAATTGACAAACAATTCTATACAAAAAACGGTGAAATAAAATGTCGACATATAGTTACGTTTGTAATTAAATTCAACACTTGGCGTTAGGTCTAGGGTGTGTCCTGTAAGGTGTGGTGGGTGGGACACAGGCCACACCTTAGATTGCCAAAATCGAAAAACAATTCTATACAAAAAACGGTGAAATAAAAGTCGTCATATAGTTACGTTTGTAATTAAATTCAACACTTGGCGTTCGGTCTAGGCTGTGCCCTGTAAGGTGTGGTGGGTGGGACACAGGCCACACCTTAGATTGCCAAAATCGACAAACAATTCTATACAAAAAACGGTAAAAATAAAAGTCGTCATATAGTTACGTTTGTAATTAAATTCAACACTTGGCGTTAGGTCTAGGGTGTGTCCTGTAAGGTGTGTGGGTGGGACACAGGCCACACCTTAGATTGCCAAAATCAAAAAACAATTCTATACAAAAAACGGTGAAATAAAAGTCGTCATATAGTTACGTTTGTAATTAAATTCAACACTTGGCGTTAGGTCTAGGGTGTGTCCTGTAAGGTGTGGTGGGTGGGACACAGGCCGCACCTTAGATTGCCAAAATCGACAAACAATTCTATACAAAAAACGGTTAAATAAAATGTCGACATATAGTTACGTTTGTAATTAAATTCAACACTTGGCGTTAGGTCTAGGGTGTGTCCTGTAAGGTGTGGTGGGTGGGACACAGGCCACACCTTAGATTGCCAAAATCGACAAACAATTCTATACAAAAAACGGTGAAATAAAAGTCGTCATATAGTTACGTTTGTTATTAAAGTCAACACTTGGCGTTAGATCTAGGGTGTGTCCTGTAAGGTGGTTGTGGGTGGGCATTCAGGCCACACCTTAGATTGCCAAAATCGACAAACAATTCTATACAAAAAACGGTGAAATAAAATGTCGACATATAGTTACGTTTGTAATTAAATTCAACACTTGGCGTTAGGTCTAGGGTGTGTCCTGTAAGGTGTGGTGGGTGGGACACAGGCCACACCTTAGATTGCCAAAATCGACAAACAATTCTATACAAAAAACGGTGAAATAAAATGTCGACATATAGTTACGTTTGTAATTAAATTCAACACTTGGCGTTAGGTCTAGGGTGTGTCCTGTAAGGTGTGGTGGGTGGGACACAGGCCACACCTTAGATTGCCAAAATCGACAAACAATTCTATACAAAAAACGGTTAAATAAAATGTCGACATATAGTTACGTTTGTAATTAAATTCAACACTTGGCGTTAGGTGTAGGGTGTGCCCTGTAAGGTGTGGTGGGTGGGACACAGGCCACACCTTAGATTGCCAAAATCGACAAACAATTCTATACAAAAAACGGTAAAAATAAAAGTCGTCATATAGTTACGTTTGTAATTAAAGTCAACACTTGGCGTTAGATCTAGGGTGTGTCCTGTAAGGTGGTTGTGGGTGGGCATTCAGGCCACACCCTAGATTACCAAAATTAACAAACAATTCTATACAAAAAACGGTGAAATAAAATGTCGACATATAGTTACGTTTGTAATTAAATTCAACACTTGGCGTTAGGTCTAGGGTGTGTCCTGTAAGGTGTGGTGGGTGGGACACAGGCCACACCTTAGATTGCCAAAATCGACAAACAATTCTATACAAAAAACGGTGAAATAAAAGTCATCATATACTTACGTTTGTAATTAAATTCAACACTTGGCGTTAGATCTAGGGTGTGTCCTGTAAGGTGTGGTGGGTGGGACACAGGCCACACCTTAGATTGCCAAAATCGACAAACAATTCTATACAAAAAACGTTGAAATAAAAGTCGTCATATAGTTACGTTTGTAATTAAAGTCAACACTTGGCGTTAGATCTAGGGTGTGTCCTGTAAGGTGGTTGTGGGTGGGCATTCAGGCCACACCCTAGATTACCAAAATTGACAAACAATTCTATACAAAAAACGGTAAAATAAAATGTCGACATATAGTTACGTTTGTAATTAAATTCAACACTTGGCGTTAGGTCTAAGGTGTGTCCTGTAAGGTGTGGTGGGTGGGACACAGGCCACACCTTAGATTGCCAAAATCACCAAACAATTCTATACAAAAAACGGTGAAATAAAAAGTCGTCATATAGTTACGTTTGTAATTAAAGTCAACACTTGGCGTTAGATCTAGGGTGTGTCCTGTAAGGTGGTTGTGGGTGGGCATTCTTGCCACACCCTAGATTACCAAAACTGACAAACAATTCTATACAAAAAACGGTGAAATAAAATGTCGACATATAGTTACGTTTGTAATTAAATTCAACACTTGGCGTTAGGTCTAGGGTGTGTCCTGTAAGGTGTGGTGGGTGGGACACAGGCCACACCTTAGATTGCCAAAATCGACAAACAATTCTATACAAAAAACGGTGAAATAAAATGTCGACATATAGTTACGTTTGTAATTAAATTCAACACTTGGCGTTAGGTCTAGGGTGTGTCCTGTAAGGTGTGGTGGGTGGGACACAGGCCACACCTTAGATTGCCAAAATCAAAAAAACAATTCTATACAAAAAACGGTGAAATAAAAGTCATCATATAGTTACGTTTGTAATTAAATTCAACACTTGGCGTTAGGTCTAGGGTGTGTCCTGTAAGGTGTGGTGGGTGGGACACAGGCCACACCTTAGATTGCCAAAATCGACAAACAATTCTATACAAAAAACGGTTAAATAAAATGTCGACATATAGTTACGTTTGTAATTAAATTCAACACTTGGCGTTAGGTCTAGGGTGTGTCCTGTAAGGTGTGGTGGGTGGGACACAGGCCACACCTTAGATTGCCAAAATCGACAAACAATTCTATACAAAAAACGGTGAAATAAAATGTCGACATATAGTTACGTTTGTAATTAAATTCAACACTTGGCGTTAGGTCTAGGGTGTGTCCTGTAAGGTGTGGTGGGTGGGACACAGGCCACACCTTAGATTGCCAAAATCGACTAAATTCTATACAAAAAACGGTGAAATAAAAGTCGTCATATAGTTACGTTTGTAATTAAAGTCAACACTTGGCGTTAGATCTAGGGTGTGTCCTGTAAGGTGGTTGTGGGTGGATATTCAGGCCACACCCTAGATTACCAAAATTGACAAACAATTCAATACAAAAAACGGTGAAATAAAATGTCGACATATAGTTACGTTTGTAATTAAATTCAACACTTGGCGTTAGGTCTAGGGTGTGTCCTGTAAGGTTTGGTGGGTGGGACACAGGCCACACCTTAGATTGCCAAAATCGACAAACAATTCTATACAAAAACGGTGAAATAAAAGTCGTCATATAGTTACGTTTGTAATTAAAGTCAACACTTGGCGTTAGATCTAGGGTGTGTCCTGTAAGGTGGTTGTGGGTGGGCATTCAGGCCACACCCTAGATTACCAAAATTGACAAACAATTCTATACAAAAAACGGTGAAATAAAATGTCGACATATAGTTACGTTTGTAATTAAATTCAACACTTGGCGTTAGGTCTAGGGTGTGTCCTGTAAGGTGTGGTGGGTGGGACACAGGCCACACCTTAGATTGCCAAAATCGAAAAACAATTCTATACAAAAAACGGTGAAATAAAAGTCGTCATATAGTTACGTTTGTAATTAAAGTCAACACTTGGCGTTAGATCTAGGGTGTGTCCTGTAAGGTGGTTGTGGGTGGGCATTCAGGCCACACCCTAGATTACCAAAATTGACAAACAATTCTATACAAAAAACGGTGAAATAAAATGTCGACATATAGTTACGTTTGTAATTAAATTCAACACTTGGCGTTAGATCTAGGGTGTGTCCTGTAAGGTGTGGTGGGTGGGACACAGGCCACACCTTAGATTGCCAAAATCGACAAACAATTCTATACAAAAAACGGTTAAATAAAATGTCGACATATAGTTACGTTTGTAATTAAATTCAACACTTGGCGTTAGGTCTAGGGTGTGCCCTGTAAGGTGTGGTGGGTGGGACACAGGCCACACCTTAGATTGCCAAAATCGACAAACAATTCTATACAAAAAACGGTAAAAATAAAAGTCGTCATATAGTTACGTTTGTAATTAAAGTCAACACTTGGCGTTAGATCTAGGGTGTGTCCTGTAAGGTGGTTGTGGGTGGGCATTCAGGCCACACCCTAGATTACCAAAATTGACAAACAATTCTATACAAAAAACGGTTAAATAAAATGTCGACATATAGTTACGTTTGTAATTAAATTCAACACTTGGCGTTAGGTCTAGGGTGTGCCCTGTAAGGTGTGGTGGGTGGGACACAGGCCACACCTTAGATTGCCAAAATCGACAAACAATTCTATACAAAAAACGGTAAAAATAAAAGTCGTCATATAGTTACGTTTGTAATTAAAGTCAACACTTGGCGTTAGATCTAGGGTGTGTCCTGTAAGGTGGTTGTGGGTGGGCATTCAGGCCACACCCTAGATTACCAAAATTGACAAACAATTCTATACAAAAAACGGTGAAATAAAATGTCGACATATAGTTACGTTTGTAATTAAATTCAACACTTGGCGTTAGGTCTAGGGTGTGTCCTGTAAGGTG
Source organism: Pimephales promelas (assembly GCF_988280905.1). Taxonomy (NCBI): domain Eukaryota; kingdom Metazoa; phylum Chordata; class Actinopteri; order Cypriniformes; family Leuciscidae; genus Pimephales; species Pimephales promelas. The sequence continues at coordinate 16,560,620 of NC_142790.1, read as the reverse complement.
TGGTGGGTGGGACACAGGCCACACCTTAGATTGCCAAAATCGACAAACAATTCTATACAAAAAACGGTGAAATAAAAGTCGTCATAGTTACGTTTGTAATTAAATTCAACACTTGGCGTTAGGTCTAGGGTGTGTCCTGTAAGGTGTGGTGGGTGGGACACAGGCCACACCTTAGATTGCCAAAATCGACAAACAATTCTATACAAAAAACGGTGAAATAAAATGTCGACATATAGTTATGTTTGTAATTAAATTCAACACTTGGCGTTAGGTCTAGGGTGTGTCCTGTAAGGTGTGGTGGGTGGGACACAGGCCACACCTTAGATTGCCAAAATCGACAAACAATTCTATACAAAAAACGGTGAAATAAAAGTCGTCATATAGTTACGTTTGTAATTAAATTCAACACTTGGCGTTAGATCTAGGGTGTGTCCTGTAAGGTGTGGTGGGTGGGACACAGGCCACACCTTAGATTGCCAAAATCGACAAACAATTCTATACAAAAAACGGTGAAATAAAAGTCGTCATATAGTTACGTTTGTAATTAAATTCAACACTTGGCGTTAGATCTAGGGTGTGTCCTGTAAGGTGTGGTGGGTGGGACACAGGCCACACCTTAGATTGCCAAAATCGACAAACAATTCTATACAAAAAACGGTGAAATAAAAGTCGTCATATAGTTACGTTTGTAATTAAAGTCAACACTTGGCGTTAGATCTAGGGTGTGTCCTGTAAGGTGGTTGTCGGTGGGCATTCAGGCCACACCCTAGATTACCAAAATTGACAAACAATTCTATACAAAAAACGGTGAAATAAAATGTCGACATATAGTTACGTTTGTAATTAAATTCAACACTTGGCGTTAGGTCTAGGGTGTGTCCTGTAAGGTGTGGTGGGTGGGACACAGGCCACACCTTAGATTGCCAAAATCGACAAACAATTCTATACAAAAAACGGTGAAATAAAATGTCGACATATAGTTACGTTTGTAATTAAATTCAACACTTGGCGTTAGGTCTAGGGTGTGTCCTGTAAGGTGTGGTGGGTGGGACACAGGCCACACCTTAGATTGCCAAAATCGACTAACAATTCTATACAAAAAACGGTGAAATAAAAGTCGTCATATAGTTACGTTTGTAATTAAAGTCAACACTTGGCGTTAGATCTAGGGTGTGTCCTGTAAGGTGGTTGTGGGTGGATATTCAGGCCACACCCTAGATTACCAAAATTGACAAACAATTCAATACAAAAAACGGTGAAATAAAATGTCGACATATAGTTACGTTTGTAATTAAATTCAACACTTGGCGTTAGGTCTAGGGTGTGTCCTGTAAGGTTTGGTGGGTGGGACACAGGCCACACCTTAGATTGCCAAAATCGACAAACAATTCTATACAAAAACGGTGAAATAAAAGTCGTCATATAGTTACGTTTGTAATTAAAGTCAACACTTGGCGTTAGATCTAGGGTGTGTCCTGTAAGGTGGTTGTGGGTGGGCATTCAGGCCACACCCTAGATTACCAAAATTGACAAACAATTCTATACAAAAAACGGTGAAATAAAATGTCGACATATAGTTACGTTTGTAATTAAATTCAACACTTGGCGTTAGGTCTAGGGTGTGTCCTGTAAGGTGTGGTGGGTGGGACACAGGCCACACCTTAGATTGCCAAAATCGAAAAACAATTCTATACAAAAAACGGTGAAATAAAAGTCGTCATATAGTTACGTTTGTAATTAAAGTCAACACTTGGCGTTAGATCTAGGGTGTGTCCTGTAAGGTGGTTGTGGGTGGGCATTCAGGCCACACCCTAGATTACCAAAATTGACAAACAATTCTATACAAAAAACGGTGAAATAAAATGTCGACATATAGTTACGTTTGTAATTAAATTCAACACTTGGCGTTAGATCTAGGGTGTGTCCTGTAAGGTGTGGTGGGTGGGACACAGGCCACACCTTAGATTGCCAAAATCGACAAACAATTCTATACAAAAAACGGTTAAATAAAATGTCGACATATAGTTACGTTTGTAATTAAATTCAACACTTGGCGTTAGGTCTAGGGTGTGCCCTGTAAGGTGTGGTGGGTGGGACACAGGCCACACCTTAGATTGCCAAAATCGACAAACAATTCTATACAAAAAAACGGTAAAAATAAAAGTCGTCATATAGTTACGTTTGTAATTAAAGTCAACACTTGGCGTTAGATCTAGGGTGTGTCCTGTAAGGTGGTTGTGGGTGGGCATTCAGGCCACACCCTAGATTACCAAAATTGACAAACAATTCTATACAAAAAACGGTGAAATAAAATGTCGACATATAGTTACGTTTGTAATTAAATTCAACACTTGGCGTTAGGTCTAGGGTGTGTCCTGTAAGGTGTGGTGGGTGGGACACAGGCCACACCTTAGATTGCCAAAATCGACAAACAATTCTATACAAAAAACGGTGAAATAAAATGTCGACATATAGTTATGTTTGTAATTAAATTCAACACTTGGCGTTAGGTCTAGGGTGTGTCCTGTAAGGTGTGGTGGGTGGGACACAGGCCACACCTTAGATTGCCAAAATCGACAAACAATTCTATACAAAAAACGGTGAAATAAAAGTCGTCATATAGTTACGTTTGTAAGTAAATTCAACACTTGGCGTTAGATCTAGGGTGTGTCCTGTAAGGTGTGGTGGGTGGGACACAGGCCACACCTTAGATTGCCAAAATCGACAAACAATTCTATACAAAAAACGGTGAAATAAAAGTCGTCATATAGTTACGTTTGTAATTAAAGTCAACACTTGGCGTTAGATCTAGGGTGTGTCCTGTAAGGTGGTTGTGGGTGGGCATTCAGGCCACACCCTAGATTACCAAAATTGACAAACAATTCTATACAAAAAACTGTGAAATAAAATGTCGACATATAGTTACGTTTGTAATTAAATTCAACACTTGGCGTTAGGTCTATTGTGTGTCCTGTAAGGTGTGGTGGGTGGGACACAGGCCACACCTTAGATTGCCAAAATCGACAAACAATTCTATACAAAAAAACGGTGAAATAAAATGTCGACATATAGTTACGTTTGTAATTAAATTCAACACTTGGCGTTAGGTCTAGGGTGTGTCCTGTAAGGTTTGGTGGGTGGGACACAGGCCACACCTTAGATTGCCAAAATCGACAAACAATTCTATACAAAAACGGTGAAATAAAAGTCGTCATATAGTTACGTTTGTAATTAAAGTCAACACTTGGCGTTAGATCTAGGGTGTGTCCCGTAAGGTGGTTGTGGGTGGGTGTTCAGGCCACACCCTAGATTACCAAAATTGACAAACAATTCTATACAAAAAACGGTGAAATAAAATGTCGACATATAGTTACGTTTGTAATTAAATTCAACACTTGGCGTTGGGTCTAGGGTGTGTCCTGTAAGGTGTGGTGGGTGGGACACAGGCCACACCTTAGATTGCCAAAATCGAAAAACAATTCTATACAAAAAACGGTGAAATAAAAGTCGTCATATAGTTACGTTTGTAATTAAAGTCAACACTTGGCGTTAGATCTAGGGTGTGTCCTGTAAGGTGGTTGTGGGTGGGCATTCATGCCACACCCTAGATTACCAAAATTGACAAACAATTCTATACAAAAAACGGTGAAATAAAATCTCGACATATAGTTACGTTTGTAATTAAATTCAACACTTGGCGTTAGGTCTAGGGTGTGTCCTGTAAGGTGTGGTGGGTGGGACACAGGCCACACCTTAGATTGCCAAAATCGACAAACAATTCTATACAAAAAACGGTGAAATAAAATGTCGACATATAGTTACGTTTGTAATTAAATTCAACACTTGGCGTTAGGTCTAGGGTGTGTCCTGTAATGTGTGGTGGGTGGGACACAGGCCACACCTTAGATTGCCAAAATCGACAAACAATTCTATACAAAAAACGGTGAAATAAAAGTCGTCATAGTTACGTTTGTAATTAAAGTCAACACTTGGCGTTAGATCTAGGGTGTGTCCTGTAAGGTGGTTGTGGGTGGGCATTCAGGCCACACCCTAGATTACCAAAATTGACAAACAATTCTATACAAAAAACGGTGAAATAAAATGTCGACATATAGTTACGTTTGTAATTAAATTCAACACTTGGCGTTAGGTCTAGGGTGTGTCCTGTAAGGTGTGGTGGGTGGGACACAGGCCACACCTTAGATTGCCAAAATCGACAAACAATTCTATACAAAAAACGGTAAAAATAAAAGTCGTCATATAGTTACGTTTGTAATTAAAGTCAACACTTGGCGTTAGATCTAGGGTGTGTCCTGTAAGGTGTGGTGGGTGGGACACAGGCCACACCTTAGATTGCCAAAATCGACAAACAATTCTATACAAAAAACGGTGAAATAAAAGTCGTCATATAGTTACGTTTGTAATTAAAGTCAACACATGGCGTTAGATCTAGGGTGTGTCCTGTAAGGTGGTTGTGGGTGGGCATTCAGGCCACACCCTAGATTACCAAAATTGACAAACAATTCTATACAAAAAACGGTGAAATAAAATGTCGACATATAGTTACGTTTGTAATTAAATTCAACACTTGGCGTTAGGTCTAGGGTGTGTCCTGTAAGGTGTGGTGGGTGGGACACAGGCCACACCTTAGATTGCCAAAATCGAAAAACAATTCTATACAAAAAACGGTGAAATAAAAGTCGTCATATAGTTACGTTTGTAATTAAAGTCAACACTTGGCGTTAGATCTAGGGTGTGTCCTGTAAGGTGGTTGTGGGTGGGCATTCAGGCCACACCCTAGATTACCAAAATTGACAAACAATTCTATACAAAAAACGGTGAAATAAAATGTCGACATATAGTTACGTTTGTAATTAAATTCAACACTTGGCGTTAGGTCTAGGGTGTGTCCTGTAAGGTGTGGTTGGTGGGACACAGGCCACACCTTAGATTGCCAAAATCGACAAACAATTCTATACAAAAAACGGTGAAATAAAATGTCGACATATAGTTACGTTTGTAATTAAATTCAACACTTGGCGTTAGGTCTAGGGTGTGTCCTGTAAGGTGTGGTGGGTGGGACACAGGCCACACCTTAGATTGCCAAAATCGACAAACAATTCTATACAAAAAACGGTGAAATAAAAGTCGTCATAGTTACGTTTGTAATTAAAGTCAACACTTGGCGTTAGATCTAGGGTGTGTCCTGTAAGGTGGTTGTGGGTGGGCATTCAGGCCACACCCTAGATTACCAAAATTGACAAACAATTCTATACAAAAAAGGTGAAATAAAATGTCGACATATAGTTACGTTTGTAATTAAATTCAACACTTGGCGTTAGGTCTAGGGTGTGTCCTGTAAGGTGTGGTGGGTGGGACACAGGCCACACCTTAGATTGCCAAAATCGACAAACAATTCTATACAAAAAATGGTGAAATAAAATGTCGACATATAGTTACGTTTTTAATTAAATTCAACACTTGGCGTTAGGTCTAGGGTGTGTCCTGTAAGGTGTGGTGGGTGGGACACAGGCCACACCTTAGATTGCCAAAATCGACAAACAATTCTATACAAAAAACGGTGAAATAAAAGTCGTCATATAGTTACGTTTGTAATTAAAGTCAACACTTGGCGTTAGGTCTAGGGTGTGTCCTGTAAGGTTTGGTGGGTGGGACACAGGCCACACCTTAGATTGCCAAAATCGACAAACAATTCTATACAAAAAACGGTGAAATAAAAGTCGTCATATAGTTACGTTTGTAATTAAATTCAACATTTGGCGTTAGGTCTAGGGTGTGTCCTGTAAGGTGTGGTGGGTGGGACACAGGCCACACCTTAGATTGCCAAAATCGACAAACAATTCTATACAAAAAACGGTGAAATAAAATGTCGACATATAGTTACGTTTGTAATTAAATTCAACACTTGGCGTTAGGTCTAGGGTGTGTCCTGTAAGGTGTGTGGGTGGGACACAGGCCACACCTTAGATTGCCAAAATCAAAAAACAATTCTATACAAAAAACGGTGAAATAAAAGTCGTCATATAGTTACGTTTGTAATTAAATTCAACACTTGGCGTTAGGTCTAGGGTGTGTCCTGTAAGGTGTGGTGGGTGGGACACAGGCCGCACCTTAGATTGCCAAAATCGACAAACAATTCTATACAAAAAACGGTGAAATAAAATGTCGACATATAGTTACGTTTGTAATTAAATTCAACACTTGGTGTTAGGTCTAGGGTGTGCCCTGTAAGGTGTGGTGGGTGGGACACAGGCCACACCTTAGATTGCCAAAATCGACAAACAATTCTATACAAAAAACGGTAAAAATAAAAGTCGTCATATAGTTACGTTTGTAATTAAAGTCAACACTTGGCGTTAGATCTAGGGTGTGTCCTGTAAGGTGGTTGTGGGTGGGCATTCAGGCCACACCCTAGATTACCAAAATTGACAAACAATTCTATACAAAAAAGGTGAAATAAAATGTCGACATATAGTTACGTTTGTAATTAAATTCAACACTTGGCGTTAGCACTAGGGTGTGTCCTGTAAGGTGTGGTGGGTGGGACACAGGCCACACCTTAGATTGCCAAAATCGACAAACAATTCTATACAAAAAACGGTGAAATAAAATGTCGACATATAGTTACTTTTGTAATTAAATTCAACACTTGGCGTTAGGTCTAGGGTGTGTCCTGTAAGGTGTGGTGGGTGGGACACAGGCCACACCTTAGATTGCCAAAATCGACAAACAATTCTATACAAAAACGGTGAAATAAAATGTCGACATATAGTTACGTTTGTAATTAAATTCAACACTTGGCGTTAGGTCTAGGGTGTGTCCTGTAAGGTGTGGTGGGTGGGACACAGGCCACACCTTAGATTGCCAAAATCGACAAACAATTCTATACAAAAAACGGTGAAATAAAATGTCGACATATAGTTACGTTTGTAATTAAATTCAACACTTGGCGTTAGGTCTAGGGTGTGTCCTGTAAGGTGTGGTGGGTGGGACACAGGCCACACCTTAGATTGCCAAAATCACCAAACAATTCTATACAAAAAACGGTGAAATAAAAGTCGTCATATAGTTACATTTGTAATTAAAGTCAACACTTGGCGTTAGATCTAGGGTGTGTCCTGTAGGGTGGTTGTGGGTGGGCATTCAGGCCACACCCTAGATTACCAAAATTGACAAACAATTCTATACAAAAAACGGTGAAATAAAATGTCGACATATAGTTACGTTTGTAATTAAATTCAACACTTGGCGTTAGGTCTAGGGTGTGTCCTGTAAGGTGTGGTGGGTGGGACACAGGCCACACCTTAGATTGCCAAAATTGACAAACAATTCTATACAAAAAACGGTGAAATAAAATGTCGACATATAGTTACTTTTGTAATTAAATTCAACACTTGGCGTTAGGTCTAGGGTGTGTCCTGTAAGGTGTGGTGGGTGGGACACAGGCCACACCTTAGATTGCCAAAATCGACAAACAATTCTATACAAAAAACGGTGAAATAAAAGTCGTCATATAGTTACGTTTGTAATTAAAGTCAACACTTGGCGTTAGGTCTAGGGTGTGTCCTGTAAGGTTTGGTGGGTGGGACACAGGCCACACCTTAGATTGCCAAAATCGACAAACAATTCTATACAAAAACGGTGAAATAAAAGTCGTCATATAGTTACGTTTGTAATTAAAGTCAACACTTGGCGTTAGATCTAGGGTGTGTCCTGTAAGGTGGTTGTGGGTGGGCATTCAGGCCACACCCTAGATTACCAAAATTGACAAACAATTCTATACAAAAAACGGTGAAATAAAATGTCGACATATAGTTACGTTTGTAATTAAATTCAACACTTGGCGTTAGGTCTAGGGTGTGTCCTGTAAGGTGTGGTGGGTGGGACACAGGCCACACCTTAGATTGCCAAAATCGAAAAACAATTCTATACAAAAAACGGTGAAATAAAAGTCGTCATATAGTTACGTTTGTAATTAAAGTCAACACTTGGCGTTAGATCTAGGGTGTGTCCTGTAAGGTGGTTGTGGGTGGGCATTCAGGCCACACCCTAGATTACCAAAATTGACAAACAATTCTATACAAAAAACGGTGAAATAAAATGTCGACATATAGTTACGTTTGTAATTAAATTCAACACTTGGCGTTAGGTCTAGGGTGTGTCCTGTAAGGTGTGGTGGGTGGGACACAGGCCACACCTTAGATTGCCAAAATCGACAAACAATTCTATACAAAAAACGGTGAAATGAAAGTCGTCATATAGTTACGTTTGTAATTAAAGTCAACACTTGGCGTTAGATCTAGGGTGTGTCCTGTAAGGTGGTTGTGGGTGGGCATTCAGGCCACACCCTAGATTACCAAAATTAACAAACAATTCTATACAAAAAACGGTGAAATAAAATGTCGACATATAGTTACGTTTGTAATTAAATTCAACACTTGGCGTTAGGTCTAGGGTGTGTCCTGTAAGGTGTGGTGGGTGGGACACAGGCCACACCTTAGATTGCCAAAATCGACAAACAATTCTATACAAAAAACGGTGAAATAAAATGTCGACATATAGTTACGTTTGTAATTAAATTCAACACTTGGCGTTAGGTCTAGGGTGTGTCCTGTAAGGTGTGGTGGGTGGGACACAGGCCACACCTTAGATTGCCAAAATCGACAAACAATTCTATACAAAAAACGGTGAAATAAAATGTCGACATATAGTTACGTTTGTAATTAAATTCAACACTTGGCGTTAGGTCTAGGGTGTGTCCTGTAAGGTGTGGTGGGTGGGACACAGGCCACACCTTAGATTGCCAAAATCGACAAACAATTCTATACAAAAAACGGTGAAATAAAAGTCGTCATATAGTTACGTTTGTAATTAAAGTCAACACTTGGCGTTAGATCTAGGGTGTGTCCTGTAAGGTGGTTGTGGGTGGGCATTCAGGCCACACCCTAGATTACCAAAATTGACAAACAATTCTATACAAAAAACGGTGAAATAAAATGTCGACATATAGTTACGTTTGTAATTAAATTCAACACTTGGCGTTAGGTCTAGGGTGTGTCCTGTAAGGTGTGGTGGGTGGGACACAGGCCACACCTTAGATTGCCAAAATCGAAAAACAATTCTATACAAAAAACGGTGAAATAAAAGTCGTCATATAGTTACGTTTGTAATTAAAGTCAACACTTGGCGTTAGATCTAGGGTGTGTCCTGTAAGGTGGTTGTGGGTGGGCATTCAGGCCACACCCTAGATTACCAAAATTGACAAACAATTCTATACAAAAAACGGTGAAATAAAATGTCGACATATAGTTACGTTTGTAATTAAATTCAACACTTGGCGTTAGGTCTAGGGTGTGTCCTGTAAGGTGTGGTGGGTGGGACACAGGCCACACCTTAGATTGCCAAAATCGACAAACAATTCTATACAAAAAACGGTGAAATAAAATGTCGACATATAGTTACGTTTGTAATTAAAGTCAACACTTGGCGTTAGATCTAGGGTGTGTCCTGTAAGGTGGTTGTGGGTGGGCATTCAGGCCACACCCTAGATTACCAAAATTGACAAACAATTCTATACAAAAAACGGTGAAATAAAATGTCGACATATAGTTACGTTTGTAATTAAATTCAACACTTGGCGTTAGGTCTAGGGTGTGTCCTGTAAGGTGTGGTGGGTGGGACACAGGCCACACCTTAGATTGCCAAAATCGACAAACAATTCTATACAAAAAACGGTGAAATGAAAGTCGTCATATAGTTACGTTTGTAATTAAAGTCAACACTTGGCGTTAGATCTAGGGTGTGTCCTGTAAGGTGGTTGTGGGTGGGCATTCAGGCCACACCCTAGATTACCAAAATTAACAAACAATTCTATACAAAAAACGGTGAAATAAAATGTCGACATATAGTTACGTTTGTAATTAAATTCAACACTTGGCGTTAGGTCTAGGGTGTGTCCTGTAAGGTGTGGTGGGTGGGACACAGGCCACACCTTAGATTGCCAAAATCGACAAACAATTCTATACAAAAAACGGTGAAATAAAATGTCGACATATAGTTACGTTTGTAATTAAATTCAACACTTGGCGTTAGGTCTAGGGTGTGTCCTGTAAGGTGTGGTGGGTGGGACACAGGCCACACCTTAGATTGCCAAAATCGACAAACAATTCTATACAAAAAACGGTGAAATAAAATGTCGACATATAGTTACGTTTGTAATTAAATTCAACACTTGGCGTTAGGTCTAGGGTGTGTCCTGTAAGGTGTGGTGGGTGGGACACAGGCCACACCTTAGATTGCCAAAATCGACAAACAATTCTATACAAAAAACGGTGAAATAAAAGTCGTCATATAGTTACGTTTGTAATTAAAGTCAACACTTGGCGTTAGATCTAGGGTGTGTCCTGTAAGGTGGTTGTGGGTGGGCATTCAGGCCACACCCTAGATTACCAAAATCGAAAAACAATTCTATACAAAAAACGGTGAAATAAAATGTCGTCATATAGTTACGTTTGTAATTAAAGTCAACACTTGGCGTTAGGTCTAGGGTGTGTCCTGTAAGGTTTGGTGGGTGGGACACAGGCCACACCTTAGATTGCCAAAATCGACAAACAATTCTATACAAAAACGGTGAAATAAAAGTCGTCATATAGTTACGTTTGTAATTAAATTCAACACTTGGCGTTAGGTCTAGGGTGTGTCCTGTAAGGTGTGGTGGGTGGGACACAGGCCACACCTTAGATTGCCAAAATCGACAAACAATTCTATACAAAAACGGTGAAATAAAATGTCGACATATAGTTACGTTTGTAATTAAATTCAACACTTGGCGTTAGGTCTAGGGTGTGTCCTGTAAGGTGTGGTGGGTGGGACACAGGCCACACCTTAGATTGCCAAAATCGACAAACAATTCTATACAAAAAACGGTGAAATGAAAGTCGTCATATAGTTACGTTTGTAATTAAAGTCAACACTTGGCGTTAGATCTAGGGTGTGTCCTGTAAGGTGGTTGTGGGTGGGCATTCAGGCCACACCCTAGATTACCAAAATTAACAAACAATTCTATACAAAAAACTGTGAAATAAAATGTCGACATATAGTTACGTTTGTAATTAAATTCAACACTTGGCGTTAGGTCTAGGGTGTGTCCTGTAAGGTGTGGTGGGTGGGACACAGGCCACACCTTAGATTGCCAAAATCGACAAACAATTCTATACAAAAAACGGTGAAATAAAATGTCGACATATAGTTACGTTTGTAATTAAATTCAACACTTGGCGTTAGGTCTAGGGTGTGTCCTGTAAGGTGTGGTGGGTGGGACACAGGCCACACCTTAGATTGCCAAAATCGACAAACAATTCTATACAAAAAACGGTGAAATAAAATGTCGACATATAGTTACGTTTGTAATTAAATTCAACACTTGGCGTTAGGTCTAGGGTGTGTCCTGTAAGGTGTGGTGGGTGGGACACAGGCCACACCTTAGATTGCCAAAATCGACAAACAATTCTATACAAAAAACGGTGAAATAAAAGTCGTCATATAGTTACGTTTGTAATTAAAGTCAACACTTGGCGTTAGATCTAGGGTGTGTCCTGTAAGGTGGTTGTGGGTGGGCATTCAGGCCACACCCTAGATTACCAAAATTGACAAACAATTCTATACAAAAAACGGTGAAATAAAATGTCGTCATATAGTTACGTTTGTAATTAAAGTCAACACTTGGCGTTAGGTCTAGGGTGTGTCCTGTAAGGTTTGGTGGGTGGGACACAGGCCACACCTTAGATTGCCAAAATCGACAAACAATTCTATACAAAAACGGTGAAATAAAAGTCGTCATATAGTTACGTTTGTAATTAAAGTCAACACTTGGCGTTAGATCTAGGGTGTGTCCTGTAAGGTGGTTGTGGGTGGGCATTCAGGCCACACCCTAGATTACCAAAATTGACAAACAATTCTATACAAAAAACGGTGAAATAAAATGTCGACATATAGTTACGTTTGTAATTAAATTCAACACTTGGCGTTAGGTCTAGGGTGTGTCCTGTAAGGTGTGGTGGGTGGGACACAGGCCACACCTTAGATTGCCAAAATCGAAAAACAATTCTATACAAAAAACGGTGAAATAAAAGTCGTCATATAGTTACGTTTGTAATTAAAGTCAACACTTGGCGTTAGATCTAGGGTGTGTCCTGTAAGGTGGTTGTGGGTGGGCATTCAGGCCACACCCTAGATTACCAAAATTGACAAACAATTCTATACAAAAAACGGTGAAATAAAATGTCGACATATAGTTACGTTTGTAATTAAATTCAACACTTGGCGTTAGGTCTAGGGTGTGTCCTGTAAGGTGTGGTGGGTGGGACACAGGCCACACCTTAGATTGCCAAAATCGACAAACAATTCTATACAAAAAACGGTGAAATAAAATGTCGACATATAGTTACGTTTGTAATTAAATTCAACACTTGGCGTTAGGTCTAGGGTGTGTCCTGTAAGGTGTGGTGGGTGGGACACAGGCCACACCTTAGATTGCCAAAATCGACAAACAATTCTATACAAAAAACGGTGAAATGAAAGTCGTCATATAGTTACGTTTGTAATTAAAGTCAACACTTGGCGTTAGATCTAGGGTGTGTCCTGTAAGGTGGTTGTGGGTGGGCATTCAGGCCACACCCTAGATTACCAAAATTAACAAACAATTCTATACAAAAAACGGTGAAATAAAATGTCGACATATAGTTACGTTTGTAATTAAATTCAACACTTGGCGTTAGGTCTAGGGTGTGTCCTGTAAGGTGTGGTGGGTGGGACACAGGCCACACCTTAGATTGCCAAAATCGACAAACAATTCTATACAAAAAACGGTGAAATAAAATGTCGACATATAGTTACGTTTGTAATTAAATTCAACACTTGGCGTTAGGTCTAGGGTGTGTCCTGTAAGGTGTGGTGGGTGGGACACAGGCCACACCTTAGATTGCCAAAATCGACAAACAATTCTATACAAAAAACGGTGAAATAAAATGTCGACATATAGTTACGTTTGTAATTAAATTCAACACTTGGCGTTAGGTCTAGGGTGTGTCCTGTAAGGTGTGGTGGGTGGGACACAGGCCACACCTTAGATTGCCAAAATCGACAAACAATTCTATACAAAAAACGGTGAAATAAAAGTCGTCATATAGTTACGTTTGTAATTAAAGTCAACACTTGGCGTTAGATCTAGGGTGTGTCCTGTAAGGTGGTTGTGGGTGGGCATTCAGGCCACACCCTAGATTACCAAAATCGAAAAACAATTCTATACAAAAAACGGTGAAATAAAATGTCGTCATATAGTTACGTTTGTAATTAAAGTCAACACTTGGCGTTAGGTCTAGGGTGTGTCCTGTAAGGTTTGGTGGGTGGGACACAGGCCACACCTTAGATTGCCAAAATCGACAAACAATTCTATACAAAAACGGTGAAATAAAAGTCGTCATATAGTTACGTTTGTAATTAAATTCAACACTTGGCGTTAGGTCTAGGGTGTGTCCTGTAAGGTGTGGTGGGTGGGACACAGGCCACACCTTAGATTGCCAAAATCGACAAACAATTCTATACAAAAACGGTGAAATAAAATGTCGACATATAGTTACGTTTGTAATTAAATTCAACACTTGGCGTTAGGTCTAGGGTGTGTCCTGTAAGGTGTGGTGGGTGGGACACAGGCCACACCTTAGATTGCCAAAATCGACAAACAATTCTATACAAAAAACGGTGAAATGAAAGTCGTCATATAGTTACGTTTGTAATTAAAGTCAACACTTGGCGTTAGATCTAGGGTGTGTCCTGTAAGGTGGTTGTGGGTGGGCATTCAGGCCACACCCTAGATTACCAAAATTAACAAACAATTCTATACAAAAAACGGTGAAATAAAATGTCGACATATAGTTACGTTTGTAATTAAATTCAACACTTGGCGTTAGGTCTAGGGTGTGTCCTGTAAGGTGTGGTGGGTGGGACACAGGCCACACCTTAGATTGCCAAAATCGACAAACAATTCTATACAAAAAACGGTGAAATAAAATGTCGACATATAGTTACGTTTGTAATTAAATTCAACACTTGGCGTTAGGTCTAGGGTGTGTCCTGTAAGGTGTGGTGGGTGGGACACAGGCCACACCTTAGATTGCCAAAATCGACAAACAATTCTATACAAAAAACGGTGAAATAAAATGTCGACATATAGTTACGTTTGTAATTAAATTCAACACTTGGCGTTAGGTCTAGGGTGTGTCCTGTAAGGTGTGGTGGGTGGGACACAGGCCACACCTTAGATTGCCAAAATCGACAAACAATTCTATACAAAAAACGGTGAAATAAAAGTCGTCATATAGTTACGTTTGTAATTAAAGTCAACACTTGGCGTTAGATCTAGGGTGTGTCCTGTAAGGTGGTTGTGGGTGGGCATTCAGGCCACACCCTAGATTACCAAAATTGACAAACAATTCTATACAAAAAACGGTGAAATAAAATGTCGTCATATAGTTACGTTTGTAATTAAAGTCAACACTTGGCGTTAGGTCTAGGGTGTGTCCTGTAAGGTTTGGTGGGTGGGACACAGGCCACACCTTAGATTGCCAAAATCGACAAACAATTCTATACAAAAACGGTGAAATAAAAGTCGTCATATAGTTACGTTTGTAATTAAAGTCAACACTTGGCGTTAGATCTAGGGTGTGTCCTGTAAGGTGGTTGTGGGTGGGCATTCAGGCCACACCCTAGATTACCAAAATTGACAAACAATTCTATACAAAAAACGGTGAAATAAAATGTCGACATATAGTTACGTTTGTAATTAAATTCAACACTTGGCGTTAGGTCTAGGGTGTGTCCTGTAAGGTGTGGTGGGTGGGACACAGGCCACACCTTAGATTGCCAAAATCGAAAAACAATTCTATACAAAAAACGGTGAAATAAAAGTCGTCATATAGTTACGTTTGTAATTAAAGTCAACACTTGGCGTTAGATCTAGGGTGTGTCCTGTAAGGTGGTTGTGGGTGGGCATTCAGGCCACACCCTAGATTACCAAAATTGACAAACAATTCTATACAAAAAACGGTGAAATAAAATGTCGACATATAGTTACGTTTGTAATTAAATTCAACACTTGGCGTTAGGTCTAGGGTGTGTCCTGTAAGGTGTGGTGGGTGGGACACAGGCCACACCTTAGATTGCCAAAATCGACAAACAATTCTATACAAAAAACGGTGAAATAAAATGTCGACATATAGTTACGTTTGTAATTAAATTCAACACTTGGCGTTAGGTCTAGGGTGTGTCCTGTAAGGTGTGGTGGGTGGGACACAGGCCACACCTTAGATTGCCAAAATCGACAAACAATTCTATACAAAAAACGGTGAAATGAAAGTCGTCATATAGTTACGTTTGTAATTAAAGTCAACACTTGGCGTTAGATCTAGGGTGTGTCCTGTAAGGTGGTTGTGGGTGGGCATTCAGGCCACACCCTAGATCACCAAAATTGACAAACAATTCTATACAAAAAACGGTGAAATAAAATGTCGACATATAGTTACGTTTGTAATTAAATTCAACACTTGGCGTTAGGTCTAGGGTGTGTCCTGTAAGGTGTGGTGGGTGGGACACAGGCCACACCTTAGATTGCCAAAATCGAAAAACAATTCTATACAAAAAACGGTGAAATAAAAGTCGTCATATAGTTACGTTTGTAATTAAATTCAACACTTGGCGTTAGGTCTAGGGTGTGTCCTGTAAGGTGTGGTGGGTGGGACACAGGCCACACCTTAGATTGCCAAAATCGACAAACAATTCTATACAAAAAACGGTTAAATAAAATGTCGACATATAGTTACGTTTGTAATTAAATTCAACACTTGGCGTTAGGTCTAGGGTGTGCCCTGTAAGGTGTGGTGGGTGGGACAAAGGCCACACCTTAGATTGCCAAAATCGACAAACAATTCTATACAAAAAACGGTAAAAATAAAAGTCGCCATATAGTTACATTTGTAATTAAAGTCAACACTTGGCGTTAGATCTAGGGTGTGTCCTGTAAGGTGGTTGTGGGTGGGCATTCAGGCCACACCCTAGATTACCAAAATTAACAAACAATTCTATACAAAAAACGGTGAAATAAAATGTCGACATATAGTTACGTTTGTAATTAAATTCAACACTTGGCGTTAGGTCTAGGGTGTGTCCTGTAAGGTGTGGTGGGTGGGACACAGGCCACACCTTAGATTGCCAAAATCGACAAACAATTCTATACAAAAAACGGTGAAATAAAATGTCGACATATAGTTACGTTTGTAATTAAATTCAACACTTGGCGTTAGGTCTAGGGTGTGTCCTGTAAGGTGTGGTGGGTGGGACACAGGCCACACCTTAGATTGCCAAAATCGACAAACAATTCTATACAAAAAACGGTGAAATAAAATGTCGACATATAGTTACGTTTGTAATTAAAGTCAACACTTGGCGTTAGATCTAGGGTGTGTCCTGTAAGGTGGTTGTGGGTGGGCATTCAGGCCACACCCTAGATTACCAAAATTGACAAACAATTCTATACAAAAAACGGTGAAATAAAAGTCGTCATATAGTTACGTTTGTAATTAAAGTCAACACATGGCGTTAGATCTAGGGTGTGTCCTGTAAGGTGGTTGTGGGTGGGCATTCAGGCCACACCCTAGATTACCAAAATTGACAAACAATTCTATACAAAAAACGGTGAAATAAAATGTCGACATATAGTTACGTTTGTAATTAAATTCAACACTTGGCGTTAGGTCTAGGGTGTGTCCTGTAAGGTGTGGTGGGTGGGACACAGGCCACACCTTAGATTGCCAAAATCGACAAACAATTCTATACAAAAAACGGTGAAATAAAATGTCGACATATAGTTACGTTTGTAATTAAATTCAACACTTGGCGTTAGGTCTAGGGTGTGTCCTGTAAGGTTTGGTGGGTGGGACACAGGCCACACCTTAGATTGCCAAAATCGACAAACAATTCTATACAAAAACGGTGAAATAAAAGTCGTCATATAGTTACGTTTGTAATTAAAGTCAACACTTGGCGTTAGATCTAGGGTGTGTCCTGTAAGGTGGTTGTGGGTGGGCATTCAGGCCACACCCTAGATTACCAAAATTGACAAACAATTCTATACAAAAAACGGTGAAATAAAATGTCGACATATAGTTACGTTTGTAATTAAATTCAACATTTGGCGTTAGGTCTAGGGTGTGTCCTGTAAGGTGTGGTGGGTGGGACACAGGCCACACCTTAGATTGCCAAAATCGACAAACAATTCTATACAAAAAACGGTGAAATAAAATGTCGACATATAGTTACGTTTGTAATTAAATTCAACACTTGGCGTTAGGTCTAGGGTGTGTCCTGTAAGGTGGTTGTGGGTGGGCATTCAGGCCACACCCTAGATTACCAAAATTAACAAACAATTCTATACAAAAAACGGTGAAATAAAATGTCGACATATAGTTACGTTTGTAATTAAATTCAACACTTGGCGTTAGGTCTAGGGTGTGTCCTGTAAGGTGTGGTGGGTGGGACACAGGCCACACCTTAGATTGCCAAAATCGACAAACAATTCTATACAAAAAACGGTGAAATAAAATGTCGACATATAGTTACGTTTGTAATTAAATTCAACACTTGGCGTTAGGTCTAGGGTGTGTCCTGTAAGGTGGTTGTGGGTGGGCATTCAGGCCACACCCTAGATTACCAAAATTAACAAACAATTCTATACAAAAAACGGTGAAATAAAATGTCGACATATAGTTACGTTTGTAATTAAATTCAACACTTGGCGTTAGGTCTAGGGTGTGTCCTGTAAGGTGTGGTGGGTGGGACACAGGCCACACCTTAGATTGCCAAAATCGACAAACAATTCTATACAAAAAACGGTGAAATAAAATGTCGACATATAGTTACGTTTGTAATTAAATTCAACACTTGGCGTTAGGTCTAGGGTGTGTCCTGTAAGGTGTGGTGGGTGGGACACAGGCCACACCTTAGATTGCCAAAATCGACAAACAATTCTATACAAAAAACGGTGAAATAAAATGTCGACATATAGTTACGTTTGTAATTAAAGTCAACACTTGGCGTTAGATCTAGGGTGTGTCCTGTAAGGTGGTTGTGGGTGGGCATTCAGGCCACACCCTAGATTACCAAAATTGACAAACAATTCTATACAAAAAACGGTGAAATAAAAGTCGTCATATAGTTACGTTTGTAATTAAAGTCAACACATGGCGTTAGATCTAGGGTGTGTCCTGTAAGGTGGTTGTGGGTGGGCATTCAGGCCACACCCTAGATTACCAAAATTGACAAACAATTCTATACAAAAAACGGTGAAATAAAATGTCGACATATAGTTACGTTTGTAATTAAATTCAACACTTGGCGTTAGGTCTAGGGTGTGTCCTGTAAGGTGTGGTGGGTGGGACACAGGCCACACCTTAGATTGCCAAAATCGACAAACAATTCTATACAAAAAACGGTGAAATAAAATGTCGACATATAGTTACGTTTGTAATTAAATTCAACACTTGGCGTTAGGTCTAGGGTGTGTCCTGTAAGGTGTGGTGGGTGGGACACAGGCCACACCTTAGATTGCCAAAATCGACAAACAATTCTATACAAAAAACGGTGAAATGAAAGTCGTCATATAGTTACGTTTGTAATTAAAGTCAACACTTGGCGTTAGATCTAGGGTGTGTCCTGTAAGGTGGTTGTGGGTGGGCATTCAGGCCACACCCTAGATCACCAAAATTGACAAACAATTCTATACAAAAAACGGTGAAATAAAATGTCGACATATAGTTACGTTTGTAATTAAATTCAACACTTGGCGTTAGGTCTAGGGTGTGTCCTGTAAGGTGTGGTGGGTGGGACACAGGCCACACCTTAGATTGCCAAAATCGAAAAACAATTCTATACAAAAAACGGTGAAATAAAAGTCGTCATATAGTTACGTTTGTAATTAAATTCAACACTTGGCGTTAGGTCTAGGGTGTGTCCTGTAAGGTGTGGTGGGTGGGACACAGGCCACACCTTAGATTGCCAAAATCGACAAACAATTCTATACAAAAAACGGTTAAATAAAATGTCGACATATAGTTACGTTTGTAATTAAATTCAACACTTGGCGTTAGGTCTAGGGTGTGCCCTGTAAGGTGTGGTGGGTGGGACACAGGCCACACCTTAGATTGCCAAAATCGACAAACAATTCTATACAAAAAACGGTAAAAATAAAAGTCGTCATATAGTTACATTTGTAATTAAAGTCAACACTTGGCGTTAGATCTAGGGTGTGTCCTGTAAGGTGGTTGTGGGTGGGCATTCAGGCCACACCCTAGATTACCAAAATTAACAAACAATTCTATACAAAAAACGGTGAAATAAAATGTCGACATATAGTTACGTTTGTAATTAAATTCAACACTTGGCGTTAGGTCTAGGGTGTGTCCTGTAAGGTGTGGTGGGTGGGACACAGGCCACACCTTAGATTGCCAAAATCGACAAACAATTCTATACAAAAAACGGTGAAATAAAATGTCGACATATAGTTACGTTTGTAATTAAATTCAACACTTGGCGTTAGGTCTAGGGTGTGTCCTGTAAGGTGTGGTGGGTGGGACACAGGCCACACCTTAGATTGCCAAAATCGACAAACAATTCTATACAAAAAACGGTGAAATAAAATGTCGACATATAGTTACGTTTGTAATTAAAGTCAACACTTGGCGTTAGATCTAGGGTGTGTCCTGTAAGGTGGTTGTGGGTGGGCATTCAGGCCACACCCTAGATTACCAAAATTGACAAACAATTCTATACAAAAAACGGTGAAATAAAAGTCGTCATATAGTTACGTTTGTAATTAAAGTCAACACATGGCGTTAGATCTAGGGTGTGTCCTGTAAGGTGGTTGTGGGTGGGCATTCAGGCCACAACCTAGATTACCAAAATTGACAAACAATTCTATACAAAAAACGGTGAAATAAAATGTCGACATATAGTTACGTTTGTAATTAAATTCAACACTTGGCGTTAGGTCTAGGGTGTGTCCTGTAAGGTGTGGTGGGTGGGACACAGGCCACACCTTAGATTGCCAAAATCGACAAACAATTCTATACAAAAAACGGTGAAATAAAATGTCGACATATAGTTACGTTTGTAATTAAATTCAACACTTGGCGTTAGGTCTAGGGTGTGTCCTGTAAGGTTTGGTGGGTGGGACACAGGCCACACCTTAGATTGCCAAAATCGACAAACAATTCTATACAAAAACGGTGAAATAAAAGTCGTCATATAGTTACGTTTGTAATTAAAGTCAACACTTGGCGTTAGATCTAGGGTGTGTCCTGTAAGGTGGTTGTGGGTGGGCATTCAGGCCACACCCTAGATTACCAAAATTGACAAACAATTCTATACAAAAAACGGTGAAATAAAATGTCGACATATAGTTACGTTTGTAATTAAATTCAACATTTGGCGTTAGGTCTAGGGTGTGTCCTGTAAGGTGTGGTGGGTGGGACACAGGCCACACCTTAGATTGCCAAAATCGACAAACAATTCTATACAAAAAACGGTGAAATAAAATGTCGACATATAGTTACGTTTGTAATTAAATTCAACACTTGGCGTTAGGTCTAGGGTGTGTCCTGTAAGGTGGTTGTGGGTGGGCATTCAGGCCACACCCTAGATTACCAAAATTAACAAACAATTCTATACAAAAAACGGTGAAATAAAATGTCGACATATAGTTACGTTTGTAATTAAATTCAACACTTGGCGTTAGGTCTAGGGTGTGTCCTGTAAGGTGTGGTGGGTGGGACACAGGCCACACCTTAGATTGCCAAAATCGACAAACAATTCTATACAAAAAACGGTGAAATAAAATGTCGACATATAGTTACGTTTGTAATTAAATTCAACACTTGGCGTTAGGTCTAGGGTGTGTCCTGTAAGGTGTGGTGGGTGGGACACAGGCCACACCTTAGATTGCCAAAATCGACAAACAATTCTATACAAAAAACGGTGAAATAAAATGTCGACATATAGTTACGTTTGTAATTAAAGTCAACACTTGGCGTTAGATCTAGGGTGTGTCCTGTAAGGTGGTTGTGGGTGGGCATTCAGGCCACACCCTAGATTACCAAAATTGACAAACAATTCTATACAAAAAACGGTGAAATAAAAGTCGTCATATAGTTACGTTTGTAATTAAAGTCAACACATGGCGTTAGATCTAGGGTGTGTCCTGTAAGGTGGTTGTGGGTGGGCATTCAGGCCACACCCTAGATTACCAAAATTGACAAACAATTCTATACAAAAAACGGTGAAATAAAATGTCGACATATAGTTACGTTTGTAATTAAATTCAACACTTGGCGTTAGGTCTAGGGTGTGTCCTGTAAGGTGTGGTGGGTGGGACACAGGCCACACCTTAGATTGCCAAAATCGACAAACAATTCTATACAAAAAACGGTGAAATAAAATGTCGACATATAGTTACGTTTGTAATTAAATTCAACACTTGGCGTTAGGTCTAGGGTGTGTCCTGTAAGGTTTAGTGGGTGGGACACAGGCCACACCTTAGATTGCCAAAATCGACAAACAATTCTATACAAAAACGGTGAAATAAAAGTCGTCATATAGTTACGTTTGTAATTAAAGTCAACACTTGGCGTTAGATCTAGGGTGTGTCCTGTAAGGTGGTTGTGGGTGGGCATTCAGGCCACACCCTAGATTACCAAAATTGACAAACAATTCTATACAAAAAACGGTGAAATAAAATGTCGACATATAGTTACGTTTGTAATTAAATTCAACATTTGGCGTTAGGTCTAGGGTGTGTCCTGTAAGGTGTGGTGGGTGGGACACAGGCCACACCTTAGATTGCCAAAATCGACAAACAATTCTATACAAAAAACGGTGAAATAAAATGTCGACATATAGTTACGTTTGTAATTAAATTCAACACTTGGCGTTAGGTCTAGGGTGTGTCCTGTAAGGTGTGTGGGTGGGACACAGGCCACACCTTAGATTGCCAAAATCAAAAAACAATTCTATACAAAAAACGGTGAAATAAAAGTCGTCATATAGTTACGTTTGTAATTAAATTCAACACTTGGCGTTAGGTCTAGGGTGTGTCCTGTAAGGTGTGGTGGGTGGGACACAGGCCGCACCTTAGATTGCCAAAATCGACAAACAATTCTATACAAAAAACGGTTAAATAAAATGTCGACATATAGTTACGTTTGTAATTAAATTCAACACTTGGTGTTAGGTCTAGGGTGTGCCCTGTAAGGTGTGGTGGGTGGGACACAGGCCACACCTTAGATTGCCAAAATCGACAAACAATTCTATACAAAAAACGGTAAAAATAAAAGTCGTCATATAGTTACGTTTGTAATTAAAGTCAACACTTGGCGTTAGATCTAGGGTGTGTCCTGTAAGGTGGTTGTGGGTGGGCATTCAGGCCACACCCTAGATTACCAAAATTGACAAACAATTCTATACAAAAAAGGTGAAATAAAATGTCGACATATAGTTACGTTTGTAATTAAATTCAACACTTGGCGTTAGGTCTAGGGTGTGTCCTGTAAGGTGTGGTGGGTGGGACACAGGCCACACCTTAGATTGCCAAAATCGACAAACAATTCTATACAAAAAATGGTGAAATAAAATGTTGACATATAGTTACGTTTTTAATTAAATTCAACACTTGGCGTTAGGTCTAGGGTGTGTCCTGTAAGGTGTGGTGGGTGGGACACAGGCCACACCTTAGATTGCCAAAATCGACAAACAATTCTATACAAAAAACGGTGAAATAAAAGTCGTCATATAGTTACGTTTGTAATTAAAGTCAACACTTGGCGTTAGGTCTAGGGTGTGTCCTGTAAGGTTTGGTGGGTGGGACACAGGCCACACCTTAGATTGCCAAAATCGACAAACAATTCTATACAAAAAACGGTGAAATAAAAGTCGTCATATAGTTACGTTTGTAATTAAAGTCAACACTTGGCGTTAGATCTAGGGTGTGTCCTGTAAGGTGGTTGTGGGTGGGCATTCAGGCCACACCCTAGATTACCAAAATTGACAAACAATTCTATACAAAAAACGGTGAAATAAAATGTCGACATATAGTTACGTTTGTAATTAAATTCAACACTTGGCGTTAGGTCTAGGGTGTGTCCTGTAAGGTGTGGTGGGTGGGACACAGGCCACACCTTAGATTGCCAAAATCGACAAACAATTCTATACAAAAAACGGTGAAATAAAATGTCGACATATAGTTACGTTTGTAATTAAATTCAACACTTGGCGTTAGGTCTAGGGTGTGTCCTGTAAGGTGTGGTGGGTGGGACACAGGCCACACCTTAGATTGCCAAAATCGACAAACAATTCTATACAAAAAACGGTGAAATAAAAGTCGTCATATAGTTACGTTTGTAATTAAAGTCAACACTTGGCGTTAGATCTAGGGTGTGTCCTGTAAGGTGGTTGTGGGTGGGCATTCAGGCCACACCCTAGATTACCAAAATTGACAAACAATTCTATACAAAAAACGGTGAAATAAAATGTCGACATATAGTTACGTTTGTAATTAAATTCAACACTTGGCGTTAGGTCTAGGGTGTGTCCTGTAAGGTGTGGTGGGTGGGACACAGGCCACACCTTAGATTGCCAAAATCGAAAAACAATTCTATACAAAAAACGGTGAAATAAAAGTCGTCATATAGTTACGTTTGTAATTAAATTCAACACTTGGCGTTCGGTCTAGGCTGTGCCCTGTAAGGTGTGGTGGGTGGGACACAGGCCACACCTTAGATTGCCAAAATCGACAAACAATTCTATACAAAAAACGGTAAAAATAAAAGTCGTCATATAGTTACGTTTGTAATTAAATTCAACACTTGGCGTTAGGTCTAGGGTGTGTCCTGTAAGGTGTGTGGGTGGGACACAGGCCACACCTTAGATTGCCAAAATCAAAAAACAATTCTATACAAAAAACGGTGAAATAAAAGTCGTCATATAGTTACGTTTGTAATTAAATTCAACACTTGGCGTTAGGTCTAGGGTGTGTCCTGTAAGGTGTGGTGGGTGGGACACAGGCCGCACCTTAGATTGCCAAAATCGACAAACAATTCTATACAAAAAACGGTTAAATAAAATGTCGACATATAGTTACGTTTGTAATTAAATTCAACACTTGGCGTTAGGTCTAGGGTGTGTCCTGTAAGGTGTGGTGGGTGGGACACAGGCCACACCTTAGATTGCCAAAATCGACAAACAATTCTATACAAAAAACGGTGAAATAAAAGTCGTCATATAGTTACGTTTGTTATTAAAGTCAACACTTGGCGTTAGATCTAGGGTGTGTCCTGTAAGGTGGTTGTGGGTGGGCATTCAGGCCACACCTTAGATTGCCAAAATCGACAAACAATTCTATACAAAAAACGGTGAAATAAAATGTCGACATATAGTTACGTTTGTAATTAAATTCAACACTTGGCGTTAGGTCTAGGGTGTGTCCTGTAAGGTGTGGTGGGTGGGACACAGGCCACACCTTAGATTGCCAAAATCGACAAACAATTCTATACAAAAAACGGTGAAATAAAATGTCGACATATAGTTACGTTTGTAATTAAATTCAACACTTGGCGTTAGGTCTAGGGTGTGTCCTGTAAGGTGTGGTGGGTGGGACACAGGCCACACCTTAGATTGCCAAAATCGACAAACAATTCTATACAAAAAACGGTGAAATAAAAGTCGTCATATAGTTACGTTTGTAATTAAAGTCAACACTTGGCGTTAGATCTAGGGTGTGTCCTGTAAGGTGGTTGTGGGTGGGCATTCAGGCCACACCCTAGATTACCAAAATTGACAAACAATTCTATACAAAAAACGGTGAAATAAAATGTCGTCATATAGTTACGTTTGTAATTAAAGTCAACACTTGGCGTTAGGTCTAGGGTGTGTCCTGTAAGGTTTGGTGGGTGGGACACAGGCCACACCTTAGATTGCCAAAATCGACAAACAATTCTATACAAAAACGGTGAAATAAAAGTCGTCATATAGTTACGTTTGTAATTAAAGTCAACACTTGGCGTTAGATCTAGGGTGTGTCCTGTAAGGTGGTTGTGGGTGGGCATTCAGGCCACACCCTAGATTACCAAAATTGACAAACAATTCTATACAAAAAACGGTGAAATAAAATGTCGACATATAGTTACGTTTGTAATTAAATTCAACACTTGGCGTTAGGTCTAGGGTGTGTCCTGTAAGGTGTGGTGGGTGGGACACAGGCCACACCTTAGATTGCCAAAATCGAAAAACAATTCTATACAAAAAACGGTGAAATAAAAGTCGTCATATAGTTACGTTTGTAATTAAAGTCAACACTTGGCGTTAGATCTAGGGTGTGTCCTGTAAGGTGGTTGTGGGTGGGCATTCAGGCCACACCTTAGATTGCCAAAATCGACAAACAATTCTATACAAAAAACGGTGAAATAAAAGTCGTCATATAGTTACGTTTGTAATTAAAGTCAACACTTGGCGTTAGGTCTAGGGTGTGTCCTGTAAGGTTTGGTGGGTGGGACACAGGCCACACCTTAGATTGCCAAAATCGACAAACAATTCTATACAAAAAACGGTGAAATAAAAGTCGTCATATAGTTACGTTTGTAATTAAAGTCAACACTTGGCGTTAGATCTAGGGTGTGTCCTGTAAGGTGGTTGTGGGTGGGCATTCAGGCCACACCCTAGATTACCAAAATTGACAAACAATTCTATACAAAAAACGGTGAAATAAAATGTCGACATATAGTTACGTTTGTAATTAAATTCAACACTTGGCGTTAGGTCTAGGGTGTGTCCTGTAAGGTGTGGTGGGTGGGACACAGGCCACACCTTAGATTGCCAAAATCGACAAACAATTCTATACAAAAAACGGTGAAATAAAATGTCGACATATAGTTACGTTTGTAATTAAATTCAACACTTGGCGTTAGGTCTAGGGTGTGTCCTGTAAGGTGTGGTGGGTGGGACACAGGCCACACCTTAGATTGCCAAAATCGACAAACAATTCTATACAAAAAACGGTGAAATAAAAGTCGTCATATAGTTACGTTTGTAATTAAAGTCAACACTTGGCGTTAGATCTAGGGTGTGTCCTGTAAGGTGGTTGTGGGTGGGCATTCAGGCCACACCCTAGATTACCAAAATTGACAAACAATTCTATACAAAAAACGGTGAAATAAAATGTCGACATATAGTTACGTTTGTAATTAAATTCAACACTTGGCGTTAGGTCTAGGGTGTGTCCTGTAAGGTGTGGTGGGTGGGACACAGGCCACACCTTAGATTGCCAAAATCGAAAAACAATTCTATACAAAAAACGGTGAAATAAAAGTCGTCATATAGTTACGTTTGTAATTAAATTCAACACTTGGCGTTCGGTCTAGGCTGTGCCCTGTAAGGTGTGGTGGGTGGGACACAGGCCACACCTTAGATTGCCAAAATCGACAAACAATTCTATACAAAAAACGGTAAAAATAAAAGTCGTCATATAGTTACGTTTGTAATTAAATTCAACACTTGGCGTTAGGTCTAGGGTGTGTCCTGTAAGGTGTGTGGGTGGGACACAGGCCACACCTTAGATTGCCAAAATCAAAAAACAATTCTATACAAAAAACGGTGAAATAAAAGTCGTCATATAGTTACGTTTGTAATTAAATTCAACACTTGGCGTTAGGTCTAGGGTGTGTCCTGTAAGGTGTGGTGGGTGGGACACAGGCCGCACCTTAGATTGCCAAAATCGACAAACAATTCTATACAAAAAACGGTTAAATAAAATGTCGACATATAGTTACGTTTGTAATTAAATTCAACACTTGGTGTTAGGTCTAGGGTGTGCCCTGTAAGGTGTGGTGGGTGGGACACAGGCCACTCCTTAGATTGCCAAAATCGACAAACAATTCTATACAAAAAACGGTAAAAATAAAAGTCGTCATATAGTTACGTTTGTAATTAAAGTCAACACTTGGCGTTAGATCTAGGGTGTGTCCTGTAAGGTGGTTGTGGGTGGGCATTCAGGCCACACCCTAGATTACCAAAATTGACAAACAATTCTATACAAAAAAGGTGAAATAAAATGTCGACATATAGTTACGTTTGTAATTAAATTCAACACTTGGCGTTAGGTCTAGGGTGTGTCCTGTAAGGTGTGGTGGGTGGGACACAGGCCACACCTTAGATTGCCAAAATCGACAAACAATTCTATACAAAAAATGGTGAAATAAAATGTTGACATATAGTTACGTTTTTAATTAAATTCAACACTTGGCGTTAGGTCTAGGGTGTGTCCTGTAAGGTGTGGTGGGTGGGACACAGGCCACACCTTAGATTGCCAAAATCGACAAACAATTCTATACAAAAAACGGTGAAATAAAAGTCGTCATATAGTTACGTTTGTAATTAAAGTCAACACTTGGCGTTAGGTCTAGGGTGTGTCCTGTAAGGTTTGGTGGGTGGGACACAGGCCACACCTTAGATTGCCAAAATCGACAAACAATTCTATACAAAAAACGGTGAAATAAAAGTCGTCATATAGTTACGTTTGTAATTAAAGTCAACACTTGGCGTTAGATCTAGGGTGTGTCCTGTAAGGTGGTTGTGGGTGGGCATTCAGGCCACACCCTAGATTACCAAAATTGACAAACAATTCTATACAAAAAACGGTGAAATAAAATGTCGACATATAGTTACGTTTGTAATTAAATTCAACACTTGGCGTTAGGTCTAGGGTGTGTCCTGTAAGGTGTGGTGGGTGGGACACAGGCCACACCTTAGATTGCCAAAATCGACAAACAATTCTATACAAAAAACGGTGAAATAAAATGTCGACATATAGTTACGTTTGTAATTAAATTCAACACTTGGCGTTAGGTCTAGGGTGTGTCCTGTAAGGTGTGGTGGGTGGGACACAGGCCACACCTTAGATTGCCAAAATCGACAAACAATTCTATACAAAAAACGGTGAAATAAAAGTCGTCATATAGTTACGTTTGTAATTAAAGTCAACACTTGGCGTTAGATCTAGGGTGTGTCCTGTAAGGTGGTTGTGGGTGGGCATTCAGGCCACACCCTAGATTACCAAAATTGACAAACAATTCTATACAAAAAACGGTGAAATAAAATGTCGACATATAGTTACGTTTGTAATTAAATTCAACACTTGGCGTTAGGTCTAGGGTGTGTCCTGTAAGGTGTGGTGGGTGGGACACAGGCCACACCTTAGATTGCCAAAATCGAAAAACAATTCTATACAAAAAACGGTGAAATAAAAGTCGTCATATAGTTACGTTTGTAATTAAATTCAACACTTGGCGTTCGGTCTAGGCTGTGCCCTGTAAGGTGTGGTGGGTGGGACACAGGCCACACCTTAGATTGCCAAAATCGACAAACAATTCTATACAAAAAACGGTAAAAATAAAAGTCGTCATATAGTTACGTTTGTAATTAAATTCAACACTTGGCGTTAGGTCTAGGGTGTGTCCTGTAAGGTGTGTGGGTGGGACACAGGCCACACCTTAGATTGCCAAAATCAAAAAACAATTCTATACAAAAAACGGTGAAATAAAAGTCGTCATATAGTTACGTTTGTAATTAAATTCAACACTTGGCGTTAGGTCTAGGGTGTGTCCTGTAAGGTGTGGTGGGTGGGACACAGGCCGCACCTTAGATTGCCAAAATCGACAAACAATTCTATACAAAAAACGGTTAAATAAAATGTCGACATATAGTTACGTTTGTAATTAAATTCAACACTTGGCGTTAGGTCTAGGGTGTGTCCTGTAAGGTGTGGTGGGTGGGACACAGGCCACACCTTAGATTGCCAAAATCGACAAACAATTCTATACAAAAAACGGTGAAATAAAAGTCGTCATATAGTTACGTTTGTTATTAAAGTCAACACTTGGCGTTAGATCTAGGGTGTGTCCTGTAAGGTGGTTGTGGGTGGGCATTCAGGCCACACCTTAGATTGCCAAAATCGACAAACAATTCTATACAAAAAACGGTGAAATAAAATGTCGACATATAGTTACGTTTGTAATTAAATTCAACACTTGGCGTTAGGTCTAGGGTGTGTCCTGTAAGGTGTGGTGGGTGGGACACAGGCCACACCTTAGATTGCCAAAATCGACAAACAATTCTATACAAAAAACGGTGAAATAAAATGTCGACATATAGTTACGTTTGTAATTAAATTCAACACTTGGCGTTAGGTCTAGGGTGTGTCCTGTAAGGTGTGGTGGGTGGGACACAGGCCACACCTTAGATTGCCAAAATCGACAAACAATTCTATACAAAAAACGGTGAAATAAAAGTCGTCATATAGTTACGTTTGTAATTAAAGTCAACACTTGGCGTTAGATCTAGGGTGTGTCCTGTAAGGTGGTTGTGGGTGGGCATTCAGGCCACACCCTAGATTACCAAAATTGACAAACAATTCTATACAAAAAACGGTGAAATAAAATGTCGTCATATAGTTACGTTTGTAATTAAAGTCAACACTTGGCGTTAGGTCTAGGGTGTGTCCTGTAAGGTTTGGTGGGTGGGACACAGGCCACACCTTAGATTGCCAAAATCGACAAACAATTCTATACAAAAACGGTGAAATAAAAGTCGTCATATAGTTACGTTTGTAATTAAAGTCAACACTTGGCGTTAGATCTAGGGTGTGTCCTGTAAGGTGGTTGTGGGTGGGCATTCAGGCCACACCCTAGATTACCAAAATTGACAAACAATTCTATACAAAAAACGGTGAAATAAAATGTCGACATATAGTTACGTTTGTAATTAAATTCAACACTTGGCGTTAGGTCTAGGGTGTGTCCTGTAAGGTGTGGTGGGTGGGACACAGGCCACACCTTAGATTGCCAAAATCGAAAAACAATTCTATACAAAAAACGGTGAAATAAAAGTCGTCATATAGTTACGTTTGTAATTAAAGTCAACACTTGGCGTTAGATCTAGGGTGTGTCCTGTAAGGTGGTTGTGGGTGGGCATTCAGGCCACACCTTAGATTGCCAAAATCGACAAACAATTCTATACAAAAAACGGTGAAATAAAAGTCGTCATATAGTTACGTTTGTAATTAAAGTCAACACTTGGCGTTAGGTCTAGGGTGTGTCCTGTAAGGTTTGGTGGGTGGGACACAGGCCACACCTTAGATTGCCAAAATCGACAAACAATTCTATACAAAAAACGGTGAAATAAAAGTCGTCATATAGTTACGTTTGTAATTAAAGTCAACACTTGGCGTTAGATCTAGGGTGTGTCCTGTAAGGTGGTTGTGGGTGGGCATTCAGGCCACACCCTAGATTACCAAAATTGACAAACAATTCTATACAAAAAACGGTGAAATAAAATGTCGACATATAGTTACGTTTGTAATTAAATTCAACACTTGGCGTTAGGTCTAGGGTGTGTCCTGTAAGGTGTGGTGGGTGGGACACAGGCCACACCTTAGATTGCCAAAATCGACAAACAATTCTATACAAAAAACGGTGAAATAAAATGTCGACATATAGTTACGTTTGTAATTAAATTCAACACTTGGCGTTAGGTCTAGGGTGTGTCCTGTAAGGTGTGGTGGGTGGGACACAGGCCACACCTTAGATTGCCAAAATCGACAAACAATTCTATACAAAAAACGGTGAAATAAAAGTCGTCATATAGTTACGTTTGTAATTAAAGTCAACACTTGGCGTTAGATCTAGGGTGTGTCCTGTAAGGTGGTTGTGGGTGGGCATTCAGGCCACACCCTAGATTACCAAAATTGACAAACAATTCTATACAAAAAACGGTGAAATAAAATGTCGACATATAGTTACGTTTGTAATTAAATTCAACACTTGGCGTTAGGTCTAGGGTGTGTCCTGTAAGGTGTGGTGGGTGGGACACAGGCCACACCTTAGATTGCCAAAATCGAAAAACAATTCTATACAAAAAACGGTGAAATAAAAGTCGTCATATAGTTACGTTTGTAATTAAATTCAACACTTGGCGTTCGGTCTAGGCTGTGCCCTGTAAGGTGTGGTGGGTGGGACACAGGCCACACCTTAGATTGCCAAAATCGACAAACAATTCTATACAAAAAACGGTAAAAATAAAAGTCGTCATATAGTTACGTTTGTAATTAAATTCAACACTTGGCGTTAGGTCTAGGGTGTGTCCTGTAAGGTGTGTGGGTGGGACACAGGCCACACCTTAGATTGCCAAAATCAAAAAACAATTCTATACAAAAAACGGTGAAATAAAAGTCGTCATATAGTTACGTTTGTAATTAAATTCAACACTTGGCGTTAGGTCTAGGGTGTGTCCTGTAAGGTGTGGTGGGTGGGACACAGGCCGCACCTTAGATTGCCAAAATCGACAAACAATTCTATACAAAAAACGGTTAAATAAAATGTCGACATATAGTTACGTTTGTAATTAAATTCAACACTTGGCGTTAGGTCTAGGGTGTGTCCTGTAAGGTGTGGTGGGTGGGACACAGGCCACACCTTAGATTGCCAAAATCGACAAACAATTCTATACAAAAAACGGTGAAATAAAAGTCGTCATATAGTTACGTTTGTTATTAAAGTCAACACTTGGCGTTAGATCTAGGGTGTGTCCTGTAAGGTGGTTGTGGGTGGGCATTCAGGCCACACCTTAGATTGCCAAAATCGACAAACAATTCTATACAAAAAACGGTGAAATAAAATGTCGACATATAGTTACGTTTGTAATTAAATTCAACACTTGGCGTTAGGTCTAGGGTGTGTCCTGTAAGGTGTGGTGGGTGGGACACAGGCCACACCTTAGATTGCCAAAATCGACAAACAATTCTATACAAAAAACGGTGAAATAAAATGTCGACATATAGTTACGTTTGTAATTAAATTCAACACTTGGCGTTAGGTCTAGGGTGTGTCCTGTAAGGTGTGGTGGGTGGGACACAGGCCACACCTTAGATTGCCAAAATCGACAAACAATTCTATACAAAAAACGGTGAAATAAAAGTCGTCATATAGTTACGTTTGTAATTAAAGTCAACACTTGGCGTTAGATCTAGGGTGTGTCCTGTAAGGTGGTTGTGGGTGGGCATTCAGGCCACACCCTAGATTACCAAAATTGACAAACAATTCTATACAAAAAACGGTGAAATAAAATGTCGTCATATAGTTACGTTTGTAATTAAAGTCAACACTTGGCGTTAGGTCTAGGGTGTGTCCTGTAAGGTTTGGTGGGTGGGACACAGGCCACACCTTAGATTGCCAAAATCGACAAACAATTCTATACAAAAACGGTGAAATAAAAGTCGTCATATAGTTACGTTTGTAATTAAAGTCAACACTTGGCGTTAGATCTAGGGTGTGTCCTGTAAGGTGGTTGTGGGTGGGCATTCAGGCCACACCCTAGATTACCAAAATTGACAAACAATTCTATACAAAAAACGGTGAAATAAAATGTCGACATATAGTTACGTTTGTAATTAAATTCAACACTTGGCGTTAGGTCTAGGGTGTGTCCTGTAAGGTGTGGTGGGTGGGACACAGGCCACACCTTAGATTGCCAAAATCGAAAAACAATTCTATACAAAAAACGGTGAAATAAAAGTCGTCATATAGTTACGTTTGTAATTAAAGTCAACACTTGGCGTTAGATCTAGGGTGTGTCCTGTAAGGTGGTTGTGGGTGGGCATTCAGGCCACACCCTAGATTACCAAAATTGACAAACAATTCTATACAAAAAACGGTGAAATAAAATGTCGACATATAGTTACGTTTGTAATTAAATTCAACACTTGGCGTTAGGTCTAGGGTGTGTCCTGTAAGGTGTGGTGGGTGGGACACAGGCCACACCTTAGATTGCCAAAATCGACAAACAATTCTATACAAAAAACGGTGAAATAAAATGTCGACATATAGTTACGTATGTAATTAAATTCAACACTTGGCGTTAGGTCTAGGGTGTGTCCTGTAAGGTGTGGTGGGTGGGACACAGGCCACACCTTAGATTGCCAAAATCGACAAACAATTCTATACAAAAAACGGTGAAATGAAAGTCGTCATATAGTTACGTTTGTAATTAAAGTCAACACTTGGCGTTAGATCTAGGGTGTGTCCTGTAAGGTGGTTGTGGGTGGGCATTCAGGCCACACCCTAGATTACCAAAATTAACAAACAATTCTATACAAAAAACGGTGAAATAAAATGTCGACATATAGTTACGTTTGTAATTAAATTCAACACTTGGCGTTAGGTCTAGGGTGTGTCCTGTAAGGTGTGGTGGGTGGGACACAGGCCACACCTTAGATTGCCAAAATCGACAAACAATTCTATACAAAAAACGGTGAAATAAAATGTCGACATATAGTTACGTTTGTAATTAAATTCAACACTTGGCGTTAGGTCTAGGGTGTGTCCTGTAAGGTGTGGTGGGTGGGACACAGGCCACACCTTAGATTGCCAAAATCGACAAACAATTCTATACAAAAAACGGTGAAATAAAATGTCGACATATAGTTACGTTTGTAATTAAATTCAACACTTGGCGTTAGGTCTAGGGTGTGTCCTGTAAGGTGTGGTGGGTGGGACACAGGCCACACCTTAGATTGCCAAAATCGACAAACAATTCTATACAAAAAACGGTGAAATAAAAGTCGTCATATAGTTACGTTTGTAATTAAAGTCAACACTTGGCGTTAGATCTAGGGTGTGTCCTGTAAGGTGGTTGTGGGTGGGCATTCAGGCCACACCCTAGATTACCAAAATCGAAAAACAATTCTATACAAAAAACGGTGAAATAAAATGTCGTCATATAGTTACGTTTGTAATTAAAGTCAACACTTGGCGTTAGGTCTAGGGTGTGTCCTGTAAGGTTTGGTGGGTGGGACACAGGCCACACCTTAGATTGCCAAAATCGACAAACAATTCTATACAAAAACGGTGAAATAAAAGTCGTCATATAGTTACGTTTGTAATTAAATTCAACACTTGGCGTTAGGTCTAGGGTGTGTCCTGTAAGGTGTGGTGGGTGGGACACAGGCCACACCTTAGATTGCCAAAATCGACAAACAATTCTATACAAAAACGGTGAAATAAAATGTCGACATATAGTTACGTTTGTAATTAAATTCAACACTTGGCGTTAGGTCTAGGGTGTGTCCTGTAAGGTGTGGTGGGTGGGACACAGGCCACACCTTAGATTGCCAAAATCGACAAACAATTCTATATAAAAAACGGTGAAATAAAAGTCGTCATATAGTTACGTTTGTAATTAAAGTCAACACATGGCGTTAGATCTAGGGTGTGTCCTGTAAGGTGGTTGTGGGTGGGCATTCAGGCCACACCCTAGATTACCAAAATTGACAAACAATTCTATACAAAAAACGGTGAAATAAAATGTCGACATATAGTTACGTTTGTAATTAAATTCAACACTTGGCGTTAGGTCTAGGGTGTGTCCTGTAAGGTGTGGTGGGTGGGACACAGGCCACACCTTAGATTGCCAAAATCGACAAACAATTCTATACAAAAAACGGTGAAATAAAATGTCGACATATAGTTACGTTTGTAATTAAATTCAACACTTGGCGTTAGGTCTAGGGTGTGTCCTGTAAGGTTTGGTGGGTGGGACACAGGCCACACCTTAGATTGCCAAAATCGACAAACAATTCTATACAAAAACGGTGAAATAAAAGTCGTCATATAGTTACGTTTGTAATTAAAGTCAACACTTGGCGTTAGATCTAGGGTGTGTCCTGTAAGGTGGTTGTGGGTGGGCATTCAGGCCACACCCTAGATTACCAAAATTGACAAACAATTCTATACAAAAAACGGTGAAATAAAATGTCGACATATAGTTACGTTTGTAATTAAATTCAACATTTGGCGTTAGGTCTAGGGTGTGTCCTGTAAGGTGTGGTGGGTGGGACACAGGCCACACCTTAGATTGCCAAAATCGACAAACAATTCTATACAAAAAACGGTGAAATAAAATGTCGACATATAGTTACGTTTGTAATTAAATTCAACACTTGGCGTTAGGTCTAGGGTGTGTCCTGTAAGGTGGTTGTGGGTGGGCATTCAGGCCACACCCTAGATTACCAAAATTAACAAACAATTCTATACAAAAAACGGTGAAATAAAATGTCGACATATAGTTACGTTTGTAATTAAATTCAACACTTGGCGTTAGGTCTAGGGTGTGTCCTGTAAGGTGTGGTGGGTGGGACACAGGCCACACCTTAGATTGCCAAAATCGACAAACAATTCTATACAAAAAACGGTGAAATAAAATGTCGACATATAGTTACGTTTGTAATTAAATTCAACACTTGGCGTTAGGTCTAGGGTGTGTCCTGTAAGGTGGTTGTGGGTGGGCATTCAGGCCACACCCTAGATTACCAAAATTAACAAACAATTCTATACAAAAAACGGTGAAATAAAATGTCGACATATAGTTACGTTTGTAATTAAATTCAACACTTGGCGTTAGGTCTAGGGTGTGTCCTGTAAGGTGTGGTGGGTGGGACACAGGCCACACCTTAGATTGCCAAAATCGACAAACAATTCTATACAAAAAACGGTGAAATAAAATGTCGACATATAGTTACGTTTGTAATTAAATTCAACACTTGGCGTTAGGTCTAGGGTGTGTCCTGTAAGGTGTGGTGGGTGGGACACAGGCCACACCTTAGATTGCCAAAATCGACAAACAATTCTATACAAAAAACGGTGAAATAAAATGTCGACATATAGTTACGTTTGTAATTAAAGTCAACACTTGGCGTTAGATCTAGGGTGTGTCCTGTAAGGTGGTTGTGGGTGGGCATTCAGGCCACACCCTAGATTACCAAAATTGACAAACAATTCTATACAAAAAACGGTGAAATAAAAGTCGTCATATAGTTACGTTTGTAATTAAAGTCAACACATGGCGTTAGATCTAGGGTGTGTCCTGTAAGGTGGTTGTGGGTGGGCATTCAGGCCACACCCTAGATTACCAAAATTGACAAACAATTCTATACAAAAAACGGTGAAATAAATTGTCGACATATAGTTACGTTTGTAATTAAATTCAACACTTGGCGTTAGGTCTAGGGTGTGTCCTGTAAGGTGTGGTGGGTGGGACACAGGCCACACCTTAGATTGCCAAAATCGACAAACAATTCTATACAAAAAACGGTGAAATAAAATGTCGACATATAGTTACGTTTGTAATTAAATTCAACACTTGGCGTTAGGTCTAGGGTGTGTCCTGTAAGGTGTGGTGGGTGGGACACAGGCCACACCTTAGATTGCCAAAATCGACAAACAATTCTATACAAAAAACGGTGAAATGAAAGTCGTCATATAGTTACGTTTGTAATTAAAGTCAACACTTGGCGTTAGATCTAGGGTGTGTCCTGTAAGGTGGTTGTGGGTGGGCATTCAGGCCACACCCTAGATCACCAAAATTGACAAACAATTCTATACAAAAAACGGTGAAATAAAATGTCGACATATAGTTACGTTTGTAATTAAATTCAACACTTGGCGTTAGGTCTAGGGTGTGTCCTGTAAGGTGTGGTGGGTGGGACACAGGCCACACCTTAGATTGCCAAAATCGAAAAACAATTCTATACAAAAAACGGTGAAATAAAAGTCGTCATATAGTTACGTTTGTAATTAAATTCAACACTTGGCGTTAGGTCTAGGGTGTGTCCTGTAAGGTGTGGTGGGTGGGACACAGGCCACACCTTAGATTGCCAAAATCGACAAACAATTCTATACAAAAAACGGTTAAATAAAATGTCGACATATAGTTACGTTTGTAATTAAATTCAACACTTGGCGTTAGGTCTAGGGTGTGCCCTGTAAGGTGTGGTGGGTGGGACACAGGCCACACCTTAGATTGCCAAAATCGACAAACAATTCTATACAAAAAACGGTAAAAATAAAAGTCGTCATATAGTTACATTTGTAATTAAAGTCAACACTTGGCGTTAGATCTAGGGTGTGTCCTGTAAGGTGGTTGTGGGTGGGCATTCAGGCCACACCCTAGATTACCAAAATTAACAAACAATTCTATACAAAAAACGGTGAAATAAAATGTCGACATATAGTTACGTTTGTAATTAAATTCAACACTTGGCGTTAGGTCTAGGGTGTGTCCTGTAAGGTGTGGTGGGTGGGACACAGGCCACACCTTAGATTGCCAAAATCGACAAACAATTCTATACAAAAAACGGTGAAATAAAATGTCGACATATAGTTACGTTTGTAATTAAAGTCAACACTTGGCGTTAGATCTAGGGTGTGTCCTGTAAGGTGGTTGTGGGTGGGCATTCAGGCCACACCCTAGATTACCAAAATTGACAAACAATTCTATACAAAAAACGGTGAAATAAAAGTCGTCATATAGTTACGTTTGTAATTAAAGTCAACACATGGCGTTAGATCTAGGGTGTGTCCTGTAAGGTGGTTGTGGGTGGGCATTCAGGCCACAACCTAGATTACCAAAATTGACAAACAATTCTATACAAAAAACGGTGAAATAAAATGTCGACATATAGTTACGTTTGTAATTAAATTCAACACTTGGCGTTAGGTCTAGGGTGTGTCCTGTAAGGTGTGGTGGGTGGGACACAGGCCACACCTTAGATTGCCAAAATCGACAAACAATTCTATACAAAAAACGGTGAAATAAAATGTCGACATATAGTTACGTTTGTAATTAAATTCAACACTTGGCGTTAGGTCTAGGGTGTGTCCTGTAAGGTTTGGTGGGTGGGACACAGGCCACACCTTAGATTGCCAAAATCGACAAACAATTCTATACAAAAACGGTGAAATAAAAGTCGTCATATAGTTACGTTTGTAATTAAAGTCAACACTTGGCGTTAGATCTAGGGTGTGTCCTGTAAGGTGGTTGTGGGTGGGCATTCAGGCCACACCCTAGATTACCAAAATTGACAAACAATTCTATACAAAAAACGGTGAAATAAAATGTCGACATATAGTTACGTTTGTAATTAAATTCAACATTTGGCGTTAGGTCTAGGGTGTGTCCTGTAAGGTGTGGTGGGTGGGACACAGGCCACACCTTAGATTGCCAAAATCGACAAACAATTCTATACAAAAAACGGTGAAATAAAATGTCGACATATAGTTACGTTTGTAATTAAATTCAACACTTGGCGTTAGGTCTAGGGTGTGTCCTGTAAGGTGGTTGTGGGTGGGCATTCAGGCCACACCCTAGATTACCAAAATTAACAAACAATTCTATACAAAAAACGGTGAAATAAAATGTCGACATATAGTTACGTTTGTAATTAAATTCAACACTTGGCGTTAGGTCTAGGGTGTGTCCTGTAAGGTGTGGTGGGTGGGACACAGGCCACACCTTAGATTGCCAAAATCGACAAACAATTCTATACAAAAAACGGTGAAATAAAATGTCGACATATAGTTACGTTTGTAATTAAATTCAACACTTGGCGTTAGGTCTAGGGTGTGTCCTGTAAGGTGTGGTGGGTGGGACACAGGCCACACCTTAGATTGCCAAAATCGACAAACAATTCTATACAAAAAACGGTGAAATAAAATGTCGACATATAGTTACGTTTGTAATTAAAGTCAACACTTGGCGTTAGATCTAGGGTGTGTCCTGTAAGGTGGTTGTGGGTGGGCATTCAGGCCACACCCTAGATTACCAAAATTGACAAACAATTCTATACAAAAAACGGTGAAATAAAAGTCGTCATATAGTTACGTTTGTAATTAAAGTCAACACATGGCGTTAGATCTAGGGTGTGTCCTGTAAGGTGGTTGTGGGTGGGCATTCAGGCCACACCCTAGATTACCAAAATTGACAAACAATTCTATACAAAAAACGGTGAAATAAAATGTCGACATATAGTTACGTTTGTAATTAAATTCAACACTTGGCGTTAGGTCTAGGGTGTGTCCTGTAAGGTGTGGTGGGTGGGACACAGGCCACACCTTAGATTGCCAAAATCGACAAACAATTCTATACAAAAAACGGTGAAATAAAATGTCGACATATAGTTACGTTTGTAATTAAATTCAACACTTGGCGTTAGGTCTAGGGTGTGTCCTGTAAGGTTTAGTGGGTGGGACACAGGCCACACCTTAGATTGCCAAAATCGACAAACAATTCTATACAAAAACGGTGAAATAAAAGTCGTCATATAGTTACGTTTGTAATTAAAGTCAACACTTGGCGTTAGATCTAGGGTGTGTCCTGTAAGGTGGTTGTGGGTGGGCATTCAGGCCACACCCTAGATTACCAAAATTGACAAACAATTCTATACAAAAAACGGTGAAATAAAATGTCGACATATAGTTACGTTTGTAATTAAATTCAACATTTGGCGTTAGGTCTAGGGTGTGTCCTGTAAGGTGTGGTGGGTGGGACACAGGCCACACCTTAGATTGCCAAAATCGACAAACAATTCTATACAAAAAACGGTGAAATAAAATGTCGACATATAGTTACGTTTGTAATTAAATTCAACACTTGGCGTTAGGTCTAGGGTGTGTCCTGTAAGGTGTGTGGGTGGGACACAGGCCACACCTTAGATTGCCAAAATCAAAAAACAATTCTATACAAAAAACGGTGAAATAAAAGTCGTCATATAGTTACGTTTGTAATTAAATTCAACACTTGGCGTTAGGTCTAGGGTGTGTCCTGTAAGGTGTGGTGGGTGGGACACAGGCCGCACCTTAGATTGCCAAAATCGACAAACAATTCTATACAAAAAACGGTTAAATAAAATGTCGACATATAGTTACGTTTGTAATTAAATTCAACACTTGGTGTTAGGTCTAGGGTGTGCCCTGTAAGGTGTGGTGGGTGGGACACAGGCCACACCTTAGATTGCCAAAATCGACAAACAATTCTATACAAAAAACGGTAAAAATAAAAGTCGTCATATAGTTACGTTTGTAATTAAAGTCAACACTTGGCGTTAGATCTAGGGTGTGTCCTGTAAGGTGGTTGTGGGTGGGCATTCAGGCCACACCCTAGATTACCAAAATTGACAAACAATTCTATACAAAAAAGGTGAAATAAAATGTCGACATATAGTTACGTTTGTAATTAAATTCAACACTTGGCGTTAGGTCTAGGGTGTGTCCTGTAAGGTGTGGTGGGTGGGACACAGGCCACACCTTAGATTGCCAAAATCGACAAACAATTCTATACAAAAAATGGTGAAATAAAATGTCGACATATAGTTACGTTTTTAATTAAATTCAACACTTGGCGTTAGGTCTAGGGTGTGTCCTGTAAGGTGTGGTGGGTGGGACACAGGCCACACCTTAGATTGCCAAAATCGACAAACAATTCTATACAAAAAACGGTGAAATAAAAGTCGTCATATAGTTACGTTTGTAATTAAAGTCAACACTTGGCGTTAGGTCTAGGGTGTGTCCTGTAAGGTTTGGTGGGTGGGACACAGGCCACACCTTAGATTGCCAAAATCGACAAACAATTCTATACAAAAAACGGTGAAATAAAAGTCGTCATATAGTTACGTTTGTAATTAAAGTCAACACTTGGCGTTAGATCTAGGGTGTGTCCTGTAAGGTGGTTGTGGGTGGGCATTCAGGCCACACCCTAGATTACCAAAATTGACAAACAATTCTATACAAAAAACGGTGAAATAAAATGTCGACATATAGTTACGTTTGTAATTAAATTCAACACTTGGCGTTAGGTCTAGGGTGTGTCCTGTAAGGTGTGGTGGGTGGGACACAGGCCACACCTTAGATTGCCAAAATCGACAAACAATTCTATACAAAAAACGGTGAAATAAAATGTCGACATATAGTTACGTTTGTAATTAAATTCAACACTTGGCGTTAGGTCTAGGGTGTGTCCTGTAAGGTGTGGTGGGTGGGACACAGGCCACACCTTAGATTGCCAAAATCGACAAACAATTCTATACAAAAAACGGTGAAATAAAAGTCGTCATATAGTTACGTTTGTAATTAAAGTCAACACTTGGCGTTAGATCTAGGGTGTGTCCTGTAAGGTGGTTGTGGGTGGGCATTCAGGCCACACCCTAGATTACCAAAATTGACAAACAATTCTATACAAAAAACGGTGAAATAAAATGTCGACATATAGTTACGTTTGTAATTAAATTCAACACTTGGCGTTAGGTCTAGGGTGTGTCCTGTAAGGTGTGGTGGGTGGGACACAGGCC
This sequence comes from Pimephales promelas, assembly GCF_988280905.1. NCBI lineage: Eukaryota > Metazoa > Chordata > Actinopteri > Cypriniformes > Leuciscidae > Pimephales > Pimephales promelas. The sequence goes on along the minus strand of NC_142790.1, from coordinate 16,519,279 downwards.
ACACCTTAGATTGCCAAAATCGAAAAACAATTCTATACAAAAAACGGTGAAATAAAAGTCGTCATATAGTTACGTTTGTAATTAAATTCAACACTTGGCGTTCGGTCTAGGCTGTGCCCTGTAAGGTGTGGTGGGTGGGACACAGGCCACACCTTAGATTGCCAAAATCGACAAACAATTCTATACAAAAAACGGTAAAAATAAAAGTCGTCATATAGTTACGTTTGTAATTAAATTCAACACTTGGCGTTAGGTCTAGGGTGTGTCCTGTAAGGTGTGTGGGTGGGACACAGGCCACACCTTAGATTGCCAAAATCAAAAAACAATTCTATACAAAAAACGGTGAAATAAAAGTCGTCATATAGTTACGTTTGTAATTAAATTCAACACTTGGCGTTAGGTCTAGGGTGTGTCCTGTAAGGTGTGGTGGGTGGGACACAGGCCGCACCTTAGATTGCCAAAATCGACAAACAATTCTATACAAAAAACGGTTAAATAAAATGTCGACATATAGTTACGTTTGTAATTAAATTCAACACTTGGCGTTAGGTCTAGGGTGTGTCCTGTAAGGTGTGGTGGGTGGGACACAGGCCACACCTTAGATTGCCAAAATCGACAAACAATTCTATACAAAAAACGGTGAAATAAAAGTCGTCATATAGTTACGTTTGTTATTAAAGTCAACACTTGGCGTTAGATCTAGGGTGTGTCCTGTAAGGTGGTTGTGGGTGGGCATTCAGGCCACACCTTAGATTGCCAAAATCGACAAACAATTCTATACAAAAAACGGTGAAATAAAATGTCGACATATAGTTACGTTTGTAATTAAATTCAACACTTGGCGTTAGGTCTAGGGTGTGTCCTGTAAGGTGTGGTGGGTGGGACACAGGCCACACCTTAGATTGCCAAAATCGACAAACAATTCTATACAAAAAACGGTGAAATAAAATGTCGACATATAGTTACGTTTGTAATTAAATTCAACACTTGGCGTTAGGTCTAGGGTGTGTCCTGTAAGGAGTGGTGGGTGGGACACAGGCCACACCTTAGATTGCCAAAATCGACAAACAATTCTATACAAAAAACGGTGAAATAAAAGTCGTCATATAGTTACGTTTGTAATTAAAGTCAACACTTGGCGTTAGATCTAGGGTGTGTCCTGTAAGGTGGTTGTGGGTGGGCATTCAGGCCACACCCTAGATTACCAAAATTGACAAACAATTCTATACAAAAAACGGTGAAATAAAATGTCGTCATATAGTTACGTTTGTAATTAAAATCAACACTTGGCGTTAGGTCTAGGGTGTGTCCTGTAAGGTTTGGTGGGTGGGACACAGGCCACACCTTAGATTGCCAAAATCGACAAACAATTCTATACAAAAACGGTGAAATAAAAGTCGTCATATAGTTACGTTTGTAATTAAAGTCAACACTTGGCGTTAGATCTAGGGTGTGTCCTGTAAGGTGGTTGTGGGTGGGCATTCAGGCCACACCCTAGATTACCAAAATTGACAAACAATTCTATACAAAAAACGGTGAAATAAAATGTCGACATATAGTTACGTTTGTAATTAAATTCAACACTTGGCGTTAGGTCTAGGGTGTGTCCTGTAAGGTGTGGTGGGTGGGACACAGGCCACACCTTAGATTGCCAAAATCGAAAAACAATTCTATACAAAAAACGGTGAAATAAAAGTCGTCATATAGTTACGTTTGTAATTAAAGTCAACACTTGGCGTTAGATCTAGGGTGTGTCCTGTAAGGTGGTTGTGGGTGGGCATTCAGGCCACACCTTAGATTGCCAAAATCGACAAACAATTCTATACAAAAAACGGTGAAATAAAAGTCGTCATATAGTTACGTTTGTAATTAAAGTCAACACTTGGCGTTAGGTCTAGGGTGTGTCCTGTAAGGTTTGGTGGGTGGGACACAGGCCACACCTTAGATTGCCAAAATCGACAAACAATTCTATACAAAAAACGGTGAAATAAAAGTCGTCATATAGTTACGTTTGTAATTAAAGTCAACACTTGGCGTTAGATCTAGGGTGTGTCCTGTAAGGTGGTTGTGGGTGGGCATTCAGGCCACACCCTAGATTACCAAAATTGACAAACAATTCTATACAAAAAACGGTGAAATAAAATGTCGACATATAGTTACGTTTGTAATTAAATTCAACACTTGGCGTTAGGTCTAGGGTGTGTCCTGTAAGGTGTGGTGGGTGGGACACAGGCCACACCTTAGATTGCCAAAATCGACAAACAATTCTATACAAAAAACGGTGAAATAAAATGTCGACATATAGTTACGTTTGTAATTAAATTCAACACTTGGCGTTAGGTCTAGGGTGTGTCCTGTAAGGTGTGGTGGGTGGGACACAGGCCACACCTTAGATTGCCAAAATCGACAAACAATTCTATACAAAAAACGGTGAAATAAAAGTCGTCATATAGTTACGTTTGTAATTAAAGTCAACACTTGGCGTTAGATCTAGGGTGTGTCCTGTAAGGTGGTTGTGGGTGGGCATTCAGGCCACACCCTAGATTACCAAAATTGACAAACAATTCTATACAAAAAACGGTGAAATAAAATGTCGACATATAGTTACGTTTGTAATTAAATTCAACACTTGGCGTTAGGTCTAGGGTGTGTCCTGTAAGGTGTGGTGGGTGGGACACAGGCCACACCTTAGATTGCCAAAATCGAAAAACAATTCTATACAAAAAACGGTGAAATAAAAGTCGTCATATAGTTACGTTTGTAATTAAATTCAACACTTGGCGTTCGGTCTAGGCTGTGCCCTGTAAGGTGTGGTGGGTGGGACACAGGCCACACCTTAGATTGCCAAAATCGACAAACAATTCTATACAAAAAACGGTAAAAATAAAAGTCGTCATATAGTTACGTTTGTAATTAAATTCAACACTTGGCGTTAGGTCTAGGGTGTGTCCTGTAAGGTGTGTGGGTGGGACACAGGCCACACCTTAGATTGCCAAAATCAAAAAACAATTCTATACAAAAAACGGTGAAATAAAAGTCGTCATATAGTTACGTTTGTAATTAAATTCAACACTTGGCGTTAGGTCTAGGGTGTGTCCTGTAAGGTGTGGTGGGTGGGACACAGGCCGCACCTTAGATTGCCAAAATCGACAAACAATTCTATACAAAAAACGGTTAAATAAAATGTCGACATATAGTTACGTTTGTAATTAAATTCAACACTTGGCGTTAGGTCTAGGGTGTGTCCTGTAAGGTGTGGTGGGTGGGACACAGGCCACACCTTAGATTGCCAAAATCGACAAACAATTCTATACAAAAAACGGTGAAATAAAAGTCGTCATATAGTTACGTTTGTTATTAAAGTCAACACTTGGCGTTAGATCTAGGGTGTGTCCTGTAAGGTGGTTGTGGGTGGGCATTCAGGCCACACCTTAGATTGCCAAAATCGACAAACAATTCTATACAAAAAACGGTGAAATAAAATGTCGACATATAGTTACGTTTGTAATTAAATTCAACACTTGGCGTTAGGTCTAGGGTGTGTCCTGTAAGGTGTGGTGGGTGGGACACAGGCCACACCTTAGATTGCCAAAATCGACAAACAATTCTATACAAAAAACGGTGAAATAAAATGTCGACATATAGTTACGTTTGTAATTAAATTCAACACTTGGCGTTAGGTCTAGGGTGTGTCCTGTAAGGTGTGGTGGGTGGGACACAGGCCACACCTTAGATTGCCAAAATCGACAAACAATTCTATACAAAAAACGGTGAAATAAAAGTCGTCATATAGTTACGTTTGTAATTAAAGTCAACACTTGGCGTTAGATCTAGGGTGTGTCCTGTAAGGTGGTTGTGGGTGGGCATTCAGGCCACACCCTAGATTACCAAAATTGACAAACAATTCTATACAAAAAACGGTGAAATAAAATGTCGTCATATAGTTACGTTTGTAATTAAAGTCAACACTTGGCGTTAGGTCTAGGGTGTGTCCTGTAAGGTTTGGTGGGTGGGACACAGGCCACACCTTAGATTGCCAAAATCGACAAACAATTCTATACAAAAACGGTGAAATAAAAGTCGTCATATAGTTACGTTTGTAATTAAAGTCAACACTTGGCGTTAGATCTAGGGTGTGTCCTGTAAGGTGGTTGTGGGTGGGCATTCAGGCCACACCCTAGATTACCAAAATTGACAAACAATTCTATACAAAAAACGGTGAAATAAAATGTCGACATATAGTTACGTTTGTAATTAAATTCAACACTTGGCGTTAGGTCTAGGGTGTGTCCTGTAAGGTGTGGTGGGTGGGACACAGGCCACACCTTAGATTGCCAAAATCGAAAAACAATTCTATACAAAAAACGGTGAAATAAAAGTCGTCATATAGTTACGTTTGTAATTAAAGTCAACACTTGGCGTTAGATCTAGGGTGTGTCCTGTAAGGTGGTTGTGGGTGGGCATTCAGGCCACACCCTAGATTACCAAAATTGACAAACAATTCTATACAAAAAACGGTGAAATAAAATGTCGACATATAGTTACGTTTGTAATTAAATTCAACACTTGGCGTTAGGTCTAGGGTGTGTCCTGTAAGGTGTGGTGGGTGGGACACAGGCCACACCTTAGATTGCCAAAATCGACAAACAATTCTATACAAAAAACGGTGAAATAAAATGTCGACATATAGTTACGTTTGTAATTAAATTCAACACTTGGCGTTAGGTCTAGGGTGTGTCCTGTAAGGTGTGGTGGGTGGGACACAGGCCACACCTTAGATTGCCAAAATCGACAAACAATTCTATACAAAAAACGGTGAAATGAAAGTCGTCATATAGTTACGTTTGTAATTAAAGTCAACACTTGGCGTTAGATCTAGGGTGTGTCCTGTAAGGTGGTTGTGGGTGGGCATTCAGGCCACACCCTAGATTACCAAAATTAACAAACAATTCTATACAAAAAACGGTGAAATAAAATGTCGACATATAGTTACGTTTGTAATTAAATTCAACACTTGGCGTTAGGTCTAGGGTGTGTCCTGTAAGGTGTGGTGGGTGGGACACAGGCCACACCTTAGATTGCCAAAATCGACAAACAATTCTATACAAAAAACGGTGAAATAAAATGTCGACATATAGTTACGTTTGTAATTAAATTCAACACTTGGCGTTAGGTCTAGGGTGTGTCCTGTAAGGTGTGGTGGGTGGGACACAGGCCACACCTTAGATTGCCAAAATCGACAAACAATTCTATACAAAAAACGGTGAAATAAAATGTCGACATATAGTTACGTTTGTAATTAAATTCAACACTTGGCGTTAGGTCTAGGGTGTGTCCTGTAAGGTGTGGTGGGTGGGACACAGGCCACACCTTAGATTGCCAAAATCGACAAACAATTCTATACAAAAAACGGTGAAATAAAAGTCGTCATATAGTTACGTTTGTAATTAAAGTCAACACTTGGCGTTAGATCTAGGGTGTGTCCTGTAAGGTGGTTGTGGGTGGGCATTCAGGCCACACCCTAGATTACCAAAATCGAAAAACAATTCTATACAAAAAACGGTGAAATAAAATGTCGTCATATAGTTACGTTTGTAATTAAAGTCAACACTTGGCGTTAGGTCTAGGGTGTGTCCTGTAAGGTTTGGTGGGTGGGACACAGGCCACACCTTAGATTGCCAAAATCGACAAACAATTCTATACAAAAACGGTGAAATAAAAGTCGTCATATAGTTACGTTTGTAATTAAATTCAACACTTGGCGTTAGGTCTAGGGTGTGTCCTGTAAGGTGTGGTGGGTGGGACACAGGCCACACCTTAGATTGCCAAAATCGACAAACAATTCTATACAAAAACGGTGAAATAAAATGTCGACATATAGTTACGTTTGTAATTAAATTCAACACTTGGCGTTAGGTCTAGGGTGTGTCCTGTAAGGTGTGGTGGGTGGGACACAGGCCACACCTTAGATTGCCAAAATCGACAAACAATTCTATACAAAAAACGGTGAAATGAAAGTCGTCATATAGTTACGTTTGTAATTAAAGTCAACACTTGGCGTTAGATCTAGGGTGTGTCCTGTAAGGTGGTTGTGGGTGGGCATTCAGGCCACACCCTAGATTACCAAAATTAACAAACAATTCTATACAAAAAACGGTGAAATAAAATGTCGACATATAGTTACGTTTGTAATTAAATTCAACACTTGGCGTTAGGTCTAGGGTGTGTCCTGTAAGGTGTGGTGGGTGGGACACAGGCCACACCTTAGATTGCCAAAATCGACAAACAATTCTATACAAAAAACGGTGAAATAAAATGTCGACATATAGTTACGTTTGTAATTAAATTCAACACTTGGCGTTAGGTCTAGGGTGTGTCCTGTAAGGTGTGGTGGGTGGGACACAGGCCACACCTTAGATTGCCAAAATCGACAAACAATTCTATACAAAAAACGGTGAAATAAAATGTCGACATATAGTTACGTTTATAATTAAATTCAACACTTGGCGTTAGGTCTAGGGTGTGTCCTGTAAGGTGTGGTGGGTGGGACACAGGCCACACCTTAGATTGCCAAAATCGACAAACAATTCTATACAAAAAACAGTGAAATAAAAGTCGTCATATAGTTACGTTTGTAATTAAAGTCAACACTTGGCGTTAGATCTAGGGTGTGTCCTGTAAGGTGGTTGTGGGTGGGCATTCAGGCCACACCCTAGATTACCAAAATTGACAAACAATTCTATACAAAAAACGGTGAAATAAAATGTCGTCATATAGTTACGTTTGTAATTAAAGTCAACACTTGGCGTTAGGTCTAGGGTGTGTCCTGTAAGGTTTGGTGGGTGGGACACAGGCCACACCTTAGATTGCCAAAATCGACAAACAATTCTATACAAAAACGGTGAAATAAAAGTCGTCATATAGTTACGTTTGTAATTAAAGTCAACACTTGGCGTTAGATCTAGGGTGTGTCCTGTAAGGTGGTTGTGGGTGGGCATTCAGGCCACACCCTAGATTACCAAAATTGACAAACAATTCTATACAAAAAACGGTGAAATAAAATGTCGACATATAGTTACGTTTGTAATTAAATTCAACACTTGGCGTTAGGTCTAGGGTGTGTCCTGTAAGGTGTGGTGGGTGGGACACAGGCCACACCTTAGATTGCCAAAATCGAAAAACAATTCTATACAAAAAACGGTGAAATAAAAGTCGTCATATAGTTACGTTTGTAATTAAAGTCAACACTTGGCGTTAGATCTAGGGTGTGTCCTGTAAGGTGGTTGTGGGTGGGCATTCAGGCCACACCCTAGATTACCAAAATTGACAAACAATTCTATACAAAAAACGGTGAAATAAAATGTCGACATATAGTTACGTTTGTAATTAAATTCAACACTTGGCGTTAGGTCTAGGGTGTGTCCTGTAAGGTGTGGTGGGTGGGACACAGGCCACACCTTAGATTGCCAAAATCGACAAACAATTCTATACAAAAAACGGTGAAATAAAATGTCGACATATAGTTACGTTTGTAATTAAATTCAACACTTGGCGTTAGGTCTAGGGTGTGTCCTGTAAGGTGTGGTGGGTGGGACACAGGCCACACCTTAGATTGCCAAAATCGACAAACAATTCTATACAAAAAACGGTGAAATGAAAGTCGTCATATAGTTACGTTTGTAATTAAAGTCAACACTTGGCGTTAGATCTAGGGTGTGTCCTGTAAGGTGGTTGTGGGTGGGCATTCAGGCCACACCCTAGATCACCAAAATTGACAAACAATTCTATACAAAAAACGGTGAAATAAAATGTCGACATATAGTTACGTTTGTAATTAAATTCAACACTTGGCGTTAGGTCTAGGGTGTGTCCTGTAAGGTGTGGTGGGTGGGACACAGGCCACACCTTAGATTGCCAAAATCGAAAAACAATTCTATACAAAAAACGGTGAAATAAAAGTCGTCATATAGTTACGTTTGTAATTAAATTCAACACTTGGCGTTAGGTCTAGGGTGTGTCCTGTAAGGTGTGGTGGGTGGGACACAGGCCACACCTTAGATTGCCAAAATCGACAAACAATTCTATACAAAAAACGGTTAAATAAAATGTCGACATATAGTTACGTTTGTAATTAAATTCAACACTTGGCGTTAGGTCTAGGGTGTGCCCTGTAAGGTGTGGTGGGTGGGACACAGGCCACACCTTAGATTGCCAAAATCGACAAACAATTCTATACAAAAAACGGTAAAAATAAAAGTCGTCATATAGTTACATTTGTAATTAAAGTCAACACTTGGCGTTAGATCTAGGGTGTGTCCTGTAAGGTGGTTGTGGGTGGGCATTCAGGCCACACCCTAGATTACCAAAATTAACAAACAATTCTATACAAAAAACGGTGAAATAAAATGTCGACATATAGTTACGTTTGTAATTAAATTCAACACTTGGCGTTAGGTCTAGGGTGTTTCCTGTAAGGTGTGGTGGGTGGGACACAGGCCACACCTTAGATTGCCAAAATCGACAAACAATTCTATACAAAAAACGGTGAAATAAAATGTCGACATATAGTTACGTTTGTAATTAAATTCAACACTTGGCGTTAGGTCTAGGGTGTGTCCTGTAAGGTGTGGTGGGTGGGACACAGGCCACACCTTAGATTGCCAAAATCGACAAACAATTCTATACAAAAAACGGTGAAATAAAATGTCGACATATAGTTACGTTTGTAATTAAAGTCAACACTTGGCGTTAGATCTAGGGTGTGTCCTGTAAGGTGGTTGTGGGTGGGCATTCAGGCCACACCCTAGATTACCAAAATTGACAAACAATTCTATACAAAAAACGGTGAAATAAAAGTCGTCATATAGTTACGTTTGTAATTAAAGTCAACACATGGCGTTAGATCTAGGGTGTGTCCTGTAAGGTGGTTGTGGGTGGGCATTCAGGCCACACCCTAGATTACCAAAATTGACAAACAATTCTATACAAAAAACGGTGAAATAAAATGTCGACATATAGTTACGTTTGTAATTAAATTCAACACTTGGCGTTAGGTCTAGGGTGTGTCCTGTAAGGTGTGGTGGGTGGGACACAGGCCACACCTTAGATTGCCAAAATCGACAAACAATTCTATACAAAAAACGGTGAAATAAAATGTCGACATATAGTTACGTTTGTAATTAAATTCAACACTTGGCGTTAGGTCTAGGGTGTGTCCTGTAAGGTGTGGTGGGTGGGACACAGGCCACACCTTAGATTGCCAAAATCGACAAACAATTCTATACAAAAAACGGTGAAATAAAATGTCGACATATAGTTACGTTTGTAATTAAATTCAACACTTGGCGTTAGGTCTAGGGTGTGTCCTGTAAGGTGTGGTGGGTGGGACACAGGCCACACCTTAGATTGCCAAAATCGACAAACAATTCTATACAAAAAACGGTGAAATGAAAGTCGTCATATAGTTACGTTTGTAATTAAAGTCAACACTTGGCGTTAGATCTAGGGTGTGTCCTGTAAGGTGGTTGTGGGTGGGCATTCAGGCCACACCCTAGATCACCAAAATTGACAAACAATTCTATACAAAAAACGGTGAAATAAAATGTCGACATATAGTTACGTTTGTAATTAAATTCAACACTTGGCGTTAGGTCTAGGGTGTGTCCTGTAAGGTGTGGTGGGTGGGACACAGGCCACACCTTAGATTGCCAAAATCGAAAAACAATTCTATACAAAAAACGGTGAAATAAAAGTCGTCATATAGTTACGTTTGTAATTAAATTCAACACTTGGCGTTAGGTCTAGGGTGTGTCCTGTAAGGTGTGGTGGGTGGGACACAGGCCACACCTTAGATTGCCAAAATCGACAAACAATTCTATACAAAAAACGGTTAAATAAAATGTCGACATATAGTTACGTTTGTAATTAAATTCAACACTTGGCGTTAGGTCTAGGGTGTGCCCTGTAAGGTGTGGTGGGTGGGACACAGGCCACACCTTAGATTGCCAAAATCGACAAACAATTCTATACAAAAAACGGTAAAAATAAAAGTCGTCATATAGTTACATTTGTAATTAAAGTCAACACTTGGCGTTAGATCTAGGGTGTGTCCTGTAAGGTGGTTGTGGGTGGGCATTCAGGCCACACCCTAGATTACCAAAATTAACAAACAATTCTATACAAAAAACGGTGAAATAAAATGTCGACATATAGTTACGTTTGTAATTAAATTCAACACTTGGCGTTAGGTCTAGGGTGTGTCCTGTAAGGTGTGGTGGGTGGGACACAGGCCACACCTTAGATTGCCAAAATCGACAAACAATTCTATACAAAAAACGGTGAAATAAAATGTCGACATATAGTTACGTTTGTAATTAAATTCAACACTTGGCGTTAGGTCTAGGGTGTGTCCTGTAAGGTGTGGTGGGTGGGACACAGGCCACACCTTAGATTGCCAAAATCGACAAACAATTCTATACAAAAAACGGTGAAATAAAATGTCGACATATAGTTACGTTTGTAATTAAAGTCAACACTTGGCGTTAGATCTAGGGTGTGTCCTGTAAGGTGGTTGTGGGTGGGCATTCAGGCCACACCCTAGATTACCAAAATTGACAAACAATTCTATACAAAAAACGGTGAAATAAAAGTCGTCATATAGTTACGTTTGTAATTAAAGTCAACACATGGCGTTAGATCTAGGGTGTGTCCTGTAAGGTGGTTGTGGGTGGGCATTCAGGCCACACCCTAGATTACCAAAATTGACAAACAATTCTATACAAAAAACGGTGAAATAAAATGTCGACATATAGTTACGTTTGTAATTAAATTCAACACTTGGCGTTAGGTCTAGGGTGTGTCCTGTAAGGTGTGGTGGGTGGGACACAGGCCACACCTTAGATTGCCAAAATCGACAAACAATTCTATACAAAAAACGGTGAAATAAAATGTCGACATATAGTTACGTTTGTAATTAAATTCAACACTTGGCGTTAGGTCTAGGGTGTGTCCTGTAAGGTTTGGTGGGTGGGACACAGGCCACACCTTAGATTGCCAAAATCGACAAACAATTCTATACAAAAACGGTGAAATAAAAGTCGTCATATAGTTACGTTTGTAATTAAAGTCAACACTTGGCGTTAGATCTAGGGTGTGTCCTGTAAGGTGGTTGTGGGTGGGCATTCAGGCCACACCCTAGATTACCAAAATTGACAAACAATTCTATACAAAAAACGGTGAAATAAAATGTCGACATATAGTTACGTTTGTAATTAAATTCAACATTTGGCGTTAGGTCTAGGGTGTGTCCTGTAAGGTGTGGTGGGTGGGACACAGGCCACACCTTAGATTGCCAAAATCGACAAACAATTCTATACAAAAAACGGTGAAATAAAATGTCGACATATAGTTACGTTTGTAATTAAATTCAACACTTGGCGTTAGGTCTAGGGTGTGTCCTGTAAGGTGGTTGTGGGTGGGCATTCAGGCCACACCCTAGATTACCAAAATTAACAAACAATTCTATACAAAAAACGGTGAAATAAAATGTCGACATATAGTTACGTTTGTAATTAAATTCAACACTTGGCGTTAGGTCTAGGGTGTGTCCTGTAAGGTGTGGTGGGTGGGACACAGGCCACACCTTAGATTGCCAAAATCGACAAACAATTCTATACAAAAAACGGTGAAATAAAATGTCGACATATAGTTACGTTTGTAATTAAATTCAACACTTGGCGTTAGGTCTAGGGTGTGTCCTGTAAGGTGGTTGTGGGTGGGCATTCAGGCCACACCCTAGATTACCAAAATTAACAAACAATTCTATACAAAAAACGGTGAAATAAAATGTCGACATATAGTTACGTTTGTAATTAAATTCAACACTTGGCGTTAGGTCTAGGGTGTGTCCTGTAAGGTGTGGTGGGTGGGACACAGGCCACACCTTAGATTGCCAAAATCGACAAACAATTCTATACAAAAAACGGTGAAATAAAATGTCGACATATAGTTACGTTTGTAATTAAATTCAACACTTGGCGTTAGGTCTAGGGTGTGTCCTGTAAGGTGTGGTGGGTGGGACACAGGCCACACCTTAGATTGCCAAAATCGACAAACAATTCTATACAAAAAACGGTGAAATAAAATGTCGACATATAGTTACGTTTGTAATTAAAGTCAACACTTGGCGTTAGATCTAGGGTGTGTCCTGTAAGGTGGTTGTGGGTGGGCATTCAGGCCACACCCTAGATTACCAAAATTGACAAACAATTCTATACAAAAAACGGTGAAATAAAAGTCGTCATATAGTTACGTTTGTAATTAAAGTCAACACATGGCGTTAGATCTAGGGTGTGTCCTGTAAGGTGGTTGTGGGTGGGCATTCAGGCCACACCCTAGATTACCAAAATTGACAAACAATTCTATACAAAAAACGGTGAAATAAAATGTCGACATATAGTTACGTTTGTAATTAAATTCAACACTTGGCGTTAGGTCTAGGGTGTGTCCTGTAAGGTGTGGTGGGTGGGACACAGGCCACACCTTAGATTGCCAAAATCGACAAACAATTCTATACAAAAAACGGTGAAATAAAATGTCGACATATAGTTACGTTTGTAATTAAATTCAACACTTGGCGTTAGGTCTAGGGTGTGTCCTGTAAGGTGTGGTGGGTGGGACACAGGCCACACCTTAGATTGCCAAAATCGACAAACAATTCTATACAAAAAACGGTGAAATGAAAGTCGTCATATAGTTACGTTTGTAATTAAAGTCAACACTTGGCGTTAGATCTAGGGTGTGTCCTGTAAGGTGGTTGTGGGTGGGCATTCAGGCCACACCCTAGATCACCAAAATTGACAAACAATTCTATACAAAAAACGGTGAAATAAAATGTCGACATATAGTTACGTTTGTAATTAAATTCAACACTTGGCGTTAGGTCTAGGGTGTGTCCTGTAAGGTGTGGTGGGTGGGACACAGGCCACACCTTAGATTGCCAAAATCGAAAAACAATTCTATACAAAAAACGGTGAAATAAAAGTCGTCATATAGTTACGTTTGTAATTAAATTCAACACTTGGCGTTAGGTCTAGGGTGTGTCCTGTAAGGTGTGGTGGGTGGGACACAGGCCACACCTTAGATTGCCAAAATCGACAAACAATTCTATACAAAAAACGGTTAAATAAAATGTCGACATATAGTTACGTTTGTAATTAAATTCAACACTTGGCGTTAGGTCTAGGGTGTGCCCTGTAAGGTGTGGTGGGTGGGACACAGGCCACACCTTAGATTGCCAAAATCGACAAACAATTCTATACAAAAAACGGTAAAAATAAAAGTCGTCATATAGTTACATTTGTAATTAAAGTCAACACTTGGCGTTAGATCTAGGGTGTGTCCTGTAAGGTGGTTGTGGGTGGGCATTCAGGCCACACCCTAGATTACCAAAATTAACAAACAATTCTATACAAAAAACGGTAAAATAAAATGTCGACATATAGTTACGTTTGTAATTAAATTCAACACTTGGCGTTAGGTCTAGGGTGTGTCCTGTAAGGTGTGGTGGGTGGGACACAGGCCACACCTTAGATTGCCAAAATCGACAAACAATTCTATACAAAAAACGGTGAAATAAAATGTCGACATATAGTTACGTTTGTAATTAAATTCAACACTTGGCGTTAGGTCTAGGGTGTGTCCTGTAAGGTGTGGTGGGTGGGACACAGGCCACACCTTAGATTGCCAAAATCGACAAACAATTCTATACAAAAAACGGTGAAATAAAATGTCGACATATAGTTACGTTTGTAATTAAAGTCAACACTTGGCGTTAGATCTAGGGTGTGTCCTGTAAGGTGGTTGTGGGTGGGCATTCAGGCCACACCCTAGATTACCAAAATTGACAAACAATTCTATACAAAAAACGGTGAAATAAAAGTCGTCATATAGTTACGTTTGTAATTAAAGTCAACACATGGCGTTAGATCTAGGGTGTGTCCTGTAAGGTGGTTGTGGGTGGGCATTCAGGCCACACCCTAGATTACCAAAATTGACAAACAATTCTATACAAAAAACGGTGAAATAAAATGTCGTCATATAGTTACGTTTGTAATTAAAGTCAACACTTGGCGTTAGGTCTAGGGTGTGTCCTGTAAGGTTTGGTGGGTGGGACACAGGCCACACCTTAGATTGCCAAAATCGACAAACAATTCTATACAAAAACGGTGAAATAAAAGTCGTCATATAGTTACGTTTGTAATTAAAGTCAACACTTGGCGTTAGATCTAGGGTGTGTCCTGTAAGGTGGTTGTGGGTGGGCATTCAGGCCACACCCTAGATTACCAAAATTGACAAACAATTCTATACAAAAAACGGTGAAATAAAATGTCGACATATAGTTACGTTTGTAATTAAATTCAACACTTGGCGTTAGGTCTAGGGTGTGTCCTGTAAGGTGTGGTGGGTGGGACACAGGCCACACCTTAGATTGCCAAAATCGAAAAACAATTCTATACAAAAAACGGTGAAATAAAAGTCGTCATATAGTTACGTTTGTAATTAAAGTCAACACTTGGCGTTAGATCTAGGGTGTGTCCTGTAAGGTGGTTGTGGGTGGGCATTCAGGCCACACCCTAGATTACCAAAATTGACAAACAATTCTATACAAAAAACGGTGAAATAAAATGTCGACATATAGTTACGTTTGTAATTAAATTCAACACTTGGCGTTAGGTCTAGGGTGTGTCCTGTAAGGTGTGGTGGGTGGGACACAGGCCACACCTTAGATTGCCAAAATCGACAAACAATTCTATACAAAAAACGGTGAAATAAAATGTCGACATATAGTTACGTTTGTAATTAAATTCAACACTTGGCGTTAGGTCTAGGGTGTGTCCTGTAAGGTGTGGTGGGTGGGACACAGGCCACACCTTAGATTGCCAAAATCGACAAACAATTCTATACAAAAAACGGTGAAATGAAAGTCGTCATATAGTTACGTTTGTAATTAAAGTCAACACTTGGCGTTAGATCTAGGGTGTGTCCTGTAAGGTGGTTGTGGGTGGGCATTCAGGCCACACCCTAGATCACCAAAATTGACAAACAATTCTATACAAAAAACGGTGAAATAAAATGTCGACATATAGTTACGTTTGTAATTAAATTCAACACTTGGCGTTAGGTCTAGGGTGTGTCCTGTAAGGTGTGGTGGGTGGGACACAGGCCACACCTTAGATTGCCAAAATCGAAAAACAATTCTATACAAAAAACGGTGAAATAAAAGTCGTCATATAGTTACGTTTGTAATTAAATTCAACACTTGGCGTTAGGTCTAGGGTGTGTCCTGTAAGGTGTGGTGGGTGGGACACAGGCCACACCTTAGATTGCCAAAATCGACAAACAATTCTATACAAAAAACGGTTAAATAAAATGTCGACATATAGTTACGTTTGTAATTAAATTCAACACTTGGCGTTAGGTCTAGGGTGTGCCCTGTAAGGTGTGGTGGGTGGGACACAGGCCACACCTTAGATTGCCAAAATCGACAAACAATTCTATACAAAAAACGGTAAAAATAAAAGTCGTCATATAGTTACATTTGTAATTAAAGTCAACACTTGGCGTTAGATCTAGGGTGTGTCCTGTAAGGTGGTTGTGGGTGGGCATTCAGGCCACACCCTAGATTACCAAAATTAACAAACAATTCTATACAAAAAACGGTGAAATAAAATGTCGACATATAGTTACGTTTGTAATTAAATTCAACACTTGGCGTTAGGTCTAGGGTGTGTCCTGTAAGGTGTGGTGGGTGGGACACAGGCCACACCTTAGATTGCCAAAATCGACAAACAATTCTATACAAAAAACGGTGAAATAAAATGTCGACATATAGTTACGTTTGTAATTAAATTCAACACTTGGCGTTAGGTCTAGGGTGTGTCCTGTAAGGTGTGGTGGGTGGGACACAGGCCACACCTTAGATTGCCAAAATCGACAAACAATTCTATACAAAAAACGGTGAAATAAAATGTCGACATATAGTTACGTTTGTAATTAAAGTCAACACTTGGCGTTAGATCTAGGGTGTGTCCTGTAAGGTGGTTGTGGGTGGGCATTCAGGCCACACCCTAGATTACCAAAATTGACAAACAATTCTATACAAAAAACGGTGAAATAAAAGTCGTCATATAGTTACGTTTGTAATTAAAGTCAACACATGGCGTTAGATCTAGGGTGTGTCCTGTAAGGTGGTTGTGGGTGGGCATTCAGGCCACACCCTAGATTACCAAAATTGACAAACAATTCTATACAAAAAACGGTGAAATAAAATGTCGACATATAGTTACGTTTGTAATTAAATTCAACACTTGGCGTTAGGTCTAGGGTGTGTCCTGTAAGGTGTGGTGGGTGGGACACAGGCCACACCTTAGATTGCCAAAATCGACAAACAATTCTATACAAAAAACGGTGAAATAAAATGTCGACATATAGTTACGTTTGTAATTAAATTCAACACTTGGCGTTAGGTCTAGGGTGTGTCCTGTAAGGTTTGGTGGGTGGGACACAGGCCACACCTTAGATTGCCAAAATCGACAAACAATTCTATACAAAAACGGTGAAATAAAAGTCGTCATATAGTTACGTTTGTAATTAAAGTCAACACTTGGCGTTAGATCTAGGGTGTGTCCTGTAAGGTGGTTGTGGGTGGGCATTCAGGCCACACCCTAGATTACCAAAATTGACAAACAATTCTATACAAAAAACGGTGAAATAAAATGTCGACATATAGTTACGTTTGTAATTAAATTCAACATTTGGCGTTAGGTCTAGGGTGTGTCCTGTAAGGTGTGGTGGGTGGGACACAGGCCACACCTTAGATTGCCAAAATCGACAAACAATTCTATACAAAAAACGGTGAAATAAAATGTCGACATATAGTTACGTTTGTAATTAAATTCAACACTTGGCGTTAGGTCTAGGGTGTGTCCTGTAAGGTGGTTGTGGGTGGGCATTCAGGCCACACCCTAGATTACCAAAATTAACAAACAATTCTATACAAAAAACGGTGAAATAAAATGTCGACATATAGTTACGTTTGTAATTAAATTCAACACTTGGCGTTAGGTCTAGGGTGTGTCCTGTAAGGTGTGGTGGGTGGGACACAGGCCACACCTTAGATTGCCAAAATCGACAAACAATTCTATACAAAAAACGGTGAAATAAAATGTCGACATATAGTTACGTTTGTAATTAAATTCAACACTTGGCGTTAGGTCTAGGGTGTGTCCTGTAAGGTGGTTGTGGGTGGGCATTCAGGCCACACCCTAGATTACCAAAATTAACAAACAATTCTATACAAAAAACGGTGAAATAAAATGTCGACATATAGTTACGTTTGTAATTAAATTCAACACTTGGCGTTAGGTCTAGGGTGTGTCCTGTAAGGTGTGGTGGGTGGGACACAGGCCACACCTTAGATTGCCAAAATCGACAAACAATTCTATACAAAAAACGGTGAAATAAAATGTCGACATATAGTTACGTTTGTAATTAAATTCAACACTTGGCGTTAGGTCTAGGGTGTGTCCTGTAAGGTGTGGTGGGTGGGACACAGGCCACACCTTAGATTGCCAAAATCGACAAACAATTCTATACAAAAAACGGTGAAATAAAATGTCGACATATAGTTACGTTTGTAATTAAAGTCAACACTTGGCGTTAGATCTAGGGTGTGTCCTGTAAGGTGGTTGTGGGTGGGCATTCAGGCCACACCCTAGATTACCAAAATTGACAAACAATTCTATACAAAAAACGGTGAAATAAAAGTCGTCATATAGTTACGTTTGTAATTAAAGTCAACACATGGCGTTAGATCTAGGGTGTGTCCTGTAAGGTGGTTGTGGGTGGGCATTCAGGCCACACCCTAGATTACCAAAATTGACAAACAATTCTATACAAAAAACGGTGAAATAAAATGTCGACATATAGTTACGTTTGTAATTAAATTCAACACTTGGCGTTAGGTCTAGGGTGTGTCCTGTAAGGTGTGGTGGGTGGGACACAGGCCACACCTTAGATTGCCAAAATCGACAAACAATTCTATACAAAAAACGGTGAAATAAAATGTCGACATATAGTTACGTTTGTAATTAAATTCAACACTTGGCGTTAGGTCTAGGGTGTGTCCTGTAAGGTGTGGTGGGTGGGACACAGGCCACACCTTAGATTGCCAAAATCGACAAACAATTCTATACAAAAAACGGTGAAATGAAAGTCGTCATATAGTTACGTTTGTAATTAAAGTCAACACTTGGCGTTAGATCTAGGGTGTGTCCTGTAAGGTGGTTGTGGGTGGGCATTCAGGCCACACCCTAGATCACCAAAATTGACAAACAATTCTATACAAAAAACGGTGAAATAAAATGTCGACATATAGTTACGTTTGTAATTAAATTCAACACTTGGCGTTAGGTCTAGGGTGTGTCCTGTAAGGTGTGGTGGGTGGGACACAGGCCACACCTTAGATTGCCAAAATCGAAAAACAATTCTATACAAAAAACGGTGAAATAAAAGTCGTCATATAGTTACGTTTGTAATTAAATTCAACACTTGGCGTTAGGTCTAGGGTGTGTCCTGTAAGGTGTGGTGGGTGGGACACAGGCCACACCTTAGATTGCCAAAATCGACAAACAATTCTATACAAAAAACGGTTAAATAAAATGTCGACATATAGTTACGTTTGTAATTAAATTCAACACTTGGCGTTAGGTCTAGGGTGTGCCCTGTAAGGTGTGGTGGGTGGGACACAGGCCACACCTTAGATTGCCAAAATCGACAAACAATTCTATACAAAAAACGGTAAAAATAAAAGTCGTCATATAGTTACATTTGTAATTAAAGTCAACACTTGGCGTTAGATCTAGGGTGTGTCCTGTAAGGTGGTTGTGGGTGGGCATTCAGGCCACACCCTAGATTACCAAAATTAACAAACAATTCTATACAAAAAACGGTAAAATAAAATGTCGACATATAGTTACGTTTGTAATTAAATTCAACACTTGGCGTTAGGTCTAGGGTGTGTCCTGTAAGGTGTGGTGGGTGGGACACAGGCCACACCTTAGATTGCCAAAATCGACAAACAATTCTATACAAAAAACGGTGAAATAAAATGTCGACATATAGTTACGTTTGTAATTAAATTCAACACTTGGCGTTAGGTCTAGGGTGTGTCCTGTAAGGTGTCGTGGGTGGGACACAGGCCACACCTTAGATTGCCAAAATCGACAAACAATTCTATACAAAAAACGGTGAAATAAAATGTCGACATATAGTTACGTTTGTAATTAAAGTCAACACTTGGCGTTAGATCTAGGGTGTGTCCTGTAAGGTGGTTGTGGGTGGGCATTCAGGCCACACCCTAGATTACCAAAATTGACAAACAATTCTATACAAAAAACGGTGAAATAAAAGTCGTCATATAGTTACGTTTGTAATTAAAGTCAACACATGGCGTTAGATCTAGGGTGTGTCCTGTAAGGTGGTTGTGGGTGGGCATTCAGGCCACACCCTAGATTACCAAAATTGACAAACAATTCTATACAAAAAACGGTGAAATAAAATGTCGACATATAGTTACGTTTGTAATTAAATTCAACACTTGGCGTTAGGTCTAGGGTGTGTCCTGTAAGGTGTGGTGGGTGGGACACAGGCCACACCTTAGATTGCCAAAATCGACAAACAATTCTATACAAAAAACGGTGAAATAAAATGTCGACATATAGTTACGTTTGTAATTAAATTCAACACTTGGCGTTAGGTCTAGGGTGTGTCCTGTAAGGTTTGGTGGGTGGGACACAGGCCACACCTTAGATTGCCAAAATCGACAAACAGTTCTATACAAAAACGGTGAAATAAAAGTCGTCATATAGTTACGTTTGTAATTAAAGTCAACACTTGGCGTTAGATCTAGGGTGTGTCCTGTAAGGTGGTTGTGGGTGGGCATTCAGGCCACACCCTAGATTACCAAAATTGACAAACAATTCTATACAAAAAACGGTGAAATAAAATGTCGACATATAGTTACGTTTGTAATTAAATTCAACATTTGGCGTTAGGTCTAGGGTGTGTCCTGTAAGGTGTGGTGGGTGGGACACAGGCCACACCTTAGATTGCCAAAATCGACAAACAATTCTATACAAAAAACGGTGAAATAAAATGTCGACATATAGTTACGTTTGTAATTAAATTCAACACTTGGCGTTAGGTCTAGGGTGTGTCCTGTAAGGTGGTTGTGGGTGGGCATTCAGGCCACACCCTAGATTACCAAAATTAACAAACAATTCTATACAAAAAACGGTGAAATAAAATGTCGACATATAGTTACGTTTGTAATTAAATTCAACACTTGGCGTTAGGTCTAGGGTGTGTCCTGTAAGGTGTGGTGGGTGGGACACAGGCCACACCTTAGATTGCCAAAATCGACAAACAATTCTATACAAAAAACGGTGAAATAAAATGTCGACATATAGTTACGTTTGTAATTAAATTCAACACTTGGCGTTAGGTCTAGGGTGTGTCCTGTAAGGTGTGGTGGGTGGGACACAGGCCACACCTTAGATTGCCAAAATCGACAAACAATTCTATACAAAAAACGGTGAAATAAAATGTCGACATATAGTTACGTTTGTAATTAAAGTCAACACTTGGCGTTAGATCTAGGGTGTGTCCTGTAAGGTGGTTGTGGGTGGGCATTCAGGCCACACCCTAGATTACCAAAATTGACAAACAATTCTATACAAAAAACGGTGAAATAAAAGTCGTCATATAGTTACGTTTGTAATTAAAGTCAACACATGGCGTTAGATCTAGGGTGTGTCCTGTAAGGTGGTTGTGGGTGGGCATTCAGGCCACACCCTAGATTACCAAAATTGACAAACAATTCTATACAAAAAACGGTGAAATAAAATGTCGACATATAGTTACGTTTGTAATTAAATTCAACACTTGGCGTTAGGTCTAGGGTGTGTCCTGTAAGGTGTGGTGGGTGGGACACAGGCCACACCTTAGATTGCCAAAATCGACAAACAATTCTATACAAAAAACGGTGAAATAAAATGTCGACATATAGTTACGTTTGTAATTAAATTCAACACTTGGCGTTAGGTCTAGGGTGTGTCCTGTAAGGTTTAGTGGGTGGGACACAGGCCACACCTTAGATTGCCAAAATCGACAAACAATTCTATACAAAAACGGTGAAATAAAAGTCGTCATATAGTTACGTTTGTAATTAAAGTCAACACTTGGCGTTAGATCTAGGGTGTGTCCAGTAAGGTGGTTGTGGGTGGGCATTCAGGCCACACCCTAGATTACCAAAATTGACAAACAATTCTATACAAAAAACGGTGAAATAAAATGTCGACATATAGTTACGTTTGTAATTAAATTCAACATTTGGCGTTAGGTCTAGGGTGTGTCCTGTAAGGTGTGGTGGGTGGGACACAGGCCACACCTTAGATTGCCAAAATCGACAAACAATTCTATACAAAAAACGGTGAAATAAAATGTCGACATATAGTTACGTTTGTAATTAAATTCAACACTTGGCGTTAGGTCTAGGGTGTGTCCTGTAAGGTGTGTGGGTGGGACACAGGCCACACCTTAGATTGCCAAAATCAAAAAACAATTCTATACAAAAAACGGTGAAATAAAAGTCGTCATATAGTTACGTTTGTAATTAAATTCAACACTTGGCGTTAGGTCTAGGGTGTGTCCTGTAAGGTGTGGTGGGTGGGACACAGGCCGCACCTTAGATTGCCAAAATCGACAAACAATTCTATACAAAAAACGGTTAAATAAAATGTCGACATATAGTTACGTTTGTAATTAAATTCAACACTTGGTGTTAGGTCTAGGGTGTGCCCTGTAAGGTGTGGTGGGTGGGACACAGGCCACACCTTAGATTGCCAAAATCGACAAACAATTCTATACAAAAAACGGTAAAAATAAAAGTCGTCATATAGTTACGTTTGTAATTAAAGTCAACACTTGGCGTTAGATCTAGGGTGTGTCCTGTAAGGTGGTTGTGGGTGGGCATTCAGGCCACACCCTAGATTACCAAAATTGACAAACAATTCTATACAAAAAAGGTGAAATAAAATGTCGACATATAGTTACGTTTGTAATTAAATTCAACACTTGGCGTTAGGTCTAGGGTGTGTCCTGTAAGGTGTGGTGGGTGGGACACAGGCCACACCTTAGATTGCCAAAATCGACAAACAATTCTATACAAAAAATGGTGAAATAAAATGTCGACATATAGTTACGTTTTTAATTAAATTCAACACTTGGCGTTAGGTCTAGGGTGTGTCCTGTAAGGTGTGGTGGGTGGGACACAGGCCACACCTTAGATTGCCAAAATCGACAAACAATTCTATACAAAAAACGGTGAAATAAAAGTCGTCATATAGTTACGTTTGTAATTAAAGTCAACACTTGGCGTTAGGTCTAGGGTGTGTCCTGTAAGGTTTGGTGGGTGGGACACAGGCCACACCTTAGATTGCCAAAATCGACAAACAATTCTATACAAAAAACGGTGAAATAAAAGTCGTCATATAGTTACGTTTGTAATTAAAGTCAACACTTGGCGTTAGATCTAGGGTGTGTCCTGTAAGGTGGTTGTGGGTGGGCATTCAGGCCACACCCTAGATTACCAAAATTGACAAACAATTCTATACAAAAAACGGTGAAATAAAATGTCGACATATAGTTACGTTTGTAATTAAATTCAACACTTGGCGTTAGGTCTAGGGTGTGTCCTGTAAGGTGTGGTGGGTGGGACACAGGCCACACCTTAGATTGCCAAAATCGACAAACAATTCTATACAAAAAACGGTGAAATAAAATGTCGACATATAGTTACGTTTGTAATTAAATTCAACACTTGGCGTTAGGTCTAGGGTGTGTCCTGTAAGGTGTGGTGGGTGGGACACAGGCCACACCTTAGATTGCCAAAATCGACAAACAATTCTATACAAAAAACGGTGAAATAAAAGTCGTCATATAGTTACGTTTGTAATTAAAGTCAACACTTGGCGTTAGATCTAGGGTGTGTCCTGTAAGGTGGTTGTGGGTGGGCATTCAGGCCACACCCTAGATTACCAAAATTGACAAACAATTCTATACAAAAAACGGTGAAATAAAATGTCGACATATAGTTACGTTTGTAATTAAATTCAACACTTGGCGTTAGGTCTAGGGTGTGTCCTGTAAGGTGTGGTGGGTGGGACACAGGCCACACCTTAGATTGCCAAAATCGAAAAACAATTCTATACAAAAAACGGTGAAATAAAAGTCGTCATATAGTTACGTTTGTAATTAAATTCAACACTTGGCGTTCGGTCTAGGCTGTGCCCTGTAAGGTGTGGTGGGTGGGACACAGGCCACACCTTAGATTGCCAAAATCGACAAACAATTCTATACAAAAAACGGTAAAAATAAAAGTCGTCATATAGTTACATTTGTAATTAAAGTCAACACTTGGCGTTAGATCTAGGGTGTGTCCTGTAAGGTGGTTGTGGGTGGGCATTCAGGCCACACCCTAGATTACCAAAATTAACAAACAATTCTATACAAAAAACGGTAAAATAAAATGTCGACATATAGTTACGTTTGTAATTAAATTCAACACTTGGCGTTAGGTCTAGGGTGTGTCCTGTAAGGTGTGGTGGGTGGGACACAGGCCACACCTTAGATTGCCAAAATCGACAAACAATTCTATACAAAAAACGGTGAAATAAAATGTCGACATATAGTTACGTTTGTAATTAAATTCAACACTTGGCGTTAGGTCTAGGGTGTGTCCTGTAAGGTGTCGTGGGTGGGACACAGGCCACACCTTAGATTGCCAAAATCGACAAACAATTCTATACAAAAAACGGTGAAATAAAATGTCGACATATAGTTACGTTTGTAATTAAAGTCAACACTTGGCGTTAGATCTAGGGTGTGTCCTGTAAGGTGGTTGTGGGTGGGCATTCAGGCCACACCCTAGATTACCAAAATTGACAAACAATTCTATACAAAAAACGGTGAAATAAAAGTCGTCATATAGTTACGTTTGTAATTAAAGTCAACACATGGCGTTAGATCTAGGGTGTGTCCTGTAAGGTGGTTGTGGGTGGGCATTCAGGCCACACCCTAGATTACCAAAATTGACAAACAATTCTATACAAAAAACGGTGAAATAAAATGTCGACATATAGTTACGTTTGTAATTAAATTCAACACTTGGCGTTAGGTCTAGGGTGTGTCCTGTAAGGTGTGGTGGGTGGGACACAGGCCACACCTTAGATTGCCAAAATCGACAAACAATTCTATACAAAAAACGGTGAAATAAAATGTCGACATATAGTTACGTTTGTAATTAAATTCAACACTTGGCGTTAGGTCTAGGGTGTGTCCTGTAAGGTTTGGTGGGTGGGACACAGGCCACACCTTAGATTGCCAAAATCGACAAACAGTTCTATACAAAAACGGTGAAATAAAAGTCGTCATATAGTTACGTTTGTAATTAAAGTCAACACTTGGCGTTAGATCTAGGGTGTGTCCTGTAAGGTGGTTGTGGGTGGGCATTCAGGCCACACCCTAGATTACCAAAATTGACAAACAATTCTATACAAAAAACGGTGAAATAAAATGTCGACATATAGTTACGTTTGTAATTAAATTCAACATTTGGCGTTAGGTCTAGGGTGTGTCCTGTAAGGTGTGGTGGGTGGGACACAGGCCACACCTTAGATTGCCAAAATCGACAAACAATTCTATACAAAAAACGGTGAAATAAAATGTCGACATATAGTTACGTTTGTAATTAAATTCAACACTTGGCGTTAGGTCTAGGGTGTGTCCTGTAAGGTGGTTGTGGGTGGGCATTCAGGCCACACCCTAGATTACCAAAATTAACAAACAATTCTATACAAAAAACGGTGAAATAAAATGTCGACATATAGTTACGTTTGTAATTAAATTCAACACTTGGCGTTAGGTCTAGGGTGTGTCCTGTAAGGTGTGGTGGGTGGGACACAGGCCACACCTTAGATTGCCAAAATCGACAAACAATTCTATACAAAAAACGGTGAAATAAAATGTCGACATATAGTTACGTTTGTAATTAAATTCAACACTTGGCGTTAGGTCTAGGGTGTGTCCTGTAAGGTGTGGTGGGTGGGACACAGGCCACACCTTAGATTGCCAAAATCGACAAACAATTCTATACAAAAAACGGTGAAATAAAATGTCGACATATAGTTACGTTTGTAATTAAAGTCAACACTTGGCGTTAGATCTAGGGTGTGTCCTGTAAGGTGGTTGTGGGTGGGCATTCAGGCCACACCCTAGATTACCAAAATTGACAAACAATTCTATACAAAAAACGGTGAAATAAAAGTCGTCATATAGTTACGTTTGTAATTAAAGTCAACACATGGCGTTAGATCTAGGGTGTGTCCTGTAAGGTGGTTGTGGGTGGGCATTCAGGCCACACCCTAGATTACCAAAATTGACAAACAATTCTATACAAAAAACGGTGAAATAAAATGTCGACATATAGTTACGTTTGTAATTAAATTCAACACTTGGCGTTAGGTCTAGGGTGTGTCCTGTAAGGTGTGGTGGGTGGGACACAGGCCACACCTTAGATTGCCAAAATCGACAAACAATTCTATACAAAAAACGGTGAAATAAAATGTCGACATATAGTTACGTTTGTAATTAAATTCAACACTTGGCGTTAGGTCTAGGGTGTGTCCTGTAAGGTTTAGTGGGTGGGACACAGGCCACACCTTAGATTGCCAAAATCGACAAACAATTCTATACAAAAACGGTGAAATAAAAGTCGTCATATAGTTACGTTTGTAATTAAAGTCAACACTTGGCGTTAGATCTAGGGTGTGTCCTGTAAGGTGGTTGTGGGTGGGCATTCAGGCCACACCCTAGATTACCAAAATTGACAAACAATTCTATACAAAAAACGGTGAAATAAAATGTCGACATATAGTTACGTTTGTAATTAAATTCAACATTTGGCGTTAGGTCTAGGGTGTGTCCTGTAAGGTGTGGTGGGTGGGACACAGGCCACACCTTAGATTGCCAAAATCGACAAACAATTCTATACAAAAAACGGTGAAATAAAATGTCGACATATAGTTACGTTTGTAATTAAATTCAACACTTGGCGTTAGGTCTAGGGTGTGTCCTGTAAGGTGTGTGGGTGGGACACAGGCCACACCTTAGATTGCCAAAATCAAAAAACAATTCTATACAAAAAACGGTGAAATAAAAGTCGTCATATAGTTACGTTTGTAATTAAATTCAACACTTGGCGTTAGGTCTAGGGTGTGTCCTGTAAGGTGTGGTGGGTGGGACACAGGCCGCACCTTAGATTGCCAAAATCGACAAACAATTCTATACAAAAAACGGTTAAATAAAATGTCGACATATAGTTACGTTTGTAATTAAATTCAACACTTGGTGTTAGGTCTAGGGTGTGCCCTGTAAGGTGTGGTGGGTGGGACACAGGCCACACCTTAGATTGCCAAAATCGACAAACAATTCTATACAAAAAACGGTAAAAATAAAAGTCGTCATATAGTTACGTTTGTAATTAAAGTCAACACTTGGCGTTAGATCTAGGGTGTGTCCTGTAAGGTGGTTGTGGGTGGGCATTCAGGCCACACCCTAGATTACCAAAATTGACAAACAATTCTATACAAAAAAGGTGAAATAAAATGTCGACATATAGTTACGTTTGTAATTAAATTCAACACTTGGCGTTAGGTCTAGGGTGTGTCCTGTAAGGTGTGGTGGGTGGGACACAGGCCACACCTTAGATTGCCAAAATCGACAAACAATTCTATACAAAAAATGGTGAAATAAAATGTCGACATATAGTTACGTTTTTAATTAAATTCAACACTTGGCGTTAGGTCTAGGGTGTGTCCTGTAAGGTGTGGTGGGTGGGACACAGGCCACACCTTAGATTGCCAAAATCGACAAACAATTCTATACAAAAAACGGTGAAATAAAAGTCGTCATATAGTTACGTTTGTAATTAAAGTCAACACTTGGCGTTAGGTCTAGGGTGTGTCCTGTAAGGTTTGGTGGGTGGGACACAGGCCACACCTTAGATTGCCAAAATCGACAAACAATTCTATACAAAAAACGGTGAAATAAAAGTCGTCATATAGTTACGTTTGTAATTAAAGTCAACACTTGGCGTTAGATCTAGGGTGTGTCCTGTAAGGTGGTTGTGGGTGGGCATTCAGGCCACACCCTAGATTACCAAAATTGACAAACAATTCTATACAAAAAACGGTGAAATAAAATGTCGACATATAGTTACGTTTGTAATTAAATTCAACACTTGGCGTTAGGTCTAGGGTGTGTCCTGTAAGGTGTGGTGGGTGGGACACAGGCCACACCTTAGATTGCCAAAATCGACAAACAATTCTATACAAAAAACGGTGAAATAAAATGTCGACATATAGTTACGTTTGTAATTAAATTCAACACTTGGCGTTAGGTCTAGGGTGTGTCCTGTAAGGTGTGGTGGGTGGGACACAGGCCACACCTTAGATTGCCAAAATCGACAAACAATTCTATACAAAAAACGGTGAAATAAAAGTCGTCATATAGTTACGTTTGTAATTAAAGTCAACACTTGGCGTTAGATCTAGGGTGTGTCCTGTAAGGTGGTTGTGGGTGGGCATTCAGGCCACACCCTAGATTACCAAAATTGACAAACAATTCTATACAAAAAACGGTGAAATAAAATGTCGACATATAGTTACGTTTGTAATTAAATTCAACACTTGGCGTTAGGTCTAGGGTGTGTCCTGTAAGGTGTGGTGGGTGGGACACAGGCCACACCTTAGATTGCCAAAATCGAAAAACAATTCTATACAAAAAACGGTGAAATAAAAGTCGTCATATAGTTACGTTTGTAATTAAATTCAACACTTGGCGTTCGGTCTAGGCTGTGCCCTGTAAGGTGTGGTGGGTGGGACACAGGCCACACCTTAGATTGCCAAAATCGACAAACAATTCTATACAAAAAACGGTAAAAATAAAAGTCGTCATATAGTTACGTTTGTAATTAAATTCAACACTTGGCGTTAGATCTAGGGTGTGTCCTGTAAGGTGGTTGTGGGTGGGCATTCAGGCCACACCCTAGATTACCAAAATTAACAAACAATTCTATACAAAAAACGGTGAAATAAAATGTCGACATATAGTTACGTTTGTAATTAAATTCAACACTTGGCGTTAGGTCTAGGGTGTGTCCTGTAAGGTGTGGTGGGTGGGACACAGGCCACACCTTAGATTGCCAAAATCGACAAACAATTTTATACAAAAAACGGTGAAATAAAATGTCGACATATAGTTACGTTTGTAATTAAATTCAACACTTGGCGTTAGGTCTAGGGTGTGTCCTGTAAGGTGTGGTGGGTGGGACACAGGCCACACCTTAGATTGCCAAAATCGACAAACAATTCTATACAAAAAACGGTGAAATAAAATGTCGACATATAGTTACGTTTGTAATTAAATTCAACACTTGGCGTTAGGTCTAGGGTGTGTCCTGTAAGGTGTGGTGGGTGGGACACAGGCCACACCTTAGATTGCCAAAATCGAAAAACAATTCTATACAAAAAACGGTGAAATAAAAGTCGTCATATAGTTACGTTTGTAATTAAAGTCAACACTTGGCGTTAGATCTAGGGTGTGTCCTGTAAGGTGGTTGTGGGTGGGCATTCAGGCCACACCCTAGATTACCAAAATTGACAAACAATTCTATACAAAAAACGGTGAAATAAAATGTCGACATATAGTTACGTTTGTAATTAAATTCAACACTTGGCGTTAGGTCTAGGGTGTGTCCTGTAAGGTGTGGTGGGTGGGACACAGGCCACACCTTAGATTGCCAAAATCGACAAACAATTCTATACAAAAAACGGTGAAATAAAATGTCGACATATAGTTACGTTTGTAATTAAATTCAACACTTGGCGTTAGGTCTAGGGTGTGTCCTGTAAGGTGTGGTGGGTGGGACACAGGCCACACCTTAGATTGCCAAAATCGACAAACAATTCTATACAAAAAACGGTGAAATGAAAGTCGTCATATAGTTACGTTTGTAATTAAAGTCAACACTTGGCGTTAGATCTAGGGTGTGTCCTGTAAGGTGGTTGTGGGTGGGCATTCAGGCCACACCCTAGATCACCAAAATTGACAAACAATTCTATACAAAAAACGGTGAAATAAAATGTCGACATATAGTTACGTTTGTAATTAAATTCAACACTTTGCGTTAGGTCTAGGGTGTGTCCTGTAAGGTGTGGTGGGTGGGACACAGGCCACACCTTAGATTGCCAAAATCGAAAAACAATTCTATACAAAAAACGGTGAAATAAAAGTCGTCATATAGTTACGTTTGTAATTAAATTCAACACTTGGCGTTAGGTCTAGGGTGTGTCCTGTAAGGTGTGGTGGGTGGGACACAGGCCACACCTTAGATTGCCAAAATCGACAAACAATTCTATACAAAAAACGGTTAAATAAAATGTCGACATATAGTTACGTTTGTAATTAAATTCAACACTTGGCGTTAGGTCTAGGGTGTGCCCTGTAAGGTGTGGTGGGTGGGACACAGGCCACACCTTAGATTGCCAAAATCGACAAACAATTCTATACAAAAAACGGTAAAAATAAAAGTCGTCATATAGTTACATTTGTAATTAAAGTCAACACTTGGCGTTAGATCTAGGGTGTGTCCTGTAAGGTGGTTGTGGGTGGGCATTCAGGCCACACCCTAGATTACCAAAATTAACAAACAATTCTATACAAAAAACGGTGAAATAAAATGTCGACATATAGTTACGTTTGTAATTAAATTCAACACTTGGCGTTAGGTCTAGGGTGTGTCCTGTAAGGTGTGGTGGGTGGGACACAGGCCACACCTTAGATTGCCAAAATCGACAAACAATTCTATACAAAAAACGGTGAAATAAAATGTCGACATATAGTTACGTTTGTAATTAAATTCAACACTTGGCGTTAGGTCTAGGGTGTGTCCTGTAAGGTGTGGTGGGTGGGACACAGGCCACACCTTAGATTGCCAAAATCGACAAACAATTCTATACAAAAAACGGTGAAATAAAATGTCGACATATAGTTACGTTTGTAATTAAAGTCAACACTTGGCGTTAGATCTAGGGTGTGTCCTGTAAGGTGGTTGTGGGTGGGCATTCAGGCCACACCCTAGATTACCAAAATTGACAAACAATTCTATACAAAAAACGGTGAAATAAAAGTCGTCATATAGTTACGTTTGTAATTAAAGTCAACACATGGCGTTAGATCTAGGGTGTGTCCTGTAAGGTGGTTGTGGGTGGGCATTCAGGCCACACCCTAGATTACCAAAATTGACAAACAATTCTATACAAAAAACGGTGAAATAAAATGTCGACATATAGTTACGTTTGTAATTAAATTCAACACTTGGCGTTAGGTCTAGGGTGTGTCCTGTAAGGTGTGGTGGGTGGGACACAGGCCACACCTTAGATTGCCAAAATCGACAAACAATTCTATACAAAAAACGGTGAAATAAAATGTCGACATATAGTTACGTTTGTAATTAAATTCAACACTTGGCGTTAGGTCTAGGGTGTGTCCTGTAAGGTTTGGTGGGTGGGACACAGGCCACACCTTAGATTGCCAAAATCGACAAACAATTCTATACAAAAACGGTGAAATAAAAGTCGTCATATAGTTACGTTTGTAATTAAAGTCAACACTTGGCGTTAGATCTAGGGTGTGTCCTGTAAGGTGGTTGTGGGTGGGCATTCAGGCCACACCCTAGATTACCAAAATTGACAAACAATTCTATACAAAAAACGGTGAAATAAAATGTCGACATATAGTTACGTTTGTAATTAAATTCAACATTTGGCGTTAGGTCTAGGGTGTGTCCTGTAAGGTGTGGTGGGTGGGACACAGGCCACACCTTAGATTGCCAAAATCGACAAACAATTCTATACAAAAAACGGTGAAATAAAATGTCGACATATAGTTACGTTTGTAATTAAATTCAACACTTGGCGTTAGGTCTAGGGTGTGTCCTGTAAGGTGGTTGTGGGTGGGCATTCAGGCCACACCCTAGATTACCAAAATTAACAAACAATTCTATACAAAAAACGGTGAAATAAAATGTCGACATATAGTTACGTTTGTAATTAAATTCAACACTTGGCGTTAGGTCTAGGGTGTGTCCTGTAAGGTGTGGTGGGTGGGACACAGGCCACACCTTAGATTGCCAAAATCGACAAACAATTCTATACAAAAAACGGTGAAATAAAATGTCGACATATAGTTACGTTTGTAATTAAATTCAACACTTGGCGTTAGGTCTAGGGTGTGTCCTGTAAGGTGGTTGTGGGTGGGCATTCAGGCCACACCCTAGATTACCAAAATTAACAAACAATTCTATACAAAAAACGGTGAAATAAAATGTCGACATATAGTTACGTTTGTAATTAAATTCAACACTTGGCGTTAGGTCTAGGGTGTGTCCTGTAAGGTGTGGTGGGTGGGACACAGGCCACACCTTAGATTGCCAAAATCGACAAACAATTCTATACAAAAAACGGTGAAATAAAATGTCGACATATAGTTACGTTTGTAATTAAATTCAACACTTGGCGTTAGGTCTAGGGTGTGTCCTGTAAGGTGTGGTGGGTGGGACACAGGCCACACCTTAGATTGCCAAAATCGACAAACAATTCTATACAAAAAACGGTGAAATAAAATGTCGACATATAGTTACGTTTGTAATTAAAGTCAACACTTGGCGTTAGATCTAGGGTGTGTCCTGTAAGGTGGTTGTGGGTGGGCATTCAGGCCACACCCTAGATTACCAAAATTGACAAACAATTCTATACAAAAAACGGTGAAATAAAAGTCGTCATATAGTTACGTTTGTAATTAAAGTCAACACATGGCGTTAGATCTAGGGTGTGTCCTGTAAGGTGGTTGTGGGTGGGCATTCAGGCCACACCCTAGATTACCAAAATTGACAAACAATTCTATACAAAAAACGGTGAAATAAAATGTCGACATATAGTTACGTTTGTAATTAAATTCAACACTTGGCGTTAGGTCTAGGGTGTGTCCTGTAAGGTGTGGTGGGTGGGACACAGGCCACACCTTAGATTGCCAAAATCGACAAACAATTCTATACAAAAAACGGTGAAATAAAATGTCGACATATAGTTACGTTTGTAATTAAATTCAACACTTGGCGTTAGGTCTAGGGTGTGTCCTGTAAGGTTTAGTGGGTGGGACACAGGCCACACCTTAGATTGCCAAAATCGACAAACAATTCTATACAAAAACGGTGAAATAAAAGTCGTCATATAGTTACGTTTGTAATTAAAGTCAACACTTGGCGTTAGATCTAGGGTGTGTCCTGTAAGGTGGTTGTGGGTGGGCATTCAGGCCACACCCTAGATTACCAAAATTGACAAACAATTCTATACAAAAAACGGTGAAATAAAATGTCGACATATAGTTACGTTTGTAATTAAATTCAACATTTGGCGTTAGGTCTAGGGTGTGTCCTGTAAGGTGTGGTGGGTGGGACACAGGCCACACCTTAGATTGCCAAAATCGACAAACAATTCTATACAAAAAACGGTGAAATAAAATGTCGACATATAGTTACGTTTGTAATTAAATTCAACACTTGGCGTTAGGTCTAGGGTGTGTCCTGTAAGGTGTGTGGGTGGGACACAGGCCACACCTTAGATTGCCAAAATCAAAAAACAATTCTATACAAAAAACGGTGAAATAAAAGTCGTCATATAGTTACGTTTGTAATTAAATTCAACACTTGGCGTTAGGTCTAGGGTGTGTCCTGTAAGGTGTGGTGGGTGGGACACAGGCCGCACCTTAGATTGCCAAAATCGACAAACAATTCTATACAAAAAACGGTTAAATAAAATGTCGACATATAGTTACGTTTGTAATTAAATTCAACACTTGGTGTTAGGTCTAGGGTGTGCCCTGTAAGGTGTGGTGGGTGGGACACAGGCCACACCTTAGATTGCCAAAATCGACAAACAATTCTATACAAAAAACGGTAAAAATAAAAGTCGTCATATAGTTACGTTTGTAATTAAAGTCAACACTTGGCGTTAGATCTAGGGTGTGTCCTGTAAGGTGGTTGTGGGTGGGCATTCAGGCCACACCCTAGATTACCAAAATTGACAAACAATTCTATACAAAAAAGGTGAAATAAAATGTCGACATATAGTTACGTTTGTAATTAAATTCAACACTTGGCGTTAGGTCTAGGGTGTGTCCTGTAAGGTGTGGTGGGTGGGACACAGGCCACACCTTAGATTGCCAAAATCGACAAACAATTCTATACAAAAAATGGTGAAATAAAATGTCGACATATAGTTACGTTTTTAATTAAATTCAACACTTGGCGTTAGGTCTAGGGTGTGTCCTGTAAGGTGTGGTGGGTGGGACACAGGCCACACCTTAGATTGCCAAAATCGACAAACAATTCTATACAAAAAACGGTGAAATAAAAGTCGTCATATAGTTACGTTTGTAATTAAAGTCAACACTTGGCGTTAGGTCTAGGGTGTGTCCTGTAAGGTTTGGTGGGTGGGACACAGGCCACACCTTAGATTGCCAAAATCGACAAACAATTCTATACAAAAAACGGTGAAATAAAAGTCGTCATATAGTTACGTTTGTAATTAAAGTCAACACTTGGCGTTAGATCTAGGGTGTGTCCTGTAAGGTGGTTGTGGGTGGGCATTCAGGCCACACCCTAGATTACCAAAATTGACAAACAATTCTATACAAAAAACGGTGAAATAAAATGTCGACATATAGTTACGTTTGTAATTAAATTCAACACTTGGCGTTAGGTCTAGGGTGTGTCCTGTAAGGTGTGGTGGGTGGGACACAGGCCACACCTTAGATTGCCAAAATCGACAAACAATTCTATACAAAAAACGGTGAAATAAAATGTCGACATATAGTTACGTTTGTAATTAAATTCAACACTTGGCGTTAGGTCTAGGGTGTGTCCTGTAAGGTGTGGTGGGTGGGACACAGGCCACACCTTAGATTGCCAAAATCGACAAACAATTCTATACAAAAAACGGTGAAATAAAAGTCGTCATATAGTTACGTTTGTAATTAAAGTCAACACTTGGCGTTAGATCTAGGGTGTGTCCTGTAAGGTGGTTGTGGGTGGGCATTCAGGCCACACCCTAGATTACCAAAATTGACAAACAATTCTATACAAAAAACGGTGAAATAAAATGTCGACATATAGTTACGTTTGTAATTAAATTCAACACTTGGCGTTAGGTCTAGGGTGTGTCCTGTAAGGTGTGGTGGGTGGGACACAGGCCACACCTTAGATTGCCAAAATCGAAAAACAATTCTATACAAAAAACGGTGAAATAAAAGTCGTCATATAGTTACGTTTGTAATTAAATTCAACACTTGGCGTTCGGTCTAGGCTGTGCCCTGTAAGGTGTGGTGGGTGGGACACAGGCCACACCTTAGATTGCCAAAATCGACAAACAATTCTATACAAAAAACGGTAAAAATAAAAGTCGTCATATAGTTACGTTTGTAATTAAAGTCAACACTTGGCGTTAGATCTAGGGTGTGTCCTGTAAGGTGGTTGTGGGTGGGCATTCAGGCCACACCCTAGATTACCAAAATTAACAAACAATTCTATACAAAAAACGGTGAAATAAAATGTCGACATATAGTTACGTTTGTAATTAAATTCAACACTTGGCGTTAGGTCTAGGGTGTGTCCTGTAAGGTGTGGTGGGTGGGACACAGGCCACACCTTAGATTGCCAAAATCGACAAACAATTTTATACAAAAAACGGTGAAATAAAATGTCGACATATAGTTACGTTTGTAATTAAATTCAACACTTGGCGTTAGGTCTAGGGTGTGTCCTGTAAGGTGTGGTGGGTGGGACACAGGCCACACCTTAGATTGCCAAAATCGACAAACAATTCTATACAAAAAACGGTGAAATAAAATGTCGACATATAGTTACGTTTGTAATTAAATTCAACACTTGGCGTTAGGTCTAGGGTGTGTCCTGTAAGGTGTGGTGGGTGGGACACAGGCCACACCTTAGATTGCCAAAATCGACAAACAATTCTATACAAAAAACGGTGAAATAAAAGTCGTCATATAGTTACGTTTGTAATTAAAGTCAACACTTGGCGTTAGATCTAGGGTGTGTCCTGTAAGGTGGTTGTGGGTGGGCATTCAGGCCACACCCTAGATTACCAAAATTGACAAACAATTCTATACAAAAAAGGTGAAATAAAATGTCGACATATAGTTACGTTTGTAATTAAATTCAACACTTGGCGTTAGGTCTAGGGTGTGTCCTGTAAGGTGTGGTGGGTGGGACACAGGCCACACCTTAGATTGCCAAAATCGACAAACAATTCTATACAAAAAACGGTGAAATAAAATGTCGACATATAGTTACGTTTGTAATTAAATTCAACACTTGGCGTTAGGTCTAGGGTGTGTCCTGTAAGGTGTGGTGGGTGGGACACAGGCCACACCTTAGATTGCCAAAATCGACAAACAATTCTATACAAAAAACGGTGAAATGAAAGTCGTCATATAGTTACGTTTGTAATTAAAGTCAACACTTGGCGTTAGATCTAGGGTGTGTCCTGTAAGGTGGTTGTGGGTGGGCATTCAGGCCACACCCTAGATCACCAAAATTGACAAACAATTCTATACAAAAAACGGTGAAATAAAATGTCGACATATAGTTACGTTTGTAATTAAATTCAACACTTGGCGTTAGGTCTAGGGTGTGTCCTGTAAGGTGTGGTGGGTGGGACACAGGCCACACCTTAGATTGCCAAAATCGAAAAACAATTCTATACAAAAAACGGTGAAATAAAAGTCGTCATATAGTTACGTTTGTAATTAAATTCAACACTTGGCGTTAGGTCTAGGGTGTGTCCTGTAAGGTGTGGTGGGTGGGACACAGGCCACACCTTAGATTGCCAAAATCGACAAACAATTCTATACAAAAAACGGTTAAATAAAATGTCGACATATAGTTACGTTTGTAATTAAATTCAACACTTGGCGTTAGGTCTAGGGTGTGCCCTGTAAGGTGTGGTGGGTGGGACACAGGCCACACCTTAGATTGCCAAAATCGACAAACAATTCTATACAAAAAACGGTGAAATAAAAGTCGTCATATAGTTACGTTTGTAATTAAAGTCAACACTTGGCGTTAGATCTAGGGTGTGTCCTGTAAGGTGGTTGTGGGTGGGCATTCAGGCCACACCCTAGATTACCAAAATTAACAAACAATTCTATACAAAAAACGGTGAAATAAAATGTCGACATATAGTTACGTTTGTAATTAAATTCAACACTTGGCGTTAGGTCTAGGGTGTGTCCTGTAAGGTGTGGTGGGTGGGACACAGGCCACACCTTAGATTGCCAAAATCGACAAACAATTCTATACAAAAAACGGTGAAATAAAATGTCGACATATAGTTACGTTTGTAATTAAATTCAACACTTGGCGTTAGGTCTAGGGTGTGTCCTGTAAGGTGTGGTGGGTGGGACACAGGCCACACCTTAGATTGCCAAAATCGACAAACAATTCTATACAAAAAACGGTGAAATAAAATGTCGACATATAGTTACGTTTGTAATTAAAGTCAACACTTGGCGTTAGATCTAGGGTGTGTCCTGTAAGGTGGTTGTGGGTGGGCATTCAGGCCACACCCTAGATTACCAAAATTGACAAACAATTCTATACAAAAAACGGTGAAATAAAAGTCGTCATATAGTTACGTTTGTAATTAAAGTCAACACATGGCGTTAGATCTAGGGTGTGTCCTGTAAGGTGGTTGTGGGTGGGCATTCAGGCCACACCCTAGATTACCAAAATTGACAAACAATTCTATACAAAAAACGGTGAAATAAAATGTCGACATATAGTTACGTTTGTAATTAAATTCAACACTTGGCGTTAGGTCTAGGGTGTGTCCTGTAAGGTGTGGTGGGTGGGACACAGGCCACACCTTAGATTGCCAAAATCGACAAACAATTCTATACAAAAAACGGTGAAATAAAATGTCGACATATAGTTACGTTTGTAATTAAATTCAACACTTGGCGTTAGGTCTAGGGTGTGTCCTGTAAGGTTTGGTGGGTGGGACACAGGCCACACCTTAGATTGCCAAAATCGACAAACAATTCTATACAAAAACGGTGAAATAAAAGTCGTCATATAGTTACGTTTGTAATTAAAGTCAACACTTGGCGTTAGATCTAGGGTGTGTCCTGTAAGGTGGTTGTGGGTGGGCATTCAGGCCACACCCTAGATTACCAAAATTGACAAACAATTCTATACAAAAAACGGTGAAATAAAATGTCGACATATAGTTACGTTTGTAATTAAATTCAACATTTGGCGTTAGGTCTAGGGTGTGTCCTGTAAGGTGTGGTGGGTGGGACACAGGCCACACCTTAGATTGCCAAAATCGACAAACAATTCTATACAAAAAACGGTGAAATAAAATGTCGACATATAGTTACGTTTGTAATTAAATTCAACACTTGGCGTTAGGTCTAGGGTGTGTCCTGTAAGGTGGTTGTGGGTGGGCATTCAGGCCACACCCTAGATTACCAAAATTAACAAACAATTCTATACAAAAAACGGTGAAATAAAATGTCGACATATAGTTACGTTTGTAATTAAATTCAACACTTGGCGTTAGGTCTAGGGTGTGTCCTGTAAGGTGTGGTGGGTGGGACACAGGCCACACCTTAGATTGCCAAAATCGACAAACAATTCTATACAAAAAACGGTGAAATAAAATGTCGACATATAGTTACGTTTGTAATTAAATTCAACACTTGGCGTTAGGTCTAGGGTGTGTCCTGTAAGGTGGTTGTGGGTGGGCATTCAGGCCACACCCTAGATTACCAAAATTAACAAACAATTCTATACAAAAAACGGTGAAATAAAATGTCGACATATAGTTACGTTTGTAATTAAATTCAACACTTGGCGTTAGGTCTAGGGTGTGTCCTGTAAGGTGTGGTGGGTGGGACACAGGCCACACCTTAGATTGCCAAAATCGACAAACAATTCTATACAAAAAACGGTGAAATAAAATGTCGACATATAGTTACGTTTGTAATTAAATTCAACACTTGGCGTTAGGTCTAGGGTGTGTCCTGTAAGGTGTGGTGGGTGGGACACAGGCCACACCTTAGATTGCCAAAATCGACAAACAATTCTATACAAAAAACGGTGAAATAAAATGTCGACATATAGTTACGTTTGTAATTAAAGTCAACACTTGGCGTTAGATCTAGGGTGTGTCCTGTAAGGTGGTTGTGGGTGGGCATTCAGGCCACACCCTAGATTACCAAAATTGACAAACAATTCTATACAAAAAACGGTGAAATAAAAGTCGTCATATAGTTACGTTTGTAATTAAAGTCAACACATGGCGTTAGATCTAGGGTGTGTCCTGTAAGGTGGTTGTGGGTGGGCATTCAGGCCACACCCTAGATTACCAAAATTGACAAACAATTCTATACAAAAAACGGTGAAATAAAATGTCGACATATAGTTACGTTTGTAATTAAATTCAACACTTGGCGTTAGGTCTAGGGTGTGTCCTGTAAGGTGTGGTGGGTGGGACACAGGCCACACCTTAGATTGCCAAAATCGACAAACAATTCTATACAAAAAACGGTGAAATAAAATGTCGACATATAGTTACGTTTGTAATTAAATTCAACACTTGGCGTTAGGTCTAGGGTGTGTCCTGTAAGGTGTGGTGGGTGGGACACAGGCCACACCTTAGATTGCCAAAATCGACAAACAATTCTATACAAAAAACGGTGAAATGAAAGTCGTCATATAGTTACGTTTGTAATTAAAGTCAACACTTGGCGTTAGATCTAGGGTGTGTCCTGTAAGGTGGTTGTGGGTGGGCATTCAGGCCACACCCTAGATCACCAAAATTGACAAACAATTCTATACAAAAAACGGTGAAATAAAATGTCGACATATAGTTACGTTTGTAATTAAATTCAACACTTGGCGTTAGGTCTAGGGTGTGTCCTGTAAGGTGTGGTGGGTGGGACACAGGCCACACCTTAGATTGCCAAAATCGAAAAACAATTCTATACAAAAAACGGTGAAATAAAAGTCGTCATATAGTTACGTTTGTAATTAAATTCAACACTTGGCGTTAGGTCTAGGGTGTGTCCTGTAAGGTGTGGTGGGTGGGACACAGGCCACACCTTAGATTGCCAAAATCGACAAACAATTCTATACAAAAAACGGTTAAATAAAATGTCGACATATAGTTACGTTTGTAATTAAATTCAACACTTGGCGTTAGGTCTAGGGTGTGCCCTGTAAGGTGTGGTGGGTGGGACACAGGCCACACCTTAGATTGCCAAAATCGACAAACAATTCTATACAAAAAACGGTAAAAATAAAAGTCGTCATATAGTTACATTTGTAATTAAAGTCAACACTTGGCGTTAGATCTAGGGTGTGTCCTGTAAGGTGGTTGTGGGTGGGCATTCAGGCCACACCCTAGATTACCAAAATTAACAAACAATTCTATACAAAAAACGGTAAAATAAAATGTCGACATATAGTTACGTTTGTAATTAAATTCAACACTTGGCGTTAGGTCTAGGGTGTGTCCTGTAAGGTGTGGTGGGTGGGACACAGGCCACACCTTAGATTGCCAAAATCGACAAACAATTCTATACAAAAAACGGTGAAATAAAATGTCGACATATAGTTACGTTTGTAATTAAATTCAACACTTGGCGTTAGGTCTAGGGTGTGTCCTGTAAGGTGTCGTGGGTGGGACACAGGCCACACCTTAGATTGCCAAAATCGACAAACAATTCTATACAAAAAACGGTGAAATAAAATGTCGACATATAGTTACGTTTGTAATTAAAGTCAACACTTGGCGTTAGATCTAGGGTGTGTCCTGTAAGGTGGTTGTGGGTGGGCATTCAGGCCACACCCTAGATTACCAAAATTGACAAACAATTCTATACAAAAAACGGTGAAATAAAAGTCGTCATATAGTTACGTTTGTAATTAAAGTCAACACATGGCGTTAGATCTAGGGTGTGTCCTGTAAGGTGGTTGTGGGTGGGCATTCAGGCCACACCCTAGATTACCAAAATTGACAAACAATTCTATACAAAAAACGGTGAAATAAAATGTCGACATATAGTTACGTTTGTAATTAAATTCAACACTTGGCGTTAGGTCTAGGGTGTGTCCTGTAAGGTGTGGTGGGTGGGACACAGGCCACACCTTAGATTGCCAAAATCGACAAACAATTCTATACAAAAAACGGTGAAATAAAATGTCGACATATAGTTACGTTTGTAATTAAATTCAACACTTGGCGTTAGGTCTAGGGTGTGTCCTGTAAGGTTTGGTGGGTGGGACACAGGCCACACCTTAGATTGCCAAAATCGACAAACAATTCTATACAAAAACGGTGAAATAAAAGTCGTCATATAGTTACGTTTGTAATTAAAGTCAACACTTGGCGTTAGATCTAGGGTGTGTCCTGTAAGGTGGTTGTGGGTGGGCATTCAGGCCACACCCTAGATTACCAAAATTGACAAACAATTCTATACAAAAAACGGTGAAATAAAATGTCGACATATAGTTACGTTTGTAATTAAATTCAACATTTGGCGTTAGGTCTAGGGTGTGTCCTGTAAGGTGTGGTGGGTGGGACACAGGCCACACCTTAGATTGCCAAAATCGACAAACAATTCTATACAAAAAACGGTGAAATAAAATGTCGACATATAGTTACGTTTGTAATTAAATTCAACACTTGGCGTTAGGTCTAGGGTGTGTCCTGTAAGGTGGTTGTGGGTGGGCATTCAGGCCACACCCTAGATTACCAAAATTAACAAACAATTCTATACAAAAAACGGTGAAATAAAATGTCGACATATAGTTACGTTTGTAATTAAATTCAACACTTGGCGTTAGGTCTAGGGTGTGTCCTGTAAGGTGTGGTGGGTGGGACACAGGCCACACCTTAGATTGCCAAAATCGACAAACAATTCTATACAAAAAACGGTGAAATAAAATGTCGACATATAGTTACGTTTGTAATTAAATTCAACACTTGGCGTTAGGTCTAGGGTGTGTCCTGTAAGGTGTGGTGGGTGGGACACAGGCCACACCTTAGATTGCCAAAATCGACAAACAATTCTATACAAAAAACGGTGAAATAAAATGTCGACATATAGTTACGTTTGTAATTAAAGTCAACACTTGGCGTTAGATCTAGGGTGTGTCCTGTAAGGTGGTTGTGGGTGGGCATTCAGGCCACACCCTAGATTACCAAAATTGACAAACAATTCTATACAAAAAACGGTGAAATAAAAGTCGTCATATAGTTACGTTTGTAATTAAAGTCAACACATGGCGTTAGATCTAGGGTGTGTCCTGTAAGGTGGTTGTGGGTGGGCATTCAGGCCACACCCTAGATTACCAAAATTGACAAACAATTCTATACAAAAAACGGTGAAATAAAATGTCGACATATAGTTACGTTTGTAATTAAATTCAACACTTGGCGTTAGGTCTAGGGTGTGTCCTGTAAGGTGTGGTGGGTGGGACACAGGCCACACCTTAGATTGCCAAAATCGACAAACAATTCTATACAAAAAACGGTGAAATAAAATGTCGACATATAGTTACGTTTGTAATTAAATTCAACACTTGGCGTTAGGTCTAGGGTGTGTCCTGTAAGGTTTAGTGGGTGGGACACAGGCCACACCTTAGATTGCCAAAATCGACAAACAATTCTATACAAAAACGGTGAAATAAAAGTCGTCATATAGTTACGTTTGTAATTAAAGTCAACACTTGGCGTTAGATCTAGGGTGTGTCCTGTAAGGTGGTTGTGGGTGGGCATTCAGGCCACACCCTAGATTACCAAAATTGACAAACAATTCTATACAAAAAACGGTGAAATAAAATGTCGACATATAGTTACGTTTGTAATTAAATTCAACATTTGGCGTTAGGTCTAGGGTGTGTCCTGTAAGGTGTGGTGGGTGGGACACAGGCCACACCTTAGATTGCCAAAATCGACAAACAATTCTATACAAAAAACGGTGAAATAAAATGTCGACATATAGTTACGTTTGTAATTAAATTCAACACTTGGCGTTAGGTCTAGGGTGTGTCCTGTAAGGTGTGTGGGTGGGACACAGGCCACACCTTAGATTGCCAAAATCAAAAAACAATTCTATACAAAAAACGGTGAAATAAAAGTCGTCATATAGTTACGTTTGTAATTAAATTCAACACTTGGCGTTAGGTCTAGGGTGTGTCCTGTAAGGTGTGGTGGGTGGGACACAGGCCGCACCTTAGATTGCCAAAATCGACAAACAATTCTATACAAAAAACGGTTAAATAAAATGTCGACATATAGTTACGTTTGTAATTAAATTCAACACTTGGTGTTAGGTCTAGGGTGTGCCCTGTAAGGTGTGGTGGGTGGGACACAGGCCACACCTTAGATTGCCAAAATCGACAAACAATTCTATACAAAAAACGGTAAAAATAAAAGTCGTCATATAGTTACGTTTGTAATTAAAGTCAACACTTGGCGTTAGATCTAGGGTGTGTCCTGTAAGGTGGTTGTGGGTGGGCATTCAGGCCACACCCTAGATTACCAAAATTGACAAACAATTCTATACAAAAAAGGTGAAATAAAATGTCGACATATAGTTACGTTTGTAATTAAATTCAACACTTGGCGTTAGGTCTAGGGTGTGTCCTGTAAGGTGTGGTGGGTGGGACACAGGCCACACCTTAGATTGCCAAAATCGACAAACAATTCTATACAAAAAATGGTGAAATAAAATGTCGACATATAGTTACGTTTTTAATTAAATTCAACACTTGGCGTTAGGTCTAGGGTGTGTCCTGTAAGGTGTGGTGGGTGGGACACAGGCCACACCTTAGATTGCCAAAATCGACAAACAATTCTATACAAAAAACGGTGAAATAAAAGTCGTCATATAGTTACGTTTGTAATTAAAGTCAACACTTGGCGTTAGGTCTAGGGTGTGTCCTGTAAGGTTTGGTGGGTGGGACACAGGCCACACCTTAGATTGCCAAAATCGACAAACAATTCTATACAAAAAACGGTGAAATAAAAGTCGTCATATAGTTACGTTTGTAATTAAAGTCAACACTTGGCGTTAGATCTAGGGTGTGTCCTGTAAGGTGGTTGTGGGTGGGCATTCAGGCCACACCCTAGATTACCAAAATTGACAAACAATTCTATACAAAAAACGGTGAAATAAAATGTCGACATATAGTTACGTTTGTAATTAAATTCAACACTTGGCGTTAGGTCTAGGGTGTGTCCTGTAAGGTGTGGTGGGTGGGACACAGGC
Organism: Pimephales promelas; assembly: GCF_988280905.1. Classification (NCBI taxonomy): domain Eukaryota; kingdom Metazoa; phylum Chordata; class Actinopteri; order Cypriniformes; family Leuciscidae; genus Pimephales; species Pimephales promelas. The sequence goes on along the minus strand of NC_142790.1, from coordinate 16,475,680 downwards.
CACACCTTAGATTGCCAAAATCGACAAACAATTCTATACAAAAAACGGTGAAATAAAATGTCGACATATAGTTACGTTTGTAATTAAATTCAACACTTGGCGTTAGGTCTAGGGTGTGTCCTGTAAGGTGTGGTGGGTGGGACACAGGCCACACCTTAGATTGCCAAAATCGACAAACAATTCTATACAAAAAACGGTGAAATAAAAGTCGTCATATAGTTACGTTTGTAATTAAAGTCAACACTTGGCGTTAGATCTAGGGTGTGTCCTGTAAGGTGGTTGTGGGTGGGCATTCAGGCCACACCCTAGATTACCAAAATTGACAAACAATTCTATACAAAAAACGGTGAAATAAAATGTCGACATATAGTTACGTTTGTAATTAAATTCAACACTTGGCGTTAGGTCTAGGGTGTGTCCTGTAAGGTGTGGTGGGTGGGACACAGGCCACACCTTAGATTGCCAAAATCGAAAAACAATTCTATACAAAAAACGGTGAAATAAAAGTCGTCATATAGTTACGTTTGTAATTAAATTCAACACTTGGCGTTCGGTCTAGGCTGTGCCCTGTAAGGTGTGGTGGGTGGGACACAGGCCACACCTTAGATTGCCAAAATCGACAAACAATTCTATACAAAAAACGGTAAAAATAAAAGTCGTCATATAGTTACGTTTGTAATTAAAGTCAACACTTGGCGTTAGATCTAGGGTGTGTCCTGTAAGGTGGTTGTGGGTGGGCATTCAGGCCACACCCTAGATTACCAAAATTAACAAACAATTCTATACAAAAAACGGTGAAATAAAATGTCGACATATAGTTACGTTTGTAATTAAATTCAACACTTGGCGTTAGGTCTAGGGTGTGTCCTGTAAGGTGTGGTGGGTGGGACACAGGCCACACCTTAGATTGCCAAAATTGACAAACAATTTTATACAAAAAACGGTGAAATAAAATGTCGACATATAGTTACGTTTGTAATTAAATTCAACACTTGGCGTTAGGTCTAGGGTGTGTCCTGTAAGGTGTGGTGGGTGGGACACAGGCCACACCTTAGATTGCCAAAATCGACAAACAATTCTATACAAAAAACGGTGAAATAAAATGTCGACATATAGTTACGTTTGTAATTAAATTCAACACTTGGCGTTAGGTCTAGGGTGTGTCCTGTAAGGTGTGGTGGGTGGGACACAGGCCACACCTTAGATTGCCAAAATCGACAAACAATTCTATACAAAAAACGGTGAAATAAAAGTCGTCATATAGTTACGTTTGTTATTAAAGTCAACACTTGGCGTTAGATCTAGGGTGTGTCCTGTAAGGTGGTTGTGGGTGGGCATTCAGGCCACACCCTAGATTACCAAAATTGACAAACAATTCTATACAAAAAACGGTGAAATAAAATGTCGACATATAGTTACGTTTGTAATTAAATTCAACACTTGGCGTTAGGTCTATTGTGTGTCCTGTAAGGTGTGGTGGGTGGGACACAGGCCACACCTTAGATTGCCAAAATCGACAAACAATTCTATACAAAAAACGGTGAAATAAAATGTCGACATATAGTTACGTTTGTAATTAAATTCAACACTTGGCGTTAGGTCTAGGGTGTGTCCTGTAAGGTGTGGTGGGTGGGACACAGGCCACACCTTAGATTGCCAAAATCGAAAAACAATTCTATACAAAAAACGGTGAAATAAAAGTCGTCATATAGTTACGTTTGTAATTAAATTCAACACTTGGCGTTAGGTCTAGGGTGTGTCCTGTAAGGTGTGGTGGGTGGGACACAGGCCACACCTTAGATTGCCAAAATCGACAAACAATTCTATACAAAAAACGGTTAAATAAAATGTCGACATATAGTTACGTTTGTAATTAAATTCAACACTTGGCGTTAGGTCTAGGGTGTGCCCTGTAAGGTGTGGTGGGTGGGCATTCAGGCCACACCCTAGATTACCAAAATTGATAAACAATTCTATACAAAATACGGTGAAATAAAATGTCGACATATAGTTACGTTTGTAATTAAATTCAACACTTGGCGTTAGGTCTAGGGTGTGTCCTGTAAGGTGTGGTGGGTGGGACACAGGCCACACCTTAGATTGCCAAAATCGAAAAACAATTCTATACAAAAAACGGTAAAAATAAAAGTCGTCATATAGTTACGTTTGTAATTAAAGTCAACACTTGGCGTTAGATCTAGGGTGTGTCCTGTAAGGTGGTTGTGGGTGGGCATTCAGGCCACACCCTAGATTACCAAAATTGACAAACAATTCTATACAAAAAACGGTGAAATAAAAGTCATCATATAGTTACGTTTGTAATTAAAGTCAACACTTGGCGTTAGGTCTAGGGTGTGTCCTGTAAGGTTTGGTGGGTGGGACACAGGCCACACCTTAGATTGCCAAAATCGACAAACAATTCTATACAAAAAACGGTGAAATAAAAGTCGTCATATAGTTACGTTTGTAATTAAAGTCAACACTTGGCGTTAGATCTAGGGTGTGTCCTGTAAGGTGGTTGTGGGTGGGCATTCAGGCCACACCCTAGATTACCAAAATTGACAAACAATTCTATACAAAAAACGGTGAAATAAAATGTCGACATATAGTTACGTTTGTAATTAAATTCAACACTTGGCGTTAGGTCTAGGGTGTGTCCTGTAAGGTGTGGTGGGTGGGACACAGGCCACACCTTAGATTGCCAAAATCGACAAACAATTCTATACAAAAAACGGTGAAATAAAATGTCGACATATAGTTACGTTTGTAATTAAATTCAACACTTGGCGTTAGGTCTAGGGTGTGTCCTGTAAGGTGTGGTGGGTGGGACACAGGCCACACCTTAGATTGCCAAAATCGACAAACAATTCTATACAAAAAACGGTGAAATAAAAGTCGTCATATAGTTACGTTTGTAATTAAAGTCAACACTTGGCGTTAGATCTAGGGTGTGTCCTGTAAGGTGGTTGTGGGTGGGCATTCAGGCCACACCCTAGATTACCAAAATTGACAAACAATTCTATACAAAAAACGGTGAAATAAAATGTCGACATATAGTTACGTTTGTAATTAAATTCAACACTTGGCGTTAGGTCTAGGGTGTGTCCTGTAAGGTGTGGTGGGTGGGACACAGGCCACACCTTAGATTGCCAAAATCGAAAAACAATTCTATACAAAAAACGGTAAAAATAAAAGTCGTCATATAGTTACGTTTGTAATTAAAGTCAACACTTGGCGTTAGATCTAGGGTGTGTCCTGTAAGGTGGTTGTGGGTGGGCATTCAGGCCACACCCTAGATTACCAAAATTGACAAACAATTCTATACAAAAAACGGTGAAATAAAAGTCATCATATAGTTACGTTTGTAATTAAAGTCAACACTTGGCGTTAGGTCTAGGGTGTGTCCTGTAAGGTTTGGTGGGTGGGACACAGGCCACACCTTAGATTGCCAAAATCGACAAACAATTCTATACAAAAAACGGTGAAATAAAAGTCGTCATATAGTTACGTTTGTAATTAAAGTCAACACTTGGCGTTAGATCTAGGGTGTGTCCTGTAAGGTGGTTGTGGGTGGGCATTCAGGCCACACCCTAGATTACCAAAATTGACAAACAATTCTATACAAAAAACGGTGAAATAAAATGTCGACATATAGTTACGTTTGTAATTAAATTCAACACTTGGCGTTAGGTCTAGGGTGTGTCCTGTAAGGTGTGGTGGGTGGGACACAGGCCACACCTTAGATTGCCAAAATCGACAAACAATTCTATACAAAAAACGGTGAAATAAAATGTCGACATATAGTTACGTTTGTAATTAAATTCAACACTTGGCGTTAGGTCTAGGGTGTGTCCTGTAAGGTGTGGTGGGTGGGACACAGGCCACACCTTAGATTGCCAAAATCGACAAACAATTCTATACAAAAAACGGTGAAATAAAAGTCGTCATATAGTTACGTTTGTAATTAAAGTCAACACTTGGCGTTAGATCTAGGGTGTGTCCTGTAAGGTGGTTGTGGGTGGGCATTCAGGCCACACCCTAGATTACCAAAATTGACAAACAATTCTATACAAAAAACGGTGAAATAAAATGTCGACATATAGTTACGTTTGTAATTAAATTCAACACTTGGCGTTAGGTCTAGGGTGTGTCCTGTAAGGTGTGGTGGGTGGGACACAGGCCACACCTTAGATTGCCAAAATCGAAAAACAATTCTATACAAAAAACGGTGAAATAAAAGTCGTCATATAGTTACGTTTGTAATTAAATTCAACACTTGGCGTTCGGTCTAGGCTGTGCCCTGTAAGGTGTGGTGGGTGGGACACAGGCCACACCTTAGATTGCCAAAATCGACAAACAATTCTATACAAAAAACGGTAAAAATAAAAGTCGTCATATAGTTACGTTTGTAATTAAAGTCAACACTTGGCGTTAGATCTAGGGTGTGTCCTGTAAGGTGGTTGTGGGTGGGCATTCAGGCCACACCCTAGATTACCAAAATTAACAAACAATTCTATACAAAAAACGGTGAAATAAAATGTCGACATATAGTTACGTTTGTAATTAAATTCAACACTTGGCGTTAGGTCTAGGGTGTGTCCTGTAAGGTGTGGTGGGTGGGACACAGGCCACACCTTAGATTGCCAAAATTGACAAACAATTTTATACAAAAAACGGTGAAATAAAATGTCGACATATAGTTACGTTTGTAATTAAATTCAACACTTGGCGTTAGGTCTAGGGTGTGTCCTGTAAGGTGTGGTGGGTGGGACACAGGCCACACCTTAGATTGCCAAAATCGACAAACAATTCTATACAAAAAACGGTGAAATAAAATGTCGACATATAGTTACGTTTGTAATTAAATTCAACACTTGGCGTTAGGTCTAGGGTGTGTCCTGTAAGGTGTGGTGGGTGGGACACAGGCCACACCTTAGATTGCCAAAATCGACAAACAATTCTATACAAAAAACGGTGAAATAAAAGTCGTCATATAGTTACGTTTGTTATTAAAGTCAACACTTGGCGTTAGATCTAGGGTGTGTCCTGTAAGGTGGTTGTGGGTGGGCATTCAGGCCACACCCTAGATTACCAAAATTGACAAACAATTCTATACAAAAAACGGTGAAATAAAATGTCGACATATAGTTACGTTTGTAATTAAATTCAACACTTGGCGTTAGGTCTATTGTGTGTCCTGTAAGGTGTGGTGGGTGGGACACAGGCCACACCTTAGATTGCCAAAATCGACAAACAATTCTATACAAAAAACGGTGAAATAAAATGTCGACATATAGTTACGTTTGTAATTAAATTCAACACTTGGCGTTAGGTCTAGGGTGTGTCCTGTAAGGTGTGGTGGGTGGGACACAGGCCACACCTTAGATTGCCAAAATCGAAAAACAATTCTATACAAAAAACGGTGAAATAAAAGTCGTCATATAGTTACGTTTGTAATTAAATTCAACACTTGGCGTTAGGTCTAGGGTGTGTCCTGTAAGGTGTGGTGGGTGGGACACAGGCCACACCTTAGATTGCCAAAATCGACAAACAATTCTATACAAAAAACGGTTAAATAAAATGTCGACATATAGTTACGTTTGTAATTAAATTCAACACTTGGCGTTAGGTCTAGGGTGTGCCCTGTAAGGTGTGGTGGGTGGGCATTCAGGCCACACCCTAGATTACCAAAATTGATAAACAATTCTATACAAAATACGGTGAAATAAAATGTCGACATATAGTTACGTTTGTAATTAAATTCAACACTTGGCGTTAGGTCTAGGGTGTGTCCTGTAAGGTGTGGTGGGTGGGACACAGGCCACACCTTAGATTGCCAAAATCGAAAAACAATTCTATACAAAAAACGGTAAAAATAAAAGTCGTCATATAGTTACGTTTGTAATTAAAGTCAACACTTGGCGTTAGATCTAGGGTGTGTCCTGTAAGGTGGTTGTGGGTGGGCATTCAGGCCACACCCTAGATTACCAAAATTGACAAACAATTCTATACAAAAAACGGTGAAATAAAATGTCGACATATAGTTACGTTTGTAATTAAATTCAACACTTGGCGTTAGGTCTAGGGTGTGTCCTGTAAGGTATGGTGGGTGGGACACAGGCCACACCTTAGATTGCCAAAATCGACAAACAATTCTATACAAAAAACGGTTAAATAAAATGTCGACATATAGTTACGTTTGTAATTAAATTCAACACTTGGCGTTAGGTCTAGGGTGTGCCCTGTAAGGTGTGGTGGGTGGGCATTCAGGCCACACCCTAGATTACCAAAATTGGCAAACAATTCTATACAAAAAACGGTAAAAATAAAAGTCGACATATAGTTACGTTTGTAATTAAAGTCAACACTTGGCGTTAGATCTAGGGTGTGTCCTGTAAGGTGGTTGTGGGTGGGCATTCAGGCCACACCCTAGATTACCAAAATTAACAAACAATTCTATACAAAAAACGGTGAAATAAAATGTCGACATATAGTTACGTTTGTAATTAAATTCAACACTTGGCGTTAGGTCTAGGGTGTGTCCTGTAAGGTGTGGTGGGTGGGACACAGGCCACACCTTAGATTGCCAAAATCGACAAACAATTCTATACAAAAAACGGTTAAATAAAATGTCGACATATAGTTACGTTTGTAATTAAATTCAACACTTGGCGTTAGGTCTAGGGTGTGTCCTGTAAGGTGTGGTGGGTGGGACACAGGCCACACCTTAGATTGCCAAAATCGACAAACAATTCTATACAAAAAACGGTGAAATAAAATGTCGACATATAGTTACGTTTGTAATTAAATTCAACACTTGGCGTTAGGTCTAGGGTGTGCCCTGTAAGGTGTGGTGGGTGGGACACAGGCCACACCTTAGATTGCCAAAATCGACAAACAATTCTATACAAAAAACGGTAAAAATAAAAGTCGACATATAGTTACGTTTGTAATTAAAGTCAACACTTGGCGTTAGATCTAGGGTGTGTCCTGTAAGGTGGTTGTGGGTGGGCATTCAGGCCACACCCTAGATTACCAAAATTAACAAACAATTCTATACAAAAAACGGTGAAATAAAATGTCGACATATAGTTACGTTTGTAATTAAATTCAACACTTGGCGTTAGGTCTAGGGTGTGTCCTGTAAGGTGTGGTGGGTGGGACACAGGCCACACCTTAGATTGCCAAAATCGACAAACAATTCTATACAAAAAACGGTGAAATAAAATGTCGACATATAGTTACGTTTGTAATTAAATTCAACACTTGGCGTTAGATCTAGGGTGTGTCCTGTAAGGTGGTTGTGGGTGGGCATTCAGGCCACACCCTAGATTACCAAAATTGACAAACAATTCTATACAAAAAACGGTGAAATAAAATGTCGACATATAGTTACGTTTGTAATTAAATTCAACACTTGGCGTTAGGTCTAGGGTGTGTCCTGTAAGGTGTGGTGGGTGGGACACAGGCCACACCTTAGATTGCCAAAATCGAAAAACAATTCTATACAAAAAACGGTGAAATAAAAGTCGTCATATAGTTACGTTTGTAATTAAAGTCAACACTTGGCGTTAGATCTAGGGTGTGTCCTGTAAGGTGGTTGTGGGTGGGCATTCAGGCCACACCCTAGATTACCAAAATTGACAAACAATTCTATACAAAAAACGGTGAAATAAAATGTCGACATATAGTTACGTTTGTAATTAAATTCAACACTTGGCGTTAGGTCTAGGGTGTGTCCTGTAAGGTATGGTGGGTGGGACACAGGCCACACCTTAGATTGCCAAAATCGACAAACAATTCTATACAAAAAACGGTGAAATAAAAGTCGTCATATAGTTACGTTTGTAATTAAAGTCAACACTTGGCGTTAGATCTAGGGTGTGTCCTGTAAGGTGGTTGTGGGTGGGCATTCAGGCCACACCCTAGATTACCAAAATTGACAAACAATTCTATACAAAAAACGGTGCAATAAAATGTCGACATATAGTTACGTTTGTAATTAAATTCAACACTTGGCGTTAGGTCTAGGGTGTGTCCTGTAAGGTGTGGTGGGTGGGACACAGGCCACACCTTAGAGTGCCAAAATCGACGAACAATTCTATACAAAAAAGGTGAAATAAAAGTCGTCATATAGTTACGTTTGTAATTAAAGTCAACACTTGGCGTTAGATCTAGGGTGTGTCCTGTAAGGTGGTTGTGGGTGGACATTCAGGCCACACCCTAGATTACCAAAATTGACAAACAATTCTATACAAAAAACGGTGAAATAAAATGTCGACATATAGTTACGTTTGTAATTAAATTCAACACTTGGCGTTAGGTCTAGGGTGTGTCCTGTAAGGTGTGGTGGGTGGGACACAGGCCACACCTTAGATTGCCAAAATCGAAAAACAATTCTATACAAAAAACGGTGAAATAAAAGTCGTCATATAGTTACGTTTGTAATAAAATTCAACACTTGGCGTTAGGTCTAGGGTGTGTCCTGTAAGGTGTGGTGGGTGGGACACAGGCCACACCTTAGATTGCCAAAATCGACAAACAATTCTATACAAAAAACGGTTAAATAAAATGTCGACATATAGTTACGTTTGTAATTAAATTCAACACTTGGCGTTAGGTCTAGGGTGTGCCCTGTAAGGTGTGGTGGGTGGGACACAGGCCACACCTTAGATTGCCAAAATCGACAAACAATTCTATACAAAAAACGGTAAAAATAAAAGTCGTCATATAGTTACGTTTGTAATTAAAGTCAACACTTGGCGTTAGATCTAGGGTATGTCCTGTAAGGTGGTTGTGGGTGGGCATTCAGGCCACACCCTAGATTACCAAAATTGACAAACAATTCTATACAAAAAACGGTGAAATAAAATGTCGACATATAGTTACGTTTGTAATTAAATTCAACACTTGGCGTTAGGTCTAGGGTGTGTCCTGTAAGGTGGTTGTGGGTGGGCATTCAGGCCACACCCTAGATTACCAAAATTGACAAACAATTCTATACAAAAAACGGTGAAATAAAATGTCGACATATAGTTACGTTTGTAATTAAATTCAACACTTGGCGTTAGGTCTAGGGTGTGTCCTGTAAGGTGTGGTGGGTGGGACACAGGCCACACCTTAGATTGCCAAAATCGACAAACAATTCTATACAAAAAACGGTGAAATAAAATGTCGACATATAGTTACGTTTGTAATTAAATTCAACACTTGGCGTTAGGTCTAGGGTGTGTCCTGTAAGGTTTGGTGGGTGGGACACAGGCCACACCTTAGATTGCCAAAATCGACAAACAATTCTATACAAAAACGGTGAAATAAAAGTCGTCATATAGTTACGTTTGTAATTAAAGTCAACACTTGGCGTTAGATCTAGGGTGTGTCCTGTAAGGTGGTTGTGGGTGGGCATTCAGGCCACACCCTAGATTACCAAAATTGACAAACAATTCTATACAAAAAACGGTGAAATAAAATGTCGACATATAGTTACGTTTGTAATTAAATTCAACATTTGGCGTTAGGTCTAGGGTGTGTCCTGTAAGGTGTGGTGGGTGGGACACAGGCCACACCTTAGATTGCCAAAATCGACAAACAATTCTATACAAAAAACGGTGAAATAAAATGTCGACATATAGTTACGTTTGTAATTAAATTCAACACTTGGCGTTAGGTCTAGGGTGTGTCCTGTAAGGTGGTTGTGGGTGGGCATTCAGGCCACACCCTAGATTACCAAAATTAACAAACAATTCTATACAAAAAACGGTGAAATAAAATGTCGACATATAGTTACGTTTGTAATTAAATTCAACACTTGGCGTTAGGTCTAGGGTGTGTCCTGTAAGGTGTGGTGGGTGGGACACAGGCCACACCTTAGATTGCCAAAATCGACAAACAATTCTATACAAAAAACGGTGAAATAAAATGTCGACATATAGTTACGTTTGTAATTAAATTCAACACTTGGCGTTAGGTCTAGGGTGTGTCCTGTAAGGTGTGGTGGGTGGGACACAGGCCACACCTTAGATTGCCAAAATCGACAAACAATTCTATACAAAAAACGGTGAAATAAAATGTCGACATATAGTTACGTTTGTAATTAAAGTCAACACTTGGCGTTAGATCTAGGGTGTGTCCTGTAAGGTGGTTGTGGGTGGGCATTCAGGCCACACCCTAGATTACCAAAATTGACAAACAATTCTATACAAAAAACGGTGAAATAAAAGTCGTCATATAGTTACGTTTGTAATTAAAGTCAACACATGGCGTTAGATCTAGGGTGTGTCCTGTAAGGTGGTTGTGGGTGGGCATTCAGGCCACACCCTAGATTACCAAAATTGACAAACAATTCTATACAAAAAACGGTGAAATAAAATGTCGACATATAGTTACGTTTGTAATTAAATTCAACACTTGGCGTTAGGTCTAGGGTGTGTCCTGTAAGGTGTGGTGGGTGGGACACAGGCCACACCTTAGATTGCCAAAATCGACAAACAATTCTATACAAAAAACGGTGAAATAAAATGTCGACATATAGTTACGTTTGTAATTAAATTCAACACTTGGCGTTAGGTCTAGGGTGTGTCCTGTAAGGTTTAGTGGGTGGGACACAGGCCACACCTTAGATTGCCAAAATCGACAAACAATTCTATACAAAAACGGTGAAATAAAAGTCGTCATATAGTTACGTTTGTAATTAAAGTCAACACTTGGCGTTAGATCTAGGGTGTGTCCTGTAAGGTGGTTGTGGGTGGGCATTCAGGCCACACCCTAGATTACCAAAATTGACAAACAATTCTATACAAAAAACGGTGAAATAAAATGTCGACATATAGTTACGTTTGTAATTAAATTCAACATTTGGCGTTAGGTCTAGGGTGTGTCCTGTAAGGTGTGGTGGGTGGGACACAGGCCACACCTTAGATTGCCAAAATCGACAAACAATTCTATACAAAAAACGGTGAAATAAAATGTCGACATATAGTTACGTTTGTAATTAAATTCAACACTTGGCGTTAGGTCTAGGGTGTGCCCTGTAAGGTGTGGTGGGTGGGCATTCAGGCCACACCCTAGATTACCAAAATTGACAAACAATTCTATACAAAAAACGGTAAAAATAAAAGTCGACATATAGTTACGTTTGTAATTAAAGTCAACACTTGGCGTTAGATCTAGGGTGTGTCCTGTAAGGTGGTTGTGGGTGGGCATTCAGGCCACACCCTAGATTACCAAAATTAACAAACAATTCTATACAAAAAACGGTGAAATAAAATGTCGACATATAGTTACGTTTGTAATTAAATTCAACACTTGGCGTTAGGTCTAGGGTGTGTCCTGTAAGGTGTGGTGGGTGGGACACAGGCCACACCTTAGATTGCCAAAATCGACAAACAATTCTATACAAAAAACGGTTAAATAAAATGTCGACATATAGTTACGTTTGTAATTAAATTCAACACTTGGCGTTAGGTCTAGGGTGTGTCCTGTAAGGTGTGGTGGGTGGGACACAGGCCACACCTTAGATTGCCAAAATCGACAAACAATTCTATACAAAAAACGGTGAAATAAAATGTCGACATATAGTTACGTTTGTAATTAAATTCAACACTTGGCGTTAGGTCTAGGGTGTGCCCTGTAAGGTGTGGTGGGTGGGACACAGGCCACACCTTAGATTGCCAAAATCGACAAACAATTCTATACAAAAAACGGTAAAAATAAAAGTCGACATATAGTTACGTTTGTAATTAAAGTCAACACTTGGCGTTAGATCTAGGGTGTGTCCTGTAAGGTGGTTGTGGGTGGGCATTCAGGCCACACCCTAGATTACCAAAATTAACAAACAATTCTATACAAAAAACGGTGAAATAAAATGTCGACATATAGTTACGTTTGTAATTAAATTCAACACTTGGCGTTAGGTCTAGGGTGTGTCCTGTAAGGTGTGGTGGGTGGGACACAGGCCACACCTTAGATTGCCAAAATCGACAAACAATTCTATACAAAAAACGGTGAAATAAAATGTCGACATATAGTTACGTTTGTAATTAAATTCAACACTTGGCGTTAGATCTAGGGTGTGTCCTGTAAGGTGGTTGTGGGTGGGCATTCAGGCCACACCCTAGATTACCAAAATTGACAAACAATTCTATACAAAAAACGGTGAAATAAAATGTCGACATATAGTTACGTTTGTAATTAAATTCAACACTTGGCGTTAGGTCTAGGGTGTGTCCTGTAAGGTGTGGTGGGTGGGACACAGGCCACACCTTAGATTGCCAAAATCGAAAAACAATTCTATACAAAAAACGGTGAAATAAAAGTCGTCATATAGTTACGTTTGTAATTAAAGTCAACACTTGGCGTTAGATCTAGGGTGTGTCCTGTAAGGTGGTTGTGGGTGGGCATTCAGGCCACACCCTAGATTACCAAAATTGACAAACAATTCTATACAAAAAACGGTGAAATAAAATGTCGACATATAGTTACGTTTGTAATTAAATTCAACACTTGGCGTTAGGTCTAGGGTGTGTCCTGTAAGGTATGGTGGGTGGGACACAGGCCACACCTTAGATTGCCAAAATCGACAAACAATTCTATACAAAAAACGGTGAAATAAAAGTCGTCATATAGTTACGTTTGTAATTAAAGTCAACACTTGGCGTTAGATCTAGGGTGTGTCCTGTAAGGTGGTTGTGGGTGGGCATTCAGGCCACACCCTAGATTACCAAAATTGACAAACAATTCTATACAAAAAACGGTGCAATAAAATGTCGACATATAGTTACGTTTGTAATTAAATTCAACACTTGGCGTTAGGTCTAGGGTGTGTCCTGTAAGGTGTGGTGGGTGGGACACAGGCCACACCTTAGAGTGCCAAAATCGACAAACAATTCTATACAAAAAAGGTGAAATAAAAGTCGTCATATAGTTACGTTTGTAATTAAAGTCAACACTTGGCGTTAGATCTAGGGTGTGTCCTGTAAGGTGGTTGTGGGTGGACATTCAGGCCACACCCTAGATTACCAAAATTGACAAACAATTCTATACAAAAAACGGTGAAATAAAATGTCGACATATAGTTACGTTTGTAATTAAATTCAACACTTGGCGTTAGGTCTAGGGTGTGTCCTGTAAGGTGTGGTGGGTGGGACACAGGCCACACCTTAGATTGCCAAAATCGAAAAACAATTCTATACAAAAAACGGTGAAATAAAAGTCGTCATATAGTTACGTTTGTAATAAAATTCAACACTTGGCGTTAGGTCTAGGGTGTGTCCTGTAAGGTGTGGTGGGTGGGACACAGGCCACACCTTAGATTGCCAAAATCGACAAACAATTCTATACAAAAAACGGTTAAATAAAATGTCGACATATAGTTACGTTTGTAATTAAATTCAACACTTGGCGTTAGGTCTAGGGTGTGCCCTGTAAGGTGTGGTGGGTGGGACACAGGCCACACCTTAGATTGCCAAAATCGACAAACAATTCTATACAAAAAACGGTAAAAATAAAAGTCGTCATATAGTTACGTTTGTAATTAAAGTCAACACTTGGCGTTAGATCTAGGGTGTGTCCTGTAAGGTGGTTGTGGGTGGGCATTCAGGCCACACCCTAGATTACCAAAATTGACAAACAATTCTATACAAAAAACGGTGAAATAAAATGTCGACATATAGTTACGTTTGTAATTAAATTCAACACTTGGCGTTAGGTCTAGGGTGTGTCCTGTAAGGTGGTTGTGGGTGGGCATTCAGGCCACACCCTAGATTACCAAAATTGACAAACAATTCTATACAAAAAACGGTGAAATAAAATGTCGACATATAGTTACGTTTGTAATTAAATTCAACACTTGGCGTTAGGTCTAGGGTGTGTCCTGTAAGGTGTGGTGGGTGGGACACAGGCCACACCTTAGATTGCCAAAATCGACAAACAATTCTATACAAAAAACGGTGAAATAAAATGTCGACATATAGTTACGTTTGTAATTAAATTCAACACTTGGCGTTAGGTCTAGGGTGTGTCCTGTAAGGTTTGGTGGGTGGGACACAGGCCACACCTTAGATTGCCAAAATCGACAAACAATTCTATACAAAAACGGTGAAATAAAAGTCGTCATATAGTTACGTTTGTAATTAAAGTCAACACTTGGCGTTAGATCTAGGGTGTGTCCTGTAAGGTGGTTGTGGGTGGGCATTCAGGCCACACCCTAGATTACCAAAATTGACAAACAATTCTATACAAAAAACGGTGAAATAAAATGTCGACATATAGTTACGTTTGTAAATTAAATTCAACATTTGGCGTTAGGTCTAGGGTGTGTCCTGTAAGGTGTGGTGGGTGGGACACAGGCCACACCTTAGATTGCCAAAATCGACAAACAATTCTATACAAAAAACGGTGAAATAAAATGTCGACATATAGTTACGTTTGTAATTAAATTCAACACTTGGCGTTAGGTCTAGGGTGTGTCCTGTAAGGTGGTTGTGGGTGGGCATTCAGGCCACACCCTAGATTACCAAAATTAACAAACAATTCTATACAAAAAACGGTGAAATAAAATGTCGACATATAGTTACGTTTGTAATTAAATTCAACACTTGGCGTTAGGTCTAGGGTGTGTCCTGTAAGGTGTGGTGGGTGGGACACAGGCCACACCTTAGATTGCCAAAATCGACAAACAATTCTATACAAAAAACGGTGAAATAAAATGTCGACATATAGTTACGTTTGTAATTAAATTCAACACTTGGCGTTAGGTCTAGGGTGTGTCCTGTAAGGTGTGGTGGGTGGGACACAGGCCACACCTTAGATTGCCAAAATCGACAAACAATTCTATACAAAAAACGGTGAAATAAAATGTCGACATATAGTTACGTTTGTAATTAAAGTCAACACTTGGCGTTAGATCTAGGGTGTGTCCTGTAAGGTGGTTGTGGGTGGGCATTCAGGCCACACCCTAGATTACCAAAATTGACAAACAATTCTATACAAAAAACGGTGAAATAAAAGTCGTCATATAGTTACGTTTGTAACTAAAGTCAACACATGGCGTTAGATCTAGGGTGTGTCCTGTAAGGTGGTTGTGGGTGGGCATTCAGGCCACACCCTAGATTACCAAAATTGACAAACAATTCTATACAAAAAACGGTGAAATAAAATGTCGACATATAGTTACGTTTGTAATTAAATTCAACACTTGGCGTTAGGTCTAGGGTGTGTCCTGTAAGGTGTGGTGGGTGGGACACAGGCCACACCTTAGATTGCCAAAATCGACAAACAATTCTATACAAAAAACGGTGAAATAAAATGTCGACATATAGTTACGTTTGTAATTAAATTCAACACTTGGCGTTAGGTCTAGGGTGTGTCCTGTAAGGTTTAGTGGGTGGGACACAGGCCACACCTTAGATTGCCAAAATCGACAAACAATTCTATACAAAAACGGTGAAATAAAAGTCGTCATATAGTTACGTTTGTAATTAAAGTCAACACTTGGCGTTAGATCTAGGGTGTGTCCTGTAAGGTGGTTGTGGGTGGGCATTCAGGCCACACCCTAGATTACCAAAATTGACAAACAATTCTATACAAAAAACGGTGAAATAAAATGTCGACATATAGTTACGTTTGTAATTAAATTCAACATTTGGCGTTAGGTCTAGGGTGTGTCCTGTAAGGTGTGGTGGGTGGGACACAGGCCACACCTTAGATTGCCAAAATCGACAAACAATTCTATACAAAAAACGGTGAAATAAAATGTCGACATATAGTTACGTTTGTAATTAAATTCAACACTTGGCGTTAGGTCTAGGGTGTGTCCTGTAAGGTGTGTGGGTGGGACACAGGCCACACCTTAGATTGCCAAAATCAAAAAACAATTCTATACAAAAAACGGTGAAATAAAAGTCGTCATATAGTTACGTTTGTAATTAAATTCAACACTTGGCGTTAGGTCTAGGGTGTGTCCTGTAAGGTGTGGTGGGTGGGACACAGGCCGCACCTTAGATTGCCAAAATCGACAAACAATTCTATACAAAAAACGGTTAAATAAAATGTCGACATATAGTTACGTTTGTAATTAAATTCAACACTTGGTGTTAGGTCTAGGGTGTGCCCTGTAAGGTGTGGTGGGTGGGACACAGGCCACACCTTAGATTGCCAAAATCGACAAACAATTCTATACAAAAAACGGTAAAAATAAAAGTCGTCATATAGTTACGTTTGTAATTAAAGTCAACACTTGGCGTTAGATCTAGGGTGTGTCCTGTAAGGTGGTTGTGGGTGGGCATTCAGGCCACACCCTAGATTACCAAAATTGACAAACAATTCTATACAAAAAACGGTGAAATAAAATGTCGACATATAGTTACGTTTGTAATTAAATTCAACACTTGGCGTTAGGTCTAGGGTGTGTCCTGTAAGGTGTGGTGGGTGGGACACAGGCCACACCTTAGATTGCCAAAATCGACAAACAATTCTATACAAAAAACGGTGAAATAAAATGTCGACATATAGTTACGTTTGTAATTAAATTCAACACTTGGCGTTAGGTCTAGGGTGTGTCCTGTAAGGTTTGGTGGGTGGGACACAGGCCACACCTTAGATTGCCAAAATCGACAAACAATTCTATACAAAAACGGTGAAATAAAAGTCGTCATATAGTTACGTTTGTAATTAAAGTCAACACTTGGCGTTAGATCTAGGGTGTGTCCTGTAAGGTGGTTGTGGGTGGGCATTCAGGCCACACCCTAGATTACCAAAATTGACAAACAATTCTATACAAAAAACGGTGAAATAAAATGTCGACATATAGTTACGTTTGTAATTAAATTCAACATTTGGCGTTAGGTCTAGGGTGTGTCCTGTAAGGTGTGGTGGGTGGGACACAGGCCACACCTTAGATTGCCAAAATCGACAAACAATTCTATACAAAAAACGGTGAAATAAAATGTCGACATATAGTTACGTTTGTAATTAAATTCAACACTTGGCGTTAGGTCTAGGGTGTGTCCTGTAAGGTGGTTGTGGGTGGGCATTCAGGCCACACCCTAGATTACCAAAATTAACAAACAATTCTATACAAAAAACGGTGAAATAAAATGTCGACATATAGTTACGTTTGTAATTAAATTCAACACTTGGCGTTAGGTCTAGGGTGTGTCCTGTAAGGTGTGGTGGGTGGGACACAGGCCACACCTTAGATTGCCAAAATCGACAAACAATTCTATACAAAAAACGGTGAAATAAAATGTCGACATATAGTTACGTTTGTAATTAAATTCAACACTTGGCGTTAGGTCTAGGGTGTGTCCTGTAAGGTGTGGTGGGTGGGACACAGGCCACACCTTAGATTGCCAAAATCGACAAACAATTCTATACAAAAAACGGTGAAATAAAATGTCGACATATAGTTACGTTTGTAATTAAAGTCAACACTTGGCGTTAGATCTAGGGTGTGTCCTGTAAGGTGGTTGTGGGTGGGCATTCAGGCCACACCCTAGATTACCAAAATTGACAAACAATTCTATACAAAAAACGGTGAAATAAAAGTCGTCATATAGTTACGTTTGTAATTAAAGTCAACACATGGCGTTAGATCTAGGGTGTGTCCTGTAAGGTGGTTGTGGGTGGGCATTCAGGCCACACCCTAGATTACCAAAATTGACAAACAATTCTATACAAAAAACGGTGAAATAAAATGTCGACATATAGTTACGTTTGTAATTAAATTCAACACTTGGCGTTAGGTCTAGGGTGTGTCCTGTAAGGTGTGGTGGGTGGGACACAGGCCACACCTTAGATTGCCAAAATCGACAAACAATTCTATACAAAAAACGGTGAAATAAAATGTCGACATATAGTTACGTTTGTAATTAAATTCAACACTTGGCGTTAGGTCTAGGGTGTGTCCTGTAAGGTTTGGTGGGTGGGACACAGGCCACACCTTAGATTGCCAAAATCGACAAACAATTCTATACAAAAACGGTGAAATAAAAGTCGTCATATAGTTACGTTTGTAATTAAAGTCAACACTTGGCGTTAGATCTAGGGTGTGTCCTGTAAGGTGGTTGTGGGTGGGCATTCAGGCCACACCCTAGATTACCAAAATTGACAAACAATTCTATACAAAAAACGGTGAAATAAAATGTCGACATATAGTTACGTTTGTAATTAAATTCAACATTTGGCGTTAGGTCTAGGGTGTGTCCTGTAAGGTGTGGTGGGTGGGACACAGGCCACACCTTAGATTGCCAAAATCGACAAACAATTCTATACAAAAAACGGTGAAATAAAATGTCGACATATAGTTACGTTTGTAATTAAATTCAACACTTGGCGTTAGGTCTAGGGTGTGTCCTGTAAGGTGGTTGTGGGTGGGCATTCAGGCCACACCCTAGATTACCAAAATTAACAAACAATTCTATACAAAAAACGGTGAAATAAAATGTCGACATATAGTTACGTTTGTAATTAAATTCAACACTTGGCGTTAGGTCTAGGGTGTGTCCTGTAAGGTGTGGTGGGTGGGACACAGGCCACACCTTAGATTGCCAAAATCGACAAACAATTCTATACAAAAAACGGTGAAATAAAATGTCGACATATAGTTACGTTTGTAATTAAATTCAACACTTGGCGTTAGGTCTAGGGTGTGTCCTGTAAGGTGTGGTGGGTGGGACACAGGCCACACCTTAGATTGCCAAAATCGACAAACAATTCTATACAAAAAACGGTGAAATAAAATGTCGACATATAGTTACGTTTGTAATTAAAGTCAACACTTGGCGTTAGATCTAGGGTGTGTCCTGTAAGGTGGTTGTGGGTGGGCATTCAGGCCACACCCTAGATTACCAAAATTGACAAACAATTCTATACAAAAAACGGTGAAATAAAAGTCGTCATATAGTTACGTTTGTAATTAAAGTCAACACATGGCGTTAGATCTAGGGTGTGTCCTGTAAGGTGGTTGTGGGTGGGCATTCAGGCCACACCCTAGATTACCAAAATTGACAAACAATTCTATACAAAAAACGGTGAAATAAAATGTCGACATATAGTTACGTTTGTAATTAAATTCAACACTTGGCGTTAGGTCTAGGGTGTGTCCTGTAAGGTGTGGTGGGTGGGACACAGGCCACACCTTAGATTGCCAAAATCGACAAACAATTCTATACAAAAAACGGTGAAATAAAATGTCGACATATAGTTACGTTTGTAATTAAATTCAACACTTGGCGTTAGGTCTAGGGTGTGTCCTGTAAGGTTTAGTGGGTGGGACACAGGCCACACCTTAGATTGCCAAAATCGACAAACAATTCTATACAAAAACGGTGAAATAAAAGTCGTCATATAGTTACGTTTGTAATTAAAGTCAACACTTGGCGTTAGATCTAGGGTGTGTCCTGTAAGGTGGTTGTGGGTGGGCATTCAGGCCACACCCTAGATTACCAAAATTGACAAACAATTCTATACAAAAAACGGTGAAATAAAATGTCGACATATAGTTACGTTTGTAATTAAATTCAACATTTGGCGTTAGGTCTAGGGTGTGTCCTGTAAGGTGTGGTGGGTGGGACACAGGCCACACCTTAGATTGCCAAAATCGACAAACAATTCTATACAAAAAACGGTGAAATAAAATGTCGACATATAGTTACGTTTGTAATTAAATTCAACACTTGGCGTTAGGTCTAGGGTGTGCCCTGTAAGGTGTGGTGGGTGGGCATTCAGGCCACACCCTAGATTACCAAAATTGACAAACAATTCTATACAAAAAACGGTAAAAATAAAAGTCGACATATAGTTACGTTTGTAATTAAAGTCAACACTTGGCGTTAGATCTAGGGTGTGTCCTGTAAGGTGGTTGTGGGTGGGCATTCAGGCCACACCCTAGATTACCAAAATTAACAAACAATTCTATACAAAAAACGGTGAAATAAAATGTCGACATATAGTTACGTTTGTAATTAAATTCAACACTTGGCGTTAGGTCTAGGGTGTGTCCTGTAAGGTGTGGTGGGTGGGACACAGGCCACACCTTAGATTGCCAAAATCGACAAACAATTCTATACAAAAAACGGTTAAATAAAATGTCGACATATAGTTACGTTTGTAATTAAATTCAACACTTGGCGTTAGGTCTAGGGTGTGTCCTGTAAGGTGTGGTGGGTGGGACACAGGCCACACCTTAGATTGCCAAAATCGACAAACAATTCTATACAAAAAACGGTGAAATAAAATGTCGACATATAGTTACGTTTGTAATTAAATTCAACACTTGGCGTTAGGTCTAGGGTGTGTCCTGTAAGGTGTGGTGGGTGGGACACAGGCCACACCTTAGATTGCCAAAATCGACAAACAATTCTATACAAAAAACGGTGAAATAAAAGTCGTCATATAGTTACGTTTGTAATTAAAGTCAACACTTGGCGTTAGATCTAGGGTGTGTCCTGTAAGGTGGTTGTGGGTGGGCATTCAGGCCACACCCTAGATTACCAAAATTGACAAACAATTCTATACAAAAAACGGTGAAATAAAATGTCGACATATAGTTACGTTTGTAATTAAATTCAACACTTGGCGTTAGGTCTAGGGTGTGTCCTGTAAGGTGTGGTGGGTGGGACACAGGCCACACCTTAGATTGCCAAAATCGAAAAACAATTCTATACAAAAAACGGTGAAATAAAAGTCGTCATATAGTTACGTTTGTAATTAAATTCAACACTTGGCGTTCGGTCTAGGCTGTGCCCTGTAAGGTGTGGTGGGTGGGACACAGGCCACACCTTAGATTGCCAAAATCGACAAACAATTCTATACAAAAAACGGTAAAAATAAAAGTCGTCATATAGTTACGTTTGTAATTAAAGTCAACACTTGGCGTTAGATCTAGGGTGTGTCCTGTAAGGTGGTTGTGGGTGGGCATTCAGGCCACACCCTAGATTACCAAAATTAACAAACAATTCTATACAAAAAACGGTGAAATAAAATGTCGACATATAGTTACGTTTGTAATTAAATTCAACACTTGGCGTTAGGTCTAGGGTGTGTCCTGTAAGGTGTGGTGGGTGGGACACAGGCCACACCTTAGATTGCCAAAATTGACAAACAATTTTATACAAAAAACGGTGAAATAAAATGTCGACATATAGTTACGTTTGTAATTAAATTCAACACTTGGCGTTAGGTCTAGGGTGTGTCCTGTAAGGTGTGGTGGGTGGGACACAGGCCACACCTTAGATTGCCAAAATCGACAAACAATTCTATACAAAAAACGGTGAAATAAAATGTCGACATATAGTTACGTTTGTAATTAAATTCAACACTTGGCGTTAGGTCTAGGGTGTGTCCTGTAAGGTGTGGTGGGTGGGACACAGGCCACACCTTAGATTGCCAAAATCGACAAACAATTCTATACAAAAAACGGTGAAATAAAAGTCGTCATATAGTTACGTTTGTTATTAAAGTCAACACTTGGCGTTAGATCTAGGGTGTGTCCTGTAAGGTGGTTGTGGGTGGGCATTCAGGCCACACCCTAGATTACCAAAATTGACAAACAATTCTATACAAAAAACGGTGAAATAAAATGTCGACATATAGTTACGTTTGTAATTAAATTCAACACTTGGCGTTAGGTCTATTGTGTGTCCTGTAAGGTGTGGTGGGTGGGACACAGGCCACACCTTAGATTGCCAAAATCGACAAACAATTCTATACAAAAAACGGTGAAATAAAATGTCGACATATAGTTACGTTTGTAATTAAATTCAACACTTGGCGTTAGGTCTAGGGTGTGTCCTGTAAGGTGTGGTGGGTGGGACACAGGCCACACCTTAGATTGCCAAAATCGAAAAACAATTCTATACAAAAAACGGTGAAATAAAAGTCGTCATATAGTTACGTTTGTAATTAAATTCAACACTTGGCGTTAGGTCTAGGGTGTGTCCTGTAAGGTGTGGTGGGTGGGACACAGGCCACACCTTAGATTGCCAAAATCGACAAACAATTCTATACAAAAAACGGTTAAATAAAATGTCGACATATAGTTACGTTTGTAATTAAATTCAACACTTGGCGTTAGGTCTAGGGTGTGCCCTGTAAGGTGTGGTGGGTGGGCATTCAGGCCACACCCTAGATTACCAAAATTGATAAACAATTCTATACAAAATACGGTGAAATAAAATGTCGACATATAGTTACGTTTGTAATTAAATTCAACACTTGGCGTTAGGTCTAGGGTGTGTCCTGTAAGGTGTGGTGGGTGGGACACAGGCCACACCTTAGATTGCCAAAATCGAAAAACAATTCTATACAAAAAACGGTAAAAATAAAAGTCGTCATATAGTTACGTTTGTAATTAAAGTCAACACTTGGCGTTAGATCTAGGGTGTGTCCTGTAAGGTGGTTGTGGGTGGGCATTCAGGCCACACCCTAGATTACCAAAATTGACAAACAATTCTATACAAAAAA
This sequence comes from Pimephales promelas, assembly GCF_988280905.1. Lineage (NCBI taxonomy): Eukaryota > Metazoa > Chordata > Actinopteri > Cypriniformes > Leuciscidae > Pimephales > Pimephales promelas. Next base: position 16,453,219 of record NC_142790.1, on the reverse strand, counting down.
CGGTGAAATAAAATGTCGACATATAGTTACGTTTGTAATTAAATTCAACACTTGGCGTTAGGTCTAGGGTGTGTCCTGTAAGGTATGGTGGGTGGGACACAGGCCACACCTTAGATTGCCAAAATCGACAAACAATTCTATACAAAAAACGGTTAAATAAAATGTCGACATATAGTTACGTTTGTAATTAAATTCAACACTTGGCGTTAGGTCTAGGGTGTGCCCTGTAAGGTGTGGTGGGTGGGCATTCAGGCCACACCCTAGATTACCAAAATTGGCAAACAATTCTATACAAAAAACGGTAAAAATAAAAGTCGACATATAGTTACGTTTGTAATTAAAGTCAACACTTGGCGTTAGATCTAGGGTGTGTCCTGTAAGGTGGTTGTGGGTGGGCATTCAGGCCACACCCTAGATTACCAAAATTAACAAACAATTCTATACAAAAAACGGTGAAATAAAATGTCGACATATAGTTACGTTTGTAATTAAATTCAACACTTGGCGTTAGGTCTAGGGTGTGTCCTGTAAGGTGTGGTGGGTGGGACACAGGCCACACCTTAGATTGCCAAAATCGACAAACAATTCTATACAAAAAACGGTTAAATAAAATGTCGACATATAGTTACGTTTGTAATTAAATTCAACACTTGGCGTTAGGTCTAGGGTGTGTCCTGTAAGGTGTGGTGGGTGGGACACAGGCCACACCTTAGATTGCCAAAATCGACAAACAATTCTATACAAAAAACGGTGAAATAAAATGTCGACATATAGTTACGTTTGTAATTAAATTCAACACTTGGCGTTAGGTCTAGGGTGTGCCCTGTAAGGTGTGGTGGGTGGGACACAGGCCACACCTTAGATTGCCAAAATCGACAAACAATTCTATACAAAAAACGGTAAAAATAAAAGTCGACATATAGTTACGTTTGTAATTAAAGTCAACACTTGGCGTTAGATCTAGGGTGTGTCCTGTAAGGTGGTTGTGGGTGGGCATTCAGGCCACACCCTAGATTACCAAAATTAACAAACAATTCTATACAAAAAACGGTGAAATAAAATGTCGACATATAGTTACGTTTGTAATTAAATTCAACACTTGGCGTTAGGTCTAGGGTGTGTCCTGTAAGGTGTGGTGGGTGGGACACAGGCCACACCTTAGATTGCCAAAATCGACAAACAATTCTATACAAAAAACGGTGAAATAAAATGTCGACATATAGTTACGTTTGTAATTAAATTCAACACTTGGCGTTAGATCTAGGGTGTGTCCTGTAAGGTGGTTGTGGGTGGGCATTCAGGCCACACCCTAGATTACCAAAATTGACAAACAATTCTATACAAAAAACGGTGAAATAAAATGTCGACATATAGTTACGTTTGTAATTAAATTCAACACTTGGCGTTAGGTCTAGGGTGTGTCCTGTAAGGTGTGGTGGGTGGGACACAGGCCACACCTTAGATTGCCAAAATCGAAAAACAATTCTATACAAAAAACGGTGAAATAAAAGTCGTCATATAGTTACGTTTGTAATTAAAGTCAACACTTGGCGTTAGATCTAGGGTGTGTCCTGTAAGGTGGTTGTGGGTGGGCATTCAGGCCACACCCTAGATTACCAAAATTGACAAACAATTCTATACAAAAAACGGTGAAATAAAATGTCGACATATAGTTACGTTTGTAATTAAATTCAACACTTGGCGTTAGGTCTAGGGTGTGTCCTGTAAGGTATGGTGGGTGGGACACAGGCCACACCTTAGATTGCCAAAATCGACAAACAATTCTATACAAAAAACGGTGAAATAAAAGTCGTCATATAGTTACGTTTGTAATTAAAGTCAACACTTGGCGTTAGATCTAGGGTGTGTCCTGTAAGGTGGTTGTGGGTGGGCATTCAGGCCACACCCTAGATTACCAAAATTGACAAACAATTCTATACAAAAAACGGTGCAATAAAATGTCGACATATAGTTACGTTTGTAATTAAATTCAACACTTGGCGTTAGGTCTAGGGTGTGTCCTGTAAGGTGTGGTGGGTGGGACACAGGCCACACCTTAGAGTGCCAAAATCGACGAACAATTCTATACAAAAAAGGTGAAATAAAAGTCGTCATATAGTTACGTTTGTAATTAAAGTCAACACTTGGCGTTAGATCTAGGGTGTGTCCTGTAAGGTGGTTGTGGGTGGACATTCAGGCCACACCCTAGATTACCAAAATTGACAAACAATTCTATACAAAAAACGGTGAAATAAAATGTCGACATATAGTTACGTTTGTAATTAAATTCAACACTTGGCGTTAGGTCTAGGGTGTGTCCTGTAAGGTGTGGTGGGTGGGACACAGGCCACACCTTAGATTGCCAAAATCGAAAAACAATTCTATACAAAAAACGGTGAAATAAAAGTCGTCATATAGTTACGTTTGTAATAAAATTCAACACTTGGCGTTAGGTCTAGGGTGTGTCCTGTAAGGTGTGGTGGGTGGGACACAGGCCACACCTTAGATTGCCAAAATCGACAAACAATTCTATACAAAAAACGGTTAAATAAAATGTCGACATATAGTTACGTTTGTAATTAAATTCAACACTTGGCGTTAGGTCTAGGGTGTGCCCTGTAAGGTGTGGTGGGTGGGACACAGGCCACACCTTAGATTGCCAAAATCGACAAACAATTCTATACAAAAAACGGTAAAAATAAAAGTCGTCATATAGTTACGTTTGTAATTAAAGTCAACACTTGGCGTTAGATCTAGGGTATGTCCTGTAAGGTGGTTGTGGGTGGGCATTCAGGCCACACCCTAGATTACCAAAATTGACAAACAATTCTATACAAAAAACGGTGAAATAAAATGTCGACATATAGTTACGTTTGTAATTAAATTCAACACTTGGCGTTAGGTCTAGGGTGTGTCCTGTAAGGTGGTTGTGGGTGGGCATTCAGGCCACACCCTAGATTACCAAAATTGACAAACAATTCTATACAAAAAACGGTGAAATAAAATGTCGACATATAGTTACGTTTGTAATTAAATTCAACACTTGGCGTTAGGTCTAGGGTGTGTCCTGTAAGGTGTGGTGGGTGGGACACAGGCCACACCTTAGATTGCCAAAATCGACAAACAATTCTATACAAAAAACGGTGAAATAAAATGTCGACATATAGTTACGTTTGTAATTAAATTCAACACTTGGCGTTAGGTCTAGGGTGTGTCCTGTAAGGTTTGGTGGGTGGGACACAGGCCACACCTTAGATTGCCAAAATCGACAAACAATTCTATACAAAAACGGTGAAATAAAAGTCGTCATATAGTTACGTTTGTAATTAAAGTCAACACTTGGCGTTAGATCTAGGGTGTGTCCTGTAAGGTGGTTGTGGGTGGGCATTCAGGCCACACCCTAGATTACCAAAATTGACAAACAATTCTATACAAAAAACGGTGAAATAAAATGTCGACATATAGTTACGTTTGTAATTAAATTCAACATTTGGCGTTAGGTCTAGGGTGTGTCCTGTAAGGTGTGGTGGGTGGGACACAGGCCACACCTTAGATTGCCAAAATCGACAAACAATTCTATACAAAAAACGGTGAAATAAAATGTCGACATATAGTTACGTTTGTAATTAAATTCAACACTTGGCGTTAGGTCTAGGGTGTGTCCTGTAAGGTGGTTGTGGGTGGGCATTCAGGCCACACCCTAGATTACCAAAATTAACAAACAATTCTATACAAAAAACGGTGAAATAAAATGTCGACATATAGTTACGTTTGTAATTAAATTCAACACTTGGCGTTAGGTCTAGGGTGTGTCCTGTAAGGTGTGGTGGGTGGGACACAGGCCACACCTTAGATTGCCAAAATCGACAAACAATTCTATACAAAAAACGGTGAAATAAAATGTCGACATATAGTTACGTTTGTAATTAAATTCAACACTTGGCGTTAGGTCTAGGGTGTGTCCTGTAAGGTGTGGTGGGTGGGACACAGGCCACACCTTAGATTGCCAAAATCGACAAACAATTCTATACAAAAAACGGTGAAATAAAATGTCGACATATAGTTACGTTTGTAATTAAAGTCAACACTTGGCGTTAGATCTAGGGTGTGTCCTGTAAGGTGGTTGTGGGTGGGCATTCAGGCCACACCCTAGATTACCAAAATTGACAAACAATTCTATACAAAAAACGGTGAAATAAAAGTCGTCATATAGTTACGTTTGTAATTAAAGTCAACACATGGCGTTAGATCTAGGGTGTGTCCTGTAAGGTGGTTGTGGGTGGGCATTCAGGCCACACCCTAGATTACCAAAATTGACAAACAATTCTATACAAAAAACGGTGAAATAAAATGTCGACATATAGTTACGTTTGTAATTAAATTCAACACTTGGCGTTAGGTCTAGGGTGTGTCCTGTAAGGTGTGGTGGGTGGGACACAGGCCACACCTTAGATTGCCAAAATCGACAAACAATTCTATACAAAAAACGGTGAAATAAAATGTCGACATATAGTTACGTTTGTAATTAAATTCAACACTTGGCGTTAGGTCTAGGGTGTGTCCTGTAAGGTTTAGTGGGTGGGACACAGGCCACACCTTAGATTGCCAAAATCGACAAACAATTCTATACAAAAACGGTGAAATAAAAGTCGTCATATAGTTACGTTTGTAATTAAAGTCAACACTTGGCGTTAGATCTAGGGTGTGTCCTGTAAGGTGGTTGTGGGTGGGCATTCAGGCCACACCCTAGATTACCAAAATTGACAAACAATTCTATACAAAAAACGGTGAAATAAAATGTCGACATATAGTTACGTTTGTAATTAAATTCAACATTTGGCGTTAGGTCTAGGGTGTGTCCTGTAAGGTGTGGTGGGTGGGACACAGGCCACACCTTAGATTGCCAAAATCGACAAACAATTCTATACAAAAAACGGTGAAATAAAATGTCGACATATAGTTACGTTTGTAATTAAATTCAACACTTGGCGTTAGGTCTAGGGTGTGCCCTGTAAGGTGTGGTGGGTGGGCATTCAGGCCACACCCTAGATTACCAAAATTGACAAACAATTCTATACAAAAAACGGTAAAAATAAAAGTCGACATATAGTTACGTTTGTAATTAAAGTCAACACTTGGCGTTAGATCTAGGGTGTGTCCTGTAAGGTGGTTGTGGGTGGGCATTCAGGCCACACCCTAGATTACCAAAATTAACAAACAATTCTATACAAAAAACGGTGAAATAAAATGTCGACATATAGTTACGTTTGTAATTAAATTCAACACTTGGCGTTAGGTCTAGGGTGTGTCCTGTAAGGTGTGGTGGGTGGGACACAGGCCACACCTTAGATTGCCAAAATCGACAAACAATTCTATACAAAAAACGGTTAAATAAAATGTCGACATATAGTTACGTTTGTAATTAAATTCAACACTTGGCGTTAGGTCTAGGGTGTGTCCTGTAAGGTGTGGTGGGTGGGACACAGGCCACACCTTAGATTGCCAAAATCGACAAACAATTCTATACAAAAAACGGTGAAATAAAATGTCGACATATAGTTACGTTTGTAATTAAATTCAACACTTGGCGTTAGGTCTAGGGTGTGCCCTGTAAGGTGTGGTGGGTGGGACACAGGCCACACCTTAGATTGCCAAAATCGACAAACAATTCTATACAAAAAACGGTAAAAATAAAAGTCGACATATAGTTACGTTTGTAATTAAAGTCAACACTTGGCGTTAGATCTAGGGTGTGTCCTGTAAGGTGGTTGTGGGTGGGCATTCAGGCCACACCCTAGATTACCAAAATTAACAAACAATTCTATACAAAAAACGGTGAAATAAAATGTCGACATATAGTTACGTTTGTAATTAAATTCAACACTTGGCGTTAGGTCTAGGGTGTGTCCTGTAAGGTGTGGTGGGTGGGACACAGGCCACACCTTAGATTGCCAAAATCGACAAACAATTCTATACAAAAAACGGTGAAATAAAATGTCGACATATAGTTACGTTTGTAATTAAATTCAACACTTGGCGTTAGATCTAGGGTGTGTCCTGTAAGGTGGTTGTGGGTGGGCATTCAGGCCACACCCTAGATTACCAAAATTGACAAACAATTCTATACAAAAAACGGTGAAATAAAATGTCGACATATAGTTACGTTTGTAATTAAATTCAACACTTGGCGTTAGGTCTAGGGTGTGTCCTGTAAGGTGTGGTGGGTGGGACACAGGCCACACCTTAGATTGCCAAAATCGAAAAACAATTCTATACAAAAAACGGTGAAATAAAAGTCGTCATATAGTTACGTTTGTAATTAAAGTCAACACTTGGCGTTAGATCTAGGGTGTGTCCTGTAAGGTGGTTGTGGGTGGGCATTCAGGCCACACCCTAGATTACCAAAATTGACAAACAATTCTATACAAAAAACGGTGAAATAAAATGTCGACATATAGTTACGTTTGTAATTAAATTCAACACTTGGCGTTAGGTCTAGGGTGTGTCCTGTAAGGTATGGTGGGTGGGACACAGGCCACACCTTAGATTGCCAAAATCGACAAACAATTCTATACAAAAAACGGTGAAATAAAAGTCGTCATATAGTTACGTTTGTAATTAAAGTCAACACTTGGCGTTAGATCTAGGGTGTGTCCTGTAAGGTGGTTGTGGGTGGGCATTCAGGCCACACCCTAGATTACCAAAATTGACAAACAATTCTATACAAAAAACGGTGCAATAAAATGTCGACATATAGTTACGTTTGTAATTAAATTCAACACTTGGCGTTAGGTCTAGGGTGTGTCCTGTAAGGTGTGGTGGGTGGGACACAGGCCACACCTTAGAGTGCCAAAATCGACAAACAATTCTATACAAAAAAGGTGAAATAAAAGTCGTCATATAGTTACGTTTGTAATTAAAGTCAACACTTGGCGTTAGATCTAGGGTGTGTCCTGTAAGGTGGTTGTGGGTGGACATTCAGGCCACACCCTAGATTACCAAAATTGACAAACAATTCTATACAAAAAACGGTGAAATAAAATGTCGACATATAGTTACGTTTGTAATTAAATTCAACACTTGGCGTTAGGTCTAGGGTGTGTCCTGTAAGGTGTGGTGGGTGGGACACAGGCCACACCTTAGATTGCCAAAATCGAAAAACAATTCTATACAAAAAACGGTGAAATAAAAGTCGTCATATAGTTACGTTTGTAATAAAATTCAACACTTGGCGTTAGGTCTAGGGTGTGTCCTGTAAGGTGTGGTGGGTGGGACACAGGCCACACCTTAGATTGCCAAAATCGACAAACAATTCTATACAAAAAACGGTTAAATAAAATGTCGACATATAGTTACGTTTGTAATTAAATTCAACACTTGGCGTTAGGTCTAGGGTGTGCCCTGTAAGGTGTGGTGGGTGGGACACAGGCCACACCTTAGATTGCCAAAATCGACAAACAATTCTATACAAAAAACGGTAAAAATAAAAGTCGTCATATAGTTACGTTTGTAATTAAAGTCAACACTTGGCGTTAGATCTAGGGTGTGTCCTGTAAGGTGGTTGTGGGTGGGCATTCAGGCCACACCCTAGATTACCAAAATTGACAAACAATTCTATACAAAAAACGGTGAAATAAAATGTCGACATATAGTTACGTTTGTAATTAAATTCAACACTTGGCGTTAGGTCTAGGGTGTGTCCTGTAAGGTGGTTGTGGGTGGGCATTCAGGCCACACCCTAGATTACCAAAATTGACAAACAATTCTATACAAAAAACGGTGAAATAAAATGTCGACATATAGTTACGTTTGTAATTAAATTCAACACTTGGCGTTAGGTCTAGGGTGTGTCCTGTAAGGTGTGGTGGGTGGGACACAGGCCACACCTTAGATTGCCAAAATCGACAAACAATTCTATACAAAAAACGGTGAAATAAAATGTCGACATATAGTTACGTTTGTAATTAAATTCAACACTTGGCGTTAGGTCTAGGGTGTGTCCTGTAAGGTTTGGTGGGTGGGACACAGGCCACACCTTAGATTGCCAAAATCGACAAACAATTCTATACAAAAACGGTGAAATAAAAGTCGTCATATAGTTACGTTTGTAATTAAAGTCAACACTTGGCGTTAGATCTAGGGTGTGTCCTGTAAGGTGGTTGTGGGTGGGCATTCAGGCCACACCCTAGATTACCAAAATTGACAAACAATTCTATACAAAAAACGGTGAAATAAAATGTCGACATATAGTTACGTTTGTAAATTAAATTCAACATTTGGCGTTAGGTCTAGGGTGTGTCCTGTAAGGTGTGGTGGGTGGGACACAGGCCACACCTTAGATTGCCAAAATCGACAAACAATTCTATACAAAAAACGGTGAAATAAAATGTCGACATATAGTTACGTTTGTAATTAAATTCAACACTTGGCGTTAGGTCTAGGGTGTGTCCTGTAAGGTGGTTGTGGGTGGGCATTCAGGCCACACCCTAGATTACCAAAATTAACAAACAATTCTATACAAAAAACGGTGAAATAAAATGTCGACATATAGTTACGTTTGTAATTAAATTCAACACTTGGCGTTAGGTCTAGGGTGTGTCCTGTAAGGTGTGGTGGGTGGGACACAGGCCACACCTTAGATTGCCAAAATCGACAAACAATTCTATACAAAAAACGGTGAAATAAAATGTCGACATATAGTTACGTTTGTAATTAAATTCAACACTTGGCGTTAGGTCTAGGGTGTGTCCTGTAAGGTGTGGTGGGTGGGACACAGGCCACACCTTAGATTGCCAAAATCGACAAACAATTCTATACAAAAAACGGTGAAATAAAATGTCGACATATAGTTACGTTTGTAATTAAAGTCAACACTTGGCGTTAGATCTAGGGTGTGTCCTGTAAGGTGGTTGTGGGTGGGCATTCAGGCCACACCCTAGATTACCAAAATTGACAAACAATTCTATACAAAAAACGGTGAAATAAAAGTCGTCATATAGTTACGTTTGTAACTAAAGTCAACACATGGCGTTAGATCTAGGGTGTGTCCTGTAAGGTGGTTGTGGGTGGGCATTCAGGCCACACCCTAGATTACCAAAATTGACAAACAATTCTATACAAAAAACGGTGAAATAAAATGTCGACATATAGTTACGTTTGTAATTAAATTCAACACTTGGCGTTAGGTCTAGGGTGTGTCCTGTAAGGTGTGGTGGGTGGGACACAGGCCACACCTTAGATTGCCAAAATCGACAAACAATTCTATACAAAAAACGGTGAAATAAAATGTCGACATATAGTTACGTTTGTAATTAAATTCAACACTTGGCGTTAGGTCTAGGGTGTGTCCTGTAAGGTTTAGTGGGTGGGACACAGGCCACACCTTAGATTGCCAAAATCGACAAACAATTCTATACAAAAACGGTGAAATAAAAGTCGTCATATAGTTACGTTTGTAATTAAAGTCAACACTTGGCGTTAGATCTAGGGTGTGTCCTGTAAGGTGGTTGTGGGTGGGCATTCAGGCCACACCCTAGATTACCAAAATTGACAAACAATTCTATACAAAAAACGGTGAAATAAAATGTCGACATATAGTTACGTTTGTAATTAAATTCAACATTTGGCGTTAGGTCTAGGGTGTGTCCTGTAAGGTGTGGTGGGTGGGACACAGGCCACACCTTAGATTGCCAAAATCGACAAACAATTCTATACAAAAAACGGTGAAATAAAATGTCGACATATAGTTACGTTTGTAATTAAATTCAACACTTGGCGTTAGGTCTAGGGTGTGTCCTGTAAGGTGTGTGGGTGGGACACAGGCCACACCTTAGATTGCCAAAATCAAAAAACAATTCTATACAAAAAACGGTGAAATAAAAGTCGTCATATAGTTACGTTTGTAATTAAATTCAACACTTGGCGTTAGGTCTAGGGTGTGTCCTGTAAGGTGTGGTGGGTGGGACACAGGCCGCACCTTAGATTGCCAAAATCGACAAACAATTCTATACAAAAAACGGTTAAATAAAATGTCGACATATAGTTACGTTTGTAATTAAATTCAACACTTGGTGTTAGGTCTAGGGTGTGCCCTGTAAGGTGTGGTGGGTGGGACACAGGCCACACCTTAGATTGCCAAAATCGACAAACAATTCTATACAAAAAACGGTAAAAATAAAAGTCGTCATATAGTTACGTTTGTAATTAAAGTCAACACTTGGCGTTAGATCTAGGGTGTGTCCTGTAAGGTGGTTGTGGGTGGGCATTCAGGCCACACCCTAGATTACCAAAATTGACAAACAATTCTATACAAAAAACGGTGAAATAAAATGTCGACATATAGTTACGTTTGTAATTAAATTCAACACTTGGCGTTAGGTCTAGGGTGTGTCCTGTAAGGTGTGGTGGGTGGGACACAGGCCACACCTTAGATTGCCAAAATCGACAAACAATTCTATACAAAAAACGGTGAAATAAAATGTCGACATATAGTTACGTTTGTAATTAAATTCAACACTTGGCGTTAGGTCTAGGGTGTGTCCTGTAAGGTTTGGTGGGTGGGACACAGGCCACACCTTAGATTGCCAAAATCGACAAACAATTCTATACAAAAACGGTGAAATAAAAGTCGTCATATAGTTACGTTTGTAATTAAAGTCAACACTTGGCGTTAGATCTAGGGTGTGTCCTGTAAGGTGGTTGTGGGTGGGCATTCAGGCCACACCCTAGATTACCAAAATTGACAAACAATTCTATACAAAAAACGGTGAAATAAAATGTCGACATATAGTTACGTTTGTAATTAAATTCAACATTTGGCGTTAGGTCTAGGGTGTGTCCTGTAAGGTGTGGTGGGTGGGACACAGGCCACACCTTAGATTGCCAAAATCGACAAACAATTCTATACAAAAAACGGTGAAATAAAATGTCGACATATAGTTACGTTTGTAATTAAATTCAACACTTGGCGTTAGGTCTAGGGTGTGTCCTGTAAGGTGGTTGTGGGTGGGCATTCAGGCCACACCCTAGATTACCAAAATTAACAAACAATTCTATACAAAAAACGGTGAAATAAAATGTCGACATATAGTTACGTTTGTAATTAAATTCAACACTTGGCGTTAGGTCTAGGGTGTGTCCTGTAAGGTGTGGTGGGTGGGACACAGGCCACACCTTAGATTGCCAAAATCGACAAACAATTCTATACAAAAAACGGTGAAATAAAATGTCGACATATAGTTACGTTTGTAATTAAATTCAACACTTGGCGTTAGGTCTAGGGTGTGTCCTGTAAGGTGTGGTGGGTGGGACACAGGCCACACCTTAGATTGCCAAAATCGACAAACAATTCTATACAAAAAACGGTGAAATAAAATGTCGACATATAGTTACGTTTGTAATTAAAGTCAACACTTGGCGTTAGATCTAGGGTGTGTCCTGTAAGGTGGTTGTGGGTGGGCATTCAGGCCACACCCTAGATTACCAAAATTGACAAACAATTCTATACAAAAAACGGTGAAATAAAAGTCGTCATATAGTTACGTTTGTAATTAAAGTCAACACATGGCGTTAGATCTAGGGTGTGTCCTGTAAGGTGGTTGTGGGTGGGCATTCAGGCCACACCCTAGATTACCAAAATTGACAAACAATTCTATACAAAAAACGGTGAAATAAAATGTCGACATATAGTTACGTTTGTAATTAAATTCAACACTTGGCGTTAGGTCTAGGGTGTGTCCTGTAAGGTGTGGTGGGTGGGACACAGGCCACACCTTAGATTGCCAAAATCGACAAACAATTCTATACAAAAAACGGTGAAATAAAATGTCGACATATAGTTACGTTTGTAATTAAATTCAACACTTGGCGTTAGGTCTAGGGTGTGTCCTGTAAGGTTTGGTGGGTGGGACACAGGCCACACCTTAGATTGCCAAAATCGACAAACAATTCTATACAAAAACGGTGAAATAAAAGTCGTCATATAGTTACGTTTGTAATTAAAGTCAACACTTGGCGTTAGATCTAGGGTGTGTCCTGTAAGGTGGTTGTGGGTGGGCATTCAGGCCACACCCTAGATTACCAAAATTGACAAACAATTCTATACAAAAAACGGTGAAATAAAATGTCGACATATAGTTACGTTTGTAATTAAATTCAACATTTGGCGTTAGGTCTAGGGTGTGTCCTGTAAGGTGTGGTGGGTGGGACACAGGCCACACCTTAGATTGCCAAAATCGACAAACAATTCTATACAAAAAACGGTGAAATAAAATGTCGACATATAGTTACGTTTGTAATTAAATTCAACACTTGGCGTTAGGTCTAGGGTGTGTCCTGTAAGGTGGTTGTGGGTGGGCATTCAGGCCACACCCTAGATTACCAAAATTAACAAACAATTCTATACAAAAAACGGTGAAATAAAATGTCGACATATAGTTACGTTTGTAATTAAATTCAACACTTGGCGTTAGGTCTAGGGTGTGTCCTGTAAGGTGTGGTGGGTGGGACACAGGCCACACCTTAGATTGCCAAAATCGACAAACAATTCTATACAAAAAACGGTGAAATAAAATGTCGACATATAGTTACGTTTGTAATTAAATTCAACACTTGGCGTTAGGTCTAGGGTGTGTCCTGTAAGGTGTGGTGGGTGGGACACAGGCCACACCTTAGATTGCCAAAATCGACAAACAATTCTATACAAAAAACGGTGAAATAAAATGTCGACATATAGTTACGTTTGTAATTAAAGTCAACACTTGGCGTTAGATCTAGGGTGTGTCCTGTAAGGTGGTTGTGGGTGGGCATTCAGGCCACACCCTAGATTACCAAAATTGACAAACAATTCTATACAAAAAACGGTGAAATAAAAGTCGTCATATAGTTACGTTTGTAATTAAAGTCAACACATGGCGTTAGATCTAGGGTGTGTCCTGTAAGGTGGTTGTGGGTGGGCATTCAGGCCACACCCTAGATTACCAAAATTGACAAACAATTCTATACAAAAAACGGTGAAATAAAATGTCGACATATAGTTACGTTTGTAATTAAATTCAACACTTGGCGTTAGGTCTAGGGTGTGTCCTGTAAGGTGTGGTGGGTGGGACACAGGCCACACCTTAGATTGCCAAAATCGACAAACAATTCTATACAAAAAACGGTGAAATAAAATGTCGACATATAGTTACGTTTGTAATTAAATTCAACACTTGGCGTTAGGTCTAGGGTGTGTCCTGTAAGGTTTAGTGGGTGGGACACAGGCCACACCTTAGATTGCCAAAATCGACAAACAATTCTATACAAAAACGGTGAAATAAAAGTCGTCATATAGTTACGTTTGTAATTAAAGTCAACACTTGGCGTTAGATCTAGGGTGTGTCCTGTAAGGTGGTTGTGGGTGGGCATTCAGGCCACACCCTAGATTACCAAAATTGACAAACAATTCTATACAAAAAACGGTGAAATAAAATGTCGACATATAGTTACGTTTGTAATTAAATTCAACATTTGGCGTTAGGTCTAGGGTGTGTCCTGTAAGGTGTGGTGGGTGGGACACAGGCCACACCTTAGATTGCCAAAATCGACAAACAATTCTATACAAAAAACGGTGAAATAAAATGTCGACATATAGTTACGTTTGTAATTAAATTCAACACTTGGCGTTAGGTCTAGGGTGTGCCCTGTAAGGTGTGGTGGGTGGGCATTCAGGCCACACCCTAGATTACCAAAATTGACAAACAATTCTATACAAAAAACGGTAAAAATAAAAGTCGACATATAGTTACGTTTGTAATTAAAGTCAACACTTGGCGTTAGATCTAGGGTGTGTCCTGTAAGGTGGTTGTGGGTGGGCATTCAGGCCACACCCTAGATTACCAAAATTAACAAACAATTCTATACAAAAAACGGTGAAATAAAATGTCGACATATAGTTACGTTTGTAATTAAATTCAACACTTGGCGTTAGGTCTAGGGTGTGTCCTGTAAGGTGTGGTGGGTGGGACACAGGCCACACCTTAGATTGCCAAAATCGACAAACAATTCTATACAAAAAACGGTTAAATAAAATGTCGACATATAGTTACGTTTGTAATTAAATTCAACACTTGGCGTTAGGTCTAGGGTGTGTCCTGTAAGGTGTGGTGGGTGGGACACAGGCCACACCTTAGATTGCCAAAATCGACAAACAATTCTATACAAAAAACGGTGAAATAAAATGTCGACATATAGTTACGTTTGTAATTAAATTCAACACTTGGCGTTAGGTCTAGGGTGTGCCCTGTAAGGTGTGGTGGGTGGGACACAGGCCACACCTTAGATTGCCAAAATCGACAAACAATTCTATACAAAAAACGGTAAAAATAAAAGTCGACATATAGTTACGTTTGTAATTAAAGTCAACACTTGGCGTTAGATCTAGGGTGTGTCCTGTAAGGTGGTTGTGGGTGGGCATTCAGGCCACACCCTAGATTACCAAAATTAACAAACAATTCTATACAAAAAACGGTGAAATAAAATGTCGACATATAGTTACGTTTGTAATTAAATTCAACACTTGGCGTTAGGTCTAGGGTGTGTCCTGTAAGGTGTGGTGGGTGGGACACAGGCCACACCTTAGATTGCCAAAATCGACAAACAATTCTATACAAAAAACGGTGAAATAAAATGTCGACATATAGTTACGTTTGTAATTAAATTCAACACTTGGCGTTAGATCTAGGGTGTGTCCTGTAAGGTGGTTGTGGGTGGGCATTCAGGCCACACCCTAGATTACCAAAATTGACAAACAATTCTATACAAAAAACGGTGAAATAAAATGTCGACATATAGTTACGTTTGTAATTAAATTCAACACTTGGCGTTAGGTCTAGGGTGTGTCCTGTAAGGTGTGGTGGGTGGGACACAGGCCACACCTTAGATTGCCAAAATCGAAAAACAATTCTATACAAAAAACGGTGAAATAAAAGTCGTCATATAGTTACGTTTGTAATTAAAGTCAACACTTGGCGTTAGATCTAGGGTGTGTCCTGTAAGGTGGTTGTGGGTGGGCATTCAGGCCACACCCTAGATTACCAAAATTGACAAACAATTCTATACAAAAAACGGTGAAATAAAATGTCGACATATAGTTACGTTTGTAATTAAATTCAACACTTGGCGTTAGGTCTAGGGTGTGTCCTGTAAGGTATGGTGGGTGGGACACAGGCCACACCTTAGATTGCCAAAATCGACAAACAATTCTATACAAAAAACGGTGAAATAAAAGTCGTCATATAGTTACGTTTGTAATTAAAGTCAACACTTGGCGTTAGATCTAGGGTGTGTCCTGTAAGGTGGTTGTGGGTGGGCATTCAGGCCACACCCTAGATTACCAAAATTGACAAACAATTCTATACAAAAAACGGTGCAATAAAATGTCGACATATAGTTACGTTTGTAATTAAATTCAACACTTGGCGTTAGGTCTAGGGTGTGTCCTGTAAGGTGTGGTGGGTGGGACACAGGCCACACCTTAGAGTGCCAAAATCGACAAACAATTCTATACAAAAAAGGTGAAATAAAAGTCGTCATATAGTTACGTTTGTAATTAAAGTCAACACTTGGCGTTAGATCTAGGGTGTGTCCTGTAAGGTGGTTGTGGGTGGACATTCAGGCCACACCCTAGATTACCAAAATTGACAAACAATTCTATACAAAAAACGGTGAAATAAAATGTCGACATATAGTTACGTTTGTAATTAAATTCAACACTTGGCGTTAGGTCTAGGGTGTGTCCTGTAAGGTGTGGTGGGTGGGACACAGGCCACACCTTAGATTGCCAAAATCGAAAAACAATTCTATACAAAAAACGGTGAAATAAAAGTCGTCATATAGTTACGTTTGTAATAAAATTCAACACTTGGCGTTAGGTCTAGGGTGTGTCCTGTAAGGTGTGGTGGGTGGGACACAGGCCACACCTTAGATTGCCAAAATCGACAAACAATTCTATACAAAAAACGGTTAAATAAAATGTCGACATATAGTTACGTTTGTAATTAAATTCAACACTTGGCGTTAGGTCTAGGGTGTGCCCTGTAAGGTGTGGTGGGTGGGACACAGGCCACACCTTAGATTGCCAAAATCGACAAACAATTCTATACAAAAAACGGTAAAAATAAAAGTCGTCATATAGTTACGTTTGTAATTAAAGTCAACACTTGGCGTTAGATCTAGGGTGTGTCCTGTAAGGTGGTTGTGGGTGGGCATTCAGGCCACACCCTAGATTACCAAAATTGACAAACAATTCTATACAAAAAACGGTGAAATAAAATGTCGACATATAGTTACGTTTGTAATTAAATTCAACACTTGGCGTTAGGTCTAGGGTGTGTCCTGTAAGGTGGTTGTGGGTGGGCATTCAGGCCACACCCTAGATTACCAAAATTGACAAACAATTCTATACAAAAAACGGTGAAATAAAATGTCGACATATAGTTACGTTTGTAATTAAATTCAACACTTGGCGTTAGGTCTAGGGTGTGTCCTGTAAGGTGTGGTGGGTGGGACACAGGCCACACCTTAGATTGCCAAAATCGACAAACAATTCTATACAAAAAACGGTGAAATAAAATGTCGACATATAGTTACGTTTGTAATTAAATTCAACACTTGGCGTTAGGTCTATGGTGTGTCCTGTAAGGTTTGGTGGGTGGGACACAGGCCACACCTTAGATTGCCAAAATCGACAAACAATTCTATACAAAAACGGTGAAATAAAAGTCGTCATATAGTTACGTTTGTAATTAAAGTCAACACTTGGCGTTAGATCTAGGGTGTGTCCTGTAAGGTGGTTGTGGGTGGGCATTCAGGCCACACCCTAGATTACCAAAATTGACAAACAATTCTATACAAAAAACGGTGAAATAAAATGTCGACATATAGTTACGTTTGTAAATTAAATTCAACATTTGGCGTTAGGTCTAGGGTGTGTCCTGTAAGGTGTGGTGGGTGGGACACAGGCCACACCTTAGATTGCCAAAATCGACAAACAATTCTATACAAAAAACGGTGAAATAAAATGTCGACATATAGTTACGTTTGTAATTAAATTCAACACTTGGCGTTAGGTCTAGGGTGTGTCCTGTAAGGTGGTTGTGGGTGGGCATTCAGGCCACACCCTAGATTACCAAAATTAACAAACAATTCTATACAAAAAACGGTGAAATAAAATGTCGACATATAGTTACGTTTGTAATTAAATTCAACACTTGGCGTTAGGTCTAGGGTGTGTCCTGTAAGGTGTGGTGGGTGGGACACAGGCCACACCTTAGATTGCCAAAATCGACAAACAATTCTATACAAAAAACGGTGAAATAAAATGTCGACATATAGTTACGTTTGTAATTAAATTCAACACTTGGCGTTAGGTCTAGGGTGTGTCCTGTAAGGTGTGGTGGGTGGGACACAGGCCACACCTTAGATTGCCAAAATCGACAAACAATTCTATACAAAAAACGGTGAAATAAAATGTCGACATATAGTTACGTTTGTAATTAAAGTCAACACTTGGCGTTAGATCTAGGGTGTGTCCTGTAAGGTGGTTGTGGGTGGGCATTCAGGCCACACCCTAGATTACCAAAATTGACAAACAATTCTATACAAAAAACGGTGAAATAAAAGTCGTCATATAGTTACGTTTGTAACTAAAGTCAACACATGGCGTTAGATCTAGGGTGTGTCCTGTAAGGTGGTTGTGGGTGGGCATTCAGGCCACACCCTAGATTACCAAAATTGACAAACAATTCTATACAAAAAACGGTGAAATAAAATGTCGACATATAGTTACGTTTGTAATTAAATTCAACACTTGGCGTTAGGTCTAGGGTGTGTCCTGTAAGGTGTGGTGGGTGGGACACAGGCCACACCTTAGATTGCCAAAATCGACAAACAATTCTATACAAAAAACGGTGAAATAAAATGTCGACATATAGTTACGTTTGTAATTAAATTCAACACTTGGCGTTAGGTCTAGGGTGTGTCCTGTAAGGTTTAGTGGGTGGGACACAGGCCACACCTTAGATTGCCAAAATCGACAAACAATTCTATACAAAAACGGTGAAATAAAAGTCGTCATATAGTTACGTTTGTAATTAAAGTCAACACTTGGCGTTAGATCTAGGGTGTGTCCTGTAAGGTGGTTGTGGGTGGGCATTCAGGCCACACCCTAGATTACCAAAATTGACAAACAATTCTATACAAAAAACGGTGAAATAAAATGTCGACATATAGTTACGTTTGTAATTAAATTCAACATTTGGCGTTAGGTCTAGGGTGTGTCCTGTAAGGTGTGGTGGGTGGGACACAGGCCACACCTTAGATTGCCAAAATCGACAAACAATTCTATACAAAAAACGGTGAAATAAAATGTCGACATATAGTTACGTTTGTAATTAAATTCAACACTTGGCGTTAGGTCTAGGGTGTGTCCTGTAAGGTGTGTGGGTGGGACACAGGCCACACCTTAGATTGCCAAAATCAAAAAACAATTCTATACAAAAAACGGTGAAATAAAAGTCGTCATATAGTTACGTTTGTAATTAAATTCAACACTTGGCGTTAGGTCTAGGGTGTGTCCTGTAAGGTGTGGTGGGTGGGACACAGGCCGCACCTTAGATTGCCAAAATCGACAAACAATTCTATACAAAAAACGGTTAAATAAAATGTCGACATATAGTTACGTTTGTAATTAAATTCAACACTTGGTGTTAGGTCTAGGGTGTGCCCTGTAAGGTGTGGTGGGTGGGACACAGGCCACACCTTAGATTGCCAAAATCGACAAACAATTCTATACAAAAAACGGTAAAAATAAAAGTCGTCATATAGTTACGTTTGTAATTAAAGTCAACACTTGGCGTTAGATCTAGGGTGTGTCCTGTAAGGTGGTTGTGGGTGGGCATTCAGGCCACACCCTAGATTACCAAAATTGACAAACAATTCTATACAAAAAAGGTGAAATAAAATGTCGACATATAGTTACGTTTGTAATTAAATTCAACACTTGGCGTTAGGTCTAGGGTGTGTCCTGTAAGGTGTGGTGGGTGGGACACAGGCCACACCTTAGATTGCCAAAATCGACAAACAATTCTATACAAAAAATGGTGAAATAAAATGTCGACATATAGTTACGTTTTTAATTAAATTCAACACTTGGCGTTAGGTCTAGGGTGTGTCCTGTAAGGTGTGGTGGGTGGGACACAGGCCACACCTTAGATTGCCAAAATCGACAAACAATTCTATACAAAAAACGGTGAAATAAAAGTCGTCATATAGTTACGTTTGTAATTAAAGTCAACACTTGGCGTTAGGTCTAGGGTGTGTCCTGTAAGGTTTGGTAGGTGGGACACAGGCCACACCTTAGATTGCCAAAATCGACAAACAATTCTATACAAAAAACGGTGAAATAAAAGTCGTCATATAGTTACGTTTGTAATTAAAGTCAACACTTGGCGTTAGATCTAGGGTGTGTCCTGTAAGGTGGTTGTGGGTGGGCATTCAGGCCACACCCTAGATTACCAAAATTGACAAACAATTCTATACAAAAAACGGTGAAATAAAATGTCGACATATAGTTACGTTTGTAATTAAATTCAACACTTGGCGTTAGGTCTAGGGTGTGTCCTGTAAGGTGTGGTGGGTGGGACACAGGCCACACCTTAGATTGCCAAAATCGACAAACAATTCTATACAAAAAACGGTGAAATAAAATGTCGACATATAGTTACGTTTGTAATTAAATTCAACACTTGGCGTTAGGTCTAGGGTGTGTCCTGTAAGGTGTGGTGGGTGGGACACAGGCCACACCTTAGATTGCCAAAATCGACAAACAATTCTATACAAAAAACGGTGAAATAAAAGTCGTCATATAGTTACGTTTGTAATTAAAGTCAACACTTGGCGTTAGATCTAGGGTGTGTCCTGTAAGGTGGTTGTGGGTGGGCATTCAGGCCACACCCTAGATTACCAAAATTGACAAACAATTCTATACAAAAAACGGTGAAATAAAATGTCGACATATAGTTACGTTTGTAATTAAATTCAACACTTGGCGTTAGGTCTAGGGTGTGTCCTGTAAGGTGTGGTGGGTGGGACACAGGCCACACCTTAGATTGCCAAAATCGAAAAACAATTCTATACAAAAAACGGTGAAATAAAAGTCGTCATATAGTTACGTTTGTAATTAAATTCAACACTTGGCGTTCGGTCTAGGCTGTGCCCTGTAAGGTGTGGTGGGTGGGACACAGGCCACACCTTAGATTGCCAAAATCGACAAACAATTCTATACAAAAAACGGTAAAAATAAAAGTCGTCATATAGTTACGTTTGTAATTAAAGTCAACACTTGGCGTTAGATCTAGGGTGTGTCCTGTAAGGTGGTTGTGGGTGGGCATTCAGGCCACACCCTAGATTACCAAAATTAACAAACAATTCTATACAAAAAACGGTGAAATAAAATGTCGACATATAGTTACGTTTGTAATTAAATTCAACACTTGGCGTTAGGTCTAGGGTGTGTCCTGTAAGGTGTGGTGGGTGGGACACAGGCCACACCTTAGATTGCCAAAATCGACAAACAATTCTATACAAAAAACGGTGAAATAAAATGTCGACATATAGTTACGTTTGTAATTAAATTCAACACTTGGCGTTAGGTCTAGGGTGTGTCCTGTAAGGTGTGGTGGGTGGGACACAGGCCACACCTTAGATTGCCAAAATCGACAAACAATTCTATACAAAAAACGGTGAAATAAAATGTCGACATATAGTTACGTTTGTAATTAAAGTCAACACTTGGCGTTAGATCTAGGGTGTGTCCTGTAAGGTGGTTGTGGGTGGGCATTCAGGCCACACCCTAGATTACCAAAATTGACAAACAATTCTATACAAAAAACGGTGAAATAAAAGTCGTCATATAGTTACGTTTGTAATTAAAGTCAACACATGGCGTTAGATCTAGGGTGTGTCCTGTAAGGTGGTTGTGGGTGGGCATTCAGGCCACACCCTAGATTACCAAAGTTGACAAACAATTCTATACAAAAAACGGTGAAATAAAATGTCGACATATAGTTACGTTTGTAATTAAATTCAACACTTGGCGTTAGGTCTAGGGTGTGTCCTGTAAGGTGTGGTGGGTGGGACACAGGCCACACCTTAGATTGCCAAAATCGACAAACAATTCTATACAAAAAACGGTGAAATAAAATGTCGACATATAGTTACGTTTGTAATTAAATTCAACACTTGGCGTTAGGTCTAGGGTGTGTCCTGTAAGGTTTAGTGGGTGGGACACAGGCCACACCTTAGATTGCCAAAATCGACAAACAATTCTATACAAAAACGGTGAAATAAAAGTCGTCATATAGTTACGTTTGTAATTAAAGTCAACACTTGGCGTTAGATCTAGGGTGTGTCCTGTAAGGTGGTTGTGGGTGGGCATTCAGGCCACACCCTAGATTACCAAAATTGACAAACAATTCTATACAAAAAACGGTGAAATAAAATGTCGACATATAGTTACGTTTGTAATTAAATTCAACATTTGGCGTTAGGTCTAGGGTGTGTCCTGTAAGGTGTGGTGGGTGGGACACAGGCCACACCTTAGATTGCCAAAATCGACAAACAATTCTATACAAAAAACGGTGAAATAAAATGTCGACATATAGTTACGTTTGTAATTAAATTCAACACTTGGCCTTAGGTCTAGGGTGTGCCCTGTAAGGTGTGGTGGGTGGGCATTCAGGCCACACCCTAGATTACCAAAATTGACAAACAATTCTATACAAAAAACGGTAAAAATAAAAGTCGACATATAGTTACGTTTGTAATTAAAGTCAACACTTGGCGTTAGATCTAGGGTGTGTCCTGTAAGGTGGTTGTGGGTGGGCATTCAGGCCACACCCTAGATTACCAAAATTAACAAACAATTCTATACAAAAAACGGTGAAATAAAATGTCGACATATAGTTACGTTTGTAATTAAATTCAACACTTGGCGTTAGGTCTAGGGTGTGTCCTGTAAGGTGTGGTGGGTGGGACACAGGCCACACCTTAGATTGCCAAAATCGACAAACAATTCTATACAAAAAACGGTTAAATAAAATGTCGACATATAGTTACGTTTGTAATTAAATTCAACACTTGGCGTTAGGTCTAGGGTGTGTCCTGTAAGGTGTGGTGGGTGGGACACAGGCCACACCTTAGATTGCCAAAATCGACAAACAATTCTATACAAAAAACGGTGAAATAAAATGTCGACATATAGTTACGTTTGTAATTAAATTCAACACTTGGCGTTAGGTCTAGGGTGTGCCCTGTAAGGTGTGGTGGGTGGGACACAGGCCACACCTTAGATTGCCAAAATCGACAAACAATTCTATACAAAAAACGGTAAAAATAAAAGTCGACATATAGTTACGTTTGTAATTAAAGTCAACACTTGGCGTTAGATCTAGGGTGTGTCCTGTAAGGTGGTTGTGGGTGGGCATTCAGGCCACACCCTAGATTACCAAAATTAACAAACAATTCTATACAAAAAACGGTGAAATAAAATGTCGACATATAGTTACGTTTGTAATTAAATTCAACACTTGGCGTTAGGTCTAGGGTGTGTCCTGTAAGGTGTGGTGGGTGGGACACAGGCCACACCTTAGATTGCCAAAATCGACAAACAATTCTATACAAAAAACGGTGAAATAAAATGTCGACATATAGTTACGTTTGTAATTAAATTCAACACTTGGCGTTAGATCTAGGGTGTGTCCTGTAAGGTGGTTGTGGGTGGGCATTCAGGCCACACCCTAGATTACCAAAATTGACAAACAATTCTATACAAAAAACGGTGAAATAAAATGTCGACATATAGTTACGTTTGTAATTAAATTCAACACTTGGCGTTAGGTCTAGGGTGTGTCCTGTAAGGTGTGGTGGGTGGGACACAGGCCACACCTTAGATTGCCAAAATCGAAAAACAATTCTATACAAAAAACGGTGAAATAAAAGTCGTCATATAGTTACGTTTGTAATTAAAGTCAACACTTGGCATTAGATCTAGGGTGTGTCCTGTAAGGTGGTTGTGGGTGGGCATTCAGGCCACACCCTAGATTACCAAAATTGACAAACAATTCTATACAAAAAACGGTGAAATAAAATGTCGACATATAGTTACGTTTGTAATTAAATTCAACACTTGGCGTTAGGTCTAGGGTGTGTCCTGTAAGGTATGGTGGGTGGGACACAGGCCACACCTTAGATTGCCAAAATCGACAAACAATTCTATACAAAAAACGGTAAAAATAAAAGTCGTCATATAGTTACGTTTGTAATTAAAGTCAACACTTGGCGTTAGATCTAGGGTGTGTCCTGTAAGGTGGTTGTGGGTGGGCATTCAGGCCACACCCTAGATTACCAAAATTGACAAACAATTCTATACAAAAAACGGTGAAATAAAATGTCGACATATAGTTACGTTTGTAATTAAATTCAACACTTGGCGTTAGGTCTAGGGTGTGTCCTGTAAGGTGGTTGTGGGTGGGCATTCAGGCCACACCCTAGATTACCAAAATTGACAAACAATTCTATACAAAAAACGGTGAAATAAAATGTCGACATATAGTTACGTTTGTAATTAAATTCAACACTTGGCGTTAGGTCTAGGGTGTGTCCTGTAAGGTGTGGTGGGTGGGACACAGGCCACACCTTAGATTGCCAAAATCGACAAACAATTCTATACAAAAAACGGTGAAATAAAATGTCGACATATAGTTACGTTTGTAATTAAATTCAACACTTGGCGTTAGGTCTAGGGTGTGTCCTGTAAGGTTTATTTGGTGGGACACAGGCCACACCTTAGATTGCCAAAATCGACAAACAATTCTATACAAAAACGGTGAAATAAAAGTCGTCATATAGTTACGTTTGTAATTAAAGTCAACACTTGGCGTTAGATCTAGGGTGTGTCCTGTAAGGTGGTTGTGGGTGGGCATTCAGGCCACACCCTAGATTACCAAAATTGACAAACAATTCTATACAAAAAACGGTGAAATAAAATGTCGACATATAGTTACGTTTGTAATTAAATTCAACATTTGGCGTTAGGTCTAGGGTGTGTCCTGTAAGGTGTGGTGGGTGGGACACAGGCCACACCTTAGATTGCCAAAATCGACAAACAATTCTATACAAAAAACGGTGAAATAAAATGTCGACATATAGTTACGTTTGTAATTAAATTCAACACTTGGCGTTAGGTCTAGGGTGTGTCCTGTAAGGTGTGTGGGTGGGACACAGGCCACACCTTAGATTGCCAAAATCAAAAAACAATTCTATACAAAAAACGGTGAAATAAAAGTCGTCATATAGTTACGTTTGTAATTAAATTCAACACTTGGCGTTAGGTCTAGGGTGTGTCCTGTAAGGTGTGGTGGGTGGGACACAGGCCGCACCTTAGATTGCCAAAATCGACAAACAATTCTATACAAAAAACGGTTAAATAAAATGTCGACATATAGTTACGTTTGTAATTAAATTCAACACTTGGTGTTAGGTCTAGGGTGTGCCCTGTAAGGTGTGGTGGGTGGGACACAGGCCACACCTTAGATTGCCAAAATCGACAAACAATTCTATACAAAAAACGGTAAAAATAAAAGTCGTCATATAGTTACGTTTGTAATTAAAGTCAACACTTGGCGTTAGATCTAGGGTGTGTCCTGTAAGGTGGTTGTGGGTGGGCATTCAGGCCACACCCTAGATTACCAAAATTGACAAACAATTCTATACAAAAAAGGTGAAATAAAATGTCGACATATAGTTACGTTTGTAATTAAATTCAACACTTGGCGTTAGGTCTAGGGTGTGTCCTGTAAGGTGTGGTGGGTGGGACACAGGCCACACCTTAGATTGCCAAAATCGACAAACAATTCTATACAAAAAATGGTGAAATAAAATGTCGACATATAGTTACGTTTTTAATTAAATTCAACACTTGGCGTTAGGTCTAGGGTGTGTCCTGTAAGGTGTGGTGGGTGGGACACAGGCCACACCTTAGATTGCCAAAATCGACAAACAATTCTATACAAAAAACGGTGAAATAAAAGTCGTCATATAGTTACGTTTGTAATTAAAGTCAACACTTGGCGTTAGGTCTAGGGTGTGTCCTGTAAGGTTTGGTAGGTGGGACACAGGCCACACCTTAGATTGCCAAAATCGACAAACAATTCTATACAAAAAACGGTGAAATAAAAGTCGTCATATAGTTACGTTTGTAATTAAAGTCAACACTTGGCGTTAGATCTAGGGTGTGTCCTGTAAGGTGGTTGTGGGTGGGCATTCAGGCCACACCCTAGATTACCAAAATTGACAAACAATTCTATACAAAAAACGGTGAAATAAAATGTCGACATATAGTTACGTTTGTAATTAAATTCAACACTTGGCGTTAGGTCTAGGGTGTGTCCTGTAAGGTGTGGTGGGTGGGACACAGGCCACACCTTAGATTGCCAAAATCGACAAACAATTCTATACAAAAAACGGTGAAATAAAATGTCGACATATAGTTACGTTTGTAATTAAATTCAACACTTGGCGTTAGGTCTAGGGTGTGTCCTGTAAGGTGTGGTGGGTGGGACACAGGCCACACCTTAGATTGCCAAAATCGACAAACAATTCTATACAAAAAACGGTGAAATAAAAGTCGTCATATAGTTACGTTTGTAATTAAAGTCAACACTTGGCGTTAGATCTAGGGTGTGTCCTGTAAGGTGGTTGTGGGTGGGCATTCAGGCCACACCCTAGATTACCAAAATTGACAAACAATTCTATACAAAAAACGGTGAAATAAAATGTCGACATATAGTTACGTTTGTAATTAAATTCAACACTTGGCGTTAGGTCTAGGGTGTGTCCTGTAAGGTGTGGTGGGTGGGACACAGGCCACACCTTAGATTGCCAAAATCGAAAAACAATTCTATACAAAAAACGGTGAAATAAAAGTCGTCATATAGTTACGTTTGTAATTAAATTCAACACTTGGCGTTCGGTCTAGGCTGTGCCCTGTAAGGTGTGGTGGGTGGGACACAGGCCACACCTTAGATTGCCAAAATCGACAAACAATTCTATACAAAAAACGGTAAAAATAAAAGTCGTCATATAGTTACGTTTGTAATTAAAGTCAACACTTGGCGTTAGATCTAGGGTGTGTCCTGTAAGGTGGTTGTGGGTGGGCATTCAGGCCACACCCTAGATTACCAAAATTAACAAACAATTCTATACAAAAAACGGTGAAATAAAATGTCGACATATAGTTACGTTTGTAATTAAATTCAACACTTGGCGTTAGGTCTAGGGTGTGTCCTGTAAGGTGTGGTGGGTGGGACACAGGCCACACCTTAGATTGCCAAAATCGACAAACAATTTTATACAAAAAACGGTGAAATAAAATGTCGACATATAGTTACGTTTGTAATTAAATTCAACACTTGGCGTTAGGTCTAGGGTGTGTCCTGTAAGGTGTGGTGGGTGGGACACAGGCCACACCTTAGATTGCCAAAATCGACAAACAATTCTATACAAAAAACGGTGAAATAAAATGTCGACATATAGTTACGTTTGTAATTAAATTCAACACTTGGCGTTAGGTCTAGGGTGTGTCCTGTAAGGTGTGGTGGGTGGGACACAGGCCACACCTTAGATTGCCAAAATCGACAAACAATTCTATACAAAAAACGGTGAAATAAAAGTCGTCATATAGTTACGTTTGTTATTAAAGTCAACACTTGGCGTTAGATCTAGGGTGTGTCCTGTAAGGTGGTTGTGGGTGGGCATTCAGGCCACACCCTAGATTACCAAAATTGACAAACAATTCTATACAAAAAACGGTGAAATAAAATGTCGACATATAGTTACGTTTGTAATTAAATTCAACACTTGGCGTTAGGTCTATTGTGTGTCCTGTAAGGTGTGGTGGGTGGGACACAGGCCACACCTTAGATTGCCAAAATCGACAAACAATTCTATACAAAAAACGGTGAAATAAAATGTCGACATATAGTTACGTTTGTAATTAAATTCAACACTTGGCGTTAGGTCTAGGGTGTGTCCTGTAAGGTGTGGTGGGTGGGACACAGGCCACACCTTAGATTGCCAAAATCGAAAAACAATTCTATACAAAAAACGGTGAAATAAAAGTCGTCATATAGTTACGTTTGTAATTAAATTCAACACTTGGCGTTAGGTCTAGGGTGTGTCCTGTAAGGTGTGGTGGGTGGGACACAGGCCACACCTTAGATTGCCAAAATCGACAAACAATTCTATACAAAAAACGGTTAAATAAAATGTCGACATATAGTTACGTTTGTAATTAAATTCAACACTTGGCGTTAGGTCTAGGGTGTGCCCTGTAAGGTGTGGTGGGTGGGCATTCAGGCCACACCCTAGATTACCAAAATTGATAAACAATTCTATACAAAATACGGTGAAATAAAATGTCGACATATAGTTACGTTTGTAATTAAATTCAACACTTGGCGTTAGGTCTAGGGTGTGTCCTGTAAGGTGTGGTGGGTGGGACACAGGCCACACCTTAGATTGCCAAAATCGAAAAACAATTCTATACAAAAAACGGTAAAAATAAAAGTCGTCATATAGTTACGTTTGTAATTAAAGTCAACACTTGGCGTTAGATCTAGGGTGTGTCCTGTAAGGTGGTTGTGGGTGGGCATTCAGGCCACACCCTAGATTACCAAAATTGACAAACAATTCTATACAAAAAACGGTGAAATAAAATGTCGACATATAGTTACGTTTGTAATTAAATTCAACACTTGGCGTTAGGTCTAGGGTGTGTCCTGTAAGGTATGGTGGGTGGGACACAGGCCACACCTTAGATTGCCAAAATCGACAAACAATTCTATACAAAAAACGGTTAAATAAAATGTCGACATATAGTTACGTTTGTAATTAAATTCAACACTTGGCGTTAGGTCTAGGGTGTGCCCTGTAAGGTGTGGTGGGTGGGCATTCAGGCCACACCCTAGATTACCAAAATTGACAAACAATTCTATACAAAAAACGGTAAAAATAAAAGTCGACATATAGTTACGTTTGTAATTAAAGTCAACACTTGGCGTTAGATCTAGGGTGTGTCCTGTAAGGTGGTTGTGGGTGGGCATTCAGGCCACACCCTAGATTACCAAAATTAACAAACAATTCTATACAAAAAACGGTGAAATAAAATGTCGACATATAGTTACGTTTGTAATTAAATTCAACACTTGGCGTTAGGTCTAGGGTGTGTCCTGTAAGGTGTGGTGGGTGGGACACAGGCCACACCTTAGATTGCCAAAATCGACAAACAATTCTATACAAAAAACGGTGAAATAAAATGTCGACATATAGTTACGTTTGTAATTAAATTCAACACTTGGCGTTAGGTCTAGGGTGTGTCCTGTAAGGTGTGGTGGGTGGGACACAGGCCACACCTTAGATTGCCAAAATCGACAAACAATTCTATACAAAAAACGGTGAAATAAAATGTCGACATATAGTTACGTTTGTAATTAAATTCAACACTTGGCGTTAGGTCTAGGGTGTGCCCTGTAAGGTGTGGTGGGTGGGACACAGGCCACACCTTAGATTGCCAAAATCGACAAACAATTCTATACAAAAAACGGTAAAAATAAAAGTCGACATATAGTTACGTTTGTAATTAAAGTCAACACTTGGCGTTAGATCTAGGGTGTGTCCTGTAAGGTGGTTGTGGGTGGGCATTCAGGCCACACCCTAGATTACCAAAATTAACAAACAATTCTATACAAAAAACGGTGAAATAAAATGTCGACATATAGTTACGTTTGTAATTAAATTCAACACTTGGCGTTAGGTCTAGGGTGTGTCCTGTAAGGTGTGGTGGGTGGGACACAGGCCACACCTTAGATTGCCAAAATCGACAAACAATTCTATACAAAAAACGGTGAAATAAAATGTCGACATATAGTTACGTTTGTAATTAAATTCAACACTTGGCGTTAGATCTAGGGTGTGTCCTGTAAGGTGGTTGTGGGTGGGCATTCAGGCCACACCCTAGATTACCAAAATTGACAAACAATTCTATACAAAAAACGGTGAAATAAAATGTCGACATATAGTTACGTTTGTAATTAAATTCAACACTTGGCGTTAGGTCTAGGGTGTGTCCTGTAAGGTGTGGTGGGTGGGACACAGGCCACACCTTAGATTGCCAAAATCGAAAAACAATTCTATACAAAAAACGGTGAAATAAAAGTCGTCATATAGTTACGTTTGTAATTAAAGTCAACACTTGGCGTTAGATCTAGGGTGTGTCCTGTAAGGTGGTTGTGGGTGGGCATTCAGGCCACACCCTAGATTACCAAAATTGACAAACAATTCTATACAAAAAACGGTGAAATAAAATGTCGACATATAGTTACGTTTGTAATTAAATTCAACACTTGGCGTTAGGTCTAGGGTGTGTCCTGTAAGGTATGGTGGGTGGGACACAGGCCACACCTTAGATTGCCAAAATCGACAAACAATTCTATACAAAAAACGGTGAAATAAAAGTCGTCATATAGTTACGTTTGTAATTAAAGTCAACACTTGGCGTTAGATCTAGGGTGTGTCCTGTAAGGTGGTTGTGGGTGGGCATTCAGGCCACACCCTAGATTACCAAAATTGACAAACAATTCTATACAAAAAACGGTGCAATAAAATGTCGACATATAGTTACGTTTGTAATTAAATTCAACACTTGGCGTTAGGTCTAGGGTGTGTCCTGTAAGGTGTGGTGGGTGGGACACAGGCCACACCTTAGAGTGCCAAAATCGACAAACAATTCTATACAAAAAAGGTGAAATAAAAGTCGTCATATAGTTACGTTTGTAATTAAAGTCAACACTTGGCGTTAGATCTAGGGTGTGTCCTGTAAGGTGGTTGTGGGTGGACATTCAGGCCACACCCTAGATTACCAAAATTGACAAACAATTCTATACAAAAAACGGTGAAATAAAATGTCGACATATAGTTACGTTTGTAATTAAATTCAACACTTGGCGTTAGGTCTAGGGTGTGTCCTGTAAGGTGTGGTGGGTGGGACACAGGCCACACCTTAGATTGCCAAAATCGAAAAACAATTCTATACAAAAAACGGTGAAATAAAAGTCGTCATATAGTTACGTTTGTAATAAAATTCAACACTTGACGTTAGGTCTAGGGTGTGTCCTGTAAGGTGTGGTGGGTGGGACACAGGCCACACCTTAGATTGCCAAAATCGACAAACAATTCTATACAAAAAACGGTTAAATAAAATGTCGACATATAGTTACGTTTGTAATTAAATTCAACACTTGGCGTTAGGTCTAGGGTGTGCCCTGTAAGGTGTGGTGGGTGGGACACAGGCCACACCTTAGATTGCCAAAATCGACAAAAAATTCTATACAAAAAACGGTAAAAATAAAAGTCGTCATATAGTTACGTTTGTAATTAAAGTCAACACTTGGCGTTAGATCTAGGGTGTGTCCTGTAAGGTGGTTGTGGGTGGGCATTCAGGCCACACCCTAGATTACCAAAATTGACAAACAATTCTATACAAAAAACGGTGAAATAAAATATCGACATATAGTTACGTTTGTAATTAAATTCAACACTTGGCGTTAGGTCTAGGGTGTGTCCTGTAAGGTGTGGTGGGTGGGACACAGGCCACACCTTAGATTGCCAAAATCGACAAACAATTCTATACAAAAAACGGTGAAATAAAATGTCGACATATAGTTATGTTTGTAATTAAATTCAACACTTGGCGTTAGGTCTAGGGTGTGTCCTGTAAGGTGTGGTGGGTGGGACACAGGCCACACCTTAGATTGCCAAAATCGACAAACAATTCTATACAAAAAACGGTGAAATAAAAGTCGTCATATAGTTACGTTTGTAATTAAATTCAACACTTGGCGTTAGATCTAGGGTGTGTCCTGTAAGGTGTGGTGGGTGGGACACAGGCCACACCTTAGATTGCCAAAATCGACAAACAATTCTATACAAAAAACGGTGAAATAAAAGTCGTCATATAGTTACGTTTGTAATTAAAGTCAACACTTGGCGTTAGATCTAGGGTGTGTCCTGTAAGGTGGTTGTGGGTGGGCATTCAGGCCACACCCTAGATTACCAAAATTGACAAACAATTCTATACAAAAAACGGTGAAATAAAATGTCGACATATAGTTACGTTTGTAATTAAATTCAACACTTGGCGTTAGGTCTATTGTGTGTCCTGTAAGGTGTGGTGGGTGGGACACAGGCCACACCTTAGATTGCCAAAATCGACAAACAATTCTATACAAAAAACGGTGAAATAAAATGTCGACATATAGTTACGTTTGTAATTAAATTCAACACTTGGCGTTAGGTCTAGGGTGTGTCCTGTAAGGTGTGGTGGGTGGGACACAGGCCACACCTTAGATTGCCAAAATCGAAAAACAATTCTATACAAAAAACGGTGAAATAAAAGTCGTCATATAGTTACGTTTGTAATTAAATTCAACACTTGGCGTTAGGTCTAGGGTGTGTCCTGTAAGGTGTGGTGGGTGGGACACAGGCCACACCTTAGATTGCCAAAATCGACAAACAATTCTATACAAAAAACGGTTAAATAAAATGTCGACATATAGTTACGTTTGTAATTAAATTCAACACTTGGCGTTAGGTCTAGGGTGTGCCCTGTAAGGTGTGGTGGGTGGGCATTCAGGCCACACCCTAGATTACCAAAATTGATAAACAATTCTATACAAAATACGGTGAAATAAAATGTCGACATATAGTTACGTTTGTAATTAAATTCAACACTTGGCGTTAGGTCTAGGGTGTGTCCTGTAAGGTGTGGTGGGTGGGACACAGGCCACACCTTAGATTGCCAAAATCGAAAAACAATTCTATACAAAAAACGGTAAAAATAAAAGTCGTCATATAGTTACGTTTGTAATTAAAGTCAACACTTGGCGTTAGATCTAGGGTGTGTCCTGTAAGGTGGTTGTGGGTGGGCATTCAGGCCACACCCTAGATTACCAAAATTGACAAACAATTCTATACAAAAAACGGTGAAATAAAATGTTGACATATAGTTACGTTTGTAATTAAATTCAACACTTGGCGTTAGGTCTAGGGTGTGTCCTGTAAGGTGTGGTGGGTGGGACACAGGCCACACCTTAGATTGCCAAAATCGACAAACAATTCTATACAAAAAACGGTGAAATAAAATGTCGACATATAGTTACGTTTGTAATTAAATTCAACACTTGGCGTTAGGTCTAGGGTGTGTCCTGTAAGGTGTGGTGGGTGGGACACAGGCCACACCTTAGATTGCCAAAATCGACAAACAATTCTGTACAAAACGGTGAAATAAAAGTCGTCATATAGTTACGTTTGTAATTAAATTCAACACTTGGCATTAGATCTAGGGTGTGTCCTGTAAGGTGTGGTGGGTGGGACACAGGCCACACCTTAGATTGCCAAAATCGACAAACAATTCTATACAAAAAACGGTGAAATAAAAGTCGTCATATAGTTACGTTTGTAATTAAAGTCAACACATGGCGTTAGATCTAGGGTGTGTCCTGTAAGGTGGTTGTGGGTGGGCATTCAGGCCACACCCTAGATTACCAAAATTGACAAACAATTCTATACAAAAAACGGTGAAATAAATTGTCGACATATAGTTACGTTTGTAATTAAATTCAACACTTGGCGTTAGGTCTAGGGTGTGTCCTGTAAGGTTTGGTGGGTGGGACACAGGCCACACCTTAGATTGCCAAAATCGACAAACAATTCTATACAAAAAACGGTGAAATAAAATGTCGACATATAGTTACGTTTGTAATTAAATTCAACACTTGGCGTTAGGTCTAGGGTGTGTCCTGTAAGGTTTGGTGGGTGGGACACAGGCCACACCTTAGATTGCCAAAATCGACAAACAATTCTATAGAAAAACGGTGAAATAAAAGTCGTCATATAGTTACGTTTGTAATTAAAGTCAACACTTGGCGTTAGATCTAGGGTGTGTCCTGTAAGGTGGTTGTGGGTGGGCATTCAGGCCACACCCTAGATTACCAAAATTGACAAACAATTCTATACAAAAAACGGTGAAATAAAATGTCGACATATAGTTACGTTTGTAATTAAATTCAACACTTGGCGTTAGGTCTAGGGTGTGTCCTGTAAGGTGTGGTGGGTGGGACACAGGCCACACCTTAGATTGCCAAAATCGACAAACAATTCTATACAAAAAACGGTGAAATAAAATGTCGACATATAGTTACGTTTGTAATTAAATTCAACACTTGGCGTTAGGTCTAGGGTGTGTCCTGTAAGGTGTGGTGGGTGGGACACAGGCCACACCTTAGATTGCCAAAATCGACAAACAATTCTATACAAAAAACGGTGAAATAAAAGTCGTCATATAGTTACGTTTGTAATTAAAGTCAACACTTGGCGTTAGATCTAGGGTGTGTCCTGTAAGGTGGTTGTGGGTGGGCATTCAGGCCACACCCTAGATTACCAAAATTGACAAACAATTCTATACAAAAAACGGTGAAATAAAATGTCGACATATAGTTACGTTTGTAATTAAATTCAACACTTGGCGTTAGGTCTAGGGTGTGTCCTGTAAGGTGTGGTGGGTGGGACACAGGCCATACCTTAGATTGCCAAAATCGAAAAACAATTCTATACAAAAAACGGTGAAATAAAAGTCGTCATATAGTTACGTTTGTAATTAAAGTCAACACTTGGCGTTAGATCTAGGGTGTGTCCTGTAAGGTGGTTGTGGGTGGGCATTCAGGCCACACCCTAGATTACCAAAATTGACAAACAATTCTATACAAAAAACGGTGAAATAAAATGTCGACATATAGTTACGTTTGTAATTAAATTCAACACTTGGTGTTAGGTCTAGGGTGTGTCCTGTAAGGTGTGGTGGGTGGGACACAGGCCACACCTTAGATTGCCAAAATCGACAAACAATTCTGTACAAAACGGTGAAATAAAAGTCGTCATATAGTTACGTTTGTAATTAAATTCAACACTTGGCATTAGATCTAGGGTGTGTCCTGTAAGGTGTGGTGGGTGGGACACAGGCCACACCTTAGATTGCCAAAATCGACAAACAATTCTATACAAAAAACGGTGAAATAAAAGTCGTCATATAGTTACGTTTGTAATTAAAGTCAACACATGGCGTTAGATCTAGGGTGTGTCCTGTAAGGTGGTTGTGGGTGGGCATTCAGGCCACACCCTAGATTACCAAAATTGACAAACAATTCTATACAAAAAACGGTGAAATAAAATGTCGACATATAGTTACGTTTGTAATTAAATTCAACACT
Source organism: Pimephales promelas (assembly GCF_988280905.1). NCBI lineage: Eukaryota > Metazoa > Chordata > Actinopteri > Cypriniformes > Leuciscidae > Pimephales > Pimephales promelas. The sequence continues at coordinate 16,418,804 of NC_142790.1, read as the reverse complement.
TGGCGTTAGGTCTAGGGTGTGTCCTGTAAGGTGTGGTGGGTGGGACACAGGCCACACCTTAGATTGCCAAAATCGACAAACAATTCTATACAAAAAACGGTGAAATAAAATGTCGACATATAGTTACGTTTGTAATTAAATTCAACACTTGGCGTTAGGTCTAGGGTGTGTCCTGTAAGGTTTGGTGGGTGGGACACAGGCCACACCTTAGATTGCCAAAATCGACAAACAATTCTATACAAAAACGGTGAAATAAAAGTCGTCATATAGTTACGTTTGTAATTAAAGTCAACACTTGGCGTTAGATCTAGGGTGTGTCCTGTAAGGTGGTTGTGGGTGGGCATTCAGGCCACACCCTAGATTACCAAAATTGACAAACAATTCTATACAAAAAACGGTGAAATAAAATGTCGACATATAGTTACGTTTGTAATTAAATTCAACACTTGGCGTTAGGTCTAGGGTGTGTCCTGTAAGGTGTGGTGGGTGGGACACAGGCCACACCTTAGATTGCCAAAATCGACAAACAATTCTATACAAAAAACGGTGAAATAAAATGTCGACATATAGTTACGTTTGTAATTAAATTCAACACTTGGCGTTAGGTCTAGGGTGTGTCCTGTAAGGTGTGGTGGGTGGGACACAGGCCACACCTTAGATTGCCAAAATCAAAAAACAATTCTATACAAAAAACGGTGAAATAAAAGTCGTCATATAGTTACGTTTGTAATTAAATTCAACACTTGGCGTTAGGTCTAGGGTGTGTCCTGTAAGGTGTGGTGGGTGGGACACAGGCCACACCTTAGATTGCCAAAATCGACAAACAATTCTATACAAAAAACGGTGAAATAAAATGTCGACATATAGTTACGTTTGTAATTAAATTCAACACTTGGTGTTAGGTCTAGGGTGTGCCCTGTAAGGTGTGGTGGGTGGGACACAGGCCACACCTTAGATTGCCAAAATCGACAAACAATTCTATACAAAAAACGGTAAAAATAAAAGTCGTCATATAGTTACGTTTGTAATTAAAGTCAACACTTGGCGTTAGGTCTAGGGTGTGTCCTGTAAGGTTTGGTGGGTGGGACACAGGCCACACCTTAGATTGCCAAAATTGACAAACAATTCTATACAAAAACGGTGAAATAAAAGTCGTCATATAGTTACGTTTGTAATTAAAGTCAACACTTGGCGTTAGATCTAGGGTGTGTCCTGTAAGGTGGTTGTGGGTGGGCATTCAGGCCACACCCTAGATTACCAAAATTGACAAACAATTCTATACAAAAAACGGTGAAATAAAATGTCGACATATAGTTACGTTTGTAATTAAATTCAACACTTGGCGTTAGGTCTAGGGTGTGTCCTGTAAGGTGTGGTGGGTGGGACACAGGCCATACCTTAGATTGCCAAAATCGAAAAACAATTCTATACAAAAAACGGTGAAATAAAAGTCGTCATATAGTTACGTTTGTAATTAAAGTCAACACTTGGCGTTAGATCTAGGGTGTGTCCTGTAAGGTGGTTGTGGGTGGGCATTCAGGCCACACCCTAGATTACCAAAATTGACAAACAATTCTATACAAAAAACGGTGAAATAAAATGTCGACATATAGTTACGTTTGTAATTAAATTCAACACTTGGTGTTAGGTCTAGGGTGTGTCCTGTAAGGTGTGGTGGGTGGGACACAGGCCACACCTTAGATTGCCAAAATCGACAAACAATTCTGTACAAAACGGTGAAATAAAAGTCGTCATATAGTTACGTTTGTAATTAAATTCAACACTTGGCATTAGATCTAGGGTGTGTCCTGTAAGGTGTGGTGGGTGGGACACAGGCCACACCTTAGATTGCCAAAATCGACAAACAATTCTATACAAAAAACGGTGAAATAAAAGTCGTCATATAGTTACGTTTGTAATTAAAGTCAACACATGGCGTTAGATCTAGGGTGTGTCCTGTAAGGTGGTTGTGGGTGGGCATTCAGGCCACACCCTAGATTACCAAAATTGACAAACAATTCTATACAAAAAACGGTGAAATAAAATGTCGACATATAGTTACGTTTGTAATTAAATTCAACACTTGGCGTTAGGTCTAGGGTGTGTCCTGTAAGGTGTGGTGGGTGGGACACAGGCCACACCTTAGATTGCCAAAATCGACAAACAATTCTATACAAAAAACGGTGAAATAAAATGTCGACATATAGTTACGTTTGTAATTAAATTCAACACTTGGCGTTAGGTCTAGGGTGTGTCCTGTAAGGTTTGGTGGGTGGGACACAGGCCACACCTTAGATTGCCAAAATCGACAAACAATTCTATACAAAAACGGTGAAATAAAAGTCGTCATATAGTTACGTTTGTAATTAAAGTCAACACTTGGCGTTAGATCTAGGGTGTGTCCTGTAAGGTGGTTGTGGGTGGGCATTCAGGCCACACCCTAGATTACCAAAATTGACAAACAATTCTATACAAAAAACGGTGAAATAAAATGTCGACATATAGTTACGTTTGTAATTAAATTCAACACTTGGCGTTAGGTCTAGGGTGTGTCCTGTAAGGTGTGGTGGGTGGGACACAGGCCACACCTTAGATTGCCAAAATCGACAAACAATTCTATACAAAAAACGGTGAAATAAAATGTCGACATATAGTTACGTTTGTAATTAAATTCAACACTTGGCGTTAGGTCTAGGGTGTGTCCTGTAAGGTGTGGTGGGTGGGACACAGGCCACACCTTAGATTGCCAAAATCAAAAAACAATTCTATACAAAAAACGGTGAAATAAAAGTCGTCATATAGTTACGTTTGTAATTAAATTCAACACTTGGCGTTAGGTCTAGGGTGTGTCCTGTAAGGTGTGGTGGGTGGGACACAGGCCACACCTTAGATTGCCAAAATCGACAAACAATTCTATACAAAAAACGGTGAAATAAAATGTCGACATATAGTTACGTTTGTAATTAAATTCAACACTTGGTGTTAGGTCTAGGGTGTGCCCTGTAAGGTGTGGTGGGTGGGACACAGGCCACACCTTAGATTGCCAAAATCGACAAACAATTCTATACAAAAAACGGTAAAAATAAAAGTCGTCATATAGTTACGTTTGTAATTAAAGTCAACACTTGGCGTTAGGTCTAGGGTGTGTCCTGTAAGGTTTGGTGGGTGGGACACAGGCCACACCTTAGATTGCCAAAATTGACAAACAATTCTATACAAAAACGGTGAAATAAAAGTCGTCATATAGTTACGTTTGTAATTAAAGTCAACACTTGGCGTTAGATCTAGGGTGTGTCCTGTAAGGTGGTTGTGGGTGGGCATTCAGGCCACACCCTAGATTACCAAAATTGACAAACAATTCTATACAAAAAACGGTGAAATAAAATGTCGACATATAGTTACGTTTGTAATTAAATTCAACACTTGGCGTTAGGTCTAGGGTGTGTCCTGTAAGGTGTGGTGGGTGGGACACAGGCCACACCTTAGATTGCCAAAATCGACAAACAATTCTATACAAAAAACGGTGAAATAAAAGTCGTCATATAGTTACGTTTGTAATTAAAGTCAACACTTGGCGTTAGATCTAGGGTGTGTCCTGTAAAGTGGTTGTGGGTGGGCATTCAGGCCACACCCTAGATTACCAAAATTGACAAACAATTCTATACAAAAAACGGTGAAATAAAATGTCGACATATAGTTACGTTTGTAATTAAATTCAACACTTGGCGTTAGGTCTAGGGTGTGTCCTGTAAGGTGTGGTGGGTGGGACACAGGCCACACCTTAGATTGCCAAAATCGACAAACAATTCTATACAAAAAACGGTGAAATAAAATGTCGACATATAGTTACGTTTGTAATTAAATTCAACACTTGGCGTTAGGTCTAGGGTGTGTCCTGTAAGGTGTGGTGGGTGGGACACAGGCCACACCTTAGATTGCCAAAATCGACAAACAATTCTATACAAAAAACGGTGAAATAAAAGTCGTCATATAGTTACGTTTGTAATTAAAGTCAACACTTGGCGTTAGGTCTAGGGTGTGCCCTGTAAGGTGTGGTGGGTGGGACACAGGCCACACCTTAGATTGCCAAAATCGACAAACAATTCTATACAAAAAACGGTAAAAATAAAAGTCGTCATATAGTTACGTTTGTAATTAAAGTCAACACTTGGCGTTAGATCTAGGGTGTGTCCTGTAAGGTGGTTGTGGGTGGGCATTCAGGCCACACCCTAGATTACCAAAATTAACAAACAATTCTATACAAAAAACGGTGAAATAAAATGTCGACATATAGTTACGTTTGTAATTAAATTCAACACTTGGTGTTAGGTCTAGGGTGTGCCCTGTAAGGTGTGGTGGGTGGGACACAGGCCACACCTTAGATTGCCAAAATCGACAAACAATTCTATACAAAAAACGGTAAAAATAAAAGTCGTCATATAGTTACGTTTGTAATTAAAGTCAACACTTGGCGTTAGATCTAGGGTGTGTCCTGTAAGGTGGTTGTGGGTGGGCATTCAGGCCACACCCTAGATTACCAAAATTGACAAACAATTCTATACAAAAAACGGTAAAAATAAAAGTCGACATATAGTTACGTTTGTAATTAAAGTCAACACTTGGCGTTAGATCTAGGGTGTGTCCTGTAAGGTGGTTGTGGGTGGGCATTCAGGCCACACCCTAGATTACCAAAATTAACAAACAATTCTATACAAAAAACGGTGAAATAAAATGTCGACATATAGTTACGTTTGTAATTAAATTCAACACTTGGCGTTAGGTCTAGGGTGTGTCCTGTAAGGTGTGGTGGGTGGGACACAGGCCACACCTTAGATTGCCAAAATCGACAAACAATTCTATACAAAAAACGGTGAAATAAAATGTCGACATATAGTTACGTTTGTAATTAAATTCAACACTTGGCGTTAGGTCTAGGGTGTGTCCTGTAAGGTGTGGTGGGTGGGACACAGGCCACACCTTAGATTGCCAAAATCGACAAACAATTCTATACAAAAAACGGTGAAATAAAATGTCGACATATAGTTACGTTTGTAATTAAATTCAACACTTGGCGTTAGGTCTAGGGTGTGCCCTGTAAGGTGTGGTGGGTGGGACACAGGCCACACCTTAGATTGCCAAAATCGACAAACAATTCTATACAAAAAACGGTAAAAATAAAAGTCGACATATAGTTACGTTTGTAATTAAAGTCAACACTTGGCGTTAGATCTAGGGTGTGTCCTGTAAGGTGGTTGTGGGTGGGCATTCAGGCCACACCCTAGATTACCAAAATTAACAAACAATTCTATACAAAAAACGGTGAAATAAAATGTCGACATATAGTTACGTTTGTAATTAAATTCAACACTTGGCGTTAGGTCTAGGGTGTGTCCTGTAAGGTGTGGTGGGTGGGACACAGGCCACACCTTAGATTGCCAAAATCGACAAACAATTCTATACAAAAAACGGTGAAATAAAATGTCGACATATAGTTACGTTTGTAATTAAATTCAACACTTGGCGTTAGGTCTAGGGTGTGTCCTGTAAGGTGTGGTGGGTGGGACACAGGCCACACCTTAGATTGCCAAAATCGACAAACAATTCTATACAAAAAACGGTGAAATAAAATGTCGACATATAGTTACGTTTGTAATTAAATTCAACACTTGGCGTTATGTCTAGGGTGTGCCCTGTAAGGTGTGGTGGGTGGGACACAGGCCACACCTTAGATTGCCAAAATCGACAAACAATTCTATACAAAAAACGGTAAAAATAAAAGTCGTCATATAGTTACGTTTGTAATTAAAGTCAACACTTGGCGTTAGATCTAGGGTGTGTCCTGTAAGGTGGTTGTGGGTGGGCATTCAGGCCACACCCTAGATTACCAAAATTGACAAACAATTCTATACAAAAAACGGTAAAAATAAAAGTCGACATATAGTTACGTTTGTAATTAAAGTCAACACTTGGCGTTAGATCTAGGGTGTGTCCTGTAAGGTGGTTGTGGGTGGGCATTCAGGCCACACCCTAGATTACCAAAATTAACAAACAATTCTATACAAAAAACGGTGAAATAAAATGTCGACATATAGTTACGTTTGTAATTAAATTCAACACTTGGCGTTAGGTCTAGGGTGTGTCCTGTAAGGTGTGGTGGGTGGGACACAGGCCACACCTTAGATTGCCAAAATCGACAAACAATTCTATACAAAAAACGGTGAAATAAAATGTCGACATATAGTTACGTTTGTAATTAAATTCAACACTTGGCGTTAGGTCTAGGGTGTGCCCTGTAAGGTGTGGTGGGTGGGACACAGGCCACACCTTAGATTGCCAAAATCGACAAACAATTCTATACAAAAAACGGTAAAAATAAAAGTCGACATATAGTTACGTTTGTAATTAAAGTCAACACTTGGCGTTAGATCTAGGGTGTGTCCTGTAAGGTGGTTGTGGGTGGGCATTCAGGCCACACCCTAGATTACCAAAATTAACAAACAATTCTATACAAAAAACGGTGAAATAAAATGTCGACATATAGTTACGTTTGTAATTAAATTCAACACTTGGCGTTAGGTCTAGGGTGTGTCCTGTAAGGTGTGGTGGGTGGGACACAGGCCACACCTTAGATTGCCAAAATCGACAAACAATTCTATACAAAAAACGGTGAAATAAAATGTCGACATATAGTTACGTTTGTAATTAAATTCAACACTTGGCGTTAGGTCTAGGGTGTGTCCTGTAAGGTGTGGTGGGTGGGACACAGGCCACACCTTAGATTGCCAAAATCGACAAACAATTCTATACAAAAAACGGTGAAATAAAATGTCGACATATAGTTACGTTTGTAATTAAATTCAACACTTGGCGTTATGTCTAGGGTGTGCCCTGTAAGGTGTGGTGGGTGGGACACAGGCCACACCTTAGATTGCCAAAATCGACAAACAATTCTATACAAAAAACGGTAAAAATAAAAGTCGTCATATAGTTACGTTTGTAATTAAAGTCAACACTTGGCGTTAGATCTAGGGTGTGTCCTGTAAGGTGGTTGTGGGTGGGCATTCAGGCCACACCCTAGATTACCAAAATTGACAAACAATTCTATACAAAAAACGGTAAAAATAAAAGTCGACATATAGTTACGTTTGTAATTAAAGTCAACACTTGGCGTTAGATCTAGGGTGTGTCCTGTAAGGTGGTTGTGGGTGGGCATTCAGGCCACACCCTAGATTACCAAAATTAACAAACAATTCTATACAAAAAACGGTGAAATAAAATGTCGACATATAGTTACGTTTGTAATTAAATTCAACACTTGGCGTTAGGTCTAGGGTGTGTCCTGTAAGGTGTGGTGGGTGGGACACAGGCCACACCTTAGATTGCCAAAATCGACAAACAATTCTATACAAAAAACGGTGAAATAAAATGTCGACATATAGTTACGTTTGTAATTAAATTCAACACTTGGCGTTAGGTCTAGGGTGTGTCCTGTAAGGTGTGGTGGGTGGGACACAGGCCACACCTTAGATTGCCAAAATCGACAAACAATTCTATACAAAAAACGGTGAAATAAAATGTCGACATATAGTTACGTTTGTAATTAAATTCAACACTTGGCGTTAGGTCTAGGGTGTGCCCTGTAAGGTGTGGTGGGTGGGACACAGGCCACACCTTAGATTGCCAAAATCGACAAACAATTCTATACAAAAAACGGTAAAAATAAAAGTCGACATATAGTTACGTTTGTAATTAAAGTCAACACTTGGCGTTAGATCTAGGGTGTGTCCTGTAAGGTGGTTGTGGGTGGGCATTCAGGCCACACCCTAGATTACCAAAATTAACAAACAATTCTATACAAAAAACGGTGAAATAAAATGTCGACATATAGTTACGTTTGTAATTAAATTCAACACTTGGCGTTAGGTCTAGGGTGTGTCCTGTAAGGTGTGGTGGGTGGGACACAGGCCACACCTTAGATTGCCAAAATCGACAAACAATTCTATACAAAAAACGGTGAAATAAAATGTCGACATATAGTTACGTTTGTAATTAAATTCAACACTTGGCGTTAGGTCTAGGGTGTGCCCTGTAAGGTGTGGTGGGTGGGACACAGGCCACACCTTAGATTGCCAAAATCGACAAACAATTCTATACAAAAAACGGTAAAAATAAAAGTCGACATATAGTTACGTTTGTAATTAAAGTCAACACTTGGCGTTAGATCTAGGGTGTGTCCTGTAAGGTGGTTGTGGGTGGGCATTCAGGCCACACCCTAGATTACCAAAATTAACAAACAATTCTATACAAAAAACGGTGAAATAAAATGTCGACATATAGTTACGTTTGTAATTAAATTCAACACTTGGCGTTAGGTCTAGGGTGTGTCCTGTAAGGTGTGGTGGGTGGGACACAGGCCACACCTTAGATTGCCAAAATCGACAAACAATTCTATACAAAAAACGGTGAAATAAAATGTCGACATATAGTTACGTTTGTAATTAAATTCAACACTTGGCGTTAGATCTAGGGTGTGTCCTGTAAGGTGGTTGTGGGTGGGCATTCAGGCCACACCCTAGATTACCAAAATTGAAAAACAATTCTATACAAAAAACGGTGAAATAAAATGTCGACATATAGTTACGTTTTTAATTAAATTCAACACTTGGCGTTAGGTCTAGGGTGTGTCCTGTAAGGTGTGGTGGGTGGGACACAGGCCACACCTTAGATTGCCAAAATCGAAAAACAATTCTATACAAAAAACGGTGAAATAAAAGTCGTCATATAGTTACGTTTGTAATTAAAGTCAACACTTGGCGTTAGATCTAGGGTGTGTCCTGTAAGGTGTGGTGGGTGGGACACAGGCCATACCTTAGATTGCCAAAATCGAAAAACAATTCTATACAAAAAACGGTGAAATAAAAGTCGTCATATAGTTACGTTTGTAATTAAAGTCAACACTTGGCGTTAGATCTAGGGTGTGTCCTGTAAGGTGTGGTGGGTGGGACACAGGCCACACCTTAGATTGCCAAAATCGAAAAACAATTCTATACAAAAAACGGTGAAATAAAAGTCGTCATATAGTTACGTTTGTAATTAAAGTCAACACTTGGCGTTAGATCTAGGGTGTGTCCTGTAAGGTGTGGTGGGTGGGACACAGGCCATACCTTAGATTGCCAAAATCGAAAAACAATTCTATACAAAAAACGGTGAAATAAAAGTCGTCATATAGTTACGTTTGTAATTAAAGTCAACACTTGGCGTTAGATCTAGGGTGTGTCCTGTAAGGTGTGGTGGGTGGGACACAGGCCACACCTTAGATTGCCAAAATCGACAAACAATTCTATACAAAAAACGGTGAAATAAAAGTCGTCATATAGTTACGTTTGTAATTAAAGTCAACACATGGCGTTAGATCTAGGGTGTGTCCTGTAAGGTGGTTGTGGGTGGGCATTCAGGCCACACCCTAGATTACCAAAATTGACAAACAATTCTATACAAAAAACGGTGAAATAAATTGTCGACATATAGTTACGTTTGTAATTAAATTCAACACTTGGCGTTAGGTCTAGGGTGTGTCCTGTAAGGTGTGGTGGGTGGGACACAGGCCACACCTTAGATTGCCAAAATCGACAAACAATTCTATACAAAAAACGGTGAAATAAAATGTCGACATATAGTTACGTTTGTAATTAAATTCAACACTTGGCGTTAGGTCTAGGGTGTGTCCTGTAAGGTTTGGTGGGTGGGACACAGGCCACACCTTAGATTGCCAAAATCGACAAACAATTCTATAGAAAAACGGTGAAATAAAAGTCGTCATATAGTTACGTTTGTAATTAAAGTCAACACTTGGCGTTAGATCTAGGGTGTGTCCTGTAAGGTGGTTGTGGGTGGGCATTCAGGCCACACCCTAGATTACCAAAATTGACAAACAATTCTATACAAAAAACGGTGAAATAAAATGTCGACATATAGTTACGTTTGTAATTAAATTCAACACTTGGCGTTAGGTCTAGGGTGTGTCCTGTAAGGTGTGGTGGGTGGGACACAGGCCACACCTTAGATTGCCAAAATCGACAAACAATTCTATACAAAAAACGGTGAAATAAAATGTCGACATATAGTTACGTTTGTAATTAAATTCAACACTTGGCGTTAGGTCTAGGGTGTGTCCTGTAAGGTGTGGTGGGTGGGACACAGGCCACACCTTAGATTGCCAAAATCGACAAACAATTCTATACAAAAAACGGTGAAATAAAAGTCGTCATATAGTTACGTTTGTAATTAAAGTCAACACTTGGCGTTAGATCTAGGGTGTGTCCTGTAAGGTGGTTGTGGGTGGGCATTCAGGCCACACCCTAGATTACCAAAATTGACAAACAATTCTATACAAAAAACGGTGAAATAAAATGTCGACATATAGTTACGTTTGTAATTAAATTCAACACTTGGCGTTAGGTCTAGGGTGTGTCCTGTAAGGTGTGGTGGGTGGGACACAGGCCACACCTTAGATTGCCAAAATCGACAAACAATTCTATACAAAAAACGGTGAAATAAAAGTCGTCATATAGTTACGTTTGTAATTAAAGTCAACACTTGGCGTTAGATCTAGGGTGTGTCCTGTAAAGTGGTTGTGGGTGGGCATTCAGGCCACACCCTAGATTACCAAAATTGACAAACAATTCTATACAAAAAACGGTGAAATAAAATGTCGACATATAGTTACGTTTGTAATTAAATTCAACACTTGGCGTTAGGTCTAGGGTGTGTCCTGTAAGGTGTGGTGGGTGGGACACAGGCCACACCTTAGATTGCCAAAATCGACAAACAATTCTATACAAAAAACGGTGAAATAAAATGTCGACATATAGTTACGTTTGTAATTAAATTCAACACTTGGCGTTAGGTCTAGGGTGTGTCCTGTAAGGTGTGGTGGGTGGGACACAGGCCACACCTTAGATTGCCAAAATCGACAAACAATTCTATACAAAAAACGGTGAAATAAAAGTCGTCATATAGTTACGTTTGTAATTAAAGTCAACACTTGGCGTTAGGTCTAGGGTGTGCCCTGTAAGGTGTGGTGGGTGGGACACAGGCCACACCTTAGATTGCCAAAATCGACAAACAATTCTATACAAAAAACGGTAAAAATAAAAGTCGTCATATAGTTACGTTTGTAATTAAAGTCAACACTTGGCGTTAGATCTAGGGTGTGTCCTGTAAGGTGGTTGTGGGTGGGCATTCAGGCCACACCCTAGATTACCAAAATTAACAAACAATTCTATACAAAAAACGGTGAAATAAAATGTCGACATATAGTTACGTTTGTAATTAAATTCAACACTTGGTGTTAGGTCTAGGGTGTGCCCTGTAAGGTGTGGTGGGTGGGACACAGGCCACACCTTAGATTGCCAAAATCGACAAACAATTCTATACAAAAACGGTAAAAATAAAAGTCGTCATATAGTTACGTTTGTAATTAAAGTCAACACTTGGCGTTAGATCTAGGGTGTGTCCTGTAAGGTGGTTGTGGGTGGGCATTCAGGCCACACCCTAGATTACCAAAATTGACAAACAATTCTATACAAAAAACGGTAAAAATAAAAGTCGACATATAGTTACGTTTGTAATTAAATTCAACACTTGGCGTTAGGTCTAGGGTGTGTCCTGTAAGGTGTGGTGGGTGGGACACAGGCCACACCTTAGATTGCCAAAATCGACAAACAATTCTATACAAAAAACGGTGAAATAAAATGTCGACATATAGTTACGTTTGTAATTAAATTCAACACTTGGCGTTAGGTCTAGGGTGTGTCCTGTAAGGTTTGGTGGGTGGGACACAGGCCACACCTTAGATTGCCAAAATCGACAAACAATTCTATACAAAAACGGTGAAATAAAAGTCGTCATATAGTTACGTTTGTAATTAAAGTCAACACTTGGCGTTAGATCTAGGGTGTGTCCTGTAAGGTGGTTGTGGGTGGGCATTCAGGCCACACCCTAGATTACCAAAATTGACAAACAATTCTATACAAAAAACGGTGAAATAAAATGTCGACATATAGTTACGTTTGTAATTAAATTCAACACTTGGCGTTAGGTCTAGGGTGTGTCCTGTAAGGTGTGGTGGGTGGGACACAGGCCACACCTTAGATTGCCAAAATCGACAAACAATTCTATACAAAAAACGGTGAAATAAAATGTCGACATATAGTTACGTTTGTAATTAAATTCAACACTTGGCGTTAGGTCTAGGGTGTGTCCTGTAAGGTGTGGTGGGTGGGACACAGGCCACACCTTAGATTGCCAAAATCAAAAAACAATTCTATACAAAAAACGGTGAAATAAAAGTCGTCATATAGTTACGTTTGTAATTAAATTCAACACTTGGCGTTAGGTCTAGGGTGTGTCCTGTAAGGTGTGGTGGGTGGGACACAGGCCACACCTTAGATTGCCAAAATCGACAAACAATTCTATACAAAAAACGGTGAAATAAAATGTCGACATATAGTTACGTTTGTAATTAAATTCAACACTTGGTGTTAGTTCTAGGGTGTGCCCTGTAAGGTGTGGTGGGTGGGACACAGGCCACACCTTAGATTGCCAAAATCGACAAACAATTCTATACAAAAAACGGTAAAAATAAAAGTCGTCATATAGTTACGTTTGTAATTAAAGTCAACACTTGGCGTTAGGTCTAGGGTGTGTCCTGTAAGGTTTGGTGGGTGGGACACAGGCCACACCTTAGATTGCCAAAATTGACAAACAATTCTATACAAAAACGGTGAAATAAAAGTCGTCATATAGTTACGTTTGTAATTAAAGTCAACACTTGGCGTTAGATCTAGGGTGTGTCCTGTAAGGTGGTTGTGGGTGGGCATTCAGGCCACACCCTAGATTACCAAAATTGACAAACAATTCTATACAAAAAACGGTGAAATAAAATGTCGACATATAGTTACGTTTGTAATTAAATTCAACACTTGGCGTTAGGTCTAGGGTGTGTCCTGTAAGGTGTGGTGGGTGGGACACAGGCCACACCTTAGATTGCCAAAATCGACAAACAATTCTATACAAAAAACGGTGAAATAAAAGTCGTCATATAGTTACGTTTGTAATTAAAGTCAACACTTGGCGTTAGATCTAGGGTGTGTCCTGTAAAGTGGTTGTGGGTGGGCATTCAGGCCACACCCTAGATTACCAAAATTGACAAACAATTCTATACAAAAAACGGTGAAATAAAATGTCGACATATAGTTACGTTTGTAATTAAATTCAACACTTGGCGTTAGGTCTAGGGTGTGTCCTGTAAGGTGTGGTGGGTGGGACACAGGCCACACCTTAGATTGCCAAAATCGACAAACAATTCTATACAAAAAACGGTGAAATAAAATGTCGACATATAGTTACGTTTGTAATTAAATTCAACACTTGGCGTTAGGTCTAGGGTGTGTCCTGTAAGGTGTGGTGGGTGGGACACAGGCCACACCTTAGATTGCCAAAATCGACAAACAATTCTATACAAAAAACGGTGAAATAAAAGTCGTCATATAGTTACGTTTGTAATTAAAGTCAACACTTGGCGTTAGGTCTAGGGTGTGCCCTGTAAGGTGTGGTGGGTGGGACACAGGCCACACCTTAGATTGCCAAAATCGACAAACAATTCTATACAAAAAACGGTAAAAATAAAAGTCGTCATATAGTTACGTTTGTAATTAAAGTCAACACTTGGCGTTAGATCTAGGGTGTGTCCTGTAAGGTGGTTGTGGGTGGGCATTCAGGCCACACCCTAGATTACCAAAATTAACAAACAATTCTATACAAAAAACGGTGAAATAAAATGTCGACATATAGTTACGTTTGTAATTAAATTCAACACTTGGTGTTAGGTCTAGGGTGTGCCCTGTAAGGTGTGGTGGGTGGGACACAGGCCACACCTTAGATTGCCAAAATCGACAAACAATTCTATACAAAAAACGGTAAAAATAAAAGTCGTCATATAGTTACGTTTGTAATTAAAGTCAACACTTGGCGTTAGATCTAGGGTGTGTCCTGTAAGGTGGTTGTGGGTGGGCATTCAGGCCACACCCTAGATTACCAAAATTGACAAACAATTCTATACAAAAAACGGTGAAATAAAATGTCGACATATAGTTACGTTTGTAATTAAATTCAACACTTGGCGTTAGGTCTAGGGTGTGTCCTGTAAGGTGTGGTGGGTGGGACACAGGCCACACCTTAGATTGCCAAAATCGACAAACAATTCTATACAAAAAACGGTGAAATAAAATGTCGACATATAGTTACGTTTGTAATTAAATTCAACACTTGGCGTTAGGTCTAGGGTGTGTCCTGTAAGGTGTGGTGGGTGGGACACAGGCCACACCTTAGATTGCCAAAATCAAAAAACAATTCTATACAAAAAACGGTGAAATAAAAGTCGTCATATAGTTACGTTTGTAATTAAATTCAACACTTGGCGTTAGGTCTAGGGTGTGTCCTGTAAGGTGTGGTGGGTGGGACACAGGCCACACCTTAGATTGCCAAAATCGACAAACAATTCTATACAAAAAACGGTGAAATAAAATGTCGACATATAGTTACGTTTGTAATTAAATTCAACACTTGGTGTTAGGTCTAGGGTGTGCCCTGTAAGGTGTGGTGGGTGGGACACAGGCCACACCTTAGATTGCCAAAATCGACAAACAATTCTATACAAAAAACGGTAAAAATAAAAGTCGTCATATAGTTACGTTTGTAATTAAAGTCAACACTTGGCGTTAGGTCTAGGGTGTGTCCTGTAAGGTTTGGTGGGTGGGACACAGGCCACACCTTAGATTGCCAAAATTGACAAACAATTCTATACAAAAACGGTGAAATAAAAGTCGTCATATAGTTACGTTTGTAATTAAAGTCAACACTTGGCGTTAGATCTAGGGTGTGTCCTGTAAGGTGGTTGTGGGTGGGCATTCAGGCCACACCCTAGATTACCAAAATTGACAAACAATTCTATACAAAAAACGGTGAAATAAAATGTCGACATATAGTTACGTTTGTAATTAAATTCAACACTTGGCGTTAGGTCTAGGGTGTGTCCTGTAAGGTGTGGTGGGTGGGACACAGGCCACACCTTAGATTGCCAAAATCGACAAACAATTCTATACAAAAAACGGTGAAATAAAAGTCGTCATATAGTTACGTTTGTAATTAAAGTCAACACTTGGCGTTAGATCTAGGGTGTGTCCTGTAAAGTGGTTGTGGGTGGGCATTCAGGCCACACCCTAGATTACCAAAATTGACAAACAATTCTATACAAAAAACGGTGAAATAAAATGTCGACATATAGTTACGTTTGTAATTAAATTCAACACTTGGCGTTAGGTCTAGGGTGTGTCCTGTAAGGTGTGGTGGGTGGGACACAGGCCACACCTTAGATTGCCAAAATCGACAAACAATTCTATACAAAAAACGGTGAAATAAAATGTCGACATATAGTTACGTTTGTAATTAAATTCAACACTTGGCGTTAGGTCTAGGGTGTGTCCTGTAAGGTGTGGTGGGTGGGACACAGGCCACACCTTAGATTGCCAAAATCGACAAACAATTCTATACAAAAAACGGTGAAATAAAAGTCGTCATATAGTTACGTTTGTAATTAAAGTCAACACTTGGCGTTAGGTCTAGGGTGTGCCCTGTAAGGTGTGGTGGGTGGGACACAGGCCACACCTTAGATTGCCAAAATCGACAAACAATTCTATACAAAAAACGGTAAAAATAAAAGTCGTCATATAGTTACGTTTGTAATTAAAGTCAACACTTGGCGTTAGATCTAGGGTGTGTCCTGTAAGGTGGTTGTGGGTGGGCATTCAGGCCACACCCTAGATTACCAAAATTAACAAACAATTCTATACAAAAAACGGTGAAATAAAATGTCGACATATAGTTACGTTTGTAATTAAATTCAACACTTGGTGTTAGGTCTAGGGTGTGCCCTGTAAGGTGTGGTGGGTGGGACACAGGCCACACCTTAGATTGCCAAAATCGACAAACAATTCTATACAAAAAACGGTAAAAATAAAAGTCGTCATATAGTTACGTTTGTAATTAAAGTCAACACTTGGCGTTAGATCTAGGGTGTGTCCTGTAAGGTGGTTGTGGGTGGGCATTCAGGCCACACCCTAGATTACCAAAATTGACAAACAATTCTATACAAAAAACGGTAAAAATAAAAGTCGACATATAGTTACGTTTGTAATTAAAGTCAACACTTGGCGTTAGATCTAGGGTGTGTCCTGTAAGGTGGTTGTGGGTGGGCATTCAGGCCACACCCTAGATTACCAAAATTAACAAACAATTCTATACAAAAAACGGTGAAATAAAATGTCGACATATAGTTACGTTTGTAATTAAATTCAACACTTGGCGTTAGGTCTAGGGTGTGTCCTGTAAGGTGTGGTGGGTGGGACACAGGCCACACCTTAGATTGCCAAAATCGACAAACAATTCTATACAAAAAACGGTGAAATAAAATGTCGACATATAGTTACGTTTGTAATTAAATTCAACACTTGGCGTTAGGTCTAGGGTGTGTCCTGTAAGGTGTGGTGGGTGGGACACAGGCCACACCTTAGATTGCCAAAATCGACAAACAATTCTATACAAAAAACGGTGAAATAAAATGTCGACATATAGTTACGTTTGTAATTAAATTCAACACTTGGCGTTAGGTCTAGGGTGTGCCCTGTAAGGTGTGGTGGGTGGGACACAGGCCACACCTTAGATTGCCAAAATCGACAAACAATTCTATACAAAAAACGGTAAAAATAAAAGTCGACATATAGTTACGTTTGTAATTAAAGTCAACACTTGGCGTTAGATCTAGGGTGTGTCCTGTAAGGTGGTTGTGGGTGGGCATTCAGGCCACACCCTAGATTACCAAAATTAACAAACAATTCTATACAAAAAACGGTGAAATAAAATGTCGACATATAGTTACGTTTGTAATTAAATTCAACACTTGGCGTTAGGTCTAGGGTGTGTCCTGTAAGGTGTGGTGGGTGGGACACAGGCCACACCTTAGATTGCCAAAATCGACAAACAATTCTATACAAAAAACGGTGAAATAAAATGTCGACATATAGTTACGTTTGTAATTAAATTCAACACTTGGCGTTAGGTCTAGGGTGTGTCCTGTAAGGTGTGGTGGGTGGGACACAGGCCACACCTTAGATTGCCAAAATCGACAAACAATTCTATACAAAAAACGGTGAAATAAAATGTCGACATATAGTTACGTTTGTAATTAAATTCAACACTTGGCGTTATGTCTAGGGTGTGCCCTGTAAGGTGTGGTGGGTGGGACACAGGCCACACCTTAGATTGCCAAAATCGACAAACAATTCTATACAAAAAACGGTAAAAATAAAAGTCGTCATATAGTTACGTTTGTAATTAAAGTCAACACTTGGCGTTAGATCTAGGGTGTGTCCTGTAAGGTGGTTGTGGGTGGGCATTCAGGCCACACCCTAGATTACCAAAATTGACAAACAATTCTATACAAAAAACGGTAAAAATAAAAGTCGACATATAGTTACGTTTGTAATTAAAGTCAACACTTGGCGTTAGATCTAGGGTGTGTCCTGTAAGGTGGTTGTGGGTGGGCATTCAGGCCACACCCTAGATTACCAAAATTAACAAACAATTCTATACAAAAAACGGTGAAATAAAATGTCGACATATAGTTACGTTTGTAATTAAATTCAACACTTGGCGTTAGGTCTAGGGTGTGTCCTGTAAGGTGTGGTGGGTGGGACACAGGCCACACCTTAGATTGCCAAAATCGACAAACAATTCTATACAAAAAACGGTGAAATAAAATGTCGACATATAGTTACGTTTGTAATTAAATTCAACACTTGGCGTTAGGTCTAGGGTGTGTCCTGTAAGGTGTGGTGGGTGGGACACAGGCCACACCTTAGATTGCCAAAATCGACAAACAATTCTATACAAAAAACGGTGAAATAAAATGTCGACATATAGTTACGTTTGTAATTAAATTCAACACTTGGCGTTAGGTCTAGGGTGTGCCCTGTAAGGTGTGGTGGGTGGGACACAGGCCACACCTTAGATTGCCAAAATCGACAAACAATTCTATACAAAAAACGGTAAAAATAAAAGTCGACATATAGTTACGTTTGTAATTAAAGTCAACACTTGGCGTTAGATCTAGGGTGTGTCCTGTAAGGTGGTTGTGGGTGGGCATTCAGGCCACACCCTAGATTACCAAAATTAACAAACAATTCTATACAAAAAACGGTGAAATAAAATGTCGACATATAGTTACGTTTGTAATTAAATTCAACACTTGGCGTTAGGTCTAGGGTGTGTCCTGTAAGGTGTGGTGGGTGGGACACAGGCCACACCTTAGATTGCCAAAATCGACAAACAATTCTATACAAAAAACGGTGAAATAAAATGTCGACATATAGTTACGTTTGTAATTAAATTCAACACTTGGCGTTAGATCTAGGGTGTGTCCTGTAAGGTGGTTGTGGGTGGGCATTCAGGCCACACCCTAGATTACCAAAATTGAAAAACAATTCTATACAAAAAACGGTGAAATAAAATGTCGACATATAGTTACGTTTTTAATTAAATTCAACACTTGGCGTTAGGTCTAGGGTGTGTCCTGTAAGGTGTGGTGGGTGGGACACAGGCCACACCTTAGATTGCCAAAATCGAAAAACAATTCTATACAAAAAACGGTGAAATAAAAGTCGTCATATAGTTACGTTTGTAATTAAAGTCAACACTTGGCGTTAGATCTAGGGTGTGTCCTGTAAGGTGGTTGTGGGTGGGCATTCAGGCCACACCCTAGATTACCAAAATTGACAAACAATTCTATACAAAAAACGGTGCAATAAAATGTCGACATATAGTTACGTTTGTAATTAAATTCAACACTTGGCGTTAGGTCTAGGGTGTGTCCTGTAAGGTGTGGTGGGTGGGACACAGGCCACACCTTAGAGTGCCAAAATCGACAAACAATTCTATACAAAAAAGGTGAAATAAAAGTCGTCATATAGTTACGTTTGTAATTAAAGTCAACACTTGGCGTTAGATCTAGGGTGTGTCCTGTAAGGTGGTTGTGGGTGGACATTCAGGCCACACCCTAGATTACCAAAATTGACAAACAATTCTATACAAAAAACGGTGAAATAAAATGTCGACATATAGTTACGTTTGTAATTAAATTCAACACTTGGCGTTAGGTCTAGGGTGTGTCCTGTAAGGTGTGGTGGGTGGGACACAGGCCACACCTTAGATTGCCAAAATCGAAAAACAATTCTATACAAAAAACGGTGAAATAAAAGTCGTCATATAGTTACGTTTGTAATAAAATTCAACACTTGGCGTTAGGTCTAGGGTGTGTCCTGTAAGGTGTGGTGGGTGGGACACAGGCCACACCTTAGATTGCCAAAATCGACAAACAATTCTATACAAAAAACGGTTAAATAAAATGTCGACATATAGTTACGTTTGTAATTAAATTCAACACTTGGCGTTAGGTCTAGGGTGTGCCCTGTAAGGTGTGGTGGGTGGGACACAGGCCACACCTTAGATTGCCAAAATCGACAAACAATTCTATACAAAAAACGGTGAAATAAAAGTCGTCATATAGTTACGTTTGTAATTAAAGTCAACACTTGGCGTTAGATCTAGGGTGTGTCCTGTAAGGTGGTTGTGGGTGGGCATTCAGGCCACACCCTAGATTACCAAAATTGACAAACAATTCTATACAAAAAACTGTGAAATAAAATGTCGACATATAGTTACGTTTGTAATTAAATTCAACACTTGGCGTTAGGTCTATTGTGTGTCCTGTAAGGTGTGGTGGGTGGGACACAGGCCACACCTTAGATTGCCAAAATCGACAAACAATTCTATACAAAAAACGGTGAAATAAAATGTCGACATATAGTTACGTTTGTAATTAAATTCAACACTTGGCGTTAGGTCTAGGGTGTGTCCTGTAAGGTGTGGTGGGTGGGACACAGGCCACACCTTAGATTGCCAAAATCGAAAAACAATTCTATACAAAAAACGGTGAAATAAAAGTCGTCATATAGTTACGTTTGTAATTAAATTCAACACTTGGCGTTAGGTCTAGGGTGTGTCCTGTAAGGTGTGGTGGGTGGGACACAGGCCACACCTTAGATTGCCAAAATCGACAAACAATTCTATACAAAAAACGGTTAAATAAAATGTCGACATATAGTTACGTTTGTAATTAAATTCAACACTTGGCGTTAGGTCTAGGGTGTGCCCTGTAAGGTGTGGTGGGTGGGCATTCAGGCCACACCCTAGATTACCAAAATTGATAAACAATTCTATACAAAATACGGTGAAATAAAATGTCGACATATAGTTACGTTTGTAATTAAATTCAACACTTGGCGTTAGGTCTAGGGTGTGTCCTGTAAGGTGTGGTGGGTGGGACACAGGCCACACCTTAGATTGCCAAAATCGAAAAACAATTCTATACAAAAAACGGTAAAAATAAAAGTCGTCATATAGTTACGTTTGTAATTAAAGTCAACACTTGGCGTTAGATCTAGGGTGTGTCCTGTAAGGTGGTTGTGGGTGGGCATTCAGGCCACACCCTAGATTACCAAAATTGACAAACAATTCTATACAAAAAACGGTGAAATAAAATGTTGACATATAGTTACGTTTGTAATTAAATTCAACACTTGGCGTTAGGTCTAGGGTGTGTCCTGTAAGGTGGGGTGGGTGGGACACAGGCCACACCTTAGATTGCCAAAATCGACAAACAATTCTATACAAAAAACGGTGAAATAAAATGTCGACATATAGTTACGTTTGTAATTAAATTCAACACTTGGCGTTAGGTCTAGGGTGTGTCCTGTAAGGTGTGGTGGGTGGGACACAGGCCACACCTTAGATTGCCAAAATCGACAAACAATTCTGTACAAAACGGTGAAATAAAAGTCGTCATATAGTTACGTTTGTAATTAAATTCAACACTTGGCATTAGATCTAGGGTGTGTCCTGTAAGGTGTGGTGGGTGGGACACAGGCCACACCTTAGATTGCCAAAATCGACAAACAATTCTATACAAAAAACGGTGAAATAAAAGTCGTCATATAGTTACGTTTGTAATTAAAGTCAACACATGGCGTTAGATCTAGGGTGTGTCCTGTAAGGTGGTTGTGGGTGGGCATTCAGGCCACACCCTAGATTACCAAAATTGACAAACAATTCTATACAAAAAACGGTGAAATAAATTGTCGACATATAGTTACGTTTGTAATTAAATTCAACACTTGGCGTTAGGTCTAGGGTGTGTCCTGTAAGGTGTGGTGGGTGGGACACAGGCCACACCTTAGATTGCCAAAATCGACAAACAATTCTATACAAAAAACGGTGAAATAAAATGTCGACATATAGTTACGTTTGTAATTAAATTCAACACTTGGCGTTAGGTCTAGGGTGTGTCCTGTAAGGTTTGGTGGGTGGGACACAGGCCACACCTTAGATTGCCAAAATCGACAAACAATTCTATACAAAAACGGTGAAATAAAAGTCGTCATATAGTTACGTTTGTAATTAAAGTCAACACTTGGCGTTAGATCTAGGGTGTGTCCTGTAAGGTGGTTGTGGGTGGGCATTCAGGCCACACCCTAGATTACCAAAATTGACAAACAATTCTATACAAAAAACGGTGAAATAAAATGTCGACATATAGTTACGTTTGTAATTAAATTCAATACTTGGCGTTAGGTCTAGGGTGTGTCCTGTAAGGTGTGGTGGGTGGGACACAGGCCACACCTTAGATTGCCAAAATCGACAAACAATTCTATACAAAAAACGGTGAAATAAAATGTCGACATATAGTTACGTTTGTAATTAAATTCAACACTTGGCGTTAGGTCTAGGGTGTGTCCTGTAAGGTGTGGTGGGTGGGACACAGGCCACACCTTAGATTGCCAAAATCGACAAACAATTCTATACAAAAAACGGTGAAATAAAAGTCGTCATATATTGACGTTTCTAATTAAAGTCAACACTTGGCGTTAGATCTAGGGTGTGTCCTGTAAGGTGGTTGTGGGTGGGCATTCAGGCCACACCCTAGATTACCAAAATTGACAAACAATTCTATACAAAAAACGGTGAAATAAAATGTCGACATATAGTTACGTTTGTAATTAAATTCAACACTTGGCGTTAGGTCTAGGGTGTGTCCTGTAAGGTGTGGTGGGTGGGACACAGGCCATACCTTAGATTGCCAAAATCGAAAAACAATTCTATACAAAAAACGGTGAAATAAAAGTCGTCATATAGTTACGTTTGTAATTAAAGTCAACACTTGGCGTTAGATCTAGGGTGTGTCCTGTAAGGTGGTTGTGGGTGGGCATTCAGGCCACACCCTAGATTACCAAAATTGACAAACAATTCTATACAAAAAACGGTGAAATAAAATGTCGACATATAGTTACGTTTGTAATTAAATTCAACACTTGGTGTTAGGTCTAGGGTGTGTCCTGTAAGGTGTGGTGGGTGGGACACAGGCCACACCTTAGATTGCCAAAATCGACAAACAATTCTGTACAAAACGGTGAAATAAAAGTCGTCATATAGTTACGTTTGTAATTAAATTCAACACTTGGCATTAGATCTAGGGTGTGTCCTGTAAGGTGTGGTGGGTGGGACACAGGCCACACCTTAGATTGCCAAAATCGACAAACAATTCTATACAAAAAACGGTGAAATAAAAGTCGTCATATAGTTACGTTTGTAATTAAAGTCAACACATGGCGTTAGATCTAGGGTGTGTCCTGTAAGGTGGTTGTGGGTGGGCATTCAGGCCACACCCTAGATTACCAAAATTGACAAACAATTCTATACAAAAAACGGTGAAATAAAATGTTGACATATAGTTACGTTTGTAATTAAATTCAACACTTGGCGTTAGGTCTAGGGTGTGTCCTGTAAGGTGTGGTGGGTGGGACACAGGCCACACCTTAGATTGCCAAAATCGACAAACAATTCTATACAAAAAACGGTGAAATAAAATGTCGACATATAGTTACGTTTGTAATTAAATTCAACACTTGGCGTTAGGTCTAGGGTGTGTCCTGTAAGGTTTGGTGGGTGGGACACAGGCCACACCTTAGATTGCCAAAATCGACAAACAATTCTATACAAAAACGGTGAAATAAAAGTCGTCATATAGTTACGTTTGTAATTAAAGTCAACACTTGGCGTTAGATCTAGGGTGTGTCCTGTAAGGTGGTTGTGGGTGGGCATTCAGGCCACACCCTAGATTACCAAAATTGACAAACAATTCTATACAAAAAACGGTGAAATAAAATGTCGACATATAGTTACGTTTGTAATTAAATTCAACACTTGGCGTTAGGTCTAGGGTGTGTCCTGTAAGGTGTGGTGGGTGGGACACAGGCCACACCTTAGATTGCCAAAATCGACAAACAATTCTATACAAAAAACGGTGAAATAAAATGTCGACATATAGTTACGTTTGTAATTAAATTCAACACTTGGCGTTAGGTCTAGGGTGTGCCCTGTAAGGTGTGGTGGGTGGGACACAGGCCACACCTTAGATTGCCAAAATCGACAAACAATTCTATACAAAAAACGGTAAAAATAAAAGTCGTCATATAGTTACATTTGTAATTAAAGTCAACACTTGGCGTTAGATCTAGGGTGTGTCCTGTAAGGTGGTTGTGGGTGGGCATTCAGGCCACACCCTAGATTACCAAAATTAACAAACAATTCTATACAAAAAACGGTGAAATAAAATGTCGACATATAGTTACGTTTGTAATTAAATTCAACACTTGGCGTTAGGTCTAGGGTGTGTCCTGTAAGGTGTGGTGGGTGGGACACAGGCCACACCTTAGATTGCCAAAATCGACAAACAATTCTATACAAAAAACTGTGAAATAAAATGTCGACATATAGTTACGTTTGTAATTAAATTCAACACTTGGCGTTAGGTCTAGGGTGTGTCCTGTAAGGTGTGGTGGGTGGGACACAGGCCACACCTTAGATTGCCAAAATCGACAAACAATTCTATACAAAAAACGGTGAAATAAAATGTCGACATATAGTTACGTTTGTAATTAAATTCAACACTTGGCGTTAGGTCTAGGGTGTGTCCTGTAAGGTGTGGTGGGTGGGACACAGGCCACACCTTAGATTGCCAAAATCGACAAACAATTCTGTACAAAACGGTGAAATAAAAGTCGTCATATAGTTACGTTTGTAATTAAATTCAACACTTGGCGTTAGATCTAGGGTGTGTCCTGTAAGGTGTGGTGGGTGGGACACAGGCCACACCTTAGATTGCCAAAATCGACAAACAATTCTATACAAAAAACGGTGAAATAAAAGTCGTCATATAGTTACGTTTGTAATTAAAGTCAACACATGGCGTTAGATCTAGGGTGTGTCCTGTAAGGTGGTTGTGGGTGGGCATTCAGGCCACACCCTAGATTACCAAAATTGACAAACAATTCTATACAAAAAACGGTGAAATAAAATGTCGACATATAGTTACGTTTGTAATTAAATTCAACACTTGGCGTTAGGTCTAGGGTGTGTCCTGTAAGGTGTGGTGGGTGGGACACAGGCCACACCTTAGATTGCCAAAATCGACAAACAATTCTATACAAAAAACAGTGAAATAAAATGTCGACATATAGTTACGTTTGTAATTAAATTCAACACTTGGCGTTAGGTCTAGGGTGTGTCCTGTAAGGTTTGGTGGGTGGGACACAGGCCACACCTTAGATTGCCAAAATCGACAAACAATTCTATACAAAAACGGTGAAATAAAAGTCGTCATATAGTTACGTTTGTAATTAAAGTCAACACTTGGCGTTAGATCTAGGGTGTGTCCTGTAAGGTGGTTGTGGGTGGGCATTCAGGCCACACCCTAGATTACCAAAATTGACAAACAATTCTATACAAAAAACGGTGAAATAAAATGTCGACATATAGTTACGTTTGTAATTAAATTCAACACTTGGCGTTAGGTCTAGGGTGTGTCCTGTAAGGTGTGGTGGGTGGGACACAGGCCACACCTTAGATTGCCAAAATCGACAAACAATTCTATACAAAAAACGGTGAAATAAAATGTCGACATATAGTTACGTTTGTAATTAAATTCAACACTTGCCGTTAGGTCTAGGGTGTGTCCTGTAAGGTGTGTGGGTGGGACACAGGCCACACCTTAGATTGCCAAAATCAAAAAACAATTCTATACAAAAAACGGTGAAATAAAAGTCGTCATATAGTTACGTTTGTAATTAAATTCAACACTTGGCGTTAGGTCTAGGGTGTGTCCTGTAAGGTGTGGTGGGTGGGACACAGGCCACACCTTAGATTGCCAAAATCGACAAACAATTCTATACAAAAAACGGTTAAATAAAATGTCGACATATAGTTACGTTTGTAATTAAATTCAACACTTGGTGTTAGGTCTAGGGTGTGCCCTGTAAGGTGTGGTGGGTGGGACACAGGCCACACCTTAGATTGCCAAAATCGACAAACAATTCTATACAAAAAACGGTAAAAATAAAAGTCGTCATATAGTTACGTTTGTAATTAAAGTCAACACTTGGCGTTAGATCTAGGGTGTGTCCTGTAAGGTGGTTGTGGGTGGGCATTCAGGCCACACCCTAGATTACCAAAATTGACAA
The DNA here is from genome assembly GCF_988280905.1 of Pimephales promelas. Lineage (NCBI taxonomy): Eukaryota > Metazoa > Chordata > Actinopteri > Cypriniformes > Leuciscidae > Pimephales > Pimephales promelas. The sequence goes on along the minus strand of NC_142790.1, from coordinate 16,393,056 downwards.
ACAATTCTATACAAAAAAGGTGAAATAAAATGTCGACATATAGTTACGTTTGTAATTAAATTCAACACTTGGCGTTAGGTCTAGGGTGTGTCCTGTAAGGTGTGGTGGGTGGGACACAGGCCACACCTTAGATTGCCAAAATCGACAAACAATTCTATACAAAAAATGGTGAAATAAAATGTCGACATATAGTTACGTTTTTAATTAAATTCAACACTTGGCGTTAGGTCTAAGGTGTGTCCTGTAAGGTGTGGTGGGTGGGACAAAGGCCACACCTTAGATTGCCAAAATCGACAAACAATTCTATACAAAAAACGGTGAAATAAAAGTCGTCATATAGTTACGTTTGTAATTATAGTCAACACTTGGCGTTAGGTCTAGGGTGTGTCCTGTAAGGTTTGGTGGGTGGGACACAGGCCACACCTTAGATTGCCAAAATCGACAAACAATTCTATACAAAAACGGTGAAATAAAAGTCGTCATATAGTTACGTTTGTAATTAAAGTCAACACTTGGCGTTAGATCTAGGGTGTGTCCTGTAAGGTGGTTGTGGGTGGGCATTCAGGCCACACCCTAGATTACCAAAATTGACAAACAATTCTATACAAAAAACGGTGAAATAAAATGTCGACATATAGTTACGTTTGTAATTAAATTCAACACTTGGCGTTAGGTCTAGGGTGTGTCCTGTAAGGTGTGGTGGGTGGGACACAGGCCACACCTTAGATTGCCAAAATCGACAAACAATTCTATACAAAAAACGGTGAAATAAAAGTCGTCATATAGTTACGTTTGTAATTAAAGTCAACACTTGGCGTTAGATCTAGGGTGTGTCCTGTAAGGTGGTTGTGGGTGGGCATTCAGGCCACACCCTAGATTACCAAAATTGACAAACAATTCTATACAAAAAACGGTGAAATAAAATGTCGACATATAGTTACGTTTGTAATTAAATTCAACACTTGGCGTTAGGTCTAGGGTGTGTCCTGTAAGGTGTGGTGGGTGGGACACAGGCCACACCTTAGATTGCCAAAATCGACAAACAATTCTATACAAAAAACGGTGAAATAAAATGTCGACATATAGTTACGTTTGTAATTAAATTCAACACTTGGCGTTAGGTCTAGGGTGTGTCCTGTAAGGTGTGGTGGGTGGGACACAGGCCACACCTTAGATTGCCAAAATCGACAAACAATTCTATACAAAAAACGGTGAAATAAAAGTCGTCATATAGTTACGTTTGTAATTAAAGTCAACACTTGGCGTTAGATCTAGGGTGTGTCCTGTAAGGTGGTTGTGGGTGGGCATTCAGGCCACACCCTAGATTACCAAAATTGACAAACAATTCTATACAAAAAACGGTGAAATAAAATGTCGACATATAGTTACGTTTGTAATTAAATTCAACACTTGGCGTTAGGTCTAGGGTGTGTCCTGTAAGGTGTGGTGGGTGGGACACAGGCCACACCTTAGATTGCCAAAATCGAAAAACAATTCTATACAAAAACGGTGAAATAAAAGTCGTCATATAGTTACGTTTGTAATTAAATTCAACACTTGGCGTTAGGTCTAGGGTGTGCCCTGTAAGGTGTGGTGGGTGGGACACAGGCCACACCTTAGATTGCCAAAATCGACAAACAATTCTATACAAAAAACGGTAAAAATAAAAGTCGTCATATAGTTACGTTTGTAATTAAAGTCAACACTTGGCGTTAGATCTAGGGTGTGTCCTGTAAGGTGGTTGTGGGTGGGCATTCAGGCCACACCCTAGATTACCAAAATTAACAAACAATTCTATACAAAAAACGGTGAAATAAAATGTCGACATATAGTTACGTTTGTAATTAAATTCAACACTTGGCGTTAGGTCTAGGGTGTGTCCTGTAAGGTGTGGTGGGTGGGACACAGGCCACACCTTAGATTGCCAAAATCGACAAACAATTCTATACAAAAAACGGTTAAATAAAATGTCGACATATAGTTACGTTTGTAATTAAATTCAACACTTGGTGTTAGGTCTAGGGTGTGCCCTGTAAGGTGTGGTGGGTGGGACACAGGCCACACCTTAGATTGCCAAAATCGACAAACAATTCTATACAAAAAACGGTAAAAATAAAAGTCGTCATATAGTTACGTTTGTAATTAAAGTCAACACTTGGCGTTAGATCTAGGGTGTGTCCTGTAAGGTGGTTGTGGGTGGGCATTCAGGCCACACCCTAGATTACCAAAATTGACAAACAATTCTATACAAAAAACGGTAAAAATAAAAGTCGACATATAGTTACGTTTGTAATTAAAGTCAACACTTGGCGTTAGATCTAGGGTGTGTCCTGTAAGGTGGTTGTGGGTGGGCATTCAGGCCACACCCTAGATTACCAAAATTAACAAACAATTCTATACAAAAAACGGTGAAATAAAATGTCGACATATAGTTACGTTTGTAATTAAATTCAACACTTGGCGTTAGGTCTAGGGTGTGTCCTGTAAGGTGTGGTGGGTGGGACACAGGCCACACCTTAGATTGCCAAAATCGACAAACAATTCTATACAAAAAACGGTGAAATAAAATGTCGACATATAGTTACGTTTGTAATTAAATTCAACACTTGGCGTTAGGTCTAGGGTGTGTCCTGTAAGGTGTGGTGGGTGGGACACAGGCCACACCTTAGATTGCCAAAATCGACAAACAATTCTATACAAAAAACGGTGAAATAAAATGTCGACATATAGTTACGTTTGTAATTAAATTCAACACTTGCCGTTAGGTCTAGGGTGTGTCCTGTAAGGTGTGTGGGTGGGACACAGGCCACACCTTAGATTGCCAAAATCAAAAAACAATTCTATACAAAAAACGGTGAAATAAAAGTCGTCATATAGTTACGTTTGTAATTAAATTCAACACTTGGCGTTAGGTCTAGGGTGTGTCCTGTAAGGTGTGGTGGGTGGGACACAGGCCACACCTTAGATTGCCAAAATCGACAAACAATTCTATACAAAAAACGGTTAAATAAAATGTCGACATATAGTTACGTTTGTAATTAAATTCAACACTTGGTGTTAGGTCTAGGGTGTGCCCTGTAAGGTGTGGTGGGTGGGACACAGGCCACACCTTAGATTGCCAAAATCGACAAACAATTCTATACAAAAAACGGTAAAAATAAAAGTCGTCATATAGTTACGTTTGTAATTAAAGTCAACACTTGGCGTTAGATCTAGGGTGTGTCCTGTAAGGTGGTTGTGGGTGGGCATTCAGGCCACACCCTAGATTACCAAAATTGACAAACAATTCTATACAAAAAAGGTGAAATAAAATGTCGACATATAGTTACGTTTGTAATTAAATTCAACACTTGGCGTTAGGTCTAGGGTGTGTCCTGTAAGGTGTGGTGGGTGGGACACAGGCCACACCTTAGATTGCCAAAATCGACAAACAATTCTATACAAAAAATGGTGAAATAAAATGTCGACATATAGTTACGTTTTTAATTAAATTCAACACTTGGCGTTAGGTCTAGGGTGTGTCCTGTAAGGTGTGGTGGGTGGGACACAGGCCACACCTTAGATTGCCAAAATCGACAAACAATTCTATACAAAAAACGGTTAAATAAAATGTCGACATATAGTTACGTTTGTAATTAAATTCAACACTTGGTGTTAGGTCTAGGGTGTGCCCTGTAAGGTGTGGTGGGTGGGACACAGGCCACACCTTAGATTGCCAAAATCGACAAACAATTCTATACAAAAAACGGTAAAAATAAAAGTCGTCATATAGTTACGTTTGTAATTAAAGTCAACACTTGGCGTTAGATCTAGGGTGTGTCCTGTAAGGTGGTTGTGGGTGGGCATTCAGGCCACACCCTAGATTACCAAAATTGACAAACAATTCTATACAAAAAAGGTGAAATAAAATGTCGACATATAGTTACGTTTGTAATTAAATTCAACACTTGGCGTTAGGTGTAGGGTGTGTCCTGTAAGGTGTGGTGGGTGGGACACAGGCCACACCTTAGATTGCCAAAATCGACAAACAATTCTATACAAAAAATGGTGAAATAAAATGTCGACATATAGTTACGTTTTTAATTAAATTCAACACTTGGCGTTAGGTCTAAGGTGTGTCCTGTAAGGTGTGGTGGGTGGGACAAAGGCCACACCTTAGATTGCCAAAATCGACAAACAATTCTATACAAAAAACGGTGAAATAAAAGTCGTCATATAGTTACGTTTGTAATTATAGTCAACACTTGGCGTTAGGTCTAGGGTGTGTCCTGTAAGGTTTGGTGGGTGGGACACAGGCCACACCTTAGATTGCCAAAATCGACAAACAATTCTATACAAAAACGGTGAAATAAAAGTCGTCATATAGTTACGTTTGTAATTAAAGTCAACACTTGGCGTTAGATCTAGGGTGTGTCCTGTAAGGTGGTTGTGGGTGGGCATTCAGGCCACACCCTAGATTACCAAAATTGACAAACAATTCTATACAAAAAACGGTGAAATAAAATGTCGACATATAGTTACGTTTGTAATTAAATTCAACACTTGGCGTTAGGTCTAGGGTGTGTCCTGTAAGGTGTGGTGGGTGGGACACAGGCCACACCTTAGATTGCCAAAATCGACAAACAATTCTATACAAAAAACGGTGAAATAAAAGTCGTCATATAGTTACGTTTGTAATTAAAGTCAACACTTGGCGTTAGATCTAGGGTGTGTCCTGTAAGGTGGTTGTGGGTGGGCATTCAGGCCACACCCTAGATTACCAAAATTGACAAACAATTCTATACAAAAAACGGTGAAATAAAATGTCGACATATAGTTACGTTTGTAATTAAATTCAACACTTGGCGTTAGGTCTAGGGTGTGTCCTGTAAGGTGTGGTGGGTGGGACACAGGCCACACCTTAGATTGCCAAAATCGACAAACAATTCTATACAAAAAACGGTGAAATAAAATGTCGACATATAGTTACGTTTGTAATTAAATTCAACACTTGGCGTTAGGTCTAGGGTGTGTCCTGTAAGGTGTGGTGGGTGGGACACAGGCCACACCTTAGATTGCCAAAATCGACAAACAATTCTATACAAAAAACGGTGAAATAAAAGTCGTCATATAGTTACGTTTGTAATTAAAGTCAACACTTGGCGTTAGATCTAGGGTGTGTCCTGTAAGGTGGTTGTGGGTGGGCATTCAGGCCACACCCTAGATTACCAAAATTGACAAACAATTCTATACAAAAAACGGTGAAATAAAATGTCGACATATAGTTACGTTTGTAATTAAATTCAACACTTGGCGTTAGGTCTAGGGTGTGTCCTGTAAGGTGTGGTGGGTGGGACACAGGCCACACCTTAGATTGCCAAAATCGAAAAACAATTCTATACAAAAACGGTGAAATAAAAGTCGTCATATAGTTACGTTTGTAATTAAATTCAACACTTGGCGTTAGGTCTAGGGTGTGCCCTGTAAGGTGTGGTGGGTGGGACACAGGCCACACCTTAGATTGCCAAAATCGACAAACAATTCTATACAAAAAACGGTAAAAATAAAAGTCGTCATATAGTTACGTTTGTAATTAAAGTCAACACTTGGCGTTAGATCTAGGGTGTGTCCTGTAAGGTGGTTGTGGGTGGGCATTCAGGCCACACCCTAGATTACCAAAATTAACAAACAATTCTATACAAAAAACGGTGAAATAAAATGTCGACATATAGTTACGTTTGTAATTAAATTCAACACTTGACGTTAGGTCTAGGGTGTGTCCTGTAAGGTGTGGTGGGTGGGACACAGGCCACACCTTAGATTGCCAAAATCGACAAACAATTCTATACAAAAAACGGTTAAATAAAATGTCGACATATAGTTACGTTTGTAATTAAATTCAACACTTGGTGTTAGGTCTAGGGTGTGCCCTGTAAGGTGTGGTGGGTGGGACACAGGCCACACCTTAGATTGCCAAAATCGACAAACAATTCTATACAAAAAACGGTAAAAATAAAAGTCGTCATATAGTTACGTTTGTAATTAAAGTCAACACTTGGCGTTAGATCTAGGGTGTGTCCTGTAAGGTGGTTGTGGGTGGGCATTCAGGCCACACCCTAGATTACCAAAATTGACAAACAATTCTATACAAAAAACGGTAAAAATAAAAGTCGACATATAGTTACGTTTGTAATTAAAGTCAACACTTGGCGTTAGATCTAGGGTGTGTCCTGTAAGGTGGTTGTGGGTGGGCATTCAGGCCACACCCTAGATTACCAAAATTAACAAACAATTCTATACAAAAAACGGTGAAATAAAATGTCGACATATAGTTACGTTTGTAATTAAATTCAACACTTGGCGTTAGGTCTAGGGTGTGTCCTGTAAGGTGTGGTGGGTGGGACACAGGCCACACCTTAGATTGCCAAAATCGACAAACAATTCTATACAAAAAACGGTGAAATAAAATGTCGACATATAGTTACGTTTGTAATTAAATTCAACACTTGGCGTTAGGTCTAGGGTGTGTCCTGTAAGGTTTGGTGGGTGGGACACAGGCCACACCTTAGATTGCCAAAATCGACAAACAATTCTATACAAAAACGGTGAAATAAAAGTCGTCATATAGTTACGTTTGTAATTAAAGTCAACACTTGGCGTTAGATCTAGGGTGTGTCCTGTAAGGTGGTTGTGGGTGGGCATTCAGGCCACACCCTAGATTACCAAAATTGACAAACAATTCTATACAAAAAACGGTGAAATAAAATGTCGACATATAGTTACGTTTGTAATTAAATTCAATACTTGGCGTTAGGTCTAGGGTGTGTCCTGTAAGGTGTGGTGGGTGGGACACAGGCCACACCTTAGATTGCCAAAATCGACAAACAATTCTATACAAAAAACGGTGAAATAAAATGTCGACATATAGTTACGTTTGTAATTAAATTCAACACTTGGCGTTAGGTCTAGGGTGTGTCCTGTAAGGTGTGGTGGGTGGGACACAGGCCACACCTTAGATTGCCAAAATCGACAAACAATTCTATACAAAAAACGGTGAAATAAAAGTCGTCATATAGTTACGTTTGTAATTAAAGTCAACACTTGGCGTTAGATCTAGGGTGTGTCCTGTAAGGTGGTTGTGGGTGGGCATTCAGGCCACACCCTAGATTACCAAAATTGACAAACAATTCTATACAAAAAACGGTGAAATAAAATGTCGACATATAGTTACGTTTGTAATTAAATTCAACACTTGGCGTTAGGTCTAGGGTGTGTCCTGTAAGGTGTGGTGGGTGGGACACAGGCCATACCTTAGATTGCCAAAATCGAAAAACAATTCTATACAAAAAACGGTGAAATAAAAGTCGTCATATAGTTACGTTTGTAATTAAAGTCAACACTTGGCGTTAGATCTAGGGTGTGTCCTGTAAGGTGGTTGTGGGTGGGCATTCAGGCCACACCCTAGATTACCAAAATTGACAAACAATTCTATACAAAAAACGGTGAAATAAAATGTCGACATATAGTTACGTTTGTAATTAAATTCAACACTTGGTGTTAGGTCTAGGGTGTGTCCTGTAAGGTGTGGTGGGTGGGACACAGGCCACACCTTAGATTGCCAAAATCGACAAACAATTCTGTACAAAACGGTGAAATAAAAGTCGTCATATAGTTACGTTTGTAATTAAATTCAACACTTGGCATTAGATCTAGGGTGTGTCCTGTAAGGTGTGGTGGGTGGGACACAGGCCACACCTTAGATTGCCAAAATCGACAAACAATTCTATACAAAAAACGGTGAAATAAAAGTCGTCATATAGTTACGTTTGTAATTAAAGTCAACACATGGCGTTAGATCTAGGGTGTGTCCTGTAAGGTGGTTGTGGGTGGGCATTCAGGCCACACCCTAGATTACCAAAATTGACAAACAATTCTATACAAAAAACGGTGAAATAAAATGTCGACATATAGTTACGTTTGTAATTAAATTCAACACTTGGCGTTAGGTCTAGGGTGTGTCCTGTAAGGTGTGGTGGGTGGGACACAGGCCACACCTTAGATTGCCAAAATCGACAAACAATTCTATACAAAAAACGGTGAAATAAAATGTCGACATATAGTTACGTTTGTAATTAAATTCAACACTTGGCGTTAGGTCTAGGGTGTGTCCTGTAAGGTTTGGTGGGTGGGACACAGGCCACACCTTAGATTGCCAAAATCGACAAACAATTCTATACAAAAACGGTGAAATAAAAGTCGTCATATAGTTACGTTTGTAATTAAAGTCAACACTTGGCGTTAGATCTAGGGTGTGTCCTGTAAGGTGGTTGTGGGTGGGCATTCAGGCCACACCCTAGATTACCAAAATTGACAAACAATTCTATACAAAAAACGGTGAAATAAAATGTCGACATATAGTTACGTTTGTAATTAAATTCAACACTTGGCGTTAGGTCTAGGGTGTGTCCTGTAAGGTGTGGTGGGTGGGACACAGGCCACACCTTAGATTGCCAAAATCGACAAACAATTCTATACAAAAAACGGTGAAATAAAATGTCGACATATAGTTACGTTTGTAATTAAATTCAACACTTGGCGTTAGGTCTAGGGTGTGCCCTGTAAGGTGTGGTGGGTGGGACACAGGCCACACCTTAGATTGCCAAAATCGACAAACAATTCTATACAAAAAACGGTAAAAATAAAAGTCGTCATATAGTTACATTTGTAATTAAAGTCAACACTTGGCGTTAGATCTAGGGTGTGTCCTGTAAGGTGGTTGTGGGTGGGCATTCAGGCCACACCCTAGATTACCAAAATTAACAAACAATTCTATACAAAAAACGGTGAAATAAAATGTCGACATATAGTTACGTTTGTAATTAAATTCAACACTTGGCGTTAGGTCTAGGGTGTGTCCTGTAAGGTGTGGTGGGTGGGACACAGGCCACACCTTAGATTGCCAAAATCGACAAACAATTCTATACAAAAAACTGTGAAATAAAATGTCGACATATAGTTACGTTTGTAATTAAATTCAACACTTGGCGTTAGGTCTAGGGTGTGTCCTGTAAGGTGTGGTGGGTGGGACACAGGCCACACCTTAGATTGCCAAAATCGACAAACAATTCTATACAAAAAACGGTGAAATAAAATGTCGACATATAGTTACGTTTGTAATTAAATTCAACACTTGGCGTTAGGTCTAGGGTGTGTCCTGTAAGGTGTGGTGGGTGGGACACAGGCCACACCTTAGATTGCCAAAATCGACAAACAATTCTGTACAAAACGGTGAAATAAAAGTCGTCATATAGTTACGTTTGTAATTAAATTCAACACTTGGCGTTAGATCTAGGGTGTGTCCTGTAAGGTGTGGTGGGTGGGACACAGGCCACACCTTAGATTGCCAAAATCGACAAACAATTCTATACAAAAAACGGTGAAATAAAAGTCGTCATATAGTTACGTTTGTAATTAAAGTCAACACATGGCGTTAGATCTAGGGTGTGTCCTGTAAGGTGGTTGTGGGTGGGCATTCAGGCCACACCCTAGATTACCAAAATTGACAAACAATTCTATACAAAAAACGGTGAAATAAAATGTCGACATATAGTTACGTTTGTAATTAAATTCAACACTTGGCGTTAGGTCTAGGGTGTGTCCTGTAAGGTGTGGTGGGTGGGACACAGGCCACACCTTAGATTGCCAAAATCGACAAACAATTCTATACAAAAAACAGTGAAATAAAATGTCGACATATAGTTACGTTTGTAATTAAATTCAACACTTGGCGTTAGGTCTAGGGTGTGTCCTGTAAGGTTTGGTGGGTGGGACACAGGCCACACCTTAGATTGCCAAAATCGACAAACAATTCTATACAAAAACGGTGAAATAAAAGTCGTCATATAGTTACGTTTGTAATTAAAGTCAACACTTGGCGTTAGATCTAGGGTGTGTCCTGTAAGGTGGTTGTGGGTGGGCATTCAGGCCACACCCTAGATTACCAAAATTGACAAACAATTCTATACAAAAAACGGTGAAATAAAATGTCGACATATAGTTACGTTTGTAATTAAATTCAACACTTGGCGTTAGGTCTAGGGTGTGTCCTGTAAGGTGTGGTGGGTGGGACACAGGCCACACCTTAGATTGCCAAAATCGACAAACAATTCTATACAAAAAACGGTGAAATAAAATGTCGACATATAGTTACGTTTGTAATTAAATTCAACACTTGCCGTTAGGTCTAGGGTGTGTCCTGTAAGGTGTGTGGGTGGGACACAGGCCACACCTTAGATTGCCAAAATCAAAAAACAATTCTATACAAAAAACGGTGAAATAAAAGTCGTCATATAGTTACGTTTGTAATTAAATTCAACACTTGGCGTTAGGTCTAGGGTGTGTCCTGTAAGGTGTGGTGGGTGGGACACAGGCCACACCTTAGATTGCCAAAATCGACAAACAATTCTATACAAAAAACGGTTAAATAAAATGTCGACATATAGTTACGTTTGTAATTAAATTCAACACTTGGTGTTAGGTCTAGGGTGTGCCCTGTAAGGTGTGGTGGGTGGGACACAGGCCACACCTTAGATTGCCAAAATCGACAAACAATTCTATACAAAAAACGGTAAAAATAAAAGTCGTCATATAGTTACGTTTGTAATTAAAGTCAACACTTTGCGTTAGATCTAGGGTGTGTCCTGTAAGGTGGTTGTGGGTGGGCATTCAGGCCACACCCTAGATTACCAAAATTGACAAACAATTCTATACAAAAAAGGTGAAATAAAATGTCGACATATAGTTACGTTTGTAATTAAATTCAACACTTGGCGTTAGGTCTAGGGTGTGTCCTGTAAGGTGTGGTGGGTGGGACACAGGCCACACCTTAGATTGCCAAAATCGACAAACAATTCTATACAAAAAATGGTGAAATAAAATGTCGACATATAGTTACGTTTTTAATTAAATTCAACACTTGGCGTTAGGTCTAAGGTGTGTCCTGTAAGGTGTGGTGGGTGGGACAAAGGCCACACCTTAGATTGCCAAAATCGACAAACAATTCTATACAAAAAACGGTGAAATAAAAGTCGTCATATAGTTACGTTTGTAATTATAGTCAACACTTGGCGTTAGGTCTAGGGTGTGTCCTGTAAGGTTTGGTGGGTGGGACACAGGCCACACCTTAGATTGCCAAAATCGACAAACAATTCTATACAAAAACGGTGAAATAAAAGTCGTCATATAGTTACGTTTGTAATTAAAGTCAACACTTGGCGTTAGATCTAGGGTGTGTCCTGTAAGGTGGTTGTGGGTGGGCATTCAGGCCACACCCTGGATTACCAAAATTGACAAACAATTCTATACAAAAAACGGTGAAATAAAATGTCGACATATAGTTACGTTTGTAATTAAATTCAACACTTGGCGTTAGGTCTAGGGTGTGTCCTGTAAGGTGTGGTGGGTGGGACACAGGCCACACCTTAGATTGCCAAAATCGACAAACAATTCTATACAAAAAACGGTGAAATAAAAGTCGTCATATAGTTACGCTTGTAATTAAAGTCAACACTTGGCGTTAGATCTAGGGTGTGTCCTGTAAGGTGGTTGTGGGTGGGCATTCAGGCCACACCCTAGATTACCAAAATTGACAAACAATTCTATACAAAAAACGGTGAAATAAAATGTCGACATATAGTTACGTTTGTAATTAAATTCAACACTTGGCGTTAGGTCTAGGGTGTGTCCTGTAAGGTGTGGTGGGTGGGACACAGGCCACACCTTAGATTGCCAAAATCGACAAACAATTCTATACAAAAAACGGTGAAATAAAATGTCGACATATAGTTACGTTTGTAATTAAATTCAACACTTGGCGTTAGGTCTAGGGTGTGTCCTGTAAGGTGTGGTGGGTGGGACACAGGCCACACCTTAGATTGCCAAAATCGACAAACAATTCTATACAAAAAACGGTGAAATAAAAGTCGTCATATAGTTACGTTTGTAATTAAAGTCAACACTTGGCGTTAGATCTAGGGTGTGTCCTGTAAGGTGGTTGTGGGTGGGCATTCAGGCCACACCCTAGATTACCAAAATTGACAAACAATTCTATACAAAAAACGGTGAAATAAAATGTCGACATATAGTTACGTTTGTAATTAAATTCAACACTTGGCGTTAGGTCTAGGGTGTGTCCTGTAAGGTGTGGTGGGTGGGACACAGGCCACACCTTAGATTGCCAAAATCGAAAAACAATTCTATACAAAAACGGTGAAATAAAAGTCGTCATATAGTTACGTTTGTAATTAAATTCAACACTTGGCGTTAGGTCTAGGGTGTGCCCTGTAAGGTGTGGTGGGTGGGACACAGGCCACACCTTAGATTGCCAAAATCGACAAACAATTCTATACAAAAAACGGTAAAAATAAAAGTCGTCATATAGTTACGTTTGTAATTAAAGTCAACACTTGGCGTTAGATCTAGGGTGTGTCCTGTAAGGTGGTTGTGGGTGGGCATTCAGGCCACACCCTAGATTACCAAAATTAACAAACAATTCTATACAAAAAACGGTGAAATAAAATGTCGACATATAGTTACGTTTGTAATTAAATTCAACACTTGGCGTTAGGTCTAGGGTGTGTCCTGTAAGGTGTGGTGGGTGGGACACAGGCCACACCTTAGATTGCCAAAATCGACAAACAATTCTATACAAAAAACGGTTAAATAAAATGTCGACATATAGTTACGTTTGTAATTAAATTCAACACTTGGTGTTAGGTCTAGGGTGTGCCCTGTAAGGTGTGGTGGGTGGGACACAGGCCACACCTTAGATTGCCAAAATCGACAAACAATTCTATACAAAAAACGGTAAAAATAAAAGTCGTCATATAGTTACGTTTGTAATTAAAGTCAACACTTGGCGTTAGATCTAGGGTGTGTCCTGTAAGGTGGTTGTGGGTGGGCATTCAGGCCACACCCTAGATTACCAAAATTGACAAACAATTCTATACAAAAAACGGTAAAAATAAAAGTCGACATATAGTTACGTTTGTAATTAAAGTCAACACTTGGCGTTAGATCTAGGGTGTGTCCTGTAAGGTGGTTGTGGGTGGGCATTCAGGCCACACCCTAGATTACCAAAATTAACAAACAATTCTATACAAAAAACGGTGAAATAAAATGTCGACATATAGTTACGTTTGTAATTAAATTCAACACTTGGCGTTAGGTCTAGGGTGTGTCCTGTAAGGTGTGGTGGGTGGGACACAGGCCACACCTTAGATTGCCAAAATCGACAAACAATTCTATACAAAAAACGGTGAAATAAAATGTCGACATATAGTTACGTTTGTAATTAAATTCAACACTTGGCGTTAGGTCTACGGTGTGTCCTGTAAGGTGTGGTGGGTGGGACACAGGCCACACCTTAGATTGCCAAAATCGACAAACAATTCTATACAAAAAACGGTGAAATAAAATGTCGACATATAGTTACGTTTGTAATTAAATTCAACACTTGCCGTTAGGTCTAGGGTGTGTCCTGTAAGGTGTGTGGGTGGGACACAGGCCACACCTTAGATTGCCAAAATCAAAAAACAATTCTATACAAAAAACGGTGAAATAAAAGTCGTCATATAGTTACGTTTGTAATTAAATTCAACACTTGGCGTTAGGTCTAGGGTGTGTCCTGTAAGGTGTGGTGGGTGGGACACAGGCCACACCTTAGATTGCCAAAATCGACAAACAATTCTATACAAAAAACGGTTAAATAAAATGTCGACATATAGTTACGTTTGTAATTAAATTCAACACTTGGTGTTAGGTCTAGGGTGTGCCCTGTAAGGTGTGGTGGGTGGGACACAGGCCACACCTTAGATTGCCAAAATCGACAAACAATTCTATACAAAAAACGGTAAAAATAAAAGTCGTCATATAGTTACGTTTGTAATTAAAGTCAACACTTGGCGTTAGATCTAGGGTGTGTCCTGTAAGGTGGTTGTGGGTGGGCATTCAGGCCACACCCTAGATTACCAAAATTGACAAACAATTCTATACAAAAAAGGTGAAATAAAATGTCGACATATAGTTACGTTTGTAATTAAATTCAACACTTGGCGTTAGGTCTAGGGTGTGTCCTGTAAGGTGTGGTGGGTGGGACACAGGCCACACCTTAGATTGCCAAAATCGACAAACAATTCTATACAAAAAATGGTGAAATAAAATGTCGACATATAGTTACGTTTTTAATTAAATTCAACACTTGGCGTTAGGTCTAGGGTGTGTCCTGTAAGGTGTGGTGGGTGGGACACAGGCCACACCTTAGATTGCCAAAATCGACAAACAATTCTATACAAAAAACGGTTAAATAAAATGTCGACATATAGTTACGTTTGTAATTAAATTCAACACTTGGTGTTAGGTCTAGGGTGTGCCCTGTAAGGTGTGGTGGGTGGGACACAGGCCACACCTTAGATTGCCAAAATCGACAAACAATTCTATACAAAAAACGGTAAAAATAAAAGTCGTCATATAGTTACGTTTGTAATTAAAGTCAACACTTGGCGTTAGATCTAGGGTGTGTCCTGTAAGGTGGTTGTGGGTGGGCATTCAGGCCACACCCTAGATTACCAAAATTGACAAACAATTCTATACAAAAAAGGTGAAATAAAATGTCGACATATAGTTACGTTTGTAATTAAATTCAACACTTGGCGTTAGGTCTAGGGTGTGTCCTGTAAGGTGTGGTGGGTGGGACACAGGCCACACCTTAGATTGCCAAAATCGACAAACAATTCTATACAAAAAATGGTGAAATAAAATGTCGACATATAGTTACGTTTTTAATTAAATTCAACACTTGGCGTTAGGTCTAAGGTGTGTCCTGTAAGGTGTGGTGGGTGGGACAAAGGCCACACCTTAGATTGCCAAAATCGACAAACAATTCTATACAAAAAACGGTGAAATAAAAGTCGTCATATAGTTACGTTTGTAATTATAGTCAACACTTGGCGTTAGGTCTAGGGTGTGTCCTGTAAGGTTTGGTGGGTGGGACACAGGCCACACCTTAGATTGCCAAAATCGACAAACAATTCTATACAAAAACGGTGAAATAAAAGTCGTCATATAGTTACGTTTGTAATTAAAGTCAACACTTGGCGTTAGATCTAGGGTGTGTCCTGTAAGGTGGTTGTGGGTGGGCATTCAGGCCACACCCTAGATTACCAAAATTGACAAACAATTCTATACAAAAAACGGTGAAATAAAATGTCGACATATAGTTACGTTTGTAATTAAATTCAACACTTGGCGTTAGGTCTAGGGTGTGTCCTGTAAGGTGTGGTGGGTGGGACACAGGCCACACCTTAGATTGCCAAAATCGACAAACAATTCTATACAAAAAACGGTGAAATAAAAGTCGTCATATAGTTACGTTTGTAATTAAAGTCAACACTTGGCGTTAGATCTAGGGTGTGTCCTGTAAGGTGGTTGTGGGTGGGCATTCAGGCCACACCCTAGATTACCAAAATTGACAAACAATTCTATACAAAAAACGGTGAAATAAAATGTCGACATATAGTTACGTTTGTAATTAAATTCAACACTTGGCGTTAGGTCTAGGGTGTGTCCTGTAAGGTGTGGTGGGTGGGACACAGGCCACACCTTAGATTGCCAAAATCGACAAACAATTCTATACAAAAAACGGTGAAATAAAATGTCGACATATAGTTACGTTTGTAATTAAATTCAACACTTGGCGTTAGGTCTAGGGTGTGTCCTGTAAGGTGTGGTGGGTGGGACACAGGCCACACCTTAGATTGCCAAAATCGACAAACAATTCTATACAAAAAACGGTGAAATAAAAGTCGTCATATAGTTACGTTTGTAATTAAAGTCAACACTTGGCGTTAGATCTAGGGTGTGTCCTGTAAGGTGGTTGTGGGTGGGCATTCAGGCCACACCCTAGATTACCAAAATTGACAAACAATTCTATACAAAAAACGGTGAAATAAAATGTCGACATATAGTTACGTTTGTAATTAAATTCAACACTTGGCGTTAGGTCTAGGGTGTGTCCTGTAAGGTGTGGTGGGTGGGACACAGGCCACACCTTAGATTGCCAAAATCGAAAAACAATTCTATACAAAAACGGTGAAATAAAAGTCGTCATATAGTTACGTTTGTAATTAAATTCAACACTTGGCGTTAGGTCTAGGGTGTGCCCTGTAAGGTGTGGTGGGTGGGACACAGGCCACACCTTAGATTGCCAAAATCGACAAACAATTCTATACAAAAAACGGTAAAAATAAAAGTCGTCATATAGTTACGTTTGTAATTAAAGTCAACACTTGGCGTTAGATCTAGGGTGTGTCCTGTAAGGTGGTTGTGGGTGGGCATTCAGGCCACACCCTAGATTACCAAAATTAACAAACAATTCTATACAAAAAACGGTGAAATAAAATGTCGACATATAGTTACGTTTGTAATTAAATTCAACACTTGGCGTTAGGTCTAGGGTGTGTCCTGTAAGGTGTGGTGGGTGGGACACAGGCCACACCTTAGATTGCCAAAATCGACAAACAATTCTATACAAAAAACGGTTAAATAAAATGTCGACATATAGTTACGTTTGTAATTAAATTCAACACTTGGTGTTAGGTCTAGGGTGTGCCCTGTAAGGTGTGGTGGGTGGGACACAGGCCACACCTTAGATTGCCAAAATCGACAAACAATTCTATACAAAAAACGGTAAAAATAAAAGTCGTCATATAGTTACGTTTGTAATTAAAGTCAACACTTGGCGTTAGATCTAGGGTGTGTCCTGTAAGGTGGTTGTGGGTGGGCATTCAGGCCACACCCTAGATTACCAAAATTGACAAACAATTCTATACAAAAAACGGTAAAAATAAAAGTCGACATATAGTTACGTTTGTAATTAAAGTCAACACTTGGCGTTAGATCTAGGGTGTGTCCTGTAAGGTGGTTGTGGGTGGGCATTCAGGCCACACCCTAGATTACCAAAATTAACAAACAATTCTATACAAAAAACGGTGAAATAAAATGTCGACATATAGTTACGTTTGTAATTAAATTCAACACTTGGCGTTAGGTCTAGGGTGTGTCCTGTAAGGTGTGGTGGGTGGGACACAGGCCACACCTTAGATTGCCAAAATCGACAAACAATTCTATACAAAAAACGGTGAAATAAAATGTCGACATATAGTTACGTTTGTAATTAAATTCAACACTTGGCGTTAGGTCTAGGGTGTGTCCTGTAAGGTGTGGTGGGTGGGACACAGGCCACACCTTAGATTGCCAAAATCGACAAACAATTCTATACAAAAAACGGTGAAATAAAATGTCGACATATAGTTACGTTTGTAATTAAATTCAACACTTGCCGTTAGGTCTAGGGTGTGTCCTGTAAGGTGTGTGGGTGGGACACAGGCCACACCTTAGATTGCCAAAATCAAAAAACAATTCTATACAAAAAACGGTGAAATAAAAGTCGTCATATAGTTACGTTTGTAATTAAATTCAACACTTGGCGTTAGGTCTAGGGTGTGTCCTGTAAGGTGTGGTGGGTGGGACACAGGCCACACCTTAGATTGCCAAAATCGACAAACAATTCTATACAAAAAACGGTTAAATAAAATGTCGACATATAGTTACGTTTGTAATTAAATTCAACACTTGGTGTTAGGTCTAGGGTGTGCCCTGTAAGGTGTGGTGGGTGGGACACAGGCCACACCTTAGATTGCCAAAATCGACAAACAATTCTATACAAAAAACGGTAAAAATAAAAGTCGTCATATAGTTACGTTTGTAATTAAAGTCAACACTTGGCGTTAGATCTAGGGTGTGTCCTGTAAGGTGGTTGTGGGTGGGCATTCAGGCCACACCCTAGATTACCAAAATTGACAAACAATTCTATACAAAAAAGGTGAAATAAAATGTCGACATATAGTTACGTTTGTAATTAAATTCAACACTTGGCGTTAGGTCTAGGGTGTGTCCTGTAAGGTGTGGTGGGTGGGACACAGGCCACACCTTAGATTGCCAAAATCGACAAACAATTCTATACAAAAAATGGTGAAATAAAATGTCGACATATAGTTACGTTTTTAATTAAATTCAACACTTGGCGTTAGGTCTAGGGTGTGTCCTGTAAGGTGTGGTGGGTGGGACACAGGCCACACCTTAGATTGCCAAAATCGACAAACAATTCTATACAAAAAACGGTGAAATAAAAGTCGTCATATAGTTACGTTTGTAATTATAGTCAACACTTGGCGTTAGGTCTAGGGTGTGTCCTGTAAGGTTTGGTGGGTGGGACACAGGCCACACCTTAAATTGCCAAAATCGACAAACAATTCTATACAAAAACGGTGAAATAAAAGTCGTCATATAGTTACGTTTGTAATTAAAGTCAACACTTGGCGTTAGATCTAGGGTGTGTCCTGTAAGGTGGTTGTGGGTGGGCATTCAGGCCACACCCTAGATTACCAAAATTGACAAACAATTCTATACAAAAAACGGTGAAATAAAATGTCGACATATAGTTACGTTTGTAATTAAATTCAACACTTGGCGTTAGGTCTAGGGTGTGTCCTGTAAGGTGTGGTGGGTGGGACACAGGCCACACCTTAGATTGCCAAAATCGACAAACAATTCTATACAAAAAACGGTGAAATAAAATGTCGACATATAGTTACGTTTGTAATTAAAGTCAACACTTGGCGTTAGATCTAGGGTGTGTCCTGTAAGGTGGTTGTGGGTGGGCATTCAGGCCACACCCTAGATTACCAAAATTGACAAACAATTCTATACAAAAAACGGTGAAATAAAATGTCGACATATAGTTACGTTTGTAATTAAATTCAACACTTGGCGTTAGGTCTAGGGTGTGTCCTGTAAGGTGTGGTGGGTGGGACACAGGCCACACCTTAGATTGCCAAAATCGACAAACAATTCTATACAAAAAACGGTGAAATAAAATGTCGACATATAGTTACGTTTGTAATTAAATTCAACACTTGGCGTTAGGTCTAGGGTGTGTCCTGTAAGGTGTGGTGGGTGGGACACAGGCCACACCTTAGATTGCCAAAATCGACAAACAATTCTATACAAAAAACGTTGAAATAAAAGTCGTCATATAGTTACGTTTGTAATTAAAGTCAACACTTGGCGTTAGATCTAGGGTGTGTCCTGTAAGGTGGTTGTGGGTGGGCATTCAGGCCACACCCTAGATTACCAAAATTGACAAACAATTCTATACAAAAAACGGTGAAATAAAATGTCGACATATAGTTACGTTTGTAATTAAATTCAACACTTGGCGTTAGGTCTAGGGTGTGTCCTGTAAGGTGTGGTGGGTGGGACACAGGCCACACCTTAGATTGCCAAAATCGAAAAACAATTCTATACAAAAACGGTGAAATAAAAGTCGTCATATAGTTACGTTTGTAATTAAATTCAACACTTGGCGTTAGGTCTAGGGTGTGCCCTGTAAGGTGTGGTGGGTGGGACACAGGCCACACCTTAGATTGCCAAAATCGACAAACAATTCTATACAAAAAACGGTAAAAATAAAAGTCGTCATATAGTTACGTTTGTAATTAAAGTCAACACTTGGCGTTAGATCTAGGGTGTGTCCTGTAAGGTGGTTGTGGGTGGGCATTCAGGCCACACCCTAGATTACCAAAATTAACAAACAATTCTATACAAAAAACGGTGAAATAAAATGTCGACATATAGTTACTTTTGTAATTAAATTCAACACTTGGCGTTAGGTCTAGGGTGTGTCCTGTAAGGTGTGGTGGGTGGGACACAGGCCACACCTTAGATTGCCAAAATCGACAAACAATTCTATACAAAAAACGGTTAAATAAAATGTCGACATATAGTTACGTTTGTAATTAAATTCAACACTTGGTGTTAGGTCTAGGGTGTGCCCTGTAAGGTGTGGTGGGTGGGACACAGGCCACACCTTAGATTGCCAAAATCGACAAACAATTCTATACAAAAAACGGTAAAAATAAAAGTCGTCATATAGTTACGTTTGTAATTAAAGTCAACACTTGGCGTTAGATCTAGGGTGTGTCCTGTAAGGTGGTTGTGGGTGGGCATTCAGGCCACACCCTAGATTACCAAAATTGACAAACAATTCTATACAAAAAACGGTAAAAATAAAAGTCGACATATAGTTACGTTTGTAATTAAAGTCAACACTTGGCGTTAGATCTAGGGTGTGTCCTGTAAGGTGGTTGTGGGTGGGCATTCAGGCCACACCCTAGATTACCAAAATTAACAAACAATTCTATACAAAAAACGGTGAAATAAAATGTCGACATATAGTTACGTTTGTAATTAAATTCAACACTTGGCGTTAGGTCTAGGGTGTGTCCTGTAAGGTGTGGTGGGTGGGACACAGGCCACACCTTAGATTGCCAAAATCGACAAACAATTCTATACAAAAAACTGTGAAATAAAATGTCGACATATAGTTACGTTTGTAATTAAATTCAACACTTGGCGTTAGGTCTAGGGTGTGTCCTGTAAGGTGTGGTGGGTGGGACACAGGCCACACCTTAGATTGCCAAAATCGACAAACAATTCTATATAAAAAACGGTGAAATAAAATGTCGACATATAGTTACGTTTGTAATTAAATTCAACACTTGGCGTTAGGTCTAGGGTGTGCCCTGTAAGGTGTGGTGGGTGGGACACAGGCCACACCTTAGATTGCCAAAATCGACAAACAATTCTATACAAAAAACGGTAAAAATAAAAGTCGACATATAGTTACGTTTGTAATTAAAGTCAACACTTGGCGTTAGATCTAGGGTGTGTCCTGTAAGGTGGTTGTGGGTGGGCATTCAGGCCACACCCTAGATTACCAAAATTAACAAACAATTCTATACAAAAAACGGTGAAATAAAATGTCGACATATAGTTACGTTTGTAATTAAATTCAACACTTGGCGTTAGGTCTAGGGTGTGTCCTGTAAGGTGTGGTGGGTGGGACACAGGCCACACCTTAGATTGCCAAAATCGACAAACAATTCTATACAAAAAACGGTGAAATAAAATGTCGACATATAGTTACGTTTGTAATTAAATTCAACACTTGGCGTTAGATCTAGGGTGTGTCCTGTAAGGTGGTTGTGGGTGGGCATTCAGGCCACACCCTAGATTACCAAAATTGACAAACAATTCTATACAAAAAACGGTGAAATAAAATGTCGACATATAGTTACGTTTGTAATTAAATTCAACACTTGGCGTTAGGTCTAGGGTGTGTCCTGTAAGGTGTGGTGGGTGGGACACAGGCCACACCTTAGATTGCCAAAATCGACTAACAATTCTATACAAAAAACGGTGAAATAAAAGTCGTCATATAGTTACGTTTGTAATTAAAGTCAACACTTGGCGTTAGATCTAGGGTGTGTCCTGTAAGGTGGTTGTGGGTGGGCATTCAGGCCACACCCTAGATTACCAAAATTGACAAACAATTCTATACAAAAAACGGTGAAATAAAATGTCGACATATAGTTACGTTTGTAATTAAATTCAACACTTGGCGTTAGGTCTAGGGTGTGTCCTGTAAGGTGTGGTGGGTGGGACACAGGCCACACCTTAGATTGCCAAAATCGAAAAACAATTCTATACAAAAAACGGTGAAATAAAAGTCGTCATATAGTTACGTTTGTAATTAAATTCAACACTTGGCGTTAGGTCTAGGGTGTGCCCTGTAAGGTGTGGTGGGTGGGACACAGGCCACACCTTAGATTGCCAAAATCGACAAACAATTCTATAAAAAAAACGGTAAAAATAAAAGTCGTCATATAGTTACGTTTGTAATTAAAGTCAACACTTGGCGTTAGATCTAGGGTGTGTCCTGTAAGGTGGTTGTGGGTGGGCATTCAGGCCACACCCTAGATTACCAAAATTAACAAACAATTCTATACAAAAAACGGTGAAATAAAATGTCGACATATAGTTACGTTTGTAATTAAATTCAACACTTGGCGTTAGGTCTAGGGTGTGTCCTGTAAGGTGTGGTGGGTGGGACACAGGCCACACCTTAGATTGCCAAAATCGACAAACAATTCTATACAAAAAACGGTTAAATAAAATGTCGACATATAGTTACGTTTGTAATTAAATTCAACACTTGGTGTTAGGTCTAGGGTGTGCCCTGTAAGGTGTGGTGGGTGGGACACAGGCCACACCTTAGATTGCCAAAATCGACAAACAATTCTATACAAAAAACGGTAAAAATAAAAGTCGTCATATAGTTACGTTTGTAATTAAAGTCAACACTTGGCGTTAGATCTAGGGTGTGTCCTGTAAGGTGGTTGTGGGTGGGCATTCAGGCCACACCCTAGATTACCAAAATTGACAAACAATTCTATACAAAAAACTGTAAAAATAAAAGTCGACATATAGTTACGTTTGTAATTAAAGTAAACACTTGGCGTTAGATCTAGGGTGTGTCCTGTAAGGTGTGGTGGGTGGGCATTCAGGCCACACCCTAGATTACCAAAATTAACAAACAATTCTATACAAAAAACGGTGAAATAAAATGTCGACATATAGTTACGTTTGTAATTAAATTCAACACTTGGCGTTAGGTCTAGGGTGTGTCCTGTAAGGTGTGGTGGGTGGGACACAGGCCACACCTTAGATTGCCAAAATCGACAAACAATTCTATACAAAAAACGGTGAAATAAAATGTCGACATATAGTTACGTTTGTAATTAAATTCAACACTTGGCGTTAGATCTAGGGTGTGTCCTGTAAGGTGGTTGTGGGTGGGCATTCAGGCCACACCCTAGATTACCAAAATTGACAAACAATTCTATACAAAAAACGGTGAAATAAAATGTCGACATATAGTTACGTTTGTAATTAAATTCAACACTTGGCGTTAGGTCTAGGGTGTGTCCTGTAAGGTGTGGTGGGTGGGACACAGGCCACACCTTAGATTGCCAAAATCGACAAACAATTCTATACAAAAAACGGTGAAATAAAATGTCGACATATAGTTACGTTTGTAATTAAATTCAACACTTGGCGTTAGGTCTAGGGTGTGCCCTGTAAGGTGTGGTGGGTGGGACACAGGCCACACCTTAGATTTCCAAAATCGACAAACAATTCTATACAAAAAACAGTAAAAATAAAAGTCGACATATAGTTACGTTTGTAATTAAAGTCAACACTTGGCGTTAGATCTAGGGTGTGTCCTGTAAGGTGGTTGTGGGTGGGCATTCAGGCCACACCCTAGATTACCAAAATTAACAAACAATTCTATACAAAAAACGGTGAAATAAAATGTCGACATATAGTTACGTTTGTAATTAAATTCAACACTTGGCGTTAGGTCTAGGGTGTGTCCTGTAAGGTGTGGTGGGTGGGACACAGGCCACACCTTAGATTGCCAAAATCGACAAACAATTCTATACAAAAAACGGTGAAATAAAATGTCGACATATAGTTACGTTTGTAATTAAATTCAACACTTGGCGTTAGATCTAGGGTGTGTCCTGTAAGGTGGTTGTGGGTGGGCATTCAGGCCACACCCTAGATTACCAAAATTGACAAACAATTCTATACAAAAAACGGTGAAATAAAATGTCGACATATAGTTACGTTTGTAATTAAATTCAACACTTGGCGTTAGGTCTAGGGTGTGTCCTGTAAGGTGTGGTGGGTGGGACACAGGCCACACCTTAGATTGCCAAAATTGACAAACAATTCTATACAAAAAACGGTGAAATAAAATGTCGACATATAGTTACGTTTGTAATTAAATTCAACACTTGGCGTTAGATCTAGGGTGTGTCCTGTAAGGTGGTTGTGGGTGGGCATTCAGGCCACACCCTAGATTACCAAAATTGACAAACAATTCTATACAAAAAACGGTGAAATAAAATGTCGACATATAGTTACGTTTGTAATTAAATTCAACACTTGGCGTTAGGTCTAGGGTGTGTCCTGTAAGGTGTGGTGGGTGGGACACAGGCCACACCTTAGATTGCCAAAATCGACAAACAATTCTATACAAAAAACGGTGAAATAAAATGTCGACATATAGTTACGTTTGTAATTAAATTCAACACTTGGCGTTAGGTCTAGGGTGTGTCCTGTAAGGTTTGGTGGGTGGGACACAGGCCACACCTTAGATTGCCTAAATCGACAAACAAATCTATACAAAAACGGTGAAATAAAAGTCGTCATATAGTTACGTTTGTAATTAAAGTCAACACTTGGCGTTAGATCTAGGGTGTGTCCTGTAAGGTGGTTGTGGGTGGGCATTCAGGCCACACCCTAGATTACCAAAATTGACAAACAATGCTATACAAAAAACGGTGAAATAAAATGTCGACATATAGTTACGTTTGTAATTAAATTCAACACTTGGCGTTAGGTCTAGGGTGTGTCCTGTAAGGTGTGGTGGGTGGGACACAGGCCACACCTTAGATTGCCAAAATCGAAAAACAATTCTATACAAAAAACGGTGAAATAAAAGTCGTCATATAGTTACGTTTGTAATTAAAGTCAACACTTGGCGTTAGATCTAGGGTGTGTCCTGTAAGGTGGTTGTGGGTGGGCATTCAGGCCACACCCTAGATTACCAAAATTGACAAACAATTCTATACAAAAAACGGTGAAATAAAATGTCGACATATAGTTACGTTTGTAATTAAATTCAACACTTGGCGTTAGGTCCAGGGTGTGTCCTGTAAGGTGTGGTGGGTGGGACACAGGCCACACCTTAGATTGCCAAAATCAAAAAACAATTCTATACAAAAAACGGTGAAATAAAATGTCGACATATAGTTACGTTTGTAATTAAATTCAACACTTGGCGTTAGGTCTAGGGTGTGTCCTGTAAGGTGTGGTGGGTGGTTCACAGGCCACAGCTTAGATTGCCAAAATCGACAAACAATTCTATACAAAAAACGGTGAAATAAAAGTCGTCATATAGTTACGTTTGTAATTAAAGTCAACACTTGGCGTTAGATCTAGGGTGTGTCCTGTAAGGTGGTTGTGGGTGGGCATTCAGGCCACACCCTAGATTACCAAAATTGACAAACAATTCTATACAAAAAACGGTGAAATAAAATGTCGACATATAGTTACGTTTGTAATTAAATTCAACACTTGGCGTTAGGTCTAGGGTGTGTCCTGTAAGGTGTGGTGGGTGGGACACAGGCCACACCTTAGATTGCCAAAATCGAAAAACAATTCTATACAAAAAACGGTGAAATAAAAGTCGTCATATAGTTACGTTTGTAATTAAATTCAACACTTGGCGTTAGGTCTAGGGTGTGTCCTGTAAGGTGTGGTGGGTGGGACACAGGCCACACCTTAGATTGCCAAAATCAAAAAACAATTCTATACAAAAAACGGTGAAATAAAAGTCGTCATATAGTTACGTTTGTAATTAAATTCAACACTTGGCGTTAGGTCTAGGGTGTGTCCTGTAAGGTGTGATGGGTGGGACACAGGCCACACCTTAGATTGCCAAAATCGACAAACAATTCTATACAAAAAACGGTTAAATAAAATGTCGACATATAGTTACGTTTGTAATTAAATTCAACACTTGGCGTTAGGTCTAGGGTGTGTCCTGTAAGGTGTTGTGGGTGGGACACAGGCCACACCTTAGATTGCCAAAATCGACAAACAATTCTATACAAAAAACGGTTAAATAAAATGTCGACATATAGTTACGTTTGTAATTAAATTCAACACTTGGTGTTAGGTCTAGGGTGTGCCCTGTAAGGTGTGGTGGGTGGGACACAGGCCACACCTTAGATTGCCAAAATCGACAAACAATTCTATACAAAAAACGGTGAAATAAAATGTCGACATATAGTTACGTTTGTAATTAAATTCAACACTTGGCGTTAGGTCTAGGGTGTGTCCTGTAAGGTGTGGTGGGTGGGACACAGGCCACACCTTAGATTGCCAAAATCGAAAAACAATTCTATACAAAAACGGTGAAATAAAAGTCGTCATATAGTTACGTTTGTAATTAAATTCAACACTTGGCGTTAGGTCTAGGGTGTGCCCTGTAAGGTGTGGTGGGTGGGACACAGGCCACACCTTAGATTGCCAAAATCGACAAACAATTCTATACAAAAAACGGTAAAAATAAAAGTCGTCATATAGTTACGTTTGTAATTAAAGTCAACACTTGGCGTTAGATCTAGGGTGTGTCCTGTAAGGTGGTTGTGGGTGGGCATTCAGGCCACACCCTAGATTACCAAAATTAACAAACAATTCTATACAAAAAACGGTGAAATAAAATGTCGACATATAGTTACGTTTGTAATTAAATTCAACACTTGGCGTTAGGTCTAGGGTGTGTCCTGTAAGGTGTGGTGGGTGGGACACAGGCCACACCTTAGATTGCCAAAATCGACAAACAATTCTATACAAAAAACGGTTAAATAAAATGTCGACATATAGTTACGTTTGTAATTAAATTCAACACTTGGTGTTAGGTCTAGGGTGTGCCCTGTAAGGTGTGGTGGGTGGGACACAGGCCACACCTTAGATTGCCAAAATCGACAAACAATTCTATACAAAAAACGGTAAAAATAAAAGTCGTCATATAGTTACGTTTGTAATTAAAGTCAACACTTGGCGTTAGATCTAGGGTGTGTCCTGTAAGGTGGTTGTGGGTGGGCATTCAGGCCACACCCTAGATTACCAAAATTGACAAACAATTCTATACAAAAAACGGTAAAAATAAAAGTCGACATATAGTTACGTTTGTAATTAAAGTCAACACTTGGCGTTAGATCTAGGGTGTGTCCTGTAAGGTGGTTGTGGGTGGGCATTCAGGCCACACCCTAGATTACCAAAATTAACAAACAATTCTATACAAAAAACGGTGAAATAAAATGTCGACATATAGTTACGTTTGTAATTAAATTCAACACTTGGCGTTAGGTCTAGGGTGTGTCCTGTAAGGTGTGGTGGGTGGGACACAGGCCACACCTTAGATTGCCAAAATCGACAAACAATTCTATACAAAAAACGGTGAAATAAAATGTCGACATATAGTTACGTTTGTAATTAAATTCAACACTTGGCGTTAGGTCTAGGGTGTGTCCTGTAAGGTGTGGTGGGTGGGACACAGGCCACACCTTAGATTGCCAAAATCGACAAACAATTCTATACAAAAAACGGTGAAATAAAATGTCGACATATAGTTACGTTTGTAATTAAATTCAACACTTGCCGTTAGGTCTAGGGTGTGTCCTGTAAGGTGTGTGGGTGGGACACAGGCCACACCTTAGATTGCCAAAATCAAAAAACAATTCTATACAAAAAACGGTGAAATAAAAGTCGTCATATAGTTACGTTTGTAATTAAATTCAACACTTGGCGTTAGGTCTAGGGTGTGTCCTGTAAGGTGTGGTGGGTGGGACACAGGCCACACCTTAGATTGCCAAAATCGACAAACAATTCTATACAAAAAACGGTTAAATAAAATGTCGACATATAGTTACGTTTGTAATTAAATTCAACACTTGGTGTTAGGTCTAGGGTGTGCCCTGTAAGGTGTGGTGGGTGGGACACAGGCCACACCTTAGATTGCCAAAATCGACAAACAATTCTATACAAAAAACGGTAAAAATAAAAGTCGTCATATAGTTACGTTTGTAATTAAAGTCAACACTTGGCGTTAGATCTAGGGTGTGTCCTGTAAGGTGGTTGTGGGTGGGCATTCAGGCCACACCCTAGATTACCAAAATTGACAAACAATTCTATACAAAAAAGGTGAAATAAAATGTCGACATATAGTTACGTTTGTAATTAAATTCAACACTTGGCGTTAGGTCTAGGGTGTGTCCTGTAAGGTGTGGTGGGTGGGACACAGGCCACACCTTAGATTGCCAAAATCGACAAACAATTCTATACAAAAAATGGTGAAATAAAATGTCGACATATAGTTACGTTTTTAATTAAATTCAACACTTGGCGTTAGGTCTAGGGTGTGTCCTGTAAGGTGTGGTGGGTGGGACACAGGCCACACCTTAGATTGCCAAAATCGACAAACAATTCTATACAAAAAACGGTGAAATAAAAGTCGTCATATAGTTACGTTTGTAATTATAGTCAACACTTGGCGTTAGGTCTAGGGTGTGTCCTGTAAGGTTTGGTGGGTGGGACACAGGCCACACCTTAAATTGCCAAAATCGACAAACAATTCTATACAAAAACGGTGAAATAAAAGTCGTCATATAGTTACGTTTGTAATTAAAGTCAACACTTGGCGTTAGATCTAGGGTGTGTCCTGTAAGGTGGTTGTGGGTGGGCATTCAGGCCACACCCTAGATTACCAAAATTGACAAACAATTCTATACAAAAAACGGTGAAATAAAATGTCGACATATAGTTACGTTTGTAATTAAATTCAACACTTGGCGTTAGGTCTAGGGTGTGTCCTGTAAGGTGTGGTGGGTGGGACACAGGCCACACCTTAGATTGCCAAAATCGACAAACAATTCTATACAAAAAACGGTGAAATAAAATGTCGACATATAGTTACGTTTGTAATTAAAGTCAACACTTGGCGTTAGATCTAGGGTGTGTCCTGTAAGGTGGTTGTGGGTGGGCATTCAGGCCACACCCTAGATTACCAAAATTGACAAACAATTCTATACAAAAAACGGTGAAATAAAATGTCGACATATAGTTACGTTTGTAATTAAATTCAACACTTGGCGTTAGGTCTAGGGTGTGTCCTGTAAGGTGTGGTGGGTGGGACACAGGCCACACCTTAGATTGCCAAAATCGACAAACAATTCTATACAAAAAACGGTGAAATAAAATGTCGACATATAGTTACGTTTGTAATTAAATTCAACACTTGGCGTTAGGTCTAGGGTGTGTCCTGTAAGGTGTGGTGGGTGGGACACAGGCCACACCTTAGATTGCCAAAATCGACAAACAATTCTATACAAAAAACGTTGAAATAAAAGTCGTCATATAGTTACGTTTGTAATTAAAGTCAACACTTGGCGTTAGATCTAGGGTGTGTCCTGTAAGGTGGTTGTGGGTGGGCATTCAGGCCACACCCTAGATTACCAAAATTGACAAACAATTCTATACAAAAAACGGTGAAATAAAATGTCGACATATAGTTACGTTTGTAATTAAATTCAACACTTGGCGTTAGGTCTAGGGTGTGTCCTGTAAGGTGTGGTGGGTGGGACACAGGCCACACCTTAGATTGCCAAAATCGAAAAACAATTCTATACAAAAACGGTGAAATAAAAGTCGTCATATAGTTACGTTTGTAATTAAATTCAACACTTGGCGTTAGGTCTAGGGTGTGCCCTGTAAGGTGTGGTGGGTGGGACACAGGCCACACCTTAGATTGCCAAAATCGACAAACAATTCTATACAAAAAACGGTAAAAATAAAAGTCGTCATATAGTTACGTTTGTAATTAAAGTCAACACTTGGCGTTAGATCTAGGGTGTGTCCTGTAAGGTGGTTGTGGGTGGGCATTCAGGCCACACCCTAGATTACCAAAATTAACAAACAATTCTATACAAAAAACGGTGAAATAAAATGTCGACATATAGTTACGTTTGTAATTAAATTCAACACTTGGCGTTAGGTCTAGGGTGTGTCCTGTAAGGTGTGGTGGGTGGGACACAGGCCACACCTTAGATTGCCAAAATCGACAAACAATTCTATACAAAAAACGGTTAAATAAAATGTCGACATATAGTTACGTTTGTAATTAAATTCAACACTTGGTGTTAGGTCTAGGGTGTGCCCTGTAAGGTGTGGTGGGTGGGACACAGGCCACACCTTAGATTGCCAAAATCGACAAACAATTCTATACAAAAAACGGTAAAAATAAAAGTCGTCATATAGTTACGTTTGTAATTAAAGTCAACACTTGGCGTTAGATCTAGGGTGTGTCCTGTAAGGTGGTTGTGGGTGGGCATTCAGGCCACACCCTAGATTACCAAAATTGACAAACAATTCTATACAAAAAACGGTAAAAATAAAAGTCGACATATAGTTACGTTTGTAATTAAAGTCAACACTTGGCGTTAGATCTAGGGTGTGTCCTGTAAGGTGGTTGTGGGTGGGCATTCAGGCCACACCCTAGATTACCAAAATTAACAAACAATTCTATACAAAAAACGGTGAAATAAAATGTCGACATATAGTTACGTTTGTAATTAAATTCAACACTTGGCGTTAGGTCTAGGGTGTGTCCTGTAAGGTGTGGTGGGTGGGACACAGGCCACACCTTAGATTGCCAAAATCGACAAACAATTCTATACAAAAAACTGTGAAATAAAATGTCGACATATAGTTACGTTTGTAATTAAATTCAACACTTGGCGTTAGGTCTAGGGTGTGTCCTGTAAGGTGTGGTGGGTGGGACACAGGCCACACCTTAGATTGCCAAAATCGACAAACAATTCTATACAAAAAACGGTGAAATAAAATGTCGACATATAGTTACGTTTGTAATTAAATTCAACACTTGGCGTTAGGTCTAGGGTGTGCCCTGTAAGGTGTGGTGGGTGGGACACAGGCCACACCTTAGATTGCCAAAATCGACAAACAATTCTATACAAAAAACGGTAAAAATAAAAGTCGACATATAGTTACGTTTGTAATTAAAGTCAACACTTGGCGTTAGATCTAGGGTGTGTCCTGTAAGGTGGTTGTGGGTGGGCATTCAGGCCACACCCTAGATTACCAAAATTAACAAACAATTCTATACAAAAAACGGTGAAATAAAATGTCGACATATAGTTACGTTTGTAATTAAATTCAACACTTGGCGTTAGGTCTAGGGTGTGTCCTGTAAGGTGTGGTGGGTGGGACACAGGCCACACCTTAGATTGCCAAAATCGACAAACAATTCTATACAAAAAACGGTGAAATAAAATGTCGACATATAGTTACGTTTGTAATTAAATTCAACACTTGGCGTTAGATCTAGGGTGTGTCCTGTAAGGTGGTTGTGGGTGGGCATTCAGGCCACACCCTAGATTACCAAAATTGACAAACAATTCTATACAAAAAACGGTGAAATAAAATGTCGACATATAGTTACGTTTGTAATTAAATTCAACACTTGGCGTTAGGTCTAGGGTGTGTCCTGTAAGGTGTGGTGGGTGGGACACAGGCCACACCTTAGATTGCCAAAATCGACTAACAATTCTATACAAAAAACGGTGAAATAAAAGTCGTCATATAGTTACGTTTGTAATTAAAGTCAACACTTGGCGTTAGATCTAGGGTGTGTCCTGTAAGGTGGTTGTGGGTGGGCATTCAGGCCACACCCTAGATTACCAAAATTGACAAACAATTCTATACAAAAAACGGTGAAATAAAATGTCGACATATAGTTACGTTTGTAATTAAATTCAACACTTGGCGTTAGGTCTAGGGTGTGTCCTGTAAGGTGTGGTGGGTGGGACACAGGCCACACCTTAGATTGCCAAAATCGAAAAACAATTCTATACAAAAAACGGTGAAATAAAAGTCGTCATATAGTTACGTTTGTAATTAAATTCAACACTTGGCGTTAGGTCTAGGGTGTGCCCTGTAAGGTGTGGTGGGTGGGACACAGGCCACACCTTAGATTGCCAAAATCGACAAACAATTCTATAAAAAAAACGGTAAAAATAAAAGTCGTCATATAGTTACGTTTGTAATTAAAGTCAACACTTGGCGTTAGATCTAGGGTGTGTCCTGTAAGGTGGTTGTGGGTGGGCATTCAGGCCACACCCTAGATTACCAAAATTAACAAACAATTCTATACAAAAAACGGTGAAATAAAATGTCGACATATAGTTACGTTTGTAATTAAATTCAACACTTGGCGTTAGGTCTAGGGTGTGTCCTGTAAGGTGTGGTGGGTGGGACACAGGCCACACCTTAGATTGCCAAAATCGACAAACAATTCTATACAAAAAACGGTTAAATAAAATGTCGACATATAGTTACGTTTGTAATTAAATTCAACACTTGGTGTTAGGTCTAGGGTGTGCCCTGTAAGGTGTGGTGGGTGGGACACAGGCCACACCTTAGATTGCCAAAATCGACAAACAATTCTATACAAAAAACGGTAAAAATAAAAGTCGTCATATAGTTACGTTTGTAATTAAAGTCAACACTTGGCGTTAGATCTAGGGTGTGTCCTGTAAGGTGGTTGTGGGTGGGCATTCAGGCCACACCCTAGATTACCAAAATTGACAAACAATTCTATACAAAAAACTGTAAAAATAAAAGTCGACATATAGTTACGTTTGTAATTAAAGTAAACACTTGGCGTTAGATCTAGGGTGTGTCCTGTAAGGTGTGGTGGGTGGGCATTCAGGCCACACCCTAGATTACCAAAATTAACAAACAATTCTATACAAAAAACGGTGAAATAAAATGTCGACATATAGTTACGTTTGTAATTAAATTCAACACTTGGCGTTAGGTCTAGGGTGTGTCCTGTAAGGTGTGGTGGGTGGGACACAGGCCACACCTTAGATTGCCAAAATCGACAAACAATTCTATACAAAAAACGGTGAAATAAAATGTCGACATATAGTTACGTTTGTAATTAAATTCAACACTTGGCGTTAGATCTAGGGTGTGTCCTGTAAGGTGGTTGTGGGTGGGCATTCAGGCCACACCCTAGATTACCAAAATTGACAAACAATTCTATACAAAAAACGGTGAAATAAAATGTCGACATATAGTTACGTTTGTAATTAAATTCAACACTTGGCGTTAGGTCTAGGGTGTGTCCTGTAAGGTGTGGTGGGTGGGACACAGGCCACACCTTAGATTGCCAAAATCGACAAACAATTCTATACAAAAAACGGTGAAATAAAATGTCGACATATAGTTACGTTTGTAATTAAATTCAACACTTGGCGTTAGGTCTAGGGTGTGCCCTGTAAGGTGTGGTGGGTGGGACACAGGCCACACCTTAGATTTCCAAAATCGACAAACAATTCTATACAAAAAACAGTAAAAATAAAAGTCGACATATAGTTACGTTTGTAATTAAAGTCAACACTTGGCGTTAGATCTAGGGTGTGTCCTGTAAGGTGGTTGTGGGTGGGCATTCAGGCCACACCCTAGATTACCAAAATTAACAAACAATTCTATACAAAAAACGGTGAAATAAAATGTCGACATATAGTTACGTTTGTAATTAAATTCAACACTTGGCGTTAGGTCTAGGGTGTGTCCTGTAAGGTGTGGTGGGTGGGACACAGGCCACACCTTAGATTGCCAAAATCGACAAACAATTCTATACAAAAAACGGTGAAATAAAATGTCGACATATAGTTACGTTTGTAATTAAATTCAACACTTGGCGTTAGATCTAGGGTGTGTCCTGTAAGGTGGTTGTGGGTGGGCATTCAGGCCACACCCTAGATTACCAAAATTGACAAACAATTCTATACAAAAAACGGTGAAATAAAATGTCGACATATAGTTACGTTTGTAATTAAATTCAACACTTGGCGTTAGGTCTAGGGTGTGTCCTGTAAGGTGTGGTGGGTGGGACACAGGCCACACCTTAGATTGCCAAAATTGACAAACAATTCTATACAAAAAACGGTGAAATAAAATGTCGACATATAGTTACGTTTGTAATTAAATTCAACACTTGGCGTTAGATCTAGGGTGTGTCCTGTAAGGTGGTTGTGGGTGGGCATTCAGGCCACACCCTAGATTACCAAAATTGACAAACAATTCTATACAAAAAACGGTGAAATAAAATGTCGACATATAGTTACGTTTGTAATTAAATTCAACACTTGGCGTTAGGTCTAGGGTGTGTCCTGTAAGGTGTGGTGGGTGGGACACAGGCCACACCTTAGATTGCCAAAATCGACAAACAATTCTATACAAAAAACGGTGAAATAAAATGTCGACATATAGTTACGTTTGTAATTAAATTCAACACTTGGCGTTAGGTCTAGGGTGTGTCCTGTAAGGTTTGGTGGGTGGGACACAGGCCACACCTTAGATTGCCTAAATCGACAAACAAATCTATACAAAAACGGTGAAATAAAAGTCGTCATATAGTTACGTTTGTAATTAAAGTCAACACTTGGCGTTAGATCTAGGGTGTGTCCTGTAAGGTGGTTGTGGGTGGGCATTCAGGCCACACCCTAGATTACCAAAATTGACAAACAATGCTATACAAAAAACGGTGAAATAAAATGTCGACATATAGTTACGTTTGTAATTAAATTCAACACTTGGCGTTAGGTCTAGGGTGTGTCCTGTAAGGTGT
The DNA here is from genome assembly GCF_988280905.1 of Pimephales promelas. Taxonomy (NCBI): domain Eukaryota; kingdom Metazoa; phylum Chordata; class Actinopteri; order Cypriniformes; family Leuciscidae; genus Pimephales; species Pimephales promelas. The sequence continues at coordinate 16,358,765 of NC_142790.1, read as the reverse complement.
GGTGGGTGGGACACAGGCCACACCTTAGATTGCCAAAATCGAAAAACAATTCTATACAAAAAACGGTGAAATAAAAGTCGTCATATAGTTACGTTTGTAATTAAAGTCAACACTTGGCGTTAGATCTAGGGTGTGTCCTGTAAGGTGGTTGTGGGTGGGCATTCAGGCCACACCCTAGATTACCAAAATTGACAAACAATTCTATACAAAAAACGGTGAAATAAAATGTCGACATATAGTTACGTTTGTAATTAAATTCAACACTTGGCGTTAGGTCCAGGGTGTGTCCTGTAAGGTGTGGTGGGTGGGACACAGGCCACACCTTAGATTGCCAAAATCAAAAAACAATTCTATACAAAAAACGGTGAAATAAAATGTCGACATATAGTTACGTTTGTAATTAAATTCAACACTTGGCGTTAGGTCTAGGGTGTGTCCTGTAAGGTGTGGTGGGTGGTTCACAGGCCACAGCTTAGATTGCCAAAATCGACAAACAATTCTATACAAAAAACGGTGAAATAAAAGTCGTCATATAGTTACGTTTGTAATTAAAGTCAACACTTGGCGTTAGATCTAGGGTGTGTCCTGTAAGGTGGTTGTGGGTGGGCATTCAGGCCACACCCTAGATTACCAAAATTGACAAACAATTCTATACAAAAAACGGTGAAATAAAATGTCGACATATAGTTACGTTTGTAATTAAATTCAACACTTGGCGTTAGGTCTAGGGTGTGTCCTGTAAGGTGTGGTGGGTGGGACACAGGCCACACCTTAGATTGCCAAAATCGAAAAACAATTCTATACAAAAAACGGTGAAATAAAAGTCGTCATATAGTTACGTTTGTAATTAAATTCAACACTTGGCGTTAGGTCTAGGGTGTGTCCTGTAAGGTGTGGTGGGTGGGACACAGGCCACACCTTAGATTGCCAAAATCAAAAAACAATTCTATACAAAAAACGGTGAAATAAAAGTCGTCATATAGTTACGTTTGTAATTAAATTCAACACTTGGCGTTAGGTCTAGGGTGTGTCCTGTAAGGTGTGATGGGTGGGACACAGGCCACACCTTAGATTGCCAAAATCGACAAACAATTCTATACAAAAAACGGTTAAATAAAATGTCGACATATAGTTACGTTTGTAATTAAATTCAACACTTGGCGTTAGGTCTAGGGTGTGTCCTGTAAGGTGTTGTGGGTGGGACACAGGCCACACCTTAGATTGCCAAAATCGACAAACAATTCTATACAAAAAACGGTTAAATAAAATGTCGACATATAGTTACGTTTGTAATTAAATTCAACACTTGGTGTTAGGTCTAGGGTGTGCCCTGTAAGGTGTGGTGGGTGGGACACAGGCCACACCTTAGATTGCCAAAATCGACAAACAATTCTATACAAAAAACGGTAAAAATAAAAGTCGTCATATAGTTACGTTTGTAATTAAAGTCAACACTTGGCGTTAGATCTAGGGTGTGTCCTGTAAGGTGGTTGTGGGTGGGCATTCAGGCCACACCCTAGATTACCAAAATTGACAAACAATTCTATACAAAAAACGGTGAAATAAAATGTCGACATATAGTTACGTTTGTAATTAAATTCAACACTTGGCGTTAGGTCTAGGGTGTGTCCTGTAAGGTGTGGTGGGTGGGACACAGGCCACACCTTAGATTGCCAAAATCGACAAACAATTCTATACAAAAAACTGTGAAATAAAATGTCGACATATAGTTACGTTTGTAATTAAATTCAACACTTGGCGTTAGGTCTAGGGTGTGTCCTGTAAGGTGTGGTGGGTGGGACACAGGCCACACCTTAGATTGCCAAAATCGACAAACAATTCTATACAAAAAACGGTGAAATAAAAGTCGTCATATAGTTACGTTTGTAATTAAAGTCAACACTTGGCGTTAGATCTAGGGTGTGTCCTGTAAGGTGGTTGTGGGTGGGCATTCAGGCCACACCCTAGATTACCAAAATTGACAAACAATTCTATACAAAAAACAGTGAAATAAAATGTCGACATATAGTTACGTTTGTAATTAAATTCAACACTTGGCGTTAGGTCTAGGGTGTGTCCTGTAAGGTATGGTGGGTGGGACACAGGCCACACCTTAGATTGCCAAAATCGACAAACAATTCTATACAAAAAACGGTGAAATAAAAGTCGTCATATAGTTACGTTTGTAATTAAAGTCAACACTTGGCGTTAGATCTAGGGTGTGTCCTGTAAGGTGGTTGTGGGTGGGCATTCAGGCCACACCCTAGATTACCAAAATTGACAAACAATTCTATACAAAAAACGGTGAAATAAAATGTCGACATATAGTTACGTTTGTAATTAAATTCAACACTTGGCATTAGGTCTAGGGTGTGTCCTGTAAGGTGTGGTGGGTGGGACACAGGCCACACCTTAGATTGCCAAAATCGACAAACAATTCTATACAAAAAACGGTGAAATAAAATGTCGACATATAGTTACGTTTGTAATTAAATTCAACACTTGGCGTTAGGTCTAGGGTGTGTCCTGTAAGGTATTTGTGGGTGGGCATTCAGGCCACACCCTAGATTACCAAAATTGACAAACAATTCTATACAAAAAACGGTGAAATAAAATGTCGACATATAGTTACGTTTGTAATTAAATTCAACACTTGGCGTTAGGTCTAGGGTGTGTCCTGTAAGGTGTGGTGGGTGGGACACAGGCCACACCTTAGATTGCCAAAATCGACAAACAATTCTATACAAAAAACGGTGAAATAAAATGTCGTCATATAGTTACGTTTGTAATTAAATTCAACACTTGGCGTTAGGTCTAGGGTGTGTCCTGTAAGGTGTGATGGGTGGGACACAGGCCACACCTTAGATTGCCAAAATCGACAAACAATTCTATACAAAAAACGGTTAAATAAAATGTCGACATATAGTTACGTTTGTAATTAAATTCAACACTTGGCGTTAGGTCCAGGGTGTGTCCTGTAAGGTGTTGTGGGTGGGACACAGGCCACACCTTAGATTGCCAAAATCGACAAACAATTCTATACAAAAAACGGTTAAATAAAATGTCGACATATAGTTACGTTTGTAATTAAATTCAACACTTGGTGTTAGGTCTAGGGTGTGCCCTGTAAGGTGTGGTGGGTGGGACACAGGCCACACCTTAGATTGCCAAAATCGACAAACAATTCTATACAAAAAACGGTAAAAATAAAAGTCGTCATATAGTTACGTTTGTAATTAAAGTCAACACTTGGCGTTAGATCTAGGGTGTGTCCTGTAAGGTGGTTGTGGGTGGGCATTCAGGCCACACCCTAGATTACCAAAATTGACAAACAATTCTATACAAAAAACGGTGAAATAAAATGTCGACATATAGTTACGTTTGTAATTAAATTCAACACTTGGCGTTAGGTCTAGGGTGTGTCCTGTAAGGTGTGGTGGGTGGGACACAGGCCACACCTTAGATTGCCAAAATCGACAAACAATTCTATACAAAAAACGGTGAAATAAAATGTCGACATATAGTTACGTTTGTAATTAAATTCAACACTTGGCGTTAGGTCTAGGGTGTGTCCTGTAAGGTGTGGTGGGTGGGACACAGGCCACACCTTAGATTGCCAAAATCGACAAACAATTCTATACAAAAAACGGTGAAATAAAAGTCGTCATATAGTTACGTTTGTAATTAAAGTCAACACTTGGCGTTAGATCTAGGGTGTGTCCTGTAAGGTGGTTGTGGGTGGGCATTCAGGCCACACCCTAGATTACCAAAATTGACAAACAATTCTATACAAAAAACAGTGAAATAAAATGTCGACATATAGTTACGTTTGTAATTAAATTCAACACTTGGCGTTAGGTCTAGGGTGTGTCCTGTAAGGTATGGTGGGTGGGACACAGGCCACACCTTAGATTGCCAAAATCGACAAACAATTCTATACAAAAAACGGTGAAATAAAAGTCGTCATATAGTTACGTTTGTAATTAAAGTCAACACTTGGCGTTAGATCTAGGGTGTGTCCTGTAAGGTGGTTGTGGGTGGGCATTCAGGCCACACCCTAGATTACCAAAATTGACAAACAATTCTATACAAAAAACGGTGAAATAAAATGTCGACATATAGTTACGTTTGTAATTAAATTCAACACTTGGCGTTAGGTCTAGGGTGTGTCCTGTAAGGTATTTGTGGGTGGGCATTCAGGCCACACCCTAGATTACCAAAATTGACAAACAATTCTATACAAAAAACGGTGAAATAAAATGTCGACATATAGTTACGTTTGTAATTAAATTCAACACTTGGCGTTAGGTCTAGGGTGTGTCCTGTAAGGTGTGGTGGGTGGGACACAGGCCACACCTTAGATTGCCAAAATCGACAAACAATTCTATACAAAAAACGGTGAAATAAAATGTCGACATATAGTTACGTTTGTAATTAAATTCAACACTTGGCGTTAGGTCTAGGGTGTGTCCTGTAAGTTGTGGTGGGTGGGACACAGGCCACACCTTAGATTGCCAAAATCACCAAACAATTCTATACAAAAAACGGTGAAATAAAAGTCGTCATATAGTTACGTTTGTAATTAAAGTCAACACTTGGCGTTAGATCTAGGGTGTGTCCTGTAGGGTGGTTGTGGGTGGGCATTCAGGCCACACCCTAGATTACCAAAATTGACAAACAATTCTATAAAAAAAAGGTGAAATAAAATGTCGACATATAGTTACGTTTGTAATTAAATTCAACACTTGGCGTTAGGTCTAGGGTGTGTCCTGTAAGGTGTGGTGGGTGGGACACAGGCCACACCTTAGATTGCCAAAATCGAAAAACAATTCTATACAAAAAATGGTGAAATAAAAGTCGTCATATAGTTACGTTTGTAATTAAATTCAACACTTGGCATTAGGTCTCGGGTGTGTCCTGTAAGGTGTGGTGGGTGGGACACAGGCCACACCTTAGATTGCCAAAATCGACAAACAATTCTATACAAAAAACGGTTAAATAAAATGTCGACATATAGTTACGTTTGTAATTAAATTCAACACTTGGTGTTAGGTCTAGGGTGTGCCCTGTAAGGTGTGGTGGGTGAGACACAGGCCACACCTTAGATTGCCAAAATCGACAAACAATTCTATACAAAAAACGGTAAAAATAAAAGTCGTCATATAGTTACGTTTGTAATTAAAGTCAACACTTGGCGTTAGATCTAGGGTGTGTCCTGTAAGGTGATTGTGGGTGGGCATTCAGGCCACACCCTAGATTACCAAAATTGACAAACAATTCTATACAAAAACGGTGAAATAAAATGTCGACATATAGTTACGTTTGTAATTAAATTCAACACTTGGCGTTAGGTCTAGGGTGTGTCCTGTAAGGTATGGTGGGTGGGACACAGGCCACACCTTAGATTGCCAAAATCGACAAACAATTCTATACAAAAAACGGTGAAATAAAAGTCGTCATATAGTTACCTTTGTTAATTAAGTCAACACTTGGCGTTAGATCTAGGGTGTGTCCTGTAAGGTGGTTGTGGGTGGGCATTCAGGCCACACCCTAGATTACCAAAATTGACAAACAATTCTATACAAAAAACGGTGAAATAAAATGTCGACATATAGTTACGTTTGTAATTAAATTCAACACTTTGCGTTAGGTCTAGGGTGTGTCCTGTAAGGTGTGGTGGGTGGGACACAGGCCACACCTTAGATTGCCAAAATCGACAAACAATTCTATACAAAAAACGGTGAAATAAAAGTCGTCATATAGTTACGTTTGTAATTAAAGTCAACACTTGGCGTTAGATCTAGGGTGTGTCCTGTAAGGTGGTTGTGGGTGGGCATTCAGGCCACACCCTAGATTACCAAAATTGACAAACAATTCTATACAAAAAACGGTGAAATAAAATGTCGACATATAGTTACGTTTGTAATTAAATTCAACACTTGGCGTTAGGTCTAGGGTGTGTCCTGTAAGGTGTGGTGGGTGGGACACAGGCCACACCTTAGATTGCCAAAATCGACAAACAATTCTATACAAAAAACGGTGAAATAAAATGTCGACATATAGTTACTTTTGTAATTAAATTCAACACTTGGCGTTAGGTCTAGGGTGTGTCCTGTAAGGTGTGGTGGGTGGGACACAGGCCACACCTTAGATTGCCAAAATCGACAAACAATTCTATACAAAAAACGGTGAAATAAAAGTCGTCATATAGTTACGTTTGTAATTGAATTCAACACTTGGCGTTAGGTCTAGGGTGTGTCCTGTAAGGTGTGGTGGGTGGGACACAGGCCACACCTTAGATTGCCAAAATCGACAAACAATTCTATACAAAAAACGGTTAAATAAAATGTCGAAATATAGTTACGTTTGTAATTAAATTCAACACTTGGCGTTAGGTCTAGGGTGTGTCCTGTAAGGTGTGGTGGGTGGGACACAGGCCACACCTTAGATTGCCAAAATCGACAAACAATTCTTTACAAAAAACGGTGAAATAAAAGTCGTCATATAGTTACGTTTGTAATTAAAGTCAACACCTGGCGTTAGATCTAGGGTGTGTCCTGTAAGGTGGTTGTGGGTGGGCATTCAGGCCAAACCCTAGATTACCAAAATTGACAAACAATTCTATACAAAAAACGGTGAAATAAAATGTCGACATATAGTTACGTTTGTAATTAAATTCAACACTTGGCGTTAGGTCTAGGGTGTGTCCTGTAAGGTGTGGTGGGTGGGACACAGGCCACACCTTAGATTGCCAAAATCGACAAACAATTCTATACAAAAAACGGTGAAATAAAAGTCGTCATATAGTTACGTTTGTAATTAAAGTCAACACTTGGCGTTAGTTCTAGGGTGTGTCCTGTAAGGTGGTTGTGGGTGGGCTTCAGGCCACACCCTAGATTATCAAAATTGACAAACAATTCTATACAAAAAACGGTGAAATAAAAGTCGTCTTACAGTTACGTTTGTAATTAAAGTCAACACTTGGCGTTAGGTGTGGGGTGTGTCCTGTAAGGTCGTGGTGGGTGGGACACAGGCCACACCCTACATTGCCAAAATTGACTAACAATTCTATACAAAAAACGGTGAAATAAAAGTCGTCATATAGTTACGTTTGTAATTAAAGTCAACACTTGGCGTTAGGTCTAGGGTGTGTTCTGTAAGGTGTGGTGGGTGGGACACAGGCCACACCCTAGATTACTAAAATTGACAAACAATTCTATACAAAAAACGGTGAAATAAAAGTCGCCATGTAGTTACGTTTGTAATTAAAGTCAACACTTGGCGTTAGGTCTAGGGTGTGTCCTGTAAGGTGTGGTGGGTGGGACACAGGCCACACCTTAGATTGCCAAAATCGACAAACAATTCTATACAAAAAACAGTGAAATAAAAGTCGACATATAGTTAAGTTTGTAATTAAATTCAACACTTGGCGTTAGTTCTAGGGTGTGTCCTGTAAGGTGGTTGTGGGTGGGCTTCAGGCCACACCCTAGATTACCAAAATTGACAAACAATTCTATACAAAAAACGGTGAAATAAAAGTCGACATATATTTACGTTTGTAATTTAATTCAACACTTGGCGTTAGGTCTAGGGTGTGTCCTGTAAGGTCGTGGTAGTTGGGACACAGGCCGCACCCTAGATTGACAAAATTGACAAACAATTCTATACAAAAAACGGTGAAATAAAAGTCTGAATATACATAAACAAATCGTCTTCAACGTCAATTTTATTCACTCCAGTTCATCTTTAAGCCTAGTTCACACTACATGATTTTAAAACGTTGGGCTGAACTGTGTGGTTCACACTACATGACTTGCTCTCTGTGAAATCAAGAGTGTTCAAGTAGGTGAGCTGTTCACACCACACGACACAATGTGATTGATCCGCAACAGGAGGTAACGCACTACACGAGTTAACAACAACTGACATCCAATGATTCTATCTTGTCTACAAACCACGTTCTGTCACGAAAAATCAAGTGATAAAACGAACCAGAAATTATGCGAAACAGCACACGCGCCAATACCCAGCGAAGAAGACGAAGAACCCAACACGCGAATATGGACGTCAGACAGAAACTAGTGCTGCAAACCACATTATATAGAGCATAGATGACTATGGCCGCTGGGCGCAAGAAATGTGGTCGCTATCTTAAACCGGTTATACTCCTATTGTGTTGCATAGCAGCAGTAGATGCCAGAGCACTGTGCAGCATATTCCTGCTCAAATCGGCGGACTATCGCCATAAGATTCAGTAAGACCGTACTATTAGTTGCATTTTGTGAATAAAATATCCCATGTGTCCTGTATCATAGCTACATGATAATTATCTTCCAATAAAAATTAACTAAAACTGGCTACACAAAATATAACTACAGACTAGATTCACAATAGGTCGGTTAATGTGTGTAAAAGTTTTTAAAAAAATACAGTAATTTCATTAATTTACCAGTGAGCGTACTTCGGAAGCACTGAAAATGAATGGGGTTCAATGCTGGAACTATCAGTTTTTGGAACTATTGGCTGCTCCACAACATACGTTACTACCACATTCCAAAGTTCCTATGGTGGTCTATGGGAGTGTTGCAACTCTGTTTTTCAACAGCTCTGGGTAATTCATGTATGCTATAGCCTAAGGGCTCTATGCACGGCGGTATTTCCGATGAAGGTTTAAGGATGCTCGATAACTTCCGCCGATTGTAGAGTCCAATGCAATACCGAGAATTTATATTGAATTTTATACTCCATGGTTATACTAAAGAAACGTTAGTCACAAAAACAGACACCCCTCGTTGTGTTTATGCTTCTTTTAAAAAAATATATTAAATAAACATAAACATATATAAAATTACATCTAAACGTATGAAAGTTTCGTTTCAAAGACGGTAGGACAGTAAATTTTGAAGACTCTGCCATAATCCCGTTTTCCCCGGTTTTCCTCCGCTTTAATCTCCCCAACCGGAAACTGACGAGCATCCTTGTGTCAAATGCGGAACTTATGCGTGCATATAGCCCATTCTACAGCAGCAGCGTGTCTTAGCTTTGCGTGTCGTGCATGTATTGGCAGTAGTAATTCCAATATAACCAACAGCAGCAGCAACGTTGCAGATCTTTCTGCCAAGACATCAACATTGTAAAATCCATTAACATGCCAAACTGACATGTCTGTTGTCATGAAAGAAATATACTGCTCATTGTTATTTCAGACTAGTTAATAAACTTGTAAAAATGTATCATCTTGTATTTTTTTCATTTCTAACTTCAACATTTTGCTTCAGTTTGAGAGGAAACTGCTATAATTTGATACTTTAGTTCAAAAGTGAATCATTGTAACATTGATGGTAGTTACATGATATGTAGAATAAAATATTAAAGAGTTCAATATTATATTTAGAAATATAGGAGATAAAGAGATATTTCAATTGTTTTTGTCATTAAAATAAAAGTATTTTTTTCAAAATATGAAATATTTGTGAGTAAAATCATACAGGTTTAGAATAGGAAATAAGCTCTTTGCAGCAACTGCGTTTGGAGAGATGGTTTGGCATTGCACAGGGGATGTTTACAGTCCATTCTGTTGCTTTTGCAGCAGACCAGATCTAGCTGTGGAGAGCGCCAGATGCAGGACGTTACTCCACAGACTCGGTCACCCTATTTCACCACCCCCAATAATTAAAAAGTAGATTTTTAATAGCATACAAAAATGAATGTACAAGCTTTCTTCCAAGCAGTATTTGGCAAGCATTATGAAAGCTTAAAGCTCCATTATGATGAACAGCTGTTTTTTTCTTGAGAATCGTGGAAAGTGGGGACAGTGTTTAAGAGGAAAAGCCAAGGACAGAAGAGGCCAGTCTGAACTTAGCCACCTCAGATGAGAGGAAGGAGGTGCAGAGAGATGGAGAGGAGGGACGGCCGTCGAATAAACCGATTTGTTATGGGTTCCTCCGAGGGAATTGCAAAGACAGAGAGGGAAGGAGAAAAAGCATTAAAAGTATTTTTTTTTTTTTTTTAAATGCTATCTGCAATGGCTCCCAGGAGACATTAAAGAAAACGATTGTGAGCCAAGTTTTCATCAGCAGGTTGTTGGTCTGTCATGCATAGTCTCAAGCCAGACACACTGGATCTTTCTTCTGGTCTGCCGCCAGTATGAGCCACATTCACCTGGTGTTTAGCTGAAAGAGTTTGAGGGCATGTTTGCAAAAAATGAAAGCTCACATACTCTTATAATGAATCTGCTGCTCTTCACATCTTCCAAGTTAAAGCCATGATGTTTCTGTATTTCAAAAAAAAAAAAAGAAATTCTTGCAGCTACAGTCTCGGGTCAAAGAACTATTAAGTATTTCCAAGTGAAGAAAGGTTTTCAGTTAGACCCATCCATTCAATCTATCCTATCTCCAGACTGATTGTCCTATGTATTGTTTAATTAGACCCTATTATATAAATACACAAAAAAGTAGTAGGCTAGAGAAACCCAGAATTATTTAGCCTACTCCTGATATTAGCAATGTATACCTGGATGCCATTGCCAAAACCAGCTACTGTATGTGTCAATATGGCTCCAACAAATCAGAACATGCATGTGTGACTGAAGCAAATTACAATGTTGCAAGCTGAGAGAGATGGAGAAAATAACCCCAAAACAACCACCTGAGCAAACATTCATAGGCTACTACATGCATTATATTTTGCTGTTTGAACATCCAAAAAGTATAGTCATGCGATGAACAGCAAACCACAGGGTAACATGCAAACCTTCTGATTCAATTTTAAAGAAAAATACCTCTTTTCAGTTCAAATGTGTTCTCATGCAAGTTATGTGTAATGACCTGATCATTATCAGCCTTTTTGTTATTTTGTTTATTTCTGAAATATATGTGGGTTATTGTATTTATAAAGGTTTAATGCAAGAAGATTTATCATTTAATTACCCTGTGCTGTTCAGATGTGCCTGGTAATTTAACAGTTCGTGAGCTTAGAATTATAAGGTTCTATCTCCGTTTAGGGTAGTTCTGAGATATTGAGCATCAAAGTTTTTACATCCCAGCTGGCAAAACTGTTATCTAGTATAATCTTCTATTATAGCTTTATCTATTAATCTTTTTTTTTTACAAAAATAACACCACACAGGCATTAATATAGGCTACACCTAATGGATCAGAATATGTCAAAAACTCAATTTCGACCAAAAGTGGAGATAGAACCTTATTCTAAGCTCACGAGTTGTGTTTTCTTTAAAAATGTTTTAAGGATGGTTAATTACATAAGAGAAGCTCATTAATCAATCTGTTAATATTAGCGATTTAGTGATTTGAAAAGGTTATTGATCTATGTGAAATCCCGCGAGAGAGGAGAACGAGAAAAAAAACCTGATGGCGCACGAGGGCTAGTCTGCTAAACGGAGAGTTTAGTGCATTATAGGCTTTGAGTGGACTAAATGCTTTACGTTGGACTATAATTTGTTTATCGCACATCACGCTCTCGGGAGCCCGACTGAGCACGCTGGTTTGGGAACGCTACAACCCAACCTGGAGGACGAACTTGGTATTTGGCGATTTAAGCAACAACTGTGCCGTGAATGTAATCATCATGGGTAAAAGTACGGATGGAGATATAGTATGACATGGCAGGATGTAAATAAAAAGAAGTTCTGGAAGTTCAAGCTATGATGTGGAGGTGGGCGATATAGCTAAAAAAGTTAAGTCAACAATGATAAATGCGAGAAAAGAGGATGAAACGACAGAATGGAAAGTGATGGTAACATTCAAAAAAGAAGGGGGGCATTTCCACCCACTGAAATTAACAAAAGCAATCGAAAAAGAAATGGGTAAGATCAAGTTTGCCAAATATTTGAATGATAGGAGGCTGCTGGTCTTTGCAACAGACCAAATGCAAAGAGATAGGTTTATGAGAGCAGAAACACTTAATGGCGAAAGGATCAGTACTCATATCCCAGGGAATGCAGCAAAGCTTAGAGGTGTTATATATGATGTTCCTCTGGCAATGTCAGTGGAGGAGATAATTCAGGAAGTGAAAGGAGGAAAAGTGGTGAAAGCCACAAGACTGCAAACACAACGGAAAGGGGTGAAAACTGATAGCCTGTCAGTAGTACTGGAGTTTGAAAAAGTTATGCCAAAGAGAGTAAGAATGGGATTCCTAAGTTATGATGTGAGAGCGTTTATCCCAGCACCACTTAGATGTTTCAAGTGTCAAAGAATGGGACACACTGCTGGACAATGTAAAGGAAAACAAAGATGTACTAGGTGTGGAGGGGAACATGAATATGGAAAATGTGGACAGGATACAAAAGTGAAATGCTGTAATTAATTGTGGCGGTGAGCATAGCGCTGCTTTTGGAGGATGCCCTGTTCAAAGGCAAGCTATAAGTACAGAAATACAAAGTAACTAATCAGGTATCTTATGCTGATGCAGCAAAAAAAGTAAAGGAAAATGTTTTATTCAGACCCAATGTTGCAAAAGTTGTAAATAGAGACCATGAGCCTGAGAACAGGCGAGCAATAGAGGTTGTTTCTCCAACAAGTCAGAAGCAAACAGAAACTAATCCATGGATAAAGGACATTAATGAAGATACGCTGATTGTGGGTAAAACAAACTTTGTTGCTTTCATATGTAAGACTGTAAATGTGGCAATACAGCAGAAGAAAAAAAGTGATAGAATCAAGACAATTGTAGAGGCAGCCACAGAGATACTGGGGATCACGGAAGTTACAGCTGAAATGATTCATGAGATGTTGAACCCAAACAATTATGATGGAGTATCTCAAGGTGATTGAACTTGTTATGGTGTTTCACATCCTCCACTGGAATGCCAGAAGCTTAATTTCAAATGGACAAGAGTTTAAGAGAGTGGTGAGTGATATGGAAGTCAGACCTGATGTTATGTGTATACAAGAAACCTAGTTAAGACCACAATTGGATTTTGTAATACCAGGCTACAACTCAGTTAGATGTGACAGAATCGGAAAACAAGGTGGAGGATGTGTAACATTTATTAAGGAAAATCTAGCACATAGAAGGGTAACTGTTCCAAATGAGTATGAATGTGTAGTAGTAGAAATGTACAGTCCCAGAGGTAATATCAAAGTTGTCAATTTTTATAATCCATGCAAGAAATTATCGATGCAAACATTCCATAAGATATCAGAAAGTGTTGATAGTAGGGAAATTTGGTGTGGAGACTTTAACGCTCATAATACTTTATGGGGAAGTGACCATACAGACAATAATGGAGAAGTAGTTGAAGAATTCATTGAGGAGAGATCACTTTACTGCCTTAATGATGGAAGAGGCACCAGGGTTGATGTCATAAGAAATTCAGTCTCCTGTTTAGATCTTACTTTAGTCTCTGTAAATATGAGTAATATTTGTGAATGGGATATAAAGAATGATACCAACATAGGGAGTGATCACTTTCCAATAATATGTTCCATGGACTTTGATATGTACATTCAAGAGGGTTACGTAATAGAGAGATGGTGCTTTCCTAAAGCTAACTGGGAAAAATTCAAGGAACTTTGTATTGAGTATACTGAAAGAATATCGATGGAGGGTGATGTAAATAGCTGTGCAGCAGCAGTGACTTCCATGATTATTAGTGCTGCAACAACCCGTATACCTAAGAGCACAGTGAATGAGAAGAAGAAAATAGTTCCATGGTGGAATAATGAATGTAAAAATGCTATAAAAAACAAAAATCATGCTTTCAGAATTTTAAGAAAGCACTTGAGCCAAGATAACTTGGTTGACTATCAAAGAAAGAGGGCTATGGCACGGAAAATAATAAAGGCATCGAAGAAGAATGCATGGAGGCAATTCTGCTCCTCCATTGGTAGAGAAGTTAATTTGAGTGATATTTGGGCAATGATCAAAAAGATGAGTGGGAAAAGAAAAACAATTAAAATCCCAGTGCTGATAGAAGGGAAACATCTAGCAAATTACAAATAAGGAAAAAGCTGAACTGCTAGGTAAGAAATTTGCAAATGTTCATAGTGGAAGCCATTTAGACGAAATACATAAGCAGCGGAAGATTGATATTTTAAGAACAAATAGTGATGTAAATAAGACAAAAGATAGTGATGAATCAGCACTTGACATGAACTTTTCTTTACAATAGTTAAAAGTGGCCCTGGAGGGAAGTGGATATACAGCTCCAGGACAAGACCAACTGTGCTATGCTATGTTTAGACAATTACCAAAAGAAGGATTGGAAATTATACTTAAACTGTTCAATAAGATATGGAGAGAAGGTGTAATGCCTGATAGCTGGAAAAGTGCTCTGATACTACCGTTTGGTAAACCTGGTAAAGACATAACTAATGCAGGAAACTACAGACCTATAGCCTTAACATCGCACTTGTGTAAATGGATGGAAAAGATAATTGTATGCAGGCTATCTTATTATTTAGAGCAAAGAGGATTGCTAAGCAAATACCAAAGTGGATTTCGTAAAGGAAGATCTACGATAGATGCTTTGATTAAAGTTAGCAATGAGGCAGAAAAGGCGGTTAGTATGAAAGAGGTCATGGTTATAGTATATTTTGATATTGAGAAAGCTTATGACTCAATGTGGAGAGAAGGACTACTAATTAAAATGGAAAAAATGGGTATTGGCGGGAGACTATACAACTGGGTTTTAGATTTTCTGTCTAACCGTACTTTTCGTGTTAAAGTTGGAGATGCTGTGTCAGATGATTTTAGAATTGAAAATGGTATCCCTCAAGGGAGCGCTATAAGCCCTATTTTGCTTAACATCATGATAAATGATATATTTGTAAATGTAGATGGAAATAATGGGTCATCACTTTATGCAGATGATGGGGCTGTTTGAAAAAGAGGGAAAAACATTAGACATGTGACTAACAGTATACAAAGTGCTATATTAAAAGTTGAAAGATGGTCATATGAGTGGGGATTTAAGATGTCAGTCGCAAAGTCGTGTTATATGATCTTTACCAGGAAGAGAAATCTTAATAACACACAGCTTACATTATATGGACAAAATATGGAAAGAGTGAAAGAGTTCAAGTATCTAGGTTTGTGGTTTGATGAGAAATGTGTATGGAGAAACCATGTGAAACAGGTTGAAACAAAATGTAAAAAGGTATTGAATCTCATGAGGTCAGTTTCTGGTTACCAATGGGGAGCAGACAAACAATCACTACTAGATATCTATAGAGCCTTAATACAATCATGTATTGACTATGGATGTATGGTATATGGAGCAGCAGCCAAGAGTATCTTAGAAAAACTAGACAGAATACAGCTCAGAGCACTAAGAATCAGTTTAGGTGCAGTGAAAACAACCCCTAGTAATGCACTGCTGGTAGAAGCTGATGAATTGCCACTGTGTTTAAGACGTACTAAATTATCTTTTGCATATTGGGTCAAGTTAAAAGGATCTGGAGAACAACAACCTGCAACAAAGGTTCTGTGTCATTGCTGGGAATATACACAACAACGAAAAGGTGAAGGATTTGGCTGGAACATTAATACATTAGCAGAAGAATATGGATTAAATTACACAGATTATGGACCAACTACTGTATGGGGAAATGTTCCTACGTGGATTTTACCGGTACCCAACGTAGACTTAATGCTTATAGAGAAGAAGAAAAAATGGAGTGAAAATAATATAGATAATATTGGATATCTGGTTAATGACTATATAAAGAGAAAGTATTATAACTATATATTATTCACTGACGTATCAAAAGATCCAGGGACTGATCATGTAGGATCAGGAGCATACATACCTGAGTTTAATATAAGTGTATGTAAAAGAATTAATGATAAATTATCTGTATATACAGCGGAAATGGTTGCTATTATTTTGGGGTTACAATGGATAGAAGAGGTGCGGCCTGAGAGAGTAGTAATTTGTTCAGACTCCGCTGCAGCCCTGTATAGTCTAAATTCCAAAAAGACAGCAAGAGATGATCTATTGATTGAAATTTGCACAATAATGCTGAGAATTCAAAGAACTGGAGTGGATGTGCATTTTGTTTGGGTACCTGCTCATGTTGGTGTTGATGGGAATGAGAAAGCAGATGAGATTGCGAAGTCAGCATTGAAATTAAAACAAGATGAAATAATGACCGTTCCCTTTGGAAAAGGAGAGGCCAAATCATTAATTAGGAAAGCAGTGAGTGACGTATGGCAGAAGAAGTGGGACACAGACACTAAAGGGAGACACTATTACAGTATACAGAAATCAATTAAGGTGAAGAGCTTCAAAGGGAAATGTAGTGATGTTTTCAAGATTAAGGTTTGGACATACTGGGTTAAAATCAATGCTTTATTTAATGTCAAAATGTTTGTCTGATAAATGTGAGGCTTGTAATGTTCCTGAAAATGTTGAGCATGTCATCATGAAGTGTAGTAAATATAATTCTGAGCGGAACGTCTTACAAAACAAGATATATGAATTAGGCCGGGGATGGAATTTAGCAGGGATTTTAGGGATGAGTGAGGAAACAGGGGAGTGCTGCAAAGCTCTCTTTAATTTTCTCAAATATACAGGATTAGATCATAAAATATATATATTTTTTTAAAATTTATATATATGTTATGTTGCCTTGTTGAGGTAAATTGTAGTTTGTACCTTATATGGATACTGTATCTTCGAGATAAATATAAATATACGGATAGGTTACGGCTGGCAATAAGGACGGATCTTTACTTAATGCTATTATTTGATTTTGATGTAGGTCCACACACCAGTCAAGCTTATCTTCTTCTGATACCGATGAGATGAAGCTCACCCTCAACTCAAATCTGCGCGCTGCTAGGGGCAGCCATCTCTCTCTCGAGATCCGATGATGATGTCCACGCCTTTTAACGGTGAGATCTTTGATGGCTAAACAGTCCTATCCCCACAAGCTCTATTGCAGGTGGGGCATATGTATGTGATGGTGGTGGTAGTCACATTGGCAGCTACGGCTGCATTTCTCCTGGCTCACTTCTGCTGTTTTCTGGTTGTCCTCTCCATCTCTAGTGTACAGACCCCCTCTCCACATAGCTGTCGCCAGATGGTGCGGTCAGCAGCAACATCCTCAAGATCCTCAGGTCTGATCTTACACTTTCTCAAGGCGTTCTTCATCTGATCTTTATAGCACTTTTTCGGACCCCCAGCTGAGTGTTGACCATGATGTAATTGGCCATATAGTACTCTGCGGGGGAGACGACATGGTGGCATCCGTATCACATGCCCCAACCACTGCAGTTGGCGCTGGGTAATAATGGCCTCAATACTTCTGCAGTTCTTCTTTTTAAGTACTTCAGTGTGAGGTACATAGACAGGGGCAGCCATAGACAGTATAAGAAGGGGGCAGCAGGACAGATGTCATGTCAACAATATGGCCGCGGTAAGCTACTTCCGGTGTTTGCGAAAAAGGTCACAATTTTTAACTCTGAAGTTTAGTGTGATTGAAAGTATGCCTAAGTATACTGTATATTTGTGTGTTTGTGGGTGTGCATGGTTTTGGGGGGATTAGGATAGTAAAGCAAGGCCCTTAAAAAGATACGCTGATTACACTGATTTCATGCATCATTTTGAAATGGCTCGGGTGGGAAGAAAACCGGAAGTGTCGCTTTAAATCATTGGAGAGTCGCGAATGCGATGCTGTTGTGTTTAATGTAGAAATTTGTTATTCTAAAAATGTACATACAGTTATTTCATAGTTTAGACTATATACAGTGACATTTATAAACATATAAATACCTTTTTTAAATATATATTCAGAACATAAAAGAAGAAGCAGGAACGAACTATATACATATCCTACATTGGATATTAACATTTAATAGTTTAAATCGTGGCAGCAGCTTCAGGTTAGTAGTCCAAGACATTGTTGTCTGTCTGCACTTCCGGGATTCTTCCCACCGAAGCCTCGCTTTCGATTTCAAAATGGCAAAAGTTACAGTTACAGTTACAAAAAATTACAGTGGAAAAATTGAACCAGGAGAAGTATGGTATTTAAGAGTTAATAATAACAATATACAAAGTTATATTGTACAACATTTTTTTTTTTATGAATAAATTGATTAATAATTATTAATTCATTTATTGTTTTCTCTGTCTCTGTCTTTTGCCAAAATCCCAGTTAAGTGGAAAACATCCTGTCTTGTCCCTATTCCCAAAAAAGCTAAGGTGTCTAACAATCTTTCTAATCTGAGGCCTATAGCTTTGACTTCGCAGATTATGAAGTGTTTTGAGAGGGTTGTACTGGATCATCTGACTAGGCATGTGTCTGCCTTTCAGGATCCTTTGCAATTTGCTTTTAGGAAGGGTGTGGGGGTAGATGATGCACTGCTATTCATGCTTCACAATATTTATAGTCATCTTGAAACTACTGCCAGTTCTGTTAGGATCATGTTTTTTTGATTTTTCGAGTGCTTTTAACACTATACAGCCACATATTTTAGTTAATAAATTAAATAATTTTAAGTTGCATAAAACAACCATTGCCTGGATCCTAGACTACCTTCTAGCACGACCACAGTTTGTTAGGATGGGTAACAAACATTCTAATACCATTTTAACTAATACAGGAGCACCTCAGGGTACAGTTTTATCCCCCTTTTTATTTTCACTTTATACTGCTGATTATAGGCATAGTCAGCCATCCTGCTGGATACAAAAATTCTCTGACGACACTGCTTTAGTAGGTCTACTTAATAAGGGTGATGATCTTGCTTACCGAATGGAAGTTCAGTCTTATAACTGGTGTGATTCAAACTTTCTGAAACTGAACATTGGGAAGACTAAAGAACTTGTGATTGACTTCAGAAAGAAAAAAGAGAAGGTCCTCCCAGTTAGAATTGATGGTGAAGAGATCGAGATTGTGCAGTCATATACATTTTTGGGCGTTCATTTGGATGAAAAACTAAACTGGAAAGAGAACACTAGTGTTGTGATGAAGAAGGCTCAGTCGAGACTGTTCTTTTTGAGAAAACTAAGATCATTTAATATCAGCACAAAACTCTTAAATGTTTTTTATCAAGGGATTTTAGCTAGTGTTCTTTTTTATGCTGTACTTTGCTGGGGGGGGGCAGTATATCTGTTGAGGACAAAAATAGTATAAATAAACTGATCAAGAGAGCTGGTTCAGTTATTGGTCTTAACCCAGATGCATTGGAGGTTACTGTGGAGAAGAGGATGCATTCAAAATTGAAAACTGTCCTGCTTTTTGAAGGCCATCCACTACACAATTTGTTTAGGGGACTCAGAAGCTCTTTCAGTGAGCGATTGGTTCTGCCTCGGTGTTCTAGTGAGCGGATGAGATCTTTTGTCCCAGCAGCAGTCAGATATTTTAATGAACATTGTTAATTATTGAGTGACATCCAGGCCTTTAATAGAGTTAGTGTTTGATTATTTTTGCACTGTGAAATTGAATATTTCTTGTAGTTGTGTCTAATCAGGTTTTGGTCATTCTTTTAATGCATATTTATTTATTTATTTGTCTGTTAGTTGTGTACTGCGTTTAAGGTTGTACGGTTGGTGGCAAACCAGTTTCCCTACCGGGATTAATAAATTTTCAATCAATCAATCAATAAGTATACCTATATTTAGTTGAACACGTAACTACATTCAACAGTACTACAAATTCAACAAAACTCCTTGAAAGCAGGGCTTGTTTTATATATTGCATACTCTTTACTTATGCTGCTATACAGTATATGGCATACTGTCCAATCATGCGGCTGGAGGGCCTCTGTCCTGTAGAGTTTAGCTCCAACCCCAGTTAAACACACTTGAACCAGCCAATCAAGGTCTTACTAGATATTCTAGAAACTTCCAGGCAGACAAAGCCAGTAACACTCAAGCATATCGTGAGTGAAAAATATAATCTTCCTATAATATTTTTAAATAAATATATTTTAAAATATTTTTTATGTTAATGCCTTTCTTTAAAATGATCTAATTTAGGTTAACACAGTCTCATCCCAAGTCATGATGTGAACTGGAGTGCATTTTCCAGAAAATATAGGCAAGATATAAACAAATGTCTGTAGAGAAGCACTTCCTGGACTCAAGTAAATAAGTTTGAGGAACTCTTTGGATAGGAAAAACAAGGCACTCTCTTTAGAAAAGTTAAAAAGCCTTTATTGCTATGGCTTGGTCATAATCAACTCTAAAAACACTCCGACCCGTTTCGGTATACAAGCCTTCATCCGGGAGTCACTCAATATAGGAAAGAGTTCCAGGTGCCCTACTCGTTGACTATATACGAGGACTGCTTACCTGGTAGGTGATAGCAGAAGGAGTCCCCCCACCTGCTCGGTTGATTGTTTTTTCTCAATGATGGAGGAGTATACGTGTGTGTGTGTACGCAGTGGTTAAAGTGGGATTTGCCAGGTGGGGGAACCCTCAAATTTTGTGTACGTCCAGCAGGGAAAAATGACTCAACGTGGGACAACATATTGAGTATTGTGGTATAGCAATACTTTTTGGGACAAGAGCGTCACTGTGGCACCAAGTATCACAATACTTATTTACTTGATATTTTAATGGTATTATTTTGATCCATCTACACTGATATGATGATGATCTTATGTTAAAATTGCTGAACATTGGCACTGTAGACACGGCAGCCCAAGTCTCTGAGTTTTTGCAGAACTAAGCCCCCTCTGGCGACAAGCAAAACTGCAACCAGAGGTGTGCGCGCTCATGGATCATCCCGTAGAATGTAAAAAGGATCACGCACACACACACACTCGCCCATTTGCGTGAGCTGTTCATAACCAAAGGAGCATCAGCCGCACACATCTTTTGTTACAGTCATAATGAGGTAATAAAATTATAAATCTGCAAGTCATTTAAAATATATGAAAGGAAAGGCATTTGAGTAAATTACACACTTATGTGTGTGAGGGGGAAACAGGGGTGGTAGAAAACTTCGGTTTTTGTTTCCATCTGTCTCCATGTTGAACTGTTTTATGTGCTTACTGTATCCACTTATGATTGTATCATTATGGAAACACGTTAATGAACGATATAAGTTATTACTTTGTATAGGATTCGTTTGAGCCCTAGAGCAGACCAGAGATCTCTCCATTTGTTGAAAGCTTCCTGATGTTGACTCGCGTCTTATTCCGACGCCTGGCACTAGACAAAAGTTTCATTTTCTTTGTCTGACGTGGAGTTTGCGTTGGGGTTTGGAATGAACTACAAGCCACGGTCTCTTTGAATCCATCTTCTACTTTGCGGCGGCGAATACACAAACCTGCCAGATATAGCCGCGCATGACGTCACGCCCAGTCTCAAATTCCAGCCTGAAACCCTCTTATTTATTTTACTGTACAGGATTATAGAGGCAATCGCAGTGATCAGAGAAGGGCTCATTCAGCCCATCAGGCGATTGTTTAAAGGATTAGTTCACTTTTGAAAAAACTTTTGCTGATAATTTACTCACCCCCATGTCATCCAAGATGTCCATGTCTTTCTTTCCTCAGTCGAAAAGAAATTAAGGTTTTTGATGAAAACATTCCAGGATTTTTCTCCTTCCTACTTCCAGCTATGTCGCCCGTGACCTTTTGAACGTAATTACGTATTATGTGACGTTACAAACGCGCCTCACAGAATAGAGCAAGGCTAGCATTTGTCCTTAGAAAAGTTACATTTTTGGAATAAGTTTTGAAATAACCGATCGCATGATAAGACCCTTATTCATTGTCTGGTGTCGTTTAAAGACATTTGAAGCTGCATCTGAAACTGTTATTAACTGTCTTTTGGACCTTGGACCGTCTGGTTCCCATGTAAGTCCATTATATGGAGAAAAATCCTGGAATGTTTTCATCAAAAGCCTTAATTTCTTTTCGACTGAGGAAAGAAAGACATGGACATCTTGGATGACATGGGGGTGAGTAAATTATCAGCAAAAGTTTTTTCAAAAGTGAACTAATCCTTTAAGCCTTAAACAATTGCCTGATGGGCTGAATGAGCCCTTTTCTGATAAGCATGTATGGATTAGAAAAACGGCTATTTTTAACATGAAATGTTGCATAATGCTAGCCTGGTTCTACCAGACTCTCGTACTGAAGGAAAATGAAATTGAGCGGAAGTGCGTAGGCGGGCGCAGCCAGGCTAGCATAATGCACCTACCACTACGCAAATACCACTGCATTGTTTTCAACCACAATTCTTGTTTGCCGTGTCGTCAACATCATTACTGTGCCACTTACCAATGAATAGCGTTATGGGATCGATATCGTCACTAGTTTGATTTGGTCGTCACTGCAGACAGGTAGTTGGAGAAGTGAATGATATTTGGGTCATTTCCCCGTCCATGTTGTCAGATTGACGTTAGTGGGAAAGGAAAGTTGGTGAGAGGAAGTGCAAGTTATTACAGTACATTTTGATTAAAGATTATGAAGATTAACACATTTTTATTTTGAATAATATGGACCGATGAATCGTGTGCAATAAAACCAGTAATAAAGGTAGCAAATAGAGTCAATTTTTGTAAGCTGACGTAGCCTGTCCATTCAGAATTACTGTACACCCACTTCATCCTTCCTGTGAAACACTACCTTTATAATGTTTTAACATTTTTTTTTTCACAGCTACTGCATACCATGTGTTCTTTTTTAAGTATGATGGCCTGTTATTCTTTGTGCGGCATTGGCAGGATTCCACCTCTTCTCACAGCTGGAAGTGTGTACAGGAACAGCTGTGTCTGTCCAATAGATCAAAACATTTATGGCATCATATTTCCCTGTGATATCTGCATACTTCTTCCAAATCTGCTGAATTTGGTAGCGGTGAGAGTCTGCCTGCCTACTCGCCCCACCCGTTCCCAAATGAGTGCATGAGGTGGAGCTTGTAGCTTTCACTGAGTTCATCGGTTTCATTCGCTCCTTTACAGAACTGAGGGCCTCTCTTAGTAAGATCATAAACGGATTGTTTGTAGAAGACGGGTATCAGCTAGCCTAGGCCAAAGTCAAGGTTTTCTTATTAAGTTGCAGTTTTCATATCAAGGAAGGTGTCTTACAGTTACAATGCTTAGTGAAATTGTAAATGGAACAGGGATGAGAAAGAGTTCTTCAAAAGATCCCATAATCATCAGCTCTGTCTGTTTCTGTGTCAAAAGAAAAACAGTGAACAAGGTTAACACAATTGAAGAAAGACAAAACTTTCAGCTTTATTTAACAAAACAAAATAAATCAGCAAGGAGTAATAGTTTTAATAGTTTAAATAAAGGATGGTCGCATTGTTTATAGTTCTATGAAACGCATACTTCAAACAATGATACATTTTCTGGTTTGAATGTATTTGGTTATGCTTGTGGGCCAATGTCCAAAATCATTTCAACCCTCATCCAGCACTGGTGATGTCTTTTTCAACATCTAATCTTGATCCAAATCTCTCACTATCAAATCTGTTGCTAATGGGAGTTTTATTTAACAGTTTAATATTTTTGTGGGAAAATGTATGCTTTTTCCAGGATTGTTTGATGAAAAGAAAGCTCAAAAGAACAGCATTTATTTTAAATACATGAAATATGAAGGCATGAAATGTTTTTTAATGCCACTTTTAATCAATTTAATGTGTCCAAACATTTTTTATTAGTTTTGATAAAATCGTATTGACCCCAAACCTTTGAACGGTTTTGCTTTGTAATGAGGCACAAAATGACAGGTGTAAATAACAACATTTATATTAAAAAAGAGATTTTTATAAAAAAAAGTTATGTACAGCTTATTTCAGATGATAAATAAATTCTTACTGCCACATTAGGTGCAAATACACAAATTTACATAATCATGTAATTTAATCCAGCACCAACTATTTTTCAGAGGTCTACAACGACACATTAATACAATGAAATATGCTATGACATCATTAAAAATGATATTTTACAGAAGTGGATTTAGTAGAAAATACCATTTCTATAAACAATGTCATGTTGAATCTAAGGAGGGGAAGGAATAAATAGCCCTTTATATCCCCTCCATATTCAGAGCAGTGCCTGATAGATTTACCCAAGTGCTTGTGTGATGCAGTTAAAAAAAAAAAAAACAAGTGAAATTAACAGTGCAATACAATGCAATAACGTGCCACTGTTATGAATGCATTGTAGAGACTGTACTTCTGAATTCATAATACATGTATGCACAATTGGTAAAAATCACAAATAATGACAGTCTTCTCAATACGAATACATTTTTAAAAAACATTATAAGGTGCACTTACGAAAACATGTTTCCATGTTAATCCGCCTCAACATTTCATGTGGGTACAGCATGATTAGCCATCTCACTAAATGCTCTTTCTGGGATTGCAAAATGCAGAGGTTTTTCCAAATGATGCCTAATCCACAACGTCTAAGCCTCAAGCACACGCTTGTAAGCTGTAAGCATGTGGAAACCTTCCAAGAGGGAAGACCCAAAGCAAAGCATTACTAAGGATGCCAGTGAGTGTATTCAAACCAGTGAAGTTCTATTGTGTCTGAGCCCAGTTCAAGAAAACCGAACTTGACATTTCTTCTGAAGCACCAAAAGTCAACCACCAGGGTTAATAGACATGACATCATATGACTTAAAGGGATAGTTCACCCTAAAATGACAATTCTGTCATTATTTACTCATCCCCAAGTTGTTACAAACTTAGTTTCTTCGTTTGAACGTAGAAGATACTTTGAAGAATGTCAGTAACCAAACAGCTTCAGCATTACAAAAATTCTTTTCCTTTCTTTTAGAAGTAAGTCAGAAGTAAATAATAACAGAACATTATCTGTGGGATGATATTTAGAAGAATATTTCAGCAGTTTCTGTCCATACAAGAAAAGTCAATGGGGTCCAAGACTTTCATAATAGACAAAAACATTATTTCAAAAGGTATTCTTTTGTCTTCCACAGATGAAAAAGAGTTTAAAAACGACACAAGGGCGATTAAATTATGACAGCATGTTCATTTTTGGGTGAATTATTTCGTTAGGACCAAACTGGGACTACAGACAACGTGCAATGTTAGACTGGCTAACCAGGCCTGATGGGAATTTTGGCAACTGCACCTCGTGATCTCTGAATACAGTTACGGTTGAATACTGTAAGCACCAATCCTGACTTGACAGATCACAGTAGAGTCCCTCTCAGGAAACAAACTATAAATAAATTTCCTATAAATGGGTGCATACACAAAACAATATAATATAATGGTATAAATACTGAAAAATAAGTTATGTACATGTCTTTAAAAACTTGCTGCCTTGCAACCCATGGTCCTATATGGCCCATAATATAAAAAACAGGGTGACGCAGGAATGTTGTGCAAATTCCCATGAGGGACAGTGTCTCTGTAATGGGGCATGTGCATTCTGTCTGTGTGTTCATTTGAACCAGTGCAGGTAATTTGAGTTCACAGCAGGAAAGCACATGTTGTTACTGCATGATCCTCCATAGCTCGGAGGGCACGTGGAACAAGGAACACCTACTTTATATGGGGCCTCACCAATCCAGTTACCCCTGTAAAAAAACAATAGTATCAACATTGTTAATGACAGACCAATGAGATATATTAAACTAAACTGTTTGAAATTAGCATTGTATACATTTTTTATTCCCATTTTAACTGCGCTTCTATTTTGATTCCATGAGAAGACATGCTTTAAATCAATCTGGATCTACTTTAACTAGTTCTCAGATAGCAAGTCGGGTCTTTACAAGAGTTTAAAAATAACTTGCTCTGCAGTAGCCCAAGAATTTTTTCAAGTGCGCTGCCCAATTAGACTGAAAGAAGGAGGTCACATGTCAGTCATAAGTTGCCAGCTACAAAAGATCATGGTGCTTTGATTCTGGAATTAGAGGCAGAATTCTGCTAAAATTCCACATGCAGCAGGAATGCGAGAGGTCGTTGAAGTCTTTGAACCAGAAAGCCTTGTGGATGTCCATGTTAAAAAAACTTTTTAACAGAAGAGTGCCAAATTGCAAGCTTAGCCTAATTATGTTAGTGAGAAGTGTTCTGGAGTCGGCAGTTAAGCTACAGAACAGAAAACATATACTTACTTTGGGGAATAGTTGCACACCAAGTATGTTGCCCTCTTCCATACTGAACCCCAAACATTCATATTATGGCAAGTGTGGATGGCACATCCTACTTTATTCGAGGTTGCCCACACCATCTGGTAAAACGGAGGCAGCAAGTGAGCAATGGTCAAATGAAAATGATAAACACTGATGTTCAAAAGTTTGTGGTCAGTAAGATGTTTGTAACAAGGCTGCATTTATTTGATCAAAAATACAGTAAAAACAGCATTATAATGAAATATTATAACCATATTCTTTTTTTTAAATACTTTTTTAAATATTTTGAATTTTCAGCAGCCATTACTCCAGTCTTTAATGTCCTACAGAAATCATTTTATTCTGCTGATTTGGTTATTATCAATGTTTAAAACAGTTCTGCTGCTTAATATTTGAGGAAGTTGTCTTCACTGTCACTGTCACTTTTGATCAATCTAATGTATCCTTGCAAAACAGAAGTATTAATTTCTTTCAGAATAAATACATTTTACTGACCCCAAACTGTGAACGGTAGTATACCTGAAGAAATGCATTACACAAAGACCATCTTAAAGCAACTCACTTGTGTATAATGAGTGCACATTGGCCCATAGCACTTAAGAGGACATCTGGGATTGCAGTCTCGAGGATAGGGAAAAGAATAGTCCTTCACTTCATCATGCCAGGGCTTCACCAGCTGCAAAATGGATCTGTACCTGTAAACAATCCAAACTCATCACTAAATCTCATTATGTTGTGATGAAATGCTTAGCTTGGTCTATCAAGTCTAAATGTCCATTGGTACAGTAAACATCACTGATCACAAACTGGGACTGAGGGTGGAGATGCATACCTTCCTGTTCGAACTGAAAGGTTCTGACCCAGAAATCTAAGAAGATTGCGAGGACCGTGCTCCCAAATGCATGTAGACGCCCACTGCTCAGCCGTTTTTGCAAGAGTGTCATCCCAGACCTGAGACATGGAATACACTTTCATCAGTATTCAAAAATAAATACATTTATTCATTGCATATTTAATGTTTTTTAAGATGTACACATTTTGACCATAAAATGGAGATTAAAAGCAAAATTGCAAACACCCAAACATTAACACATTTGATTGATTCCTGAGTGATCTAAGTCATAAACCATGGATGTACATTTTATGCTGGAAAATGTGGCTTAATAATCGTTACCCCTTAAATCATAGTAAGATCAGAAAGGGAGTTCAAACAAAACATTTCAATCCATTGAAACATTTAATACAGCATTTCTCATGACTGTGCACTTTTGGAAGTACTTCAGTGCTTGGCTGTAGTCTTAACACATTGATAACACTGGAGAGGATCTACTTTGGTGGTCTGAGCCAATTAAATCTGCTCAACAGCTGCTGGTGCCAAAAGTACACAGAGAAGTTTGTCATTCCTGCATCCTGTGATGAGCGCAGTAACATGTGCAACGTTCACATGGCCAGCTACAACAGCAGCAATGGGCTTTCCAGGCAAAATGCCAGGTAATTATACAATTAAATAAATAAAACAACTGAACCCAATGAACTGCTTTGAGGGTGCAGAGCAAAAGTTCAAATAAGCATAACTGTTCCTGACTGTATTACAGGCTACTTATTTTAAAATTGGTAATTATTATAAGTGACTTACCATATATTCCATGTTTGAAGCTGGGGGGAAAACTTTCCCTCTGACTTTATTATGGTAATCAAGAATAGTGATCATATCATTCTGGGAAATATAACGTTTCCGTCTGGTTTTGGGAAGGTTTGCGGCCTCGGTGAGATATTTAATATCAGTTAAATTGGTTGCTGGCAGAGATGAAGATGCAGTGGGATTGAAGGCTGCCAGTGCACTTGCTCCACAGGATATACACAAGAGTAGAATGTCAATAGCTAAACGTATTTCATTCATGATTGATGGTTGAGATGTGGTGAGAGGTTTCTATTCCTTTTGCAGAATCTGCCTGTGAAACAAATGATTCCCATTTATTAGAGAATGCATTAAAAACCTATTATGTCAATTAACCTAAAGCATAGAGACAATACTGAAAAAAACCATGCTCAATATAACATTTTCTTCAACTAATAGGCTATTAACTATTTTCTTCAACAACTTAACACAATATTTTCTTTTCCTTTCTATTCAAATTTATTTTTCAGAATTCAGACTTTAATTAATATTGGTTTAAGTAAATATTAGTACCAATGTATTATATAGCCCTATTTAATCTTTTTTCTCATAGTAGTAGTAATTTTAATATCAGAAAAAATATATTAACTCGGAATATATAAAGCTGATATAAATTGCATACAGCCAAATAGAAATAAAATGCTTTCAAATGAGCTAGCTATTCGTTCAACAATGAGTATGCAGACATTTGTCTACACGCTACACAACAATCTAACACATAATCAAATTAAATAAAAGCTTGTAAACACAAATGTCCCTACCTTCTCAGCAATTCTAGAGCAGCCTTTGGATATAAATACGTCGCTTATTTGACTGAATCTGTCCAGTGGTAGCTTTGTTTTACGTCTTTGTGCAGCGCTTGCTCTCTCCCTCTCCCTGCTCAGAGGCGCTGCGGGTTTTTATACGGCTGAGGTACCGGTTCAGGAAGTATTCCGGCTGTGAAGGTGCGCGGGGTTCCGCCTCATCCGTCACCTGAAGCGTGACATCATTTAAGACGTAATACTGCGTTTCTTTTATCCATTTCCTGGCAGATCCAAGCAGGCTTAATCTAAACATCTGCTTTTAGTTTGCACAGCTGGCGTAGAAAAGAAAACACAAGATAAGCAAGTGAATATTCCCGTGACCCCAAAATGCAGCTTAGTCCATTGCAATGGCCAATAAAAAGGCTCGAAATTTGCAAATATATGAGTGGGCTATTAAACCAGGGAGTGTTGTATCTAATTTAGTTTAAAAATCTATAAAGTGCTGGATAGCCCCATATTCATTTACTTCAAATTACAGGCATTTAAATCTACAATGTATCCCTAAAATGTAAATTATTGTCAAGAACAAAGATTGCTGCTGTTTTTAACACCCTACGAATAATAAGGAAAAATTATTTTCCTTGTGTTCCAAAAGGTGGTCAGGAATTTATTGGAATTTATAGTTATTGCATTATTCAGCTTTTTTGAACAAATCACATGAGTTAATTATTCAGTGACTAATTTGTATATGCATTTACTGTAAGTATTTTTTATGCCCTGGCTTACTTCCCTTCCCTCCATCTCGTGTCCCTCATCTTAAGTCATTGCTTACGTTGCATGAGTGTCCACTACTGGCAGAACCGTTGCAATGTGTTTAATTTAACATCCTATGGGGCCGTTCACACAGAACTCGAAAATCTCGAGATGCACTTTTGGGACGTGATGCAATAATGGAAATAGCCAAACAGCAGAATAGAGAGCTAATATTTTTTATGTGGAATTTTTTTTTTATCTTGCTGGACCTTGATAAAAACTGTTGTTGCTCAGAGAATGACAGGAAAGAGATCTGTTGCCATGCTAACTTGCTACTGTGAGCAAAGCTTTCAACGATTGCCCTGCCTCTGGGGTCTTCTGATTTCTTCACTGTTTTGGAACTGACATTGATGATTGGCACAATGGCACTGCATGTATAAGTTGAAATTCTTTTAACTTGACACGGCTTCTGAAAAACGCGGCACTCGTGGAATTGGAATGGAAAAACACTTTCTGTGTGAACGGCCTCTAACCCATTGATCACTTGGAATCTGCAATTTTGGATCTGATATATTATCAAAACAACTCCAATATTACACACTGGAGTTGTGTGTGGGGTGGGAGTAAATTAAGTGTGATCTGCTGTGACGTCAAAGTTGTGGTGTGTTGGGTTCTATGGTTCTGCCTAAAGTGTACATGTTGAGTTGACACGCTCACTCTGTCAAAATGGAGGGGTCGAGCTTCTCTCCAAAATAAACTTCCCTTGTCCACTTGACGAAGTTGAACACTTCAAAATGGCGGTGGGGATTCCCCAGAGGGGAAGTGCTTAGGGACGTTCACAAGTGTGTGTCTAAAAGTGTTCACAAATCGACAGTTCATAAACAATGTCTGTCTGGAATAAACACAGACAAGTAGGGTGATACAAATAGTGAAAGTCTCACTCTTGGAGTGCTGATCGACCAAACAGATTTGAGCACTGTCGTGTAATACAACTCAAGTCATGTTACAGTCCCTGGGTCTCTTCTACCTTATTATGTTTAGCATCCATATGCACTGCATATGCATAGATATATTCTTGTTATTCTTCTTTTAATATCTTTAAAAGCTTATGTATATTGTTAAAGCTGACTTTGTTTCTGTAGAAAACTGTTAATAAGGTCTGTCAGTTGGGCTGCACCATAAAGTATGTAGTTACGATACAACAATAGTCTTACACTTTCTTAAATGGCCAGGTAATTAGGACATTCAAGATTGGCTGGAAGAAGTCCAGTGGTTTTTATACTTTAGGGCTATTGCTCTCAACTTTATTTTCTTTGTCGTATTTATAATAATTCATTAAAATATACAGATTGCACTTGTTCAGCGTCGGAGTCAAGCCAATATAGTGTGCCACAGCAGTTGGCGAGCCAAGAGCAAAACCCCCTCAGCAGTTTAATCATTTTCTTTGGCAGCCTGAGGACAAATTAAAGCAACGTGACGCAGAAGCAGCCCCCTCCTCCCCACGAACGCAAGTGGCTTCCAAACTTTCTTGGAAGTGATGGCTTTCACGAGCTACTATTGTGAGAAATTCAGCCGATATACAACTTTGTGAGAGCTGCTGGATATTATGAGACAGTCTGGGCTCTCTCTGGGAAAACAATGTCAGATCTACTCCATATGTCAAGACTGGTACACCACTCTGAAAGTATATACACATACACATACATATATACATGCATATTCTGAAATTTACTGCTGCAAATAACCTCAGGTATACATAAGGCATTGAGGGGGCAAGTATGATTCCACACATACGACAGCTTTAGTATATTAAAGCAATATTGTCAATTCTGCCATTAAGACATAAGTCAGGTAACATCTACAGTCAAAGCAACCCCCTCCCCCCCCCCAAATCTCCATCATCAGGCCAATCCAAATTCAGTATGAACACACTAATAAACATCCTTTACTATGACCTCACTGCACCTGCTCTGGTTTTACTGATGCACACTCCTAAGACAGATGTTCATTTATGCACACCACACATGCTTCTGCCATCAATTAACAGAAACAATGTCTGTAGTAGTCTCACTATTGACAAGGGAACTTCCATCAGCCATCAAGAAATGTGTTCTCCCCATGTTATTTGAGGTCTTTTAGATCACTCGAATCCAAAAGCTTATCTACAACATCAACAGTCACCACTGCCTCAGGTAATTAGACCACGGTTAATGATCACACAGTCAAACAAACAATCACTTCTCATTTGTAAGGGATAGACTGAGAGTAGAGAACTGCTTTGGAGAAGGCCACTTTTTTCAGGCGAAACATTTATTTTCTTATTGCCTCATTCCAAGTTTCCCCTCGCGATACCTCTCCGCGGCCTCGTGGAAGCCCTGTTGATACGTACAGGGTTAGAAGCAAAAGAGGCTACACATCATGGAGTTCATCAGTGTGCTTTCGGCCCATTTGTTTAGACACAGACTCTCACAGCTTCACAGCTGTGAACTCCACCCCAAGGCTTTAGTTTCTTCTCTGGCATGGAACAGCATGTCTAGGAAAATCACTTAGCAGTCATCGGTGTGTGAATGAAACTAAAACACCACTGCCTCGAGACTAGCTAAACCACCGTCTGCCCTCAGGGGTCGAATCTGAGAGCTACGCTGAAGCGATGATTTGATTCAAACAGTCACTCATCATTTGTTTTTGTTTGTAGTCATTGAAAAGACCAGACTTAAAGTGTTAGTTCGGTATTTTACACTTAAAGCCCTGTTTTAAGATCATTTCTGATGAAATAGAACAGTTTGGACAAATGCTGCTGGCATTTGTAGTTTTTGTCCAACTCCATTGACTTGACTCAAAGTCCTTTTAGGCATGCCGCCATCGTGGCAAGGCCTCTGGACACTGGGACATAAAACGTGCATATATAGATACAGCAGTAAAATATGATAAAAATCGCTGAAAAAGTTTGATGACTTTGCCCCAAAATAAGGTTTAAAACTCCTTTTCCCCCACAGGTTATACTTTTACTACGCATGCGCAAGGCTTCTCTCCGGTTTGAAACACAGTATTTGCACGCTCTTGCTTGCTCGCTCTAGATTCCTTGAGATTTGAACTAATTTGCGGGATCAGGGAGCCGCTATCAATTTGCGGGAGACTCCCGTGCTAACACAGAAACCTAAAATTCTCGGGACAGCAGCATTTGTCCAAATTTCAATCCTAACCATTCTATTTCATCAGAAAAGATCTTAAAACAGGGCTTTCAGTGTAAAATACCGAAATAACCCTTTAACACAGTGATCTTTTCCAGAATGGAAATCATTAGGTTTGTTCTCAAAAAATAGCACATCCAGTTCTTATTGAGATCAATTTAGATGTAAACATAAGGTGGAGTGTCAATACATAGTGGCTTATCCGCACCATAGGCGTGTGTTATGAAATGCCCATGTTTTCACATTGTTTTCTGGCTATGCTCTACATTTGTTTAGATGTTACTGCATAGAATTAATTTTGGAAAATGAAAAAATGTCTTCTCTTGCACTGTTCTGTCATTTTGTTAAATTCCCCTTGTGGTGAAAATCAAGGTTTTAATATTGTTCATTTGATGTGGTGTTTTTAATATGGTTTAAGACAAACCATGAGCAAATTCATAAGTCAAACACCATTGCTGAGAATTGTCTCGTTAAAATGGCAGTGAACCAAAGAAAGTCTCAGAAATCGCTGGTGTTCCTGTGACATCACAAACTACATTGTTAGCAATCACGTCAATGTGTAACATGTGATCCTCTGAGCTGGCATGAGTGAGTGGAGGTGGGGCTAATTTGCATTTTCATAGAACCACATATGCTAACTGTGTAGAGTTACATTACAATTTTTTTTTCAGGAAAAATGCTTAAATATGTCATTTTGGTGATCAAAGATGAGTTTTTTAGGGATAAAATGATTGACTAGGGGACTTTAAAAAGAATATGGATATTAAAGTGTCAATCAAACGATAAGATGTTTTTTTTTTTTATCATAGTGTTCAATTTATACTAGAATTCCATAAACTCAAAGCAACCATGTCTGTCTCAAACGCTCTGATCAGATGAAGGAAAGGGGGTGGTCCAGAAAAGATGTTTTCCCACCATGTTGTCTAGATACATGCTTTCACATTGGGCCTTTCTGGGTTTTCAAAGATCTTGTTTTCAGGTTTGACTAATGCTCATACAAAAGTGAGCTCTTAAACCAAGATCAAGTGTAAACTGTGTTATGTTAAAGGAAGAGGAAACCTCATAATAACTTGACACTACATTGAGCTATGTATTAAACATCTTGTAGATATAAGAAACAACACCTGCACGTTAGGAGGGTGAGCAGTCCACAGTAAATAAAGCTGAGGTGTGGGAACATGATCATGCATCTCCATGCTGCTGTATCTATTTTTAACATACTACATTCAGCCAAAATATTCACTCATATATATAAGACATTTATGGCCATCTTTGATGCCAGGACCTTATAAGCGACGCGAGGGGGCAGTTGGCTTTGTGGCCATCCTCAGACATTTCACAAGAGGTTCTGATGTAAACGCCGCTGGGACGAGTAAACATGATATGCTCCCAAGGCCTAACCTTTGTGGGGATTTTTTTTTTTTTTTTTTTTTGAAAACGAATTTGTCCATAAATACAACATCAAGCTCAAAAACATGTACAAAATAACAGACATGTTTGATTACGGTTCCAAGAGTATAGTTCAGTTATTTTAGTATTAACCAGTTCCTATTAATATTTTGAATTACGGTAGCTTCTGCTGTTGAAAAAAACTTGCAACTGAGTTTTAAATTGTATTATTTAGGTTCAATTTATATTTATTTATAAGTTTTAGTTTTTATTAATTTCCAGTTAAATTAACTGATTCAGCTCAAACCTATTTCACTTAGTTGCCAAAAAGTCTACATTTTTAATGTGTGTTTAATGTAATGTTTGTCACAAAAAAAGATATTTTGAAGAATATTTCAGCTGTTTTTGTCTATACAGTAAAAGTCCATTTTAAAAGTCAAAGTCAAGCCACAGAAGAAAGTTGAAAGTTGGTTGAAAGTTACTCTGTTGAAAAACATACAGATTCAGTTTGGGTTTTAAATGAAGTATCCCTTGAATTGAAATGCCATTGTACTCTGGTGTGTGAAGATAAATGTTGGAGAAAAGACAAAATGCTCTGACATTTTACATGTCTATAGTCACTTTGGAGCACATCTCTTGTCTGGCCTTGGTGGGAATAAAAGTGCACAGTGTGGGTCAGCGTGGTCTTGCAGATCTCCCTTGGTTGTGAAAATGAGCAAGCCGATTGGCTGCGGCTAAAGAGGGCCTGAGGCTGTCTAGACAGCAGAAGAAAGATGACTTTCAGCTTTGGCAGCTGGCGGTTTCAGCCTTGTTCCCTAGCCAAGGTTTTCTACCTGTCATGGCTAATTCAAGAGCATGTATCCAAATCACACTGCATATGTGCAATTCTAACTTAATGTTGTATGTCAGATGCACTCCCCAATGATATGTGGCTTTCGTTCTTTGTTATTTGTACGTTTCTTTTCACGTGGCTAAAAATATTAGAGCTGCTGGCAGAAAATGTTGTGTGTCCAAGGTGATTTAGGGGATGAAGAAAGGAATATTGTGTTTCATAAACTTTTTGTCTGATGTCAACATTACAACACTTACTTTCTAATTCAAGTTGCCCAGTATTGTTTAACTCTGAGATGATTCAAATAGAGAGAGATGTTTCAAAGTGAAACAAAATAAGAGAGAAACTTTCTGCAAAAGAGATTCAAATTTCCCTGTATGGGAACTGCATCTGATAAAATGTTCAAGAAATATAAATTCATTATTTTTTTATTACACTTTCATCTGCTTAAATACTTAACTATCACATAACACCCTTGTGTATATACACAACTGTATATATTTTGGGCATTTATAGCAGTGGTAAAAAAACAGCAACATTTCACTCAGTCTACTTTGTATTTGCATATTTGGCAGATATTAGCATAGAGCAACAAACAATGCCAACCCGACTGTTTGGAAAAACGAGCCTGTGGCGACATTTCTGCAAAATGATATACTGTGTTGCTTTTTGTACGTTTCGAGAAACTTTAAAATTAAAATATCCAGTGAGTTCCGCTAAAAGTGTGTTCAATTTGATCAGAAACAGAAGATCTTGAATCTGGCAATGCTTTATTTTATTGGTTTATGCACGTGCCAAGGCAATTCAGAAATGAAATGACCAGTGAGTGGCGATCTATCACGTTTGAAAATAAAATACCTCCAACACTAAACCCTAAACTTAACCGACAGTGTTAACAAAAGCAAATAGGCTATAAGCTAAAAAATACATTGGCTGAAGCTACCATCCCATTTTGTCTTGCTTCTATGAGTCTTTGAGCTCTTGTGTTTCACAAATCGCGAGTGCAACGCTGTACCAGGTGAACTAACAAGCAAGTTTTTGTGAAAAAGCAAAGATAAGTTGTTGGAGTTTTACTGCCAACAGTGGTCATTTCAGCTGGAATCTGCAGAAAAATGTATGTATAGGTAAGTTTTTTGAGTTAGCGGCACGTTTTGCCAACGAGCCTATATTGAACAATGAATTTAAGCATGCTTAGTAGTATGTGAATTGTCTGGAACATATAATGTTGCTATATGCCAAGTGCTACCATATGAGCTACATGGACACATGTGCAGCAGCAGGATACATTTGTGCATATATGTGTATGTCTGTTACTGTATGATGACCTTGTAAGCAGTAGGCTACAGCTGGAATTCACGGTGATTGGTAGAGCAGATGCAGGTTGTTCTTTCAGTTGGCCTGTGTTTTTAAAATGTTAACTGTCATAAATCCTTTTCCTATAATCAAAATGTTTTTGGAGATTTATTCCCCCACTGTTTTTTTCATCATGTAACTTCAGCAAAAACTGTCAAGTCAACAAACTTAAGGAATATTTGCAGGTTGTTTTAAAGTTCCTGGTTTGGCTTGTACATGGCTGGTGTCTTTCTAAGAATGTACCTTTTAAAGTTTAGGGTTTTGAAATTTTGAAGCACAAACAATTCAGTTTGAAATCTATTAAACCCCACCAGTTACATTTTTCAATATGCTTTCAAAGTAGTGCTTCAGTAAAATGTAATTTTTAATAACCTGAATGATTATAACATGAATTGTTTCTCTATTTTGTTTTAATTGACCACACAGATAGCACATACACAAAACATTTAAAAACATTTAATGTAAACAGGCCTTTATCTTTAAGGTGATCTTTTCGGATTGTTTGCCAGTAGACCTGGTGCAACATTACAGCACAAGTAACACATCTTGTAAATAAAAAAAAACAGGAATGCATTGATTGTGTAGATTTATTTAGTGTATGATAATACATGAGTCAGTTAATTGTAATGTGGAGATAGGCATGGTTTGTATAGTGTCCAAAAGAAGGGGTGACGTTCGAGTGAACCCCGGTTCTGTATGCTATGATGAAAAAGATACAAAATGTTCTCAGTCTCCCTCACTTCCAATGTGATTTGATCTTGTCTCTGTCATGTTTTGGTTTGTTCATGTCAAGTTCCATGTCTGTCATGTGATTCCCTGTTTGTCATGTGATCCTGCCATGTCTTGTCATTGGTTAATCGTCTGTTCATTGTTCACAGTTGTCCCTTGTCTTGTCATTAGTCTTGTGCATTTAATGCCGCATTCCAGGCAACCTGTAACCCATGTTTTTCCAACCTTATAGACCTTATGCACCAGAGAAACGTGGGCGCCGTCATCTTTAGAATATTGTCTTTGAACTTCCGGTTTCGCGGTCGCTCTGTTTATTTCCATGACATCGCTGTCGAGGTGTAATTAGCTGGTTAAGTGAATTTACTTATTGTAGAGTTAACAAAAGTTATCATGAGCATTGTAATGTTTATCATAAGAATTGTAAAGCAGATGTCTTAACAACTGTCGAATTTTTTTTTTTTTTTTCACGAGCAGTTCATTCCAACGCTGCAAATACAGACCGGAAGTCAAAAGATAACGAGCACAAAGCTGAAAAGGGGCGGGGATACATAAGGTCTATACTCATGAAAGTGCTCTGTAACGGCAGTCAAACCCATGTCTTCCCACCCGTGAACTCATACTAGATCCATGTACTCCCAGTTACGATATCTGACGTCACATAGCCCGCAAAACCATACAATGACAGCCCCTATGGATGCAGTGTTTCTGCTGGCTGTACACACGGTGACAATAACGTTAAATAGTTTTCAGTCCGTTGAGAGCAAGGATAAATTAATACCAAATACATTTTCCAAATATACAAATAAAGTAAAATAAAAGGTATAACAGCTTATCTTGGCTTATGCGCTATTTTTCCTCCTCAGTTTCCCACGAATAAACAAGGAGTAAGCACCTTTGGCATTAGAAATTATTACAAATGCGCAAAAGCCCCGTAAGGTCCGCCATGCTGGTTTGTTTAGATCTAGCTACCACAATTCCTTGCGCTCAGGTAGTTTGGCATGAATGACCTGGAATGCTGCAAAGTCGTAAGTCATGGTTTGAAGTTGTGATTTACGTGCTCAAAAACCTGCCTGGAACGCAGCATATGCCCTCATGTTTGCCATTTGTCTTTGTCAAGTATTGTTTCCTGTGACCATTGTTTAATTAAGTCTATGTCCATGGTTTTTGTTTCATGCCATGTCTTGCTTTCGTTTTATCTTGTTATATTTGTTAATATTAAACTGCACTTGGGTTCTATCTACAACTTGCCTCCATGCTGTGGATCCATTACAGAAAGCAACAAGACAGAGCCAGAGAAACTGTACTCCACATGGTTTAATGATGAATTGTACTCAATCCTTCAAAAAGAAATGGCTGGTAATGAAAGATTTCCGTTGTTACACTGTGTCCCTATAATTGACCATTTTGGCTTTTTCTATTCAGAGGCTTTTTAAGGCATGTTGGCAGTGTTGATGGTGATTGAAAATCCATCATAATTTCGGTGCTTTTGTTTGGCTTATTCAACAAAGAATCCATTATAATTTAACGTTTTCAGTGTCTTTAAATCTGTCACCCATCAACTTGAGTGAAACTGTGCTGCATGACTTCATTGTCTCCAAAAACAAAGAGTATCACACTCCCAGTTTCTCTTGATATAATATCCGCACTCAACCCTCTGGCCTGCTACATGTACATGCTCAGCAGGTCTTGATTTAGAAAAAGCTTTCCGCGAGGGCGTATCAGCTTTTATCAAATATCACATAGGGTGGTTCGCTTTGAGGTCTTTCTCTAATTTCAAACAAATCATACAGTAAGCCGTGATACTGTCTTGTTTAACGAGACAATGAAAACTTGGCTTAAAAACCTAGCCAGCTCTTCCAGAGATGACCATGAGAATGTTGTTTTAGACTGGAGTGTGGATTATTCCCATCCCTGTATACCAAACGTTGACCTCACATGTTGATGAAAAGAAACTTGCACAAGTAAACTTATTCTATGAGAAGGCAAGATTGTGCATTTGTTTGTGCCATCTTTGCTTTAGTAAATCACATCTCTCTTTATCTTAAAGATGAATTTAAACAGTCGCGCACGCTTTGAAAACACTGCTTTATCACAAATATCATATAGGAGAATTACTCTTTGATGTTTCTCGATTCATTTATTATTTTATTTTCTACTCTATTTCAGCATCATTGCGTTTAGCAGACCAAACAAATGGAGCCACTCCAGGTGCAAAATACGTCACTGGACAGCCTAACGTATTATTGGTTAATGTTGTTCTCTAGGGATCCAACGTTTTAGTGTTTGAACTCAACCAGACACACAAATCTGCATCACCCCAGTCTTTGTTTTGACTGCAGCTCTACCGCTGGTCAGTTTCACCCACCATTTTTCCTTTGGCTTTCATTCCCATAGCAAGCCTTTTTTTGTGCAACAGTCATAAGCTTGTTTTCTGGAAATAAAGTGGCTGGAAAATGTAAATTACTTTTAGCTCTGTTTATGAATTTATGCAAGGTGTGTCTAGCGGTTACAGGCCCAGATAAGTTTTGACTTCCAACATCCCGAGGAGTAAAGCCATGACATCATGTTTTACCACATCTGCATGGTGTTTGGCTCTCGCCAAAGCACTTAACCAGAAGATTCATTTCTCATTACGTTCAACTGAAAATCAGTAATGCGTCACTGCACTGAAAATCGTGCCAGCAAGTTTTCAGTGATTTGCAGGGCTCATCTTTTCACCTCTTCACTTCACGGTTTTCCAAAAACAGAAGCCATGTGGTCACTGGTGCAAACCTCACATGTGACCGTGGACTGCAGTCACAAGTCGCATGGGTAATTATCGATTTTTATTTCATGCCAAAAATCATTAGGATATTAAGATCATGTTCCATGAAGATATTTTGTAAATTTCCTACCATAAAAATGTAAAAAAAAAATAATAATAATAATAATTTTTTTTCATTTATTCATTTTTTTTTAGCTGACGCTTTTATCCAAAGCGACTTACAATTGCTATATATATGTCAGAGGTTGCACGCCTCTGGAGTAACTAGGGGTTAAGTGTCTTGCTCAGGGACACTTTCGTGTCTCACAGTGGATTCAAACCCGGGTCTCTCACACCAAAGGTATGTGTCTTATCCACTGCGGTACCCCACCCCATAATAATAAATAAATGGACCCTTATGACTTGTTTTGGTGGTCCAGGGTCACATATTTGATTTTTTTCTGCTGTTTACAAATGTAACAGAGGCCAGCTAGTGAAAGCTAGCTCACTAGCACATCCCTGTTAGCGCGTCCACCTCCCTTGTCGGAAACGCCGGTTCGAATCCCACTCTGAGCAGGTCGAGTAGAACCAGAGGGGGTACACATCAGCGTAACTGATAGTTGTATAAATTTTATCACATTCCAGTCAATAATTTCTGATGATGAATAATTTCTGATGAGCTGATTATATAAAATGCTGATCAAAACACATTAAAATCAATTGCAAATGAATCTAAATGGGTCACTTTTGAAATCCCATGACAGTTAGAATGCAGTCTTAAAGTTGGAATGGAAGTTGCAATAGAGTGAAACAAACAAGACAAAATGTAAGACAGGACTTGGTTTTGTCCATTGGGAATTGATTGAATGGTTGAAAACGGCCTGCATGTTGTAATGAGGATGTTGTGATTATTTTGAAATATAATCCACACTAATACCTACACATTAAAGATTTTATTAGCAAGGGCACCTGAGAGAAAACCTTCTTAACATCACTTTATATGCACTGGAGAAACCATTTCCATCATTGACATTAACACAAACAGAACTGTCTGAGGAGAGATCTCTCTGAACTCGTTCCCATCGTTAAACAAACCTCAGTAACTGTAGTAACTTGGACTTGGAGCCAGGAAAAGCAGTCTCCAAAGCTCCAAACATGGTAAAAATAGTAGTACAGCAAAACAATTTATCTGTTAACAAAGATAAGAGAACTCTGTCACCGTTTGGGAAACCTCTGCTGTGACTAAACACTTTCTGGCCTATGATTTGTTTTATGATATTTCACATTTAGGGGTGACGTTCGATAAAAAAATGACGCTCAAAGCCGTGTCTTGAAACCTTAAACATTAAATAAACAAACTTAGAAACAGGCGTACATCATAAAGATTTCCCCAAGGAAGAAAACATCAAATGTCGTGAACAGTTATTGCATCAGATCAAAAAGGATTTGGTTATTTTATCATACGGAGCCTTAATTTATACATCATTTTAAAGTCATCATAAAATCTAAATTAACCATTCATGGTTTTTTTTTATAGATTATTGCAGTATTTATTATAAATGATTTTTCTCTTCTCGACTCGACTCGACTCTTCTCGACTCGACTCTTCTCAACTCGACTCTTCTCGAACTCGACTCTTCTCGACTCGACTCTTCTCGAACTCGGCTCTTCTCGACTCGACTCTTCTCTTCTCCACTCGACTCGACTCTTCTCGACTTCTTGACCTGTCACTCACTTGAGATTGCAAGTAATTCAGTCAATTCCAAATTGACAAAATCAAGTCCCATCATACATTTTATTTCATCCTATACGTCACAGTAGGGAAGAAAAGACTATTGCTACTTCCATTTCATTAAACTGATTATTTAGAGATGACCTGAACATTGCATATGCCATTTATATTTATTTAGGATAATAATGTGGCCAAAATCACCTCTTATGCACTATATGATGCCATTGTGGACATTATGGAGCATGCTCATTCAATCCCACGATGCACCGTTATACACCTCGTTGCTCTGAATGAATTACCTAGTCTCACTAGAAGATGCATCTACAGCACTTCCGATGCACTCAGTGTCTGAAATTGCTCAATCGCTTTCATTCATTTATTCAGTTGACTATATTAGTGGAGTAATATAGGGAATTTTAGTGGAGAGTTTGTTTAGCCATGTTTTACTTGCTCTTCATTAACAACTGATACTGCAGTGATCTTGGCCTGAACTTTTTTAGTTACACCAATACTGGCATGGAGGCATTGTGCTATTTTAGAAACACAATGTGCAGGTGTATTTGTCCACCATAATGAATTGATTAAACAATTGAAAGTGTGTTTGTCTGGTCATATGGTCTCAACATGGCAGCCACCTTGAGGGGATCTCTTATGCAGAATAGATTTGCTTTTTTAAGCCAGTTACATCATTTATGGGGGAGTATGTCATTGTAAACGTTTTTTTTTTACTAAGTACTACTAGTACTTACTAAGTACTAGTCGTTTTTATTTTTATTTTTAGTGGAGAAGTGGAAAAAAATGACTTTAAGTTGCATAAAAGACAGACACTGCATGCTTGTCACACTACTTCATGTAGTAATGGTACTGTATATAAATTCAACTTAAAAAAGGCAATTTTAGTGGGACATTTATTTGAAAGTGCAATATATCAGATTATACCAATGATCACTCTCTATAAAGCATGTCTTGTTGAAAATGGCTCATGACATTGGCATATAGGATGGAAAACTGTAATCCGTTCTTATAGTTTTTGAAGAATTTCCTTTTAACTGCTTAAATCATTTGAATTTGTGTTTTCTTGATGTTTTTTTTCTAATATCTTGCCATGTTAAAAAAACTGTTAGGTGCTACTTTTTTCTTTTCTTTTTTTGCCTGGAGGAGGAACACACATTCATTTCTCTCAGTGGGTAAAACATCTTATTTCTTCACATCTTATTGCCACAAAAAAGACAATACAGTGAAAACACACAGTCCAGTCATACAGACCTGTTGACCGCAATTTGGCATGCAAGTGGTGACCTATATTGTCACAGTCAGAATGAGGAAGGAGACAAGGCAAAAAGGATCTAATTTGCAGCACTATTACCTTTTATATACTAAACAAAACAAATATGCAATGAAGGCAAACACTCAATGTGAGTTAGATCAAACAATGCCAGACAAAGAACCAACAAAATCAATAAATAAAACAAAGATCAAGTGGATCAAATCAATCAAATAATGAGTCGCTATGACAACCAAAGAAGCCGTTCTAGAAACCATGAGGAAAAAAAAAGGAAAAACAGGAAACAAAACTTTACTAAAAATTTTATGAAAACTAAACAAACCCAAACTTAACCCTTGTGCTGCATTAGATTTTTAACACCGTTGAGTGCATTAAGGACCAAAAATGGCCACATATTAAACATTGCCTAAAATATTATATATTATTATTATTTTCCACTTTTGCCAAGTTAAATCTTTTAACCAGCATCAGTCCTCATCATAACTACCAAAAATGTATTCAATTTCAGGATTTTAACCCTTTAATTACCAGTTTTGTTTGCGAAACCATCGATTTGTATAAGAGGAAAAAACACAAAAATTCAATTATTTTCAATAAACTAAATGAAAAGAGAAAACTTTAGATTTGGATTATCACAGTCCCACTTTGCAAAAAATCCCACTTAGCGCGTTAGAGTTATACCTATTAAACCTATTAAACATTGCCTATTGCCTAAAATAAGGTGCATTTCCACCCATAGGGAATAAATATGTAGTGACGTCATCTGGTGGAATACACTATATAATGCAAATATAATGCTTTTGCTTCAAAATGAAAGGATGTTTGTGCAAAAATCATGTTTCATGTATTACTGACAGCCTCAGATTTAAACAACGTTTTAATGGGTTTCAATGGGCCAT
Source organism: Pimephales promelas (assembly GCF_988280905.1). Taxonomy (NCBI): domain Eukaryota; kingdom Metazoa; phylum Chordata; class Actinopteri; order Cypriniformes; family Leuciscidae; genus Pimephales; species Pimephales promelas. The sequence continues at coordinate 16,315,398 of NC_142790.1, read as the reverse complement.
TTTTGGTCTTTATGGTGCTGAGTGTTACTATTTGATCTACACAGTGTGTGTTATACATATTTTGCAAAATGGGATCACATTTTTTACATGTATCCAAAAAGTCACAATTTTGCCAAATTTCATACCATTTGCATTAAAACAGCCAAAATGGTCAAAGAAATTAAACTGCAAAAGACCAAAAATGTCCCTAATGCAGCATAAGGGTTAAAGTTACATAACTCTGTCACGGTTCATGAATCGGCTGTCTCGGGCTATGTTTACACAGCGTTTTGTGTGAGAAATCTGCGTGCAAATGGAGACTGTGTGAAATTCAATGTAGTATGCACTTCAGGCGGCTAGGAGTGCATACTACAACAACACCAAGTCCACGCGCCTGCGTACAAATTTCACTGTCAAGCAGACTTTTGCCAGAGAATGTCTAATTGAAGAGAATTGGCACTGGCTGGTTACTTCCGTGTTCTGGACTGGCTGCAGTAACATGTCTCTGTCCATGCGGGGGCGCTCGTGGTCGAGTGCAGAATGAATGGGAGTCAGTGGGGTTTCACCCCCATAAATCCACTTTTCTCAGGATGTAATTTTTTGTCAAGTAATTTGAAAGTTGCATTCAAAGGGGAGGGCTAAGATAATACACTCAGCTGAAAATTGCATTTTTAAGTTAACTTATCTGTTCTAAAAATCCGTTCAAAACTGTGATGACGTCACACAATAGCTAGCGCTATACGTCACAGAATGCTAGCGTGTTCCGGCCAACAACAGCCTAACCTGTAAGAAATCAAAAGGACATAAGTACTCGTTCATTCGACTTTTGGCCTATAATCTATATTGAACTTGCGCAATCAAATCTATGTTAATTTAACTACAAGCAGGTGAAAGAGACACTTTTAGCCGTTTAGCCCCATAGACTCCCATTCATTCTGCTCTCGCCCGCGATCACCTCCAGTGGAATTCTAATGGAACTGCAACCAAGGTGATGCACAATGGGGCTAATAGGAAGTGCCAAGGCTCTCCGTTAGACGGGCTCTGCTTTTGCGTTTTTACCGTTTACACGGGAACGCGGTGGTGGAGCGTTTTTAAGATTTCCACTCTGGAGGGTGGTTTCACTTTTTTGTGTTTTTGAGCCTCAAAAACGCCGTCGTCGTGTAAACGAAAGGCACATCCGATACGTTTTCACGCGCGAACGTTCTCGTGTAAACAGGGCCTCATGCTGATGTGTCTGTGTGAGTGTAATTGTGTGGGTGTGGTTACTCGTTGTGTTGATTAGTGTCACCAGCTGCCATTAATTTCAGTTCCTATATTTACCCAGCATTTTCTCTCACTTGTTGTCAGATTATTCGTCAGTTCTTCGTGTCGTCTGGATGTTCCACTTCCCTGGGTTTCACTCGAGCATGTCGTCATCTGTTTTCACCACCGGATCGCCATCTCGTCCCTGCTTCACAAATCATACATTTGTGTAAATTCTATAAAATCTATCAGTATGTGATTGGCTGTTCACTACTGATGTTACACCTAAACTCAGGATCAAAGTCTGAGTTGACAGAATACCAAATGTGCCAGTTAATGTATTCAAGTAGCACATTCGTTTATAATTTTGAATAAACTCCAAAGCACAATGACCAAGTGTGTATTTTTTATTTTAATTGTTTGTCAGCTCACACAACTGTCTGTCACCATGCCTTGATGAGTATTGATTATTAATAATGTTATTATAATACTCCCAACCAAGTAACTGCGGAGGGTAAAGGTACTGTTATTTGACCCTTTTTAATTTCGTTGAGGTTGTGTTCCCACATCGTTAGCTAGTTTGGATCGCTATAACTTGAATGACTATCAACTGTTAAATGAACAAGTGTGAAGTATGTCAAGTCGCGCTTTGTTTACTTCGAACCGGACACGCGCACACTTTTGACGCAAGGCCTCATGGGGCGTAGGAAACTTGTGGATAATCCGGGAAAATCAAAGATGTATCAGCCCACAGCGCCTTTTAATTGCTGTTTTGGATTCGGCAATTATTCATTTACAAATTAAACGCTTGGTACACAGCAGGATAATTTGCAGCTCTATTATCTTTAATACTAAACAAAACAAGGAGACAATGACGGAAAACACTTGTTACAGTTTGAGCTAATACAAACCACACCAGAAAAAAATCGAATATACTAAAAAAAAGAGCGAACATGAGCGAAATGTAATAGAAAATTAGAAACGTTGCACTGGAAACTAATTGAAATAAAATAATTTTATGCTGAAATATTACAATTACAATTGCTAAAACAATAAAACTGAAATAAGAATATTTCAAACTAAATAGAAAATGACAGAAACTGAATATTTTAAAAACAAAAGCTAAAAATTGTGCTTCCTGTCTTGTTGTTCCCCTTGTCTTATGTGGACTTTTTTATTTCCTGTTCTCTGCCATGTTTTGTAGTCCTTTGTAGTTTTTCTTGTTTATTAGTCTTCCCAGGTGTTTCTGATTAGCCATGCCCCCTTGTTATCTTGTTTAGCTTGTTTGCCTTTGTATTTAAGCTCTGTGTTCAGACTTGATGAGTTCTTGATGTTGTAATGCTGGTTGTTTTGTTCCTGTTCCCGAGTCTTGTTCCTGAGTCTGAATTTGAAGTCTTGAGTTTATTTAATTAAAGTGTGCTGCATATGGACCCTGCTTCGTCCTATGATTCAACCACATCAATAAAAAAATATTAAAAATAGTATATTAATGATACTTTAGCATTTTAGCACTTTAGCATTTTAGCACTTCTGGTTCCCTCGCCCAAAAGTCTTTTGGTTTTTTGAATGGGTTTTTGCTAAATCACCTGAAATAATGTCTGAGGTTAACAAAGCCTTTAAATATTTTCACGTTTTGATCTATGACATAGAACACACAGTTATAACCTGCTTGTGTTTTTTAAATCTTTATATAGGCTTCAAAATGTATACATTTTGGATTAACTTGTAAAGATTATCTTGAGAGGCAAAACATGCAAGGGTCACAACTCTTTGTTGAACACAGATCTTATTTTTTGTAATTTTCCAAAAGTCTATAGGGAAAATGCATAGCTTTTCGTTCGAGGGAACCCATGCGCCACTAACTTCCGAGTTGTCCTACAAAGTGACGTCATAACTTCGGCACTCTATAGCACTGGCCACTATTTACCAACTTCTTTTAGAACAGTACTAACTGAGAAGTAACAAAATACTATGAAATAACACAAATGGAGTTTGGGAAAATATGGCGAAACCAATTTGAAATCAATCAAAACATAAAAAATAGCTTCTTTATGCTATTCTCTAACTAGGTATCTACCCTTGATGGTTTTTAAATTATTCCCCTTATAAGATAAAATACCTTATTTACCAGTATAGGCTATTTGGCCAAAACTTATCTGAAGCATTTAAGTGTAATCTTTCGATCTTAAAATTTTTATTATCACGAACTGCACAAATTTAGTAAAGAATATTCAAACTCTTTACTGGCAGTGTGCCATAAATCTGGATTTTGAAAACCTAAGGTAATGCAGTACTGCTTTAGCTCCGAGATAAATGCATAAGAATGTGCTTCTACAGCCCTAGTGGCATTTAACAGGCTATATTGCCTGACAAGTCTTTATTTTGTCTGGCACCTTGTGATGGAGACTTGTGCTTGTTTGATGATCTGCTCAGCAGGACTGCTTTACTTCCAAAAGCAAGGGATATCATATGTAAAACAGATTATCCAATAAAGCTTACTCTTCTTTTCCCACAATTAAAAACTGAAATTGAGTAGTATGGGAGGATTTATCGTTAAGTATTTCTTAATACTGAATATTTCCAAAAATTTGGCTTGCGTTTTTATCGTGCATAGAGCGCACATCCATCCAGTCTACTTCCACTGACAGGAGCAGAAAAGGAATGTTAGGGCACATCTGCAATAGGCCTATATAGAAAGGTCAGTCTTTAGCCATGATAAAATACCAATATAGTCTCTGATTCAAGCCAATTTGAAAAGAAGTCAAATATGTCCAGTGTACAAAAGCTAATGCAACATATTTTGCATTCTTCCAAATCAACAATTAATTTTCTACCTTGCCAAATCAAACTTTTGCCTTGCCTGGTCCAACTCAATATATTTGCACATACTAGACTTTAACTCAAAAATCATACTTAATCATACGGTATTGTTATTGCAAGGGTACGCCATAGACGAGAGTCTAGTCATGTGATTTTCAATGAATTGACCCTTGTCATCAAGAGGCAGACAAGGAAACACACTCATATTACCGTCCATATGTTGAGGAAAACGGTGGGTGGTAGTGACGTAAAACGCTGAAAGACTGTTCTATTAACTTCCCGAAACAACATTCCATTCATTCTAAGACCACTTTCATCAGGTTGACATGAGTGACCAACACCTGTGGGCTAAATGAAGAAGATGATTCGATTTGATTATTATTATAAATGTATATGTGTAAAATATATTTTGGGTTTGGGCAAATATAGTTTGGGCATCTTTCTGTGGCTGTGGTAAAGTCATTGATTAAAAGTTGTTTTCTCCAAGATGTACCCATGAGGCTTGTTCTCACCCCACGGGGAGCCCCTGTAGCAGATGATGAGAAAACCAGCTGTGGCCCCAAAAGGGTAGCTAATCCTGCACTGACATAACATAGCAGTAGATTTTAGCAGTCTTAATGTGTGTCAAGTAAATTCTTGGATTCTTTAGAATACTGTTCCTTCGTTACTGAATAACTACACAAGAACCAATGAGTAACACAATATTAACAATCTAGTAACTATTATTAACTAACAAGAAACTCTGATTAATGAAGTAGTAAGTAATAGTGTACAGATGAATCCATAACCACAATTTTTAATGCTTCCCAGAGAACTACTGAAAAAGTTTAGTAACAATCTAGTAACTATTATTAACTAAAAATAAACTCTGATTATGAATTAGTAAGTAATAGTGCGCAGATGAAAGTGTTACTACATACTTCTGTGGGAATTACTAATTATTTGGATCCGTATTATAAAGTAAAGATCATTGGAACTAACTAGTAATGACTCAAGTGTTACTACCACTACATGATCTAGTCATGATTTGTGCAACCAAACACTAAACTCATTTCAAGCGTTTGATATTTTTGGTGAACTTTAGAGCTGGTGGCACAGTGACGCAAGCTGCCACAAAGACTTAAGCTCTAAAGTGGCTGAAGCATAAAGTTTGGTTTCATTCATGCAGTTACACAAATACACATGCTCTCAGCGCATATACCTTGGAGAAAATCACACTTCCATTGATGCATTGTTAATAGTTCTCTGAAGACATTTACACATTTCCAAAAAAACAGTTAAAATGTTTTATTTTTAATAAATTAGGTCACACTCCCACTGTTGATGTTTAGGGTGTTTTTCTCGCAAATGCAAGTAGGTCATCGTAATGATGAATGGGCCGATGTTGTTTGATTAACGAGCTATCCTAAGTAAATGCCAAGCTAAATGGTCATCCAGGGCTAATTATTCAATTTTATTCTGTTCTTCCAGCCTACACACTTCTCTGTGTGGAAAACTTCTAACCAAATCAGTGCGCTTCCATGACAGTTCCTTTATCATTTATTAGAGCGGGATTAAACATATTTGAAGTTAGTGCTGCCCAAGGATGGTCCTCATCTATATGGATCTGGCCTGCATATGGATGGAGGATGAAAATGACACCCCCTTGAGTAGTCAATAATCTGGTACATCCAGTTGACCTGCTGCTCCAAATTCCTGTACTGTCGGCTCTCTCCAGTTCTGAGGCTCCACTGTTGCAACCACGGTTTCCTGGCCAGCCAGAGCCACCGTGGTCTTCAGAGTTGGGACTCACAGAAAGGAGTAACAACCCTTTGACTCTATCTCTGCCTTTGCCCTTTGATCCTGAGGTTCTCTGAGTCCTCAACTCCACCTTGTTCTGTCAACCTTTTGATTCTTCTATGGCCTTCTGGTCCTCCAGCTCTGCTTCGTTCCTTCACCCTCCAATCCATTCCGTCTCGGGTTCCCTCCAACTTCTCCATGGTCATCCACTCGGCTGGTTCCATAGTGGGGTTCCTTCCCACCGGCTCCTCCATTGGGGTTTACAGCTCCACCGTGGTCATTATCTCCACAGGCCTCACTATGGTCTCTTCCTTCCTGGCTCCTCCATGAAGGTCTCTTCCTCCACTGTGGTCATGATTGAGCATGATTCTCCTCTGCTGGCTTCTCCAAGGCAGTCTTCTGCTCCTGGGATCCATTATCATAAGCCCTTAAGTTCCACCTGTTCCTTGTTCAGTCCCTCATACTCACCTACTATTTAGTGACCAGTGTTTTAGTTCCCTGTTGTCTGTTCTGAATGTTGTTCATTCGTGGTATGGTAGTTTACATTTTTCTTCATCTGCGAGCTGATCCTGAGTTCCTTGTGCTGTGTAATAAAAAGTACAACAATTAAGCAAATAAATCCAATCTACTCTATATACAGTACATATAGTTTTCTCAGTTTTTCTCAGAAAGGGTGCAGCTTTCTCATCATGTCCTGTCTAGATTATATTAACCTAATTAATAAGCTTAATTTATTTTGTTTGGACATAACAGTACAATCTTTGTCATGCCCTATATCAATTAATCCAATATTCAGCCATTTTTTCAGGGAACAGTAACTGTCTATGGTATTATGGGCAGTAGCATGTTATTTTCTCTGGACTATGAATACATTTTAACTGTTCCTTTGGGGAAAAGAAGTTTATTTTATTATCCATTATCGAGCCATTTTGCTTTTTTCCCAAGATTGGATTCTGCTGGTTATGATTAATGGGATCACCAAAGAAAAGTCTGGATACTTTATCTTTGTCATCTGAAAAAGGTGATTACAACTCTGGAGCAATTTTCTTGTCTCAATTCTACTAGGGCAGAAGAGAATGTAATGGACAGACAAGATTATAGTTTTGGTATTGTCTTTGGACACTATGGGCCCTATCATACACACATGCCAGGGTACGCAACGCAAGTGTTTTCCGCATGTTTCAACCCGACGAAGTTATCATTTTCACATCCTGCGCCATTTAATGGCAAATGCACATGCACCCATTTGTGCGCCAATGGGCGTGCTGTTCTGAAATTGAGGTGTGTTCAGGCACATTGTTGGTGCGTTGCTGTTTTGAGGCAACTGAAATAGACTTTAAATATATTAAAAAATTGCGCCATTGATTTTAGACCAGGTTTCAGTTTGTGTAACACAGTCTCATCCCAAGACGTCAACTAACTGATGCTTTTGACCATACGTCAACATCTGTCGTTTTAGGGTACCCTTTAACGTCAGTTAGACGACGATCCTGGGGCGTCATCCAACTGACGCTTTACCTTTAACGTTAATTAGATGACGCGGGTAGGTTTAGATCTGGGGTAGAGTTAGGATTAGATAGCGTCATCTAACTGACGTTAAAGGGTACCCTAAAACGTCGGATGTTGACGTATGGTTAAAATCGTCAGTTGTATGACGTCTTGGGATGAGACTGCGCTGGTTGGTCCATTTTTTATATATATTTAAAGATCGCATTAGTAATATGCACCTATAGGCCGGTCCACAACGCACGAACACTTTGTCCTGTAGATGGTTGGCTTGCATGCTTTAACCTCATGCACGAGCAGATCCGTTTCCTCACTGGAGAAGTGTTACATTTTTCCGCTTGCAAATTCCACCATGTAAATAGCGAATCCGCCATTGCGAGAGCGCAACTGGCTTTTAAAGAGAATGAGAGATGAGACTCTGATTAGTGTATTGTACCTTACGCCCAAAACACACCCATTACTCATTACGAGAAAAGGGACAGCCCTTTTAGATCATCCCGACCATTTATCCCGTTGTTTGCAAGTTTAACGTAACAATCGTTAAACTAGCAAAAGTGGATTCGGACACACCCTAAGGCCGTGTGTCCACCAAAGTGTTTTTATCCAGCTGAAAACGCCAGACGCTTTTGCTGAAGACGCCATGCTTTGGGCGCTTGAGAGCGTTTTGGCAGCACAGCGTTTTTTTCCGTTGAGACATTTCGTTGCTATGATACAGGATATCCGCAGCACAGTTGTACTTGTAACTTATTTCGCAGATAATTCGCTTCATACCAAAAAGCTCTGTTGGTTGATGTAGATGTACTGAAAGAATGTTGTGACAGTTGGTCAGTGTGGTATTAGTCCCGCCCCTCCTCCACTGTGATTGGACGGGTGGGTAAAAAGTGACAGTGATGAGCGCTGTGTTTTATCCAAATTTGAACATTTTTCAACTCTCGGGGACCAGAAAAAAAACCCAGGCGCTCGGCGCTTCAGCGTGAAAAAAGCGCTCAGCGCCTCATTACGCTCATGGCGTTTAAAAAACGCGGCGCTCCCATTGAAAACAATTGAAAACATACGCCAGGCGCGTGGAAAAACGCTTTGGTGGACACACGGCCTAAGTGCACTTGCGCCGTGTGCTTTACCATGCATTGATAAAGGCTTTCTCAATTAGCTCTGATAAACATTATGAACTGTAATAATATTGCTAACATTGCATGATGGGAGTTTAGGCTGCATTGCCCACTTGAGATTGTCAATCCAGAAAATGTTAAATCCCTGCACAAGTGGAGAGAATGAACAGCTTATTCATAAACTCAAAACTCATTTTTGGCTTTAACTGTGAGGTTCTTAGCATGGCAATGTGGCTGTGGTCTGTCTTGTTTATTGGGGTAGGGAAGTGTAAACACTAAAGCCTTAAAGCTGTAAATAAACAAGAGTGTATTGAGTTCATGTATTTTCCCACTGTGAATTAAATGAACACAATGATATTTCCATCCAAGTGTCACATGGCCCTGGCATGAGTGAAAGAGAAATTTTCTGATCTTGTTTTTATTAGCCATGTGGAAAAAAAAAGAATCTAATGTTCTAAAATCTAAAATTTTCATGGAAGATATGATAGCAATGAGTCCAGTAACTATACACCATAAAAATTGCACCACTTGCACTTTTTGTAGCCTACTGTTTGAAACAATGAACTTTAAATCAGCAGAAAATCTTTGGCAGGCAGTGTAATGCAGTTTACACAAATATAATTCGTAACTAAATATGACAACACAAGAAACATTACCGGACCCAACTAGACATTCGATTAAGAGTGAATGTGCTTCTGCTTCACTGTACCAGTCAGATACATTATTCCGCTCTATGTGCTGCTCAGTGACTCTCAAATCTTGATGCTCTGGGCTGGCTTATTTTGAAATTATTTTCGATGGACAACTTTCTGTGATCCGCAAGTTATTCAATATTACATTTTTGTTTATAGAATTGTATTAAACATTAATATGGCTGTGATTATCTGCAAACAAATTACTTGCTTAATGGATTATTGTGTATGTTTTTTTTCTAATCTGTTCTATTTCTCTATGTCCTTAATATTGATACCCATTTATAAATCTATTTTTGAGTATGTTAATAAGTACAGAATTTCATTTGCCATTGCTTGCAGCAAATGACTGAACTCTGTTTTTGGCAAAAGAATAAGGACATGAAAACGGAAAATATCCCACTGCTAACACCTCTCACACCAACCGAGGCACATTCTATGCTCCATGTCCCTCTGGATTGGCTGATGATGTGTATTATGGTGCAGAATGTACTGTTTCTATATATAAGAACCGTTCATATGAGGCTGTCAGAGCACATGCCCAGAAAGCATGACTAAAGTATCTCACTGAGTCTGCAGTTCATCTTTTCTGAATTCTTTGTGTCTTGTCATTTTATTTGCTCAGAAATCCCTCGGTTCCATACCAGAAGGGGGAGTGGAGACAGTATCTGTTCTGAAATATGGGTTTCTGGCAGTTTCAGCTGGAAGAGTGGAAAAGTATAGAAGAAATGACAAGGGTACTTCAGAGTACAACATAAATTAGGAAAACACTCGTATTTACCATAAATGAAGAGAGGACTGAATCATTTCCAAGATGTTCTGGTAAGAGGTCACCATTGTGGACATTTCATTCTTGAGAAACCAGTGTGTGAATCATGTGGCATATCTAACGTCTAAACTAGAACTAAATAAACAGCTGCGTTCTGAGCCAGTATTACATAAAACTGGGTTTTCATGACCACAATAACCGTTCACACTGACTCTGCCCAGAAGTTCCTCATTACACAATCATTTGAGCTCGATAGGGTGAGAGTTATCAACGATTATGCCAGACCTCCACTCACCTGCATTATCGAATGAACACCAGGACGAACCTTTGCATACTTTACAGCCAAGCCAAACGTCTATTAAACACCTTTTTTAAATTTCCATTTTCTGCAGTGACCCATAAAGCTGATATCCGTCTGGAGTGATTTGGAGAGAGCGAAACCTTTTTCTCTTAGACTATATGCAGTCAACGTGATTTAAATGCAAATGCACGGCTGAGACGTCTACAGAAGGGCAGTTTTCAAAGAGTTGCTTCTGTTTTTTTGTGTGAATAAGCCAAGTTCTCTAAAACAAGGACTTGAAATCACATCACTGTTTATGTCAAACTCTTGCTGTGTGTTTAATCATTTTATGTCTTTTAAATGCCTTATTTTACTACTACTGTAGCTTATACTGTTAACATAAATATATTTGTTTTTGACAATTGATAACACTTTAAAATAACACTTATAGAATTTATTAATCTTTGTTAATCATGTTAGTTCACAATCCATTGATGTTAATAGATACCACCTTTGAACTTAAAATGTGTTGAGATTAACTTTAACCTAGATTAATAAATGCTGTAGAAGTGTTGTTCACTGTAAAAAATAAAAATGATCAATAAGTTATGACAAGTTTTTACATTGCTTCAAAATAATGTTTAATAATTTTTAACTTTGTTATACAAGATTCAACTAATGGCTCTTTCCATTACCAGTACCAGCTCGACTCGGGTCGCTTTTCGCTCCGTTTTCCATTGCAGAGAGTACCACCACAAATAGTACACGGTCATCATAGCAACGCCTTTCCTTCCTTCTTGCCCCATCAAGGTCTAGCTGGATCCTCTCTTCGGCAACCAAACAAAGGAAAGTCTGCACCTCCATGTTTGACCATGGCGTATTCTTCCGAGTTGCCATAATAATAGTAGTAAGTTTAGTAACTATCTCTGGCCAAACTATTTAAAAATGGTGGGGATATTCTGGGTAATCCATCAGCCGGAAGTTGAAGCCTCGCGGGAGCCGCCATTGTAGCAGAACTTCACTTGCTGTTAGCATCCCTTTGACTCCCATTCATTTTAGTGTCACTTTGACAGCTTTGAGGCGTCCAAAGACTTAATTTGTCCATTATTTATAAAGAAACACGACGATGTATAAAATGCTCCATTCAACTCCATCAATCTCCAACTCCATTAGTGTAGGGTGGTGGTGTAGTGGATTAGACATATGCCTTTGGTGTGAGAGACCAGGGTTCAAATCCACTGTGAGACACCAATGTGTCCCTGAGCAAGACACTTAACCCCTAGTTGCTCCAGAGGCGTGCGACCTCTGACATATATAACAATTGTAAGTCGCTTTGGATTAAAGCGTCAGCTAAATAAATAAATGTAAATGTAATCTTACGTTACAGCCCCGTAGAAGCAGTTTTTGTAAAAATAGGCTAAAGTTTGCGTCATAACTACGGGAATTTCTGTCACACAATAGAGACATTACCGTATAGACAGGAGGAGAAGCTCGCATGCTATCCTTTACTGTCTATGAGGCAATCGAGGGGACATGGAGGCACAAAGTCAAGGTAGAATAGAGACTCCATAAAAGCATCGGGACAAAATATTTCAACAACATTTTTGAGGAATTAGGTGATTCAGATTTGTCTAGAAGATTTTTAACTGTCAGACTGTCGTCACGCTCAGTTTGAGCCTGCGCAGTCGCTCAGACATCAGACAGGAAGTACAATAATCGAGCTTCAGTCTTCTCCGTTGAAATCAATGGGGTCGCTGTGTCCATTTCTTTTACTGTCTATGGGTACTCCATCTGGTGCATTCAATGACGCAGTGAATGGTGACGATTCTCTCAGACCAATCAGCAGTCGGCATTGTTTTCACGTCACATTTTAGTACCGGCTCAAGTCGCTCAGAACCTCGCCGGAGGTGGTATAAAAAACTACCCAAAAGCAGGTACAAGCACAACTTTTACACAGTGGAAAACTAAAGAAAGGTGAGCCGAGTTGAGCTGGTACTGTGGAAAAGCTCCATAACTTTAAATCAGTTTAATATAATTTAAGTTGAAAAAACTTAATCCAAGTTGATTGTACTTAAGGCAGCAACCGTTTTACCGTGAACTGTTAACAAATAAAACCTTGTCAGGATAAAAGGCAAGACAGAGGTAAGTGAATCCAAACAGCTTTATTCAAGGTGACAAGAATGCACAATCAATTCAGGAGTGTAGATACCAAGAAAGCGGTCAGTTCATGAATACTAGTCTCTTCTTTTACAGATGCAGTTGACAGCAAGCAAGCTCTGAATGGAGGTTCAGGTATATCGTTACGTCTTAGTAACCTGGAAGCATCAGCAGCTCAGAAGATAATGGTTAATGGTCTATTCCTGTTGGAGGCTTGACACTGCTCGTGAACTGAGTGTTTTAAAGCGCTTGTTAAGGAGGCTGCTAATGGTGAACATGTGTGTTATTAGTAATCCGGAGAGAGTGATCGTTGTGTGGTGGATGGAATCAAGCTTGATTGATTTCTGACACTTATTGTAAAGTGTTACTACCTAATAATTTGTAAATAATAGAAGTAGGCAACATACTCAGTCAGAACCTTAACATGTGAATCTTCAGAAAAATGCTTTGATGGTGTAGAATCTGCACTATAGATTTGTGCTTTGTTTTTATTCATGGCAAATGAAGTAAAAGTAAACCAAAATATGCCCTTTCTCATAACAGTCTTTGCTAAGAAAGAGCCTGCCAAGAAAAAACTGTAAATGTAAAGGTAAATGACACAGATGCTGTTGATGTGTGAAGGACAGTGAAAGCTGCTGAAATAGTCGGGTTTATTTTGAGTACTTGGAGCTGATGAGTGTGGCTTGTTGGAGTTTAGTTTAAGAATTAAACACTGGAAATTAAACATTGGAAAATAGCTTGGTTTGGAGTTTGCCAAAGCAGCATTTTAGCCCTTGCTGAGAAAACAGAGATCCTCAGTGAATACTTTACGTCAATAAACCTTGCTGCCTTCTCATTTTATTAATGTGTATTACAATGAATTATTGTTAATGCTTGTTCCCCAGTGAGATACCAAACTTGTTTAAAAGTGAAGTGTCTTTTTCTGTCAATGCTGGATTGTCAGGACGCTGTTTTGCTGCTATATATGCTAAATTTCCCCTTGGGAAATATTCCAAAAAATATTGCCAGTTTTAAAGAAAAAAATGGCAAAATGATATACATTTACATTATATTAAGTTATGAAAACATATATTGCAATTGTGCAAAGGTATTTCTTTTAACAGGCTAAAGCAGAATTCTTTTTGAGGCGATTATAAAATAATCTTTAAAATATATATATATTTTTCTGAATTATTGGACCAACTTCCTTATTCTCTCTTACTTACTCTTAGGAACAGTATATTGATTATAAATTGACGCTAAGACCCTGTATTTAAATACAACTTATGTATGTCGGTTAGCTATAATTTATAATGTATATGTGTTTGATGGATCACTGGCACTGTTTCTGGTTCAGCATGTTCACAATCTTCCCTCCTGGGCTATTAACATGACTTGGTGTGTGTTTGATCTGAAGCAGGCCCCCTCATGGCCATTAGCATTATTAGTGGCTGATAGAGATCATAATAGGCCCATGAAGTCAATGATCTCCTGCCAAATGTAGCAGTGAGCCAAGCAGTTTGGCCAAGAAACTATGACTGCTGTTATCTTTGGCTGTGGCCCGATCAAACTGTATTTGTCTTTTGAGACCAAAGGCTCCTCGATCAGCACCAAAATCTGCAATTTACAAAAAAAGTCAGCTGGCCTTATTACCAGTTTAGTAATTAAAATGTGTGTCTTGAGGGGCTCTGGTACGAGGGTCACTTGAATGCATCCAGTGGACTGAATTTATCCAAACACACTTTTGTGTGTACTGTTCCAGTTACATGATCAGTAAACCTTTTTGGGTAACACTTTACTTGAAGGGGTGTGCATAAGACATGACACCTTCATAACCATGACATGACACATGTCTTTAACATGAAGTAGGGTTATGCATATTTATGACAACTGTCATTAAGTGTCTTTCGCTCAATAATAACATTTTTAATGCAGATATGACATAGTTTGAGATGTTGTTATGACACCCTGACATAAACCATGACATCATAACCTGTCAGTGTCTTTGTCATGACAACTTGACATAAAATTAAGTAAGTCCTTAAGACATTGGCTGTCATGAGGCCATTATAACTGTGTCATGAACATTTTTCGTGACCTCAACTACAGTGGTACTAATTGAATTTGTCATTAAAAAGTTATAATGGCTTCATGACAGCCAATGTCAAAACCAACCACATGACAGTTTAATGTAATGTTAACCAATAAAGGTAGGTGTTTTCTTAAGTTTGATAATTAATCTGCTATGTCATGTTTATAATAGGTTGTGTTGTCTTAGTAATGTCAAGTTGTCATGACAAAGACACTGACAGGCAATGATGTATTTGTTATTTATGTCAAGGTGTCATAACAAAGACATCTCAAACAATGTTGTAGGTTCCACTGAATGCAGCCTTAGTTTGACGCTTTATCCACTCCCTTCATCCACATCCACTTCATTAAATCCACAGAACAACTCGTGATGAGTATCTTCGTTTACTTGGTAATCAACAAAAACATCAGCATAGGAAAATTACAAAAAATAAAAACGATTAATTAAAGAGAAAGAAAGATAAAGGTCAAAAAACTGTGTGGCGCCACTCTATGTCTGCCCAACTGTTCCCACAGCAAACTTCCTCCTGACTTCCTCCTGACTGACATCGCCACGAATTCGTGCGAGAGTATTCCCAGCGCTTATAGGTGAATCCACTAATGTAATATAAAATACACTCTAAATTATCCACACACATTTTAGATAATTACACAATAAATATCTGTAAATATTGTAAATATTCACTTAAATTTTCTTCACATAAATGAAATCATACAAATTTCTGTTTAACACATAATTAAATTATTAATCAAATAACTGAATTTAGGCTCCTACAAATGTCATATTTGCATTAAAAATGTCATAACTGAGCGAATGACACTTAATGACAGTTGTCACAAACATGCATAAAACTTCATATATGTCATATGTCATGATTATGAAGGTGTCATGTTAGTCTTATGCACACCCCTTCAATGAAAGTGTTACCCATTTTTCACCTGTATAGCATCTTCATCAGTGGCATGGGTTTTCAAATTTGATATTTTCAAATTATGTGTTTGTGTGTGTGTTTATTTACCAGTATATTGTATCATTTTTGTTTCTTTTAATCATGTAAAACACTGTAAGAAAGAAATTAAGCGAATGGAAAAAAGTACTGATAATTTTCTGCAAGAACTCTATCTGTTACTTTACTCTAAAACACAATGCAATGTTCAATGCAATTCAAAATACGTGTTAAAAACCAGTCAGAAAATCAATGGAAATTCTTTCATATTAACACAATACATTGGGCCCTATTTTATCGTTTATACAACAAACAAACAAAATCACAGGAATTACGCTCAACTAGACATCTGACTCGAATACTCTGACCGCTAAAATAACACATTTCGTGTTATTAAAAAAGAAAGAAAAAAATACTTGAACAAAGCTTGTATAGTATATTTCTGCTTTGAATATCTTGCCCCATAATATTAAACTGTAAATTGTAACTGTAAAAAAAAAAATTTTTACCTACAATCATGTCAATTCGGACCGTAACTTTATCTCTATAATCGTTTATATTATTTTCCATATTCCAAAAATGCTGTTGTTTAAAAACACACGTACGTTACCATGTTTACCACGCCACAAACACATGAGTGGCTTGTTTTAACACTTGCCTGTGTTTGAGCTTTGCTGTCAGAATGCAAACACTACAGGTTCTGGTTGAATTGTACCTAGCACTACAGCTCAACTCTTTAAATCCCATGTGAAAATCAATGCTTTGATCTACTGTGTTGTGACAGCACTGTATGCTACCCCGTCGAGAATGGAGAATGTGAAAACACGTCTTACAAACTCTGCTTACATATTTGACAAATGACACTTGACCCCCAGACATTTGTAACAGGATGCATATATTGTTATATTATCTCATATGCAGTCCACTTGGCACATTGAGCTTTGCATAAAAAGTAAAGCCTTGCGAGAAGAACGGCAGGTGTTAAACAATTCAGCTGTGATGCATGTGTCCTCTGGAATACCTTCACATTCAGGACCATTGATGAAATATATTGAGCATTATTAAAATGGAATAATATTACACTCGCAGACAGTATTAGCAGATTTTCTCAGCCAAAATAGCTTTCACAGTTCATAGCCTTTACCTCAAATAATTTTCCCTTTATGGATGACTTATGGGTAAGAAAATCAACACGGCTCAACCAATAGCAAGAGTTCAGGAAAACTCATGGTTTGAATACAGTTATTTATTTGGTGCATACACTCTAAAAAATGCTGGGTTGTTTCAATCGAAATTTGGGTTCAATATGGACAAACCCAAATGTTGGGTTAAAAATGTAATTTAAAATTCAACTTTCCAAAAACTTCAACTTTTACTTTCAGCTGTAATTTTCTTAATTACATTTTTAACCTAACATTTAGGTTTGCCATATTTGACCCACATTTGGGTTGAAACAACCCAGCATTTTTTTAGAGTGTATAATGACTTGAGGTGCGTTTCCCGAAAGGATCACAAACCTTTGGATAAACTAGGGTAAAGGTTGTATACTTCGTGGCCTGGAAAACAAAAGAAGGCATTTGTAGGGCGCATTTGAAGGATCCTTCAAATTGGGGCAGCCTTCATTGCCCCGCTGTGATGCATTCGCCCTTTGAATACAGCCCTTGAAGGATGCAGCCTCTGAATCAGGATGCAGAATTTCATAGCTTATATGAACACAATAAAGCAAGTTAAATATAAAGACTTTAAATTTTAGCATGTCAGGCATTCAAGCAATTCAGGAGCATTTTGAAGCATTTGCTTGAATGCCCAAAATAACCCTGGAGTAATGACATAAGAGGAAACTCTACATGTAAATGTAATTAAAAAATTAACGGTTTTCTGTTTTTTGTTGTGTGTGTGTGTTAGTGAATTACAATAATCTTGAGCCAATTATATAAACTACAATAATCTTGAATTAAAATATTATTATCGAAGTTATTCCTGCATGTGATGTCATTAAAGACATCGTATAATATAACGACGGCCTATATTGTCCAGAAAAATAATTTTCTTTAAAAATAAGATGAAATTAAATAAAATATTTATATACAAGTAAATCTATAAATAAATATAAATGAAAACTGAACAGAAATAATAAAAAAAAAAAACCTAAAGTAAGAAAAAATGACTAAAACGCATAACAAAATGACTAAAACTAAAATTATAATTCCAAATATAAAGAAATACTACTATTCATTTGTTTTATTCTAGTGTGTTTTACAGTTAATGATCATGTAACCTGGTTTACAAAGGTCTTTACCAAATGGTGTACATAACGTGAACTCTCTTTCTTTCAGAGCTCTGTGTCCGTCCGTCCGTGAGGGTGTCCTGCTTGCCATTTGATGATTTTGAAAGGTGCTCATGAGCGCCCCCTTTGCGGTCACTATCTGTGGTTTAGACAAGCTTGCACTTAGAGACTCTTCAGAACATTACATTTCCAAAAGTGTGGACTTGCATGATAACTTCAAGGACCTAGGACACATTTGGGATGGGATCAAAAGGTCACTCATTCTGTAAGGTCAGGGTACAGGATGTAGCAGAAAATAAAGTGTTTTTTATTTTTTGAAATGAGTTGGAAATGAGTACTTCTCCTATCTATAATTTTAAGTTTATAGTCAAATCCTTGTTCCCTGTAATAATAAAACTAATAATAATTAAAAAACGAAATAAAACCTTATAAAATAAAATAAATAAGTAAGTAAGTAATAATAATAATAATAATAAACTTTCCTTTAGCCTTTGCATTCATTAAGATGTTGAGTTCACATTTGCCTGTTTAAGTATCTACTCAGGGCCTGAGACGCTATAGATCAAAGCTGTTGGACACTGATGGTCTTGGCATATTTGTGTAGCAAACACATGAGTATTCACAGGCTGGTGAGAGGAGACACAGAGACCCAACCGGAGCATGGGACCAGAAGCACTGGCTTGGCTCAAAGCAAACTCACAATACAGAGATTTGAGAGCATTCGAGAAAAGAATGTCCATCATATCAAAACTTGCAGACAACTCCTCTAATCCAGGGGTTCTTCTCAACCTGTTTTTGTCATAAGAACCTCTGTGGCATCTTTGAAAAGTATTAGTTCCCCTCAAAGTTAAAATTTCCTGATAATTTACTCACCCCATTGGCATCCAGGATGTTCATGTCTTTCATTTCTTCAGTGGAAAAGAAATTAAGTATTTTGAGGAAAACATTTCAGGATTTTTCTCCACACAATGGGATTCAGGATTTTTCTCCATCGACCGTGCGTGCGATGGTAGGCTAAGTTACGACAGCGGTAATGGACAATTTCGTTCCCAACCAGTAGGGCGCCCGAAGAGGAAAAGTTCCATGGTAGTTATTTCAACTTAAATGACATTAAACTGACTTAAATGAGTTTAATCTTGTATAACTAGTATAAAGGTTGAAAATTATGTTATGGAGTTAACTATCTTCATTTAGCAAATTCTGTCAGTATAATCTATAAATCGCATGTATAGGAACTATTGTCCATGTGTAGAGACGGATGTTACAGTTTGAGCTGACTCACAGCTCTTCCTCTTCTCAACGTGGAATGCGTGTTCCCGGGGGCGGGGTTTATGTAAATTTTAGATTCGGGAAACTAACCCGGGAGGAAGATTATGTAGTTCCTATCAGTCGTTTGTTGTAGTCCTTAAAACAGATTTCTTTAAAAGTAAATATCTCCCTTTGCTTTGAACTTTGAGCATTGTAACTTTGCAGATGTTGTTTATGCTCAAACAGCAACATTACACATTAATTAAAGTTAGAAAAGTGAAATAATCAACCACCCCTTTAATAAAATGAACTTGAAGCATACTTCTTTTTCGTAAGGGATATGTGGCAGGCTACTCTCTGGTTTAAATGGAAAAATATGTTTTATATGTATAGGCTATGGTTTCATTTTCTTAAAGGGGGGGTTGACTGCTTTTTTTCTTTGCATGATTGTGTTTATGGGGTGCAATATACCATGAATTTGTGTTTTTTTCTTTTTTAAAAAGTCTTATTTTTCATAAATTTCACCTTTATTGTAAGCCGCGCTCTCCTCTGTCCCATGGTCTACTTCCTGATTCTATGAAAACTCTCCCTCAGAAACACGCAGTAGGCTCAGATTGGTTAGTTTGGGCCAGTGTGTTGTGATTGGCTAAACTGTCGCTCACGTTGTCCGGAAGGTTAACGCCCATTACCTTTACTGGCGAAACGTGCATGCCAAAGGTCCAACCATGTAAATAAAGGTGACGATACTATGGTCGGTACTGCAGTATCAGTTTGAGGCAGAATCAGACCGAGAAAGCGACGATAAAGAGTGTCAAGCAGAACCTCACCACACATGGCTCTTACTAAACATTTCTGAATGATAATTTGCTACATTTTTTAACTTTATACACGTTTGTTTTACACAATAGCATCTAATTGGCAACAATATCAACTGACTGACTACTAATGTTATACTCAAACAGCGTTGGCATTAGTTTACGTACTTGATCAAATCGAAAATAACGTCATAAAGCATATATACATGAAAAATACGTTTAAAACATTAGTACTTATACAAAATTCAGGTCCATAATGTTTGTACGCGTTTGTCGTATACACAAAATAGCATAACTAGTAGCCCATAGTGGCTATAAAGCCAGCCCTGGCATTTGAAAAAAAAAAATAAAACACAAGGCTACGTCTGGAATTATACATGCAAATACATTTAAAATGATTAAGTCTTAGCCCACTTACAGGTTGTGGCCCAACAACTGCTGCCTCTTGTTTTAAAGTTGGAACTGCTTCATGTTTTAGTAACAGTTTCTTGTTGAATCCGGTGCTGAATTCGTGGAGATTCTGGAAGCTGTCTTCCGTAAAATGTGCAGCACAGAGAGCTAAATTACGATCGTCACTTTCATAAACATAAATTGTATCCATTGTTGACGAAGTACAGCGTCCTTGGGAAGCTCAAATACAGAAGACCTGACAGCTGACAAACATAAAGTGTATCCATTGTTGACAAAGAACAGCGTCCGTGGGATGCTCGAACATGAAGACCACACACTCGACGAGCCACTTAAATATGCGCATGCCCTTTTCTGCATATTCCGGAGGGAGGGTTGATGCACATGTATGGGTTAGTGATGTCTAAAACCCAGCTGTAGTCCCAATCGATTCGTTTTTGTAGGCAATTATACTTCCTTATTTTAAAAAGATGATATCTCTGCTTACACTGAACTTTCAGCACTGCAACTTTACAGATACTGTTCATGCACCAACAACAACATTACACACTATTTAAAATAAAAAAAGTGAAATCGCTGTCAACCATTTCAAATATGTTGTATTTTTCATTGCTTGTGACAGTTTTGACCAAAGCTATCCAATTTCCAGCTCTAGTTATGTTAAGAATTTTTACTCATGTCAACAAGAAAGGACAAAAGCCTGAATATACCAATAATATTGTGTGGTCCCAAATATTTGCTTTATATAAGATGTCATTTTTTACAGTAAAAAGAAAAAAAAGAGCTGGTATTTTAAAACAATGAGGAGGGATCATACAATCCAAATTGAAGCAGTGCCTTTTTCCATGGGAGGCAACAAGTTCATTTCTGCACATTCAGAAAATTAATTAAGGGTTTAAAATGAGCTGGTATGCTTAGCTTGGCTCAGTAAGTAGTAAGCTTTACAGTGCACAGACCCAGCAGCGGTGACTTGGCTCTCCGGTGTGCTTGTATTTATGCAGTGCTTGTTTAAACATTTGAGGAGCACATGTACAGATGGATGAACGCAGCAGGTTTCATCGTGAAGTTACGATGTTCAAACTTGCAGGGGGGCCATTCTAACACTCATGTCAACAACAGGAACCAAGCAGTCCAATCAGTAAATGCCATAAAACAGACCCTGGAAGACATTTTGGGAAGAGGGGCTGTTTTCTGGGAATCGCAAAACATCTTTTGATGGGGGAAATTGTCTTTCTCAGATGTCTAATGACACCTAATGCTGAAAAACATTTATTTTTTACTCTTAGTTCACGATAACTAAAGTGGTTAACAACAAATAAACCTTATTGTAAAGTGTTACCGATAATTCAGTCAATTATACTGAATTATCAATTAATTCAGTCAATTGATAATTCAGTGAATTATCAAATAATTCAGTCAATTATAAACATACGGAAGACAAAAAAGAATTAACAATTTGTAATGTTCAATTAAGTAATTTAAGATATGATGATTTTTTAAAAACTATTATTATGTGATTTTATCTGTATTTTTTTCTATTATTGACATTTTATTGATTTCCCACTGAAATTGAAGGTGTGGTGCTTAATCTGCTGCCATCAATCGTTGCTCAGCTGTTACTGACGTTTCATTACTTTCATTAAAAATATAATTAAATAATCAAGTATTAAAAATGTCATACAGTTAATATAATTATATAATCACATATATAAAAAACAATGTAATTAAGAATATAATAATCACACATGAAAATACAAAACAATAAAATATTATTGTATATTATTTTTTAAAATATAGCACATTATAATAAAAAACAACGATATAATCACATATTAAAAATATTTCAATTTTAAATCAAATATTGAATAAATTCAATATTATTTCAATCATATTATATTGCATGTATATTTTTTATCTGTTGTTTTACTAATTGCTTTTTTTAATCTACTACATTTATTACTAACATTGATTTATACGATTTACTGATTTATCAAATGATTATTCCGTGGTTCCCCATTACCAACTGCATTATCAGAGGGGTTTGTCTAGAATGATTTTTCTTATCCCAAACCAGTTCCGTCCTGCAGCCGATTCTAAAGATTTCATTGGTCAAGTCAATCACAGTGCTGAATGCCTACACAATGCAACAACAAATACTAAACCCTAACCCTACCCCACACCACCTTACATTACCCAATGAAATTGCCTGCAGGGCTGGATTTGTGTGCTATGTTACTATAGTCCTTAGTGCACATTAATGCAGCTGCACCCACGCCGCTGGCAGCCAGAATTATGAAAAAGGGACATCTGTATGCAAGCCAAGTGGTGGAAAGGTCAGTCAAATGACCTCAGTGTGATACTAATCACCCTTTGGTCTCAGTACATTTGCAAAAACCGATTGGGCAGAATGTCAGTGCAGTGGTTTGGCCAAAAGACAAATTTCACAGTTTAAGTATGAAAGCTGTAACTTAAACAGTTGACATCATATTCTGAGAATAGCAGGGGAGAAGGCCGTTGAACGGTGAGTCTATGGTAAGAACATCAAGCATAAACTCATGTGCCAATGACAGACAACAGACAAAGCCACATGAAGCAATATTTCTAGGGGTCTTGCGAAGCACTCAGGAGTGTATATCACGCGTGTCCATGGAAACTGGATTCTCTGCCCACTCCTAGCATCTGTCTTCCTCCGGCACGACACTCGGGCCGCAAAGATGGACTGGCGAGAAAAAGCACCTTGAAAGTTTCCATCCACCCCACCCTTTTGGAGACCGGGATCTCTGCCACTCCACATTGAGCTGTGTGGGACGATATTTACCTTATACCCAAGGCCAAAATCCTCCCTTTCTCCTCCTCTGTTCTTCTTTCGTCTTATTACAGTCTCTGTCTGATCAGAGTTTTCCTCTCTTCAAGGGTAGGGCAACCCTTGGCTCCTCCTTAAAGATAAGCAGGGCAGATGTTTCAGACATTCCCGGCCAAGTTTATGACGCTTCAATTGGTCATGGACTGTCTAGGGAATTGAGGTGGCCAAATATGAACCACATTTTAGATTTATTTATAACGCCATTAGGCCCTTGATTACAAGTTAATCAGTCTGAAGTGAATATAAATCACACACTTGGTCAGTTCCATGAAAGTGAATCTTTGCTGTTTTCAGGGATTTAAATATAACCTGGTTTACCCCTATATATCCAACAGTTGTTCAATTTTATGGTTACTTAAAAGCAACTGTTGTGTGAGCAACGCAATAGATCACACAGATTATGGTCAAACACGTCAAGTGTGTTTTGACACTAAGGAAGTGGTGTTGAATTTCAATGTTTTCTTTTTGTTGAGATAAAACTAGTCTTAGAATAAATATACACTTAGAATGGGAAATAGTTCAAACAAGTGCACCACGTCAGCAAAAGGGCACGCACAAAGCCTGGAGCTTATAAAATACTCGCCAAGACACTTTGTGTATTCATAGGAGAAGAGACTGTGCTTTTCCAGATTCATTTATGTTATGGCAACCCAATGTGCCATATTGTAAATGTTAACTCTGTCTGAATCATCCAGATGTTGCTTACATTTGGCCAGAACACAATGATATGATGACATTTGCTATATTTATAAGATAGAACCACACCCTGACAGTGATTTGGATACCTGAAGTAACACAACGAGAAATCATGTCTTACATTTTAGATAAAAACTTCAGCAAATTACTACATTATAACCTAATTATAATTGTAACACAGCAGCTGGCAACTAAAGAGCAAGATGTCAAGTCCAATCAGTTGAGAAATAGAAATGGGTGAGTTGCATGATGATCAGTTGCTGAATGCAATATTTCTTTTACTTTATCACAGGCAACTCAGAGGCCGCTACAACTTCCTCTTTACTGCTTAACAATAAAATGGCAATACTGCCACCTCATGGTGTTTGTGGTCCTACACAACATGGACCTATGGCACCAGACACAAAGTAGTGCTGGTAGGTGTAAACAAAACCAAACCTGTATGTATATGTATTGTGAATTTTCAAAAGTTAGTTTTAGGCCTTGTGTATACTTTATGTAGGCTATACACTGTATATATTTATATATAGGACATAGGAGAGGAATACTTCTGTTTAGCCTAAGCTTTCATGCAATAGGCCTACTGATTTCAAACAAAATATTCTATAATCACTGTAAACCAGACACTTGCATAACTGATAAATAGGCTTTATTATATTTGTCTTTCCTGTGCAGAGAAATTATGTTTGCATATAGTATTGTAAATCCTTTGACTTATCAAGTGAGAATGAATTAAACTTATTTTTGCAGAACAGTCACAAGCTCTCATCCTAATAATACACATTTTTTAATATATGGATTTTACAAGCCTAATGCTTGGAAATCTGGGATTTATTCATTTATTTTTTATCTGTAATTGCGAGCAGACATTTATAAATACATTTTAGCATAAAGCACATACTGGACATGAAGGACTTACAGCAAGAATTAAAGCCATGTAAGTCAGTTTAATGAACATATCACTGGGAAAAAAAATCTGTTTTCCAAACTGATTTGCTGGCAGAGAAGTGCTTCTTGTGCAACAATCATCAAACTGTTACAGTATATATGAGCCAATTGTGACAATAATTATACACAGGTCAAGACAAAACAATGTCGAATGAGTCCCAATAGATGTCTCAAGACACAATAAGTCTCTTTTTAAAATAATTGAAAGCCAGGTAAGTGGCACCCCCAATCAACCCAATCAATAAAGTGGCACCAACAAAGGCTGGAGCCATTTTCTTTGCCACCCTGAATGCGGTGGGCAGCACAGCAGATATGAGGATGTTATTGACTTGGCCAAGCACCCTGCGGAATGTCGGCCGGTTCAGGACACGCTCATAATACGTCTCCAGGTTGACCCGGATCCCATTTCCCCAGTACCGGCGGGACAGGCCCAGGAACTTGAGGCGATGAAGGGTGACTGCGAGGGAAACGTCCGCAATGCTGAAGAACTCGCCACAGAGCCAAGCCTGCTGACTGCCCTCTTCTAGAGAGAGAGAGAGATGAGAAGTTTAAAACGCTAAAAGAAATTCACTGGTTATCTATTTTCTAAACGCATCCAGCCAGAGTGTTTGTTAAACTAAGCCTAGTGAAGATCGACATTTGATCAAAATAATAATTTCATTAATTACTTGCAAAGACAGAACTGCTTGCCAATTTCTTGGAGGAGTTGGATGTGTTACTCTCATCCTTCCCTTAGGATGGTACACCTCTGGTAGTTCTTGAAGACTTCAACAACCACCAAGAAAAACCTCAGACTCTGCTTGCCTCATTTGACCTCAAGCGAGTATCTACTCAAAAATCAGGCAACCAAATGGATCGTATTTATTAGGGGTGCAAAAGTTCACAAAATTCACGGTTTGGTTCGATACGATACACTCGTGTCACGGTTCAGTACGTTTTCAATACAGCAAAAAGAAAGAAATGCCAGAAAAATTTCCTTGATTTCATTTTTTTAATTATATTTTTATTAAAACTAACATCATAAAGAATGATATTTTTTTTACTTTGAGCAATGATGGAGCTATGCTTGACTTTTCTTAAGAGCATATAAAACAAAACAGCTCCTTGTACAAAATGAATTGTAATATACGTAGTATTAGGTATAAACAAAGGTTTATTTTAGTTCACATTAACATTTGAGGGCAGCAATTGTATTCATAATGTCAAATTAAAACCAACATAATGTTACTTGAAAGCATTCAAGTAACGCTTGAAAGCATAGAAGCCTACTATTCCTCCCAAACTTCCAAGGTTACAGTTAGTAGTGTTGCTACAGTAAATCCACGGTGAATGTTGCCGATCTGTGGACACTGAAGTTCATTCATGGCACAATGTTTCTCCTAGTTTGCACATCAGCACTGTTAATAACGGAGAAATGTGAATGTTTCTCACTAGATCTCGCAGATCGTCAGTACTCATCTTGCTGGACCTGTCTGCTGCTTTTGACACAGATCCTACTTTCAACTCTCAAGACAAAGGGAATCTCAGGAACCACACTCCAATGGTTCAAGTCTTAGCTCTCAGGTAGGTCCTTCAGGGTGTTGTGGAGGGATGAAGTGTCTAAGACACAACATCTAGCCACAGGGGTGCCTCAGAGCTCAGTGCTTGGACCACTTCTCTTCTCCATCTACATCTCATCAGGTCATTCAGAAACATGGCTTTTCCTATCACTGATATGCTGATGACACACAACTCGACCTATCATTCCAACCAGATGATCCGATTGTAGCTGCTCGCATCTCAGCCTGCCTCACAGACATTTCTTGCAGGATGAAGGACCACTAATTTCAACTAAACCTTGCTTGTGGTCTCCATTTAGCTGGGTTCATCAACCATAACTCCATCTAGGACAGCCAGGAACCTTGGAGTTGTGATTGATGAATAGTTGAATTTCACAGACCACATTGCTACAACGGTCCTGCAGATTTGCCTTATACAACATTAAGAAGATCAGGTCCTTCCTATCAGAGCAGGCTACACATCTCCTTGTCCAAGCTATTGTTCTGTCCAGGCTGGACTTTTGGAATGCTCTCTTGGCGGGCCTTCCCTAGTGGGCTGCGGCACACAGCTTGGGAACCACTGAGCTAAATGTTTCAATGTAAATATAAATGTTAATTTAATTTTGAATCAAAACCAGTTAATTTACTATGTCCCCACATCAAAACATTTTTGTGTTTAAAAGAAGATTCTCCTACCTGGTGTCTCCTCAATCCTCCTCTGCAGCTCCGTCTCCACTTGATCCAGAACACTCTCTAGTTCATCCAGGAGTTTCTTCAGGTATTTCATGTTATCATGGTCAAACAATTTACTCTAGAGAGATTTACATAAATCGTTTTTTATGACACTCAGCAATCACTTTCTTGGCATCGTAACCAAGACTGTAGTCAAAATTAATTGCATATACTCAGCAGAATAAAAACAGAGAGGGTAATCATGTGAATAATTGAAACTGAACACTGCATGAATGTTTACTTACCTTCAGGCGCCTCTGTTTTGCAATATAAGCATCTTTAAGATCAGGGTTCTCTGCTGCTAGTTTCTTAAGCTCAGATTCTGTGTTTCCAATCTGTGCTATAAGACAAAAAAATCACAGTTGAGTATACCCAAAAACTGTGTGTTCATATGAAGTTATTACACTGCTTCCCTGTCTTACTGCGAATGTGAGTGGTGGCATAAGCTGGAATGTGGGAGTCTACAGTGATCTCTGGGTGGAGGATGCAGCCATGGGTGTACGCATCCATCTGCAGGGAGTCCAGCAGCTCTCTGTAATGCTGTACTCGATGATAATATGTGCTTCCCTCTTCTGGAATAAGTCTTGGAGTGTGCTCTGATTCAGAGAAACAAACAAACAAAATAACAGTACATTATCCAAATACAATGTTGTGACAATTTAAATGAGCTGCTATCCTCAACGGAAAATATCTTATTTTGACTTACCCTCCAATGCCTCTCATGTTATCCAAAATTCTGCCCTGGCATGCTGAACTCAAAATGGTGCATGCAAACATAAATGGAACCAAATGAAAAGATGACTAGGGTGACCACCTGGTTATTGATCTGTTACAGAACAGTAGATGTGATTTTGCAGGGAAATGCAAAACACGTGTGTGGGAGATAAATTTACTACTAAAACAAGTAGGACATTCGTTGGAAAGCCTATTTGCCATCACATTGGATGATAACATTTTAAATCGACAATAAGCTCTTATATATTATATATTATATATATATATTATTACTCAATATTATTTACTCTTGAACTATTCAGTCTATTTAACTACCGGTAAATATAATGACCTGAATAACAGGCTAATATAGGTTAAAAAAAAACTCAGTTACAAATGTAACCTCAGTTCTCTTAGAGAACGGTCTCTCGTATTGCATAGCTATACGCTCTGGGAAAACTCCATTTCTTGAGAATATTGAAGACTTTATTTTAAAACACAGTTCAGCTACACAGTTCGATTCGATTCTCGATTTTTACATTTATTTTTTTAAAGCACAGGTTGCTATGCCATTTTTAGACTACACTTTCATGCAATATAATATCTGACATAATATATTATAATATAATATATTGTTCGCAATGTACCACACTATATTGTTAAATTTAAAACATTTATTAACAACATAAAGTGCTTATAATATAATATAATATAATATAATATAATATAATCAAGTGAATTCAAGTTCACAAAACAAACAGTTGTTGGTTTAAAAGATAAATCTAGTTTTTGTAGAGCCTGCGGAGATGCCCTGCCATGTTATGGCCGTTTCACGCATACTCCGTTTGCAGTGCGTATTTTTTTCTTACACATGTAGAGCTTTCACACAGAGCTTCTTTTTTTTTTTTTTTTTTTTTGAGGCACGAACGTTGAATGCGAATGCGAACCATGTCAGTATAACTCACTGACAATCCCAAATACTTCCACATCGGCGACTTCAATGAAAGAGTAGGGGGTTAAAGTTCTGTCAATGGGTCTCCTGCATCTGTAGTTGCCATGCTATCTTTTGACTGGCTGTAGCTAAGTTAGAGGAGGTTGACTGTAGCACTTACACAGGAAGCGTTTGTAGAGAGCGCTTGTAAATCGGCCACTCACTTGACCGATGCTAGGGCTAACAGGACTGCGGTCTTAAGCAAAAGTGGCTTTAAGTCAGCCGACTGAAGCAGCTTGAAAGGGGGTCCCTTAAGCACTCTGAGGACCGTAGATACGTAGGTCCCAGGCAGGGATAGAGGGAGGTCAAGGCGGATTAAGCCTCCTGGCCCCTTTGAGGAAGCATGCAATCGCTTTTTCCCAAAGATTGGCCAGCCACCGGAGCGTGGAAAACTGCTATGGTCGTCACATACACTGAGCGTGGAGGGGGTCTGGCCCACGTCCAGCAGCTCTTTTAGAAAAGAAAGTACCAGTGGTACTTCACATGAATATGGTTCCAGGTTCCGAGCTGAGCACCAGCCGGTGAACACTGACCACTTGAGGACGTAGAGACGTCTTGTGAACGGAGTTCTTGCATCAGAAATAGTATTTAGGACTCTCTCAGAGATGTCCTTGGATACCTATTGAGGGGCCATACATGGAGGGCCCACAAATCGGGTACATGCGCTGCTCTGAGTGAGCACAGGTCAGTCTGAGCCCATGTAAGTAGCTGTTTGACCTTGGTGTACAGGTTGTGTGACCTGAGACCGCCCTGGAAATTTATATATGACACCACCACCATGTTGTCCATCCGAAATAAAATGTGGTAAACTGCCATATATGTGAGGAAGGTTTTTTGGGCTAGAAAAACTGCTCTTGTTGCGATACAGTTGATATGTAGGCACTTCTCCGAGCTTGACCAGAGCCGGAGGCAGGCCTGCCCTCGTACAGAGCCACCCAACCTAAGTTGGACCCGTCTGTTGAAATTACCTTCTTGACACCAGAACCATGCTCACACCAGACTGGTACCAGATGGTGTCCTTCTTACCATGGCTTTGACACAGCCATGGTTTACCCTTATACGTAGACAGCTGTGCCTCCACGCATGAGAAGGGAAATGAGGTTTGAGTCAGTGCTGAAGAGGGCGCTTGTGCAGTAGGCCTTGGAGTACTGACGACGCAGAGGCCATAAGGCCCAATTTCCTTTGGGCCCGCTTTGGACAAAGCAGCTAGGTGTTGAATGGAGAGAGCGTGTTCTGGCGTGAGCCAAGCTCTCATTTGAACGGAGACGATAATTGTTCTCAGGAACGTTATTCGCTGGCTGGGAGTCAGCACGCCACACTCTAGGAAAAAGTTTATCCTGAGCCCAGGGCATTCTAGATGGCCGAGGAGCCAGGTCTTGTGAGTTCGTAACTTCGCCTCTGAATGGGCCAGGATGAGCCAGCCGTTGAAGTAATTCAGAATGTATATTACCCGCTGTCTCAGGGGGGAGAGAGACCTATCCATGCATTTTGTAAACGTACGGAATGCCAGAGACAGTCCGAATGGCAGGACTGTGTATTGATATGCCTGCCCTTCAAAGGCGAATCTTAAGAATGGCCTGTGATGGGAGGCAATTTGGATGTGAAAGTAAGCATCTTTGAGATGCACTGAGAAAAAACAATCCCTCGAGCGAATTAATGCAATGGTTTGTTTGGTATTCAGCATTCCAAACTGCCGTTTAATGAGGGCTTTGTTCAGATGTTTGAGATCTAAAATAGGCCTGAGGCTGCCTTTTTCCTTTTTCGGAACGAGGAAGTAACGGCTGTAAAAGCCTGACTTGGTCAGTGCTCAGGGAACAGCTCTTTTTGCAATTAGTTTTGATACTTCGGTGCTGAGGACGTGAGCCACGTTGCACTTTACCGATGTCTCGACCACGGCGTGATAACGTGGGGGTCTGCAAGCGAGTAACCTCGTTGTATTGTGTTTGATAACCATTTTAACATATCTGGAGTAGCTTGCCTTGGCCCGATAGACTAGGGGTTGAATGAAATTCAAGGGACGGGTCGCCATGTAACGTCATGTTTGGAAGAGAAAATTTGCTCATTTTGTGCTCTGTGGGTCGCTGTTAAGACAGCACTTGTTTGCTGGGGTGCGTAGATCATTGACTGCAGTTAACAGATCTCCAACCGCTTGAACTGAAAAGGGAGTTGGAAGAAGCATGCTAATTTACTTTAGGGGCGGTCCGGCCACAGCAAGACCTGGCCTCTTTCTCTTCCTTAATTAAGATAGGAAAGCTTCCAAGGCTCCAGGTCTAGCCTGAGCTTAGGCCGGGGACCCTGGTGCTTCGGCAAAGGGAACCGCTTGGCCTGCAGCCAAGCTGGTGCTCTTCGGGAGGAAGTGTCTCATGACCTGCAAAGACTTCTGCACCCCAGTGAAACGTTTGACGGAGGGGCCGGAGTGACCTGCGGAGGAACCCGGGGAATGCAGGAAAGCAGCTCTGTCTGCATCCTTGATATCCATCAGGTTTTGCCACACACATATATAAATTGCACACACACACATACATATATATATATATATATATATACACACACACACACGTATATTATAACTATTATTTCCTATAGAACTATTAGTTTACCATCACAGAAGTTCTGCTCCAAATAGTCCATGATTTGAGTGGGGTCACAGATGACACTGTCATTGTGAACCAGCACAGGAACCTCACCAGTGGGGTTCAGATGCATAAACCAGGGCTCATTGTGTTCACTCAGAGGAAGACTCACATCATACTCCTCACACTGAAGACCTTTCTCAGCTATTGCCAGTCTCACCTATGAAAGAAACATTGTGTTCATTTTTTTGGACGTTTCTTAATAATTTTATACCATAGAAAAACTGAAACATCATTACTCCAACTCTCATTTTGTTGAAGAAAACAACAGCAGCCCAGCTAACAATTTTTTTTTTTTTTATGTTTTAAAGACGTTTTTTTCTTGGTTATTTGAACGTTAAGGGAACATTTTATTTGATGATGACTTTAGGAGAACCTTGCCAGAACATTAGCCAAAGTTCTGAGATAGTCATGTAATATATTTGTAATTCAGGTGTAAATATCTATAACATATTAATTTAATATCTATCAGTAATTATTACAGTATAATTAGACACAGCCTTCACACTTGCACCATGCATCCTTAATAATGTATAATTTATGAATAATTAACATACATGCGGTCAGTCAGCAATTGAGACATTATTCCTTATGAATAGGGGAATAATCCAAACAATGCCAGATCTTTAAAAGTATGTGAATATCACAATCAAAACAACAGACTGCATCCACCCTGATGCTCTTGAGCTGTCTACGCCAGTAATGTTGAATTATTGGATCGCTTACCTTCTGAGAACTGAATGACTGAGTCCAGTGGTACAATATCAGTTTGGACTCTTTGTTTTTTGAGCTCTCGACAACCTCACAACTGTCCCCTGCATCCTTCTTAATAAGGATTTCATTTTCATCATGAGATTCGCCAGTGTTTTCCACCGCCATTTTATCAGTCGATGGCTGTGTCTCAAGACCTAGTTGACTACGACGGTTAACCATCCTATGCGCTTGCAGCATCTTTGAGCATATTAGCCTCTTGCAGCGCCATCACAGGCGCGTACCATAGACAGGGCGCGTCCTACCGAGATAATATGATGATGCCCACAAATGCTGTCTGGGGAGGCAACTCACTAGGTTTTAAGACACAGTCAGTGTGTGAACAGCGCAGCCTCAAGTGGTGGTACCCAACTTCTTAAAGGACACTAATTCACATTCACAATAATAAAATATAGGCACACAAAAAAAAAATAATAAAACAAAATAATGCAAGTTATTGCATTTCATGCTCTCAGATAAAATTAGTCAACTGTTTTATTTAGCAGTAAATATTTATAATAGGCTAGGCTTATAATAATTTACATCATGGTTGGAAGTATAAATCAGAAGCGCACATTTTAAATCAACCAGCAGATATCGCTGTAGACTGCTCTTCTCAATCTAATTACATTTCATTATTACAAAACTGTTGAGAATGTATTCTTATAATTTATGATATACAGTTTAATAGGCAAGAAATGTCATCTGTTTTGCGCAATAAAAAGAGACTTTCCCATGTTTCATAACAGGCTAATGTTTGACAAATTAAAATGAGAACAAAATATTTTAAGAAACATGATGTCTTGTTGTACCTCGTAACATTTTGTAGAGTTTTAGTTCATTTAGACAATTGCAATTTATTTGAAAGAATTTTGAATCATCTTTGGAAATATGCTAATGCCCCCTAGTGGTTTTGGGGCTAAATTTCAGTCAATTTTTAAGTAGCCTTACAATCTACAGTATGTAAGTCATTTAAATTTAAATCACATTAAACTGACTTAAGAATTAGTTGAAACTTTTATAACTTATATAAAAGAGTTGGAAATTGCTTTACTTATTTTGATGAGTTAAAGCAATGTAAAACATATGTTGTAAAAACGAATTGAGTTTCAGTGAAAATTATGCTATTTTATGAAACCAATGGCATGCACAGGAGAGGAATTTCCACCATCTGAACCTTTTAAAGCCACGATAAATATATACATTATTTCCAACATTAGCTGCCAGAGAAAGAAAAAGAAAGAAAGAAAATACTTTTTTTCTTTCTTTCTGTTTTTAGATTGTTCCAGAAGTATAATTGAAAGTCATTAAAAGCCAATTTGACATTGTATTTGACATTTTCCTAAATTAAATAATTGCAAACTGCATTGTTCTTCACATTCTTCTAAAATGTAATTCTGAAAATATAAAAAGCAATTACACAAATGTCTTTAATAGACACCAGTTTTCTCTTATAAGTTTCTAAATAGTTTTGAGTAAATTCAAATACAAAATTGCTTTTCCATTACACAAAACAAAAAATAAATAAATAAAAAGTTCAGCTCAAATCTTCCCAAAATAGGCCTATGTTTAGCTGGTGAATTCTCGGTAGTCTATTGTAAGATAATTCTTTAAATTAGTTATGGATACATTTCATTCATTCATTTTAATTACAGAAAATAAAAAAAATAAACAGACAGCATTTCTTAAAGCCTGTGAACCTACGCGTCAGTGAGCGTGGAGTGGGCGTGGCCGCGATGATGACGCATGAGGATTGACAGCGTCTCTCTCAGCTGAGCTGAAGCGCGCGCGGGCTCGTTGTGTGTGCTCTGCTCTCTCTGCTCTGCGCAGCGCCTGCGAGCGGGAGGGAGTCGGCGGTTCCAGCGTGTGCGGCTTCGGTAAAGATGCACTAAACCTGCCTCCTCATTCATACTCTCACAACACAAACAAAAACCCCAACCAACAACATCTCCATTGTGATTCATTCTCCTAAGTTTCATCGTTGCTGTTGAACTCGGCTGTGGAAAAAAAAGGTTTAATGAAAGAGAAAGACGAAAAGAAGCGCACGGCAACGTTACGACTGTTTTTATTTTCATCCCATTCTGAATGACGGGCGGACGGTTCGACTTCGACGATGGAGGCACTTTCTGTGGCGGATGGGAGGACGGGAAAGCCCACGGACACGGCATCTGCACGGGACCCAAGGGTCAAGGCGAGTACGCCGGGTCCTGGTCCCACGGTTTTGAGATAGTCGGGGTCTACACCTGGCCCAGCGGGAATACGTACCAGGGCTACTGGTCGCAAGGCAAACGCCACGGGCTTGGTGTTGAGACCAAGGGGAAATGGCTTTATCGTGGGGAGTGGAGTC
Source organism: Pimephales promelas (assembly GCF_988280905.1). Taxonomy (NCBI): domain Eukaryota; kingdom Metazoa; phylum Chordata; class Actinopteri; order Cypriniformes; family Leuciscidae; genus Pimephales; species Pimephales promelas. Next base: position 16,281,078 of record NC_142790.1, on the reverse strand, counting down.
ACGGGTTCAAGGGTCGCTATGGAGTTCGGCAGAGCACCAATACACCTGCTAGATACGATGGGACGTGGAGTAATGGACTACAGGATGGCTATGGAGTCGAAACCTATGGGGATGGTGGTAAGTGTTTCCAAATGTCATGTATGTTTAGGGATGCGAATCGTAAGCAATTGCATGATTACGAATCCGGTTTCTTCATTAAATGTCACAATAATGATTTTTTGGGGGGTGGGGGATTAGAAACGTTTGAAAAGAACAAATTCAGTTTTATTCTGCGAAAAGATTTATATAGGCTAACGTTACTCTATATTATAACGTATTTTATCCATTCATTCAAACATACAAAAACCCATGTCTTTGAAAACAAATTAACATAGAACAACCAGTCTAACGACGCCGTTTTAAGCCTCACGAGCCTTGCAACATAACACTGTAACAGCTGTTGCTTCGTTTAGATTCGGACAAGACGATAACTTGCGGTTCAGTGAGTGAGTCAGATTAATTCAGAATCAGATCTCCGAGTGATCCATAATCGTTTTTGATTCACTAAAAAGAACCGGCTCATAAGAATGTTTCGTTTGGGAGTCTTAAATGTCATTGATTCACTTAAAAGAATCTGATCATACGAGTCATTTGTTTGAAAATCGAACACACTGTTCGTACTCTTTTTTTAAATTTTTTTATTTATTGATTGTAATTTAGATTTAAAGTACATTAATTGTAAAATTCTGTTTACAGACAGACATTATACAGAAAACGAATTATGAAAAGAAAAATAAATACACAGAATAACGTACGTACGAATAACGTTAAAATAAGGTAAGAAATTAATAAAATAAGATTAGAAATGCATATATAATATAAAATAAATATTTATCAAGGCTTTGTTGAGAGAAAAACTAATATAGTATGTACATATTATGTATTTATAGTTTCTAAATAGATTGATTTTATATTCTCCAAACCGGATCACGAGAGTCATTCGCTCAGGAATTGTGGACACACTGATCTATCTGGCTGTTAGCTTTTGTTCACTAATAAGAACCGGCTCATGAGAATCAGACTGCACTGGTCGATGTATGTTTTGTGCTGATTTAGTAAAGATCTTCACTCTAAATACTATGATTCAATTCCATAAGAATGCAATTATAAGAAATTTGATGGAATAGAAAGATATATATATATATATATATATATATATATATGTATATATATATATATATATATATATATATATATATATATATCTTCAGGTCAGAGGTCATGTTCAATGTGTGTAAATAAAATTAAATGCTTTCAAAGTACACTAAATAAATGCTGGTGACATTAAGACAAATATACATAGATGAACAATATAGTACTTTGCACATTACATAATTTTAGCAAGATTGTATATTAAACTTGTGCCACAATCTACTCTCTGTTTTTTGAACGCATCGCAATGTGACGTCCAACATTTACCTAATGCCTTATTAGTTACCAAATGTGCTTGTTGATATTGTGTGTAGTTAGCGTCAGTGATTTAAGCTCTTATGAACTCTGTAAACGTATTAAAACATAACTGTCATGCAACTAACATTAATTGATCCTTGATATGCTAATGTGCCTAAAATGCATGCTTTCTTTTATCATTAAGATTATATTTGAGACTAACATAACTTTGACTTTGTTTAATAACTTTAACTTTGTTTTATGTTTCATAAGGCACTTATCAAGGCCAGTGGATGGGGGGCATGAGGCATGGCTACGGTGTGCGACAGAGCGTGCCTTATGGAATGGCCACCATCATACGCTCTCCGCTTCGCACCTCTCTGGCCTCCCTAAGGAGTGTGCAAAGCAATGGCGCCATCCTGCAGGATACAGTACCCGACACACCAGTTGGAAGCCGTGGTGGTTTCGTGCTGAATTTTCACAGCGACACCGAAGTCGTCACCGGGAAGAAGAAGGGCCTGTTCCGCCGCGGGTCCCTCTTTGGCAGCCTCCGCCAGCTACGGAAATCTGACTCCAAAACGTCCATCTCTAGCAAGCGGAGCTCGGCGCGTAGTGACGCCACCATGAGCCGCATCAGCTCCAGCGACGCCAACTCCACCATTAGTTATGGAGACGGAGAAGTGCCCGATGAGTTCACGCCCATGGAGGACCACGTGGATGCCACCACCACCGAGTCCTACATGGGCGAGTGGAAGAATGACAAGCGCAATGGATTTGGAGTCAGCGAGCGATCCAATGGGCTAAAGTACGAAGGGGAATGGATGAACAACAAGAGGCATGGATATGGATGCACAATATTCCCAGATGGAACCAAAGAAGAGGGGAAGTATAAAAATAATGTGTTGGTGCGTGGAATAAGGAAGCAGCTTATTCCTCTTAAAAACCATAAAACTAAAGAGAAAGTGGACAGGGCCGTGGAGGGGGCTCGAAGGGCGGCAGCTATCGCCAGGACGAAAGTGGAAATAGCAGTTTCAAGGTAGGGCACCTCATCTGCTGAAAATCTCCTTTCGGGGGCCAAAAAAGGAATATTATCTCATTTATTAAGCCTCATGTTTTTCAAAACTTGTATGACTTCCTTTATTCAGCAGAATGCGAAAGGATAATGATAGTGGATGGGAATCTGGGCTGTTCAGCTCCAAAATTACAAAAAATAAATAAATTCCAAGTCTTCTGAAGGAAGTCATTCGATAGTTTTGTGAAAAAAAGAAAAAAAAAAGCCCTAATCTAAATCTTCCCCAATCCCCTCCACTCCTGTGTTAAAGGAGTAGTTCACTTTTAAAAAAACTTTTACTGATAATTTACTCACCCCCATGTCATCCAAGATGTCCATGTCATTCATTCTTCAGTCGAAAAGAAATTAAAGTTTTTGATGAGAACATTCTAGGATTTTTCTCCATATAATGGACTTCAATGGGAACCAAACGGTTCAAGGTCCAAAAGACAGTTTCAGTACAAACTGTTCAAAGGGCTTTAAACGATTCCAGATGATGAATTAGGATCTTATCAAGCGAAACGATTGCTCATTTAAAAAAATAATAATAAAGTTTAAGTTTTATAAGCTCAAATGCTCGCCTTGCTCTGTTCTGTGATGCGCGTTCGTGACTCTCCTATTCGAACTCGTTCATCAAAATGAACAAATCTTTTTTCGTGTCATTTGGTTTATTCAACGAACGAAATGAATGAGTTGACTCGGGAAAAGATTTGTTCATTTTGATGAACAAATTCGAACAGGAGAGTCATGAACGCGAATCACAGAACAGAGCAAGGCGAGCATTTGAGCTAATAAAACTTTATTTTTTTTTTTAAATGAGTGATCGTTTCACTTGATAAGACCCTTATTCATCATCTGAAATCGTTTAAAGCCCTTTGAACAGTTTGCAGTTTACACTGAAACTGTCTTTTGGACCTTGAACCATTTGGTTCCCACTGAAGTGCATTATATGGAGAAAAATCCTGTAATGTTTTCATCAAAAACCTTAATTTCTTTTCGACTGAAGAAAGAATGTAAAGAAGTAAATTATCAGCAAAAGTTTTTTTAAGAGTGAACTACTCATTTAACCCTTAAATGCATGAATGTTTCGCCAGTCATTATTACACATTTGGGTCTTTAGCGACCAGGATCTATATCTAATATGGAATGGATCTCTACCTATTGCGATAATATAAAACTCTCCTGATATAAGAGTAACAATTACAGGAAAATAAAATAAAAAATATTTTGTTACCTTTTGGAGATTGGAAGGGTTCAGTTTGAGCAGATGTTTTATACCATCATCACTGTCATCATCAGAGCTCATTTCCCAGTACATTCTTCTGGCTCATATTCACGATCTCAAACATATTCTCAAAACTATCATTTGCAACATCTTTAAAATCAATATTTTGATCGCTGCAGCTTCTTAAAAAAAAAAAAACTTAAAATAAAATTAGATAAATCTAAATAGAAATATATACAGCACATGTATATATATATATATATAGAAACATTTATATATATATTGAAACATGTATATCAATACATGTATATCTATTTGTTATGTGCTATATATAGAAATATATATAGCACATAACAAAATGACAAAATTTTTTATTATATGATAAAAATAAAATGCTATAAAAATTAAACTCCACTGTAGCTTTTATTTATCAGTTGCACTTCCACATATTCATGTTCAGAATAGTCTGACCATCTGTCAAATTTTGGTCTGTTAGTCACAAAACCTATATGGCTTTTAAAGAAATGAGTTGTATGGAGTATGGACTACTTTTATGATAGTTTAATGGTGTGTTTTTGTCATTTTGAAGCTCAACAGCACAGATCCCCATGTGCTATAATATATGGCCAGTGCATTAGTCTCTTTTGCATTGCGTGAGACAATCTAATGTGTTTGAAACGACATCAAGGTGAGTAAATATGACAGACAAGAAGAATATATGACATGACTGTCACAACTGTAGAGACATTAAGAATTCGTAATATATCATGCGCAATCTTGACAGCTTTGACTTAAAACTGTTGTGATCAAGGCTTCTGTGACATTCCCAAGATTGTTACTACTTGTACTGTTAAGCTGTGATGTCTGCATGGTTCAGACGTATGGCGTATGGGGCAACTATTCAGATTTCATTCATTAACCGTATGTCGTAGAGCTATTTCTAGATGTTGCTTCACAGTCACACAAACCATGTTCGGCAAAGCTCAGGTGTTTATTTAATAAACATATTGATTTAGTTTATCTTCTTTAGGAAGTCTGAATTTGAAAAGGTTGCACGAACAACCTTTTTGAGGATTGGTGTCTATTATTTGTCCATAGCTCAGATGTACAGGGAGCAGTCATGGGTTCATGCATCTCATGTACTCTATTATGATGTCTGTTCCCTTGCCAAGAGCCATACTAGCCTGACATATTTTAATAGATGTGTTGTGTAAACCACTTATTCAAGGCACGCAAATTCATAGCATCCTAAACAGGTCTTGGGGAACTCACATGCTCATGTTACTTTCATTAACCACCCGAACAGATGCTTTGTCAAACATCTTCAGTCATACGTCTTCAATAGACCAAATTCCAGTATAAGTTATGTATGAATGTATACAGACTGTATGAGCATAACCAGTGGATTAGAAAGGTTACTTGCAGCCATGTTCCATTAGTGAGTCAATGAAGGATTATCCAAGTCTGTGATTTTTACACAAACATTAGAGTATTTTAATATAGTGAAAGCTGTCCTTATGTGCTCCCACTCATAATGTCGAAGCCACCGGATGAGCAAGGCTCTTCTTGGTTAACAAATTAGTGGGCTTGCACACAACAAATAACTTCTTAATGGGTTTTATGGGGATAGTTCACCCAAAAATGATTAATAATTAAATCACCCTCAAGTTTTTACACACCTATATGACATTCTTTCTTTTGCTAAACACAAACAAATATATTTTGAAGAATGGCAGTAACCAAACAGTGATGGTCCCCATTGACTTCCATAGTATAAACACCAGGGCCCGTATTCATAAAGAATCTTAACGCAAAAAGTAGCTCCTTGTGACAAAATTCTTAGAAATGTGGGCATTTACTCTTAAAATTAAAGAAAAAATCCTAGTAAAGAAAAAAGTAATTCAGAAAGAATCTTAACCCTTAAAAGAGTTCTTAAGGTCAAAATTGTTTGGAGTACGGAGAAGGACTTTTTAGAGGCTTAAGAGTTTCTTTAGCAGAGGAGAAAACTGCAGAGAGACGGAGAGGGAGAAGAAATGTGTTGCAATAGATTGAGTTAATAAGACGCTATAGACGAGATCGTGCATGTTTGTGACTGATCTTATTAGAGACACGCTAATATCTCTGACAGCACAATGCCATAACAGCAGAAATGAAAGTAATCACTACATTAAGACATTATTTGGCAAACGGGAAAATGCAATAAAGCAGCAGTGATTTGGGTCTGTCACAACCGTCTTTCAGCAGTGATCACACAAACAATTACAGCACTTTCAGAACCTCTTATTATGTCACAGTCACAGTTCATTTAGTTTTCACTGGACATTCCCACCTTGCAGGCTCAAAAAAACTGCATTTATGAATATAGCAGGCTTCCCTGGTGCGCACAAGCAGGGGAATGAACCGTTAATAATTTGCGCTATAAGCTGCCGTGTCTACTTCTTGCTCCGTGCCGTGACACCCGGCCCAAAATTTTTCTTTAATGATAGTCTAGTGTTCATCTACTAACTGGGATAACAGTAAACACTGTTCTTCTGTCCAGTTGGGCTTTCTCATCTTTCTCGTTTTTGTTTGCTATATTAAAAACCAACATTCAAACCACCACTTAAATAGACAGCAATCAGTTTAATTGGAAAGAGTGGAACATTTTTTTTATCATTCTAAGCCAATCAAATACCTTAGGAAATTAACAGCATGGTAAAAAAAAAAAAGGATATATATATATACATTATGGATATAATGTGTGGATATAAAACTCTTTACTTAAAATTGCTATTTTTTTCCTTCTTGGACAACCAACCAATCACAGTCTTCAAAAGAGTGTGTCATACATAGCAACGGGGTCAGCCCCGCCTCCTCACTAAGATGAAAGTTTTTCACTTTTCCTTACTCAGAGTTGGTCTCAGATCAGTCCCGAATTATATATATATATATATATATCACCGTTTCCATAAAAATATTAAGCAGCACAAATAAATGATTTCAACATTGATAGTAATAGGACATATTAGAATGATCTCTGAAGGATCATGTGACCATCAAAATTCACCTTTGCCATCACAGGAATAAATTTTAAAAATTCTATTTAACATATATTAAAATAGAAAACAGTTCTTTCAAATTTGAATAATATTTCACAATATTTCTGTTTTAACTGTATTTTTGATCAAATAAATGCAGCCTTGGTGAGCAGAAGAGACTTTTTTCAAAGACAAAATCTTCCCAACCGCAAACTTTTTAAACGGTAGTGTAGATAGTTTCCATATTCTCAGTTAGAATGGAAGACATTGTGGCATTTTATTGGCTTAAAGCCAATACAGAAATGATGTGATTGGTATAAAGTGACAGACCAGAATTGTACAGATTCTGACTTCCTGTGTCACTTACAAATGAACATTTGTAACATTTAAAGACCATAAATAAAAGATCATCATTAGTAAATGATTGTTGGTATGTGTATATGCACACGTCTGCCGCGTGTGTTCTGGTTGACTCATGAGTCATGACTCTGACCTCATGTTAGTGATCAGCCAATCAATAAATAAATAACATGATGTAGAATATAGGCTGCACTGCCAGAGTACAAAGGGGTCAAACAGGTTAACAGTTGGTTTGAATGGTACTTTCAAGCTATTTATTTACAGTTTCTGGGTATATTATAACATGGAATAAACCACATACTGGGCACCATTAGGCATTAGCTGCGTATCTGGCATTTGTCCCAATCAAGAGTGGCCTGTGTTCTGTGGTTACTCTCCCTCAGTGAGCAGTGGGTCAGGGTTACAGGGCTTACGCTCCAGGGTCAGTACCAGTACAGTGCTATGAAATTAAAGTAAAGCCATTTTACTATGCATCACTTGCATTCAGTTACAGCTGAGCTAGAGCTTGCATGCAGGCTAACGGTTACAATCTTGGCTGCCTGTCAGTGCTTTAGAGATTAATACAGTAATACTGCTCCGTATCTTCACTCCACCCTAGAGTGTATTCTCTTTAAAGGGTCGTAAATATAATCCCACACACCCCCCTTTCCCGAGGGGCAGGGCTCTTGCTGTGGTCAACAGAATCTGCTGTTTTAGGAGTTGGTGTGAAAGGTTAACTTGCGTACTTGGCCTCACTGTGAAAGGAAACGTGATAGATTCAGTGTCAGGGCAACTACATAATATAGCAGGCCCACTTTAGGATAAGACACAGTGTTAGCCAGGGAAATTGTTGACAATTTGGTTGGTTGTACACATTGGTGGGGTTAGCTTTAACTTTGTTTGGACCTACAATTAGGTTTAAAGGTTTCATGAACTGGCTTTTTAAATTTATTCATATTGTTGTCTGAGGTCAACTTATGACGTTCGCTTGGTTTCTACATTAAAAAACATCAAAATTAATAAGTAATAGGCTATTTTCTACCCTAGTTTTGAGCCCAGCTCAAAAACGCTCGGTTTTAATGGGCATCTCACATTTAATATTTGGAAGTAAACGCCCACTGCTGTGAGTGGATACCAGTTTTGCATATTATAATGAGTTTCACTTTCGATCCGGTTTGTCATGACAAGGTAAGCAATTTATACGTGTAATGCGCGAATCGGTGGGCGGGGCTAAACCGGCCGTGTTGAAGTAGGCGTTGATCTTCTTCTGTGGGCGTGGTGTTTTATCCTCTTTGACGTCATAGTTCCCTTCTTTGAAAAACGAGTCATTTGCTGAGCCCGGTGGCAATAAAAATACGTTTCAGTTCTGAAACTTACAGGAAATTCTTATAATATCTTATAATACCTCTTAGATGTCAAAAGCTCAAAGAAAATTAGATTTCTCAGTTCATCACCCCTTTAATCAATCTCTTATTATTGAATAGCATTTCTTTATTATCACTCCTTATAAAAGTTGACACAGATTCTTATTACTGTAATGTAATAATAGTATAATAATACTATAATAGATTCTTATTACTGTAATGTGTGTTTTTTTTTTAATTTACAATAAAAATACTGTAATACTTTTTTTATTTTAAAGGCACAGAACATGCAACCAGAACCAATAAAGACTTTTTTATTACCTTGAAATATTGTCATATTAAGGTCAATTTAAAAAAACTAAAATCTTAATGGTTCAAAAAAGTTTAGTTTCCTAGTTTCTTATTTGTTCTTTAGGTTTTTCAGATGAAATATGACCCTAAGAACGAATTGAAACCTGTGGGGGGTCAAATTAGGCCATTTATGTTTATTAACTCCCAATACGTTTATGAGCATAAATTACATTTTCTATTTGTGGTATGGTTATGCGCAAACCCCACCTTCCCTCCAGTTATAATGACTGCCTTGCCACTGGTTATACTAGTGATTATGAATGAGAGAAGTAAAAGAGCCCTTCAATTTTCCCTCCCACCTTTCTCACCCTCTTCACACTCAGCTCCAGTTGATATTAGTCATTCACCATAGAAAGGGAGTATAGGAGGCAGGAGCGTTTAATTGTTCAGTCAACCTACAGCCCTGTATGCTCTCTCTCTCTCTCTCTCTCTCTCTCTCTCTCTCTCTCTCTCTCTCTCTCTCTCTCTCTCTCTCTCTCTCTCTCTCTCTCTCTCTCTCTCTCTCTCTCTCATGCTCTCTGGTGTGTCAGCAGCACAGAACTCTGGCTGACTAAATAAGGCAAGGATGGAGTCAACTTATCAGCTCTGGACAGAAATACATAAGCCAGTAAACAGTTGATACAGTAGCCCATCACTGCCAGGCTGTCATCTGTCCTACGTGCCAATTGAGTTCACAAATGTTTATCGTCAGTCGCAACAATGACTTCATCTGCATTTGTCCCTTACTCACAATCGAGAACACAGATATAAACACGCTGACAGAGTACAGACTATGAGCCAGTTAGTTAGTAAAGGAAATACTGTAGCAAAGAATAAAAATAATTATGACATAAAATGCTGGATGTAGGTTATTTCAGTCAAATAATAGGAAATAAAAAGCTGCATTTAGGCTACTTGATCAAAAATACAGTAAAACAGTACTATTGTGATAGATTATTAAAATTGTTTGTGGCATTAACCTTCATAAATCATTCTGATATGATGATTTGCTGCTCAAGAAATGAATTATCAATGTTTAAAACAGTTTACATTCTGTTTATTTTATTTGAATGAAAAATTTTAATATAAATGTAAATTTTTAATATAAATAATTTTTTATTAAAAATGAATGTTAATTTATTAACATTTATTTGAATGCATCCTGAATAAAAGTATTAATTTAAATTGTTTTTTATCTTGCTGACCCCAAACTTTTGAACAGTAGTGTATTTAACTTAAAAAAATAATCTAGATTTGTATTATAAAACATAAATATCATAAGGCTAAGAAATTATAGTTTGCATGAGCCAATGTTCAAACTGTTGAATTTCATATATAATTAGACCATTAAGTTTAGGCAGTGCTTTAGAAGGCACATAGCCATTTATATAAAAGCACAAAGTGTTTTACAGTGTGTGAAAAAAAAAAATCCATTTACAGGAAAGAACAGACTCTGATTGGTTGACGAAGCTGTCCGTTACCTGATTCGCCCAATCCCTCCGATCTGTATTTCGCTGTGGCAGAACTGCAGTGAGGGATTACTTCATGTTGACAGGTTATGAGTGAGGGGCCTGTCCACATCCAGCTCAACGCAGGCCCACGTGAGAGCCACCCTACCCTCCAGCCCAGCGCAACCACTAAAATTAAACGTGCTGATGCCGAACTCCCAACAAGTCCCCTTATTAGAGCTTAATATGAGCAACACATAAAAAGACTGATAGACGCAGCCATCGTATTTTTAATTAATGCATTCATGAGGACGCATAAATTATAGCTGTGGTGAAAATGGAAAGCATGCTCGATTACAACTCAATTTCACTCAGAATGCTGCCATATAGTGTGAAATATGATTATTGAAACACTTGTATAATTTATGTTAATAGGTAATAATCCAGCTGTAGTGATTGATATTACTTACTTAGCAATCGTGTTTAACGCCAAGATTAGTGTATCACCATCAGACAAAATGCCTGCCAGCTTTATCATGCGGCCTCTCCATCCTCTCCCTCCCTTTTGGACCATCACATGGTATTAATAACAGAAAGATCTCTGTGTACAGTAAATATTAGGAACGGCACTGAATTGGCACATACAACTGCCCTGTTCCGCACCTCTGGACAGAACACCGCTGTGTCAAAGATTTTTGTTTTTGTTAGTATCCATTAAACCTTCACAATCTCTGCCTGTATATTAATCCCACTGTATCTGCCTTCATTTCCTGTGCTACATCTCCGGCCTTTGTTTAATGCCACCACCTTTTTCTAAGCTCATTAGATCATTCAGAAGATTTTAAATCCTATGTGCTTATCGTAGAGCTTATTGAACTTTATATGACCCAATATGAATATAATAATCAGCAGCACAGTGCCACACTGCAAAAAATGAAATTTCTTGCTACTCGAGTGGCAGTGAAAATTTTTCGCCGTCCTTTAAACGAGATATATTTATTTGAGAAGTAAATTGTGTAATAATAAACTGTAAAGATAAAAAATCTAAATTATAAAAAAAAATATTTTAAAATATAAACCATAGAAAAGTAAATTTAAAGACAAATCAAATGTCCAATGGGGCAAGAATAAAAAAAAGAAAAATTCAAGTTGATTCAGGATTTATTTTGTATTTTTATTATGTTATTTTTTGTTATTATGTTGTTATCATTACTTCAGTTCAGTCTTCAGTGACACATTATCTTCATAAATCATTCTAATATTCTGATTTGCATATCTTATTATTATCCATGTTGAAAACATTGGTGCTGCTTAATATTTTTGTGGATTTTCTCAGGATTTGTTGATGAATAGTACGTTCAAAAATTGTTTTGTAACATTTATACATTTCTTTTCTGTCACTGATGATCAGTTTAATGCATACTTTCTGAATAAAAGTATTAATTTCTTAAAAATAAAAATAAATCTTAAGGACCTCAAATTGTTTAACAGCAGTGCATGTTTAAATCATACACATTTTTTACAGAAAACTAGATACTCTAATCAATATTATATCAATATTGACTTAATACTAATAGTAATAAGAAGTAAACTGTCCCCTTCCCCTTTCACCTATAGATTGAAATGAAAGACTGAAGTGTTCTGGAGTTGTTCGCTAGGGCCATATGGATTTGTTTGCATGTGAATCAAAGCAGTGAGGTGTAAGATGTGTCCACTTCACCTGCTTGTATCGACCGCACGCCTGTGAATGGAAGGAGAGGAAGCAGAGGCCAGGAAACGGTTTTGCCCTAATTAAAATTGCAGCTAGATCTTGATGCATTCTGTTGCCAGGCGATGTGACCTTTCCTCTAACAGGGTGCTTTGAACGCTGTACAACAGACATCAAGTTTCTCAACAACGTACGCAAGTGTGTGTGTGTTTATGTTTAAGCTCACAAAGCTTTCGCTTGAATGCTTGATATCATGTCATATCCCACCCTGTTGGAAGATGTGTGTTTGTCTGTGCGTAAAGTGAGTATATGGGATCCTGTACGTGTTCTACAGCCGTAAAGTCTTTATTTCGCTTGGTTTGTAAAGCTCTTGCTATTTGTTAACACAGGGCCAGATGATGTGTAGAAGCACCTGCCAGAGTGCTGTAGCGTTGCCATGGCGACCACATCCTGTCTGCCATGTACTACTTTTTCTGCAGTAGAAGCGTTACTGTGAGGGAGGCAGATGGTTCGCTCCTACTTCCTGTTTATTTAATTCATTAATTTAATAAAGAGCAAAAATTAGAAAGCTATGGCAACGTGACCACTGATCACAAGATAAAAACATAATGCAAATGTTGCAAGCTTAAAATGGCAGGTATAAATAAGGTTTGCTAATTAAATGAACATCTAAATGAATAGGTGGACAATGTAATCTTTGATAATCATTGATACGTTCGCAAGATTAAAGATGCCATGGGATGAAATCAAAATGACTTGACTTTTATATATCTGTTAGCTTAGAGGTGGAAGATCTGAAGATTTTATATCATGATCGATCTTGAAGACATTCATGAACCACATTTCAAGCGGAATCTTAGACATTGTGATCTTTTATGTCCTCGTAATAATGTTAAAATACAGCAATGACTGCCTACTCAACGGCTGTCCTGACTGGCCCAATTATATCATGTTTCTTTCATGTGTGGTGACGCATTTGAACAACAATTCAACAGCAGGGCTGAATATAATTTTTGTTTCGATTATGAAATTTTGATAATCAAGATAAAATGATTGTTGTGCCACATGCCATTCCTTTCCTTTGAAGCGGTACTTTCCCCCCTCCTTAACCTAAACTTAACATCCAAATATGTCACGACTGTCGTAAAATGCAGTCTACTGCTAGACATGCTTTATTTTAAAAAGCGCATTAAACTGTGAAAAAGACTGATCTGTGTGCCGTGAGATTTCACGTAGTGAGACTGCGCAAAGCTTCTGTGTTGTACGTCACACACAGGCTCACTATTGGCCGATGCTGGTCATGTGTGTGATGTGCTGTGTGACGTACAACCATGAAGCTTTGCACAGTTTACTACGTGAAATCTTGAGGCACAACATAGAAGGAAATTAATCATTATTTTTGTTTTTTTGTTTTTTTGCGCACAAAAAGTATTCTCACCACTTGATAAACTTAAGATTGAGCCACTCAGTCACTCGGACTATTCTAACGATGTCTTTAACTTTTCTGGGCCTGCCAGTTTCAATCCCTAAGCCTATGGAGGAGTGAGACAGCTCTCAGATTTAATCAAAAATATCTTAATTTGAGTTATGAAGATGAACGAAAGTCTTACAGGGTTGGAACAACATGAGGGTGAGTAATTACTGACAGAAATTAAAATTTTGGGGTGAACTATCACTTTTAAAGGGTCATTCCACCTCTGGAAAGATGAATGTGTATTTAAAATGGGTAATTTATGTGAAATTATTTTTGAATTTGGAGCTTTCTAGACTGAGAAAAGCCAGAAAATGCATTTTTTGGCTTATGTGGATGAAAGACAACAACTCCCAGAATGCACTTGCTTCGCTGCCCTAGGAAGCCATGCCTACCGGTAACAGAGCGCAGTAGATAAACAACAGTCTTGGCTACTAGTGAGTCTCTGTGATGAGTCTGCCCGAAAACGTGTTTCGAGATCGCCCAAAATGTCCGGGATTCGGCTATTGCGTTCTACAGTCGCCATTCATCATGTTTACTGTGGCGAGCAGGACGAGTGAGGGCTGCGGGAGAATGGCGCGAGGCCGGTGGCGTGATTACTGATGAGCGATACCTGTAAGACGTAAGTTACCGGTCTCGTATCTCTCACAGAGGAGCGGCAATTTTCTTAGCAATGTCAAAACGCACATCGACCGATCACTTGTTTAGTGTTCATGTAAACACTATTCAGATTCAGCAATCAGAATGAATTCAGTTAGATTGAATCAAAAGCTGTAACTAAACAATGCATGGCGACTGCAGAAAGCAAAAGCTGAATCCCGGACATCGACGGCCGGACATGTCCGGGAACATGTCCGGCTTTCTCTACAGAACAAGAGCCTGCTAGCTTAGCTTCCAAAAAAGATGGCTGACACTGTGTGTAATCCCAATCCTCCATAATGCATCCGTCTGCATATTCAGTACCTTCGTCCATATTTTCAAAACATTTCTGCCGGTGAAATCAAACGCACTGGCACTGATCTGTGATAGGTCTGTTAGCGCATTAGGTCTAACCCCCTATGGGCGGGTTTGAAAGGGTGAGATCTAGTGCTTGTAGTCTTTACAGATATCACCCCCTCTTACACTTCCTCCTACAATGACATAAATGATGACATAAATGACATTTGCGTCATTGTAGGAGGAAGTGAAAAAGGTAAATAGCAGATTTCTCTCGTCTCAGGGGAAAATGAGAGAGTGTTGCACGACCATTCAATAGTATAACTGGGTTTCTAACAATGGAAAGCTTAATGCAAATGGGTGGAGTGTCGCTTTAAAACCCAATGCAAATACCTGCTATTGTCTGTCATTAATGTTAAACGAAAGACAGACAAAATCACTCACTGCTCTTGACTGAACTACTTTAGTATTTTAATAAGATTCAATGTATATTAAATTAATACAGTGAATACTGTGCAGTGGTTTAACTCAGGGTTTAATATCTATTTTGACAACAGATTGTTTCATGCAATACTGTGTTTGAAACCCATTCAAAAAAACAATTGCCTACAGGATGAATGAACCTAAAGTGTTTCCAGGTTGTGGCCTACAAAAGTACGCCATCCTTGCACCATCACTTTACTATCCCTTGAGGCCATGGCCCATGGGAAAGGATTTGTGAATGGCACAAGCACTGACAATGTAGGTCACTCACATTACAATGACAACATGACTAATGTACTACAACCGGATTGCATTCATACAGTATGTAGAATGCTCTTTTTAATGGTAGAGTACTTATTCAAAAAAGTACCTTCAGAGAGTAGTGATATTTGGACGCAACACATCAAATAGCAAATCATGTTCAGAATGGAATATTTACTGCACAGTATATACTCCATAGTGCCTACTATTCTTCTAAGGATGAAGTGAAACAGTAGCCAGGAGTCACAGCAGATCTTAAACAGTAGTATGCTGCATTGGTGTCATGTTTAACTCATTTTGCCATTTATTTTTGTGTAAAAAAATCTGGGACTCCAAACACATAATCAGTCAGATAAATCAGATAAAATAAAGATATTAATGTTGCGGCTTACATTACTTCCGGTTCATCACATGGAAATGGAAAGTCAAGCGCATGTAATTCAGTATTTCAGCTCTGTTCATTTGTTTTGGCAAATGTAGTACTGCAGGTCATTTGGGTTATTCCGTACTTACAGGAAATTTGCATTCTTTGCACATGGGAAAGGCGCTTTATAAATAAAACGTATTATTATTATTATTTGCAGACATAGTATGCAATGCTATTCCTATAATATGCCTACTCCTATATACAGTAGCCCATGCATAGCTGTGTTGAAACAAAAGACTATTAACTTTTCAAGTGATTTCATGGTGTTTTTGAGCAGGAGATCAAATAATGCTCACTTTAGTGGGTGTACTTTGCGAAGCGTTATGCTGAAATGCCTCAGGTTAACTCAGGACATCAGCCAATATGAGACATAAAAGTAATACTTTTCACACTTATCTCATCTGAGATCTGTCGTGCAGATCATTTTAATTTTAGCATGTGAATGTTTGTTCAATATATTTGTTGAGGCCTGCAATGGGCTGGCCATCCTTTCTTGTTGTTTACTCGCCTGTGACACAAGACACTGGGTTAGGCTTTAGCCCCCGTGACCTAATAAGGATAAAGCGGTCTGGATAATGGATGGATGGAGTATTTTTTCAAGGCAGTGTGTTCTTAGGATTCTACAGATGTCACTATAAACTGTTGAGAATAATAAAGACATAGGCTACTTCCACTCTCAAATAGGATGTTTTATGTGGCCTTTTGGGATTTGATGTCACACTGAAACTCACACAAGCACAAGGATAGGTTATTGTAAGCTGGTGATATCTGGAATACTTTAAATTGTCAATGACTGCCACTCAAAGTAAGTATGTCAAAAAGAGATTAAAGAGCTAATCCAGACAGAAATGCCCATGCACTGGGTATTTTCTATTTAATCAAAGCTGATTTTGACTATTTTCCCTGCCAAGCATCTGTCTATGGTTTGGTAATGGATGCTGAAGAGATGTTGCCTCTTTAGACTTTTTGGGATATGTACGTGTCGAAGAGCTCACTAACCTGAACTTGCCTGCAACAGACAACCAGGTTTAATTTCTAAATTCAGCCATGCCATAAAAAAATCTTTATTAATGACATTTTAGTGATATGTTGGATGTGGTGCAGTATGCAGTCTTTTTGGTTGATATCCCACTGTTTTGCCTTATTTTTGCCCAACAAAGTATCCTACACCAGTATCCTAGTATCCTATCTCATTCTGAAAGTCTTCTCTCATTTTTTACTGGATACATATTAGGATCTGTTCTTGTGTTGCTGTAGATCTTTTTCTAGATTAAACATGCTTACATTTAGCTCATTAATCAGTTAGACTGACAGAATGCCAAAGCATTAACATCTTCATGTTTACAATGGCTTTATTCTTGTCATCTATGTTTACGTTGGTTGTTCCACAGATCATTTGGTTCCTCAACTCATTTTCAAATCAACACAGCTTGGATAAATGATTATGTTTAGTTGTTTATTTTAGCAAGCCATTAATTATGTCAGCATAATTCCACATTCCCACCTGCTGGGAGTCCGGCATCAGACGCTTCATGTATGTAAAAGCATTGTGCTAATTGTATACAATTTTAAGCATGCTAAACACTACATTTCAACATTTTACTGTCTACGTTATATGTGCTTAATGCGTTTTTATACTACCAGCATTGTAATGTAGTTTCGAAATAACTTGGTTCTCATCATTTACGTCCAGGTCATTTTTGAACACTTTATTTTTATATTATTTTATGCTTTTTTTTTCTGCGGACAACAAAATAAGAATCCTTCTGAAGAATCTGCTCTTGGGTACTGGAAAGGCTTCATGTTTCAAAAATGACACACCAAAAATGGCTCTAAACCATCTTAGTTAGTATTCACTGATAATCTTCCCATCCATTGAACCGTTAACCGTTAAAGAGCCCCTATCATAGCATTTGAAATGTTCCTATTTTTGTTTTAGGAGTTCCCAAAAACAGTTTAACGTGCATGCAAGGGTAAACACTTTATTTGTCTTATAATATGCATTTATTTTTAACTGATTTGCTCAACAACTCCCAAATGATTCGTTCGACGATTCATTTTCCCAAACACCTCCTTTGAGTGACGCGAATCTGCGGCGATTGGTCAAATGACCCAGTTAGTTGTTAATTGGTAAACCGTAGGCAGAGATTGT
The DNA here is from genome assembly GCF_988280905.1 of Pimephales promelas. Lineage (NCBI taxonomy): Eukaryota > Metazoa > Chordata > Actinopteri > Cypriniformes > Leuciscidae > Pimephales > Pimephales promelas. The sequence continues at coordinate 16,263,438 of NC_142790.1, read as the reverse complement.
CGGCAACAGAACGCCCATAACCAGGATTATAGCTTGTCAAGTGTTGAAAATTGTATATAGTGTTTGAACAAACGTGTCAGAAAATGTGCACTTTCCACACGGTCCCATACTCGCGTCCCGTTTAGGAGGTAATTGCCATTTTTCACTGAATGTCTGGTGAAAACTATCTTTACCCTGCTAAGAAGCTGCGCGGAGTGTACACAACACACACAACACAATATAACTATATTGTGCGTGCTACAGAAAACATAACAGGAAACATTATTAATATTACTTAAAGATTGTGATTCGGAGGAGGACGAACCTGATCCATATACACTGGATGCTGAGCCCTCCTTCAGGAACAACCGCTTTGCGAATCCACATTTGAATTCATTTATGTTTTTGAATGATTCGTCATTAAAATGATGAGAACACAAGGTTCGGGCGTTGCAAATATGAACTCTGACCACTGATTCTTCACATGCTCGGTCTGGGCAATGGCAACAAGTGGCTGAACTGTCTTTGCAATGTAGAACACAGCGTCTTCTCGACATGATGCGATTCAGCTGAAGTATTTGAATGTGTTCTAGACGTCACTTCAAGTTTACACTTCCGTATGCGCGCGCAGTTGTTGGGAGCGGCCAATGACCTGTCTACGTCACGATGTAACAGCTAATGACAGAATTCATTTCATAGACTCAGAGTCGACTCTCACTTTTGAAAGACAATAACTTTATATACGGTGCACTTTCAGATATAAATCTTTGCAGGATGTTTTCATTCCCTTAGAGCTATATTCCACACTACATGAACTTCATTTTCAAAAATCCATGATAGGTGCTCTTTAACTAAATCATAGAGTCAATGATTTGAATTTTGTGTTTCATGGAGGAAAGAAAGTCATACAGGTTTGGAACAACATGAGGGTGTAAATAATTCATTGATTTTTCTGTTTGTGTGATCTAACCCTTTTAGATACTGTTTATCCAGTGTTTCATCAGCCCTTTTTATAGCCTAAAGGGATTTGTTATTCAAAGTGATATAAACCTCTTTATTAGTTATTCAAATGCATATTACTTTGGTCTTTATTATGACTCATAACTGCGACCCAGAGTTTGATTTATGTCTATGTAGCACGTAAGCATCTTAGGGGGCAGATTTTGGCTTGTTGAATAAAATCTCCTGGATAACTGAGAAAATGTGGGAGGGAGAAAGTCACAGAGAGAGAGAGAGGCGGGCACATATACTGTACCAATTGCCAAACAGTGTTAGTAAATGTAGAGATTCTGCAAATAGCTCCGGGTGGAAAATAACCTTTTGCTGTGATCAGGAGGCATCCTGTGGTACCAGAGCCCTTTTCTTAATCCTTATATGAAAACTGGCAAAACTGGTTTCTGATCAGCCATGTTAGCTCGTCTCTCAATGTGGGCCAATGGCCTGAGGGACGACCAGCCAATCCCACAGGCACATTTGTCCCGGCCCTGGCCTGAAAGGAGGTCACAAAGAGGGGGTGAAATTCAAGTGCACCATTAAAATTAGAGGGGTGCAGAGATGCATACCAAGGCTTTAAATACCCAGAGGTCTTGAAGTAGGTGTACACAGAAAATGGTGGGATTTGAACAGAGGGAGAATGCAAAATAGAGAGGGATTTTTCTCTCATTCTTGATTGCTTCGTATTCTGTTGTATATGTACAGTCTGAGACCACATTGAAAATTGGGAATGATTAAGCCTGCACAAACAATAGAAATCATAATTTAAACAATATAATTATATGAATATAATAATGTTCATCATCGTGAATACACAAGTAATACAAAATAAATAAGAAAGATTTGAGATTCTTAAGTGTATACCAAACACCAAAATATTCTGAAATTCATATTAATTTTTCAATTCATGTTGATGGGGAGGTTTTTTTTAAATTATTCTTTAAAAAATATGAAATAGTAGTGGTGTCAGACTTTTGGACTCCAATAAAAAATGTTTCACCGATGCTATTTGATTAAAAAAAACAGTAATATTGTAAAATATTTTTATAATGTAAAATAACTGTTTTCTATTTAACTATATTTAATGCAATTTATTCCAGGGATGCAAAGCTGAATTTTTAGCATAATTACTCCAGTCTTCAGTGCCACATGATCCTTCAGGAAACATTTCTTATTATCAATATTGAAAACAGTTGTGGTGCTAAATAGTTTTGTGAACATTTTAAAGCAGATTTGACGCAGCTTGAATGGTGTATTTATCATAAAGCGTTATGGATTTGGGACCGTGAGGTTTCACATTCTGTCAGTGGGGCCTCCATAGCCCCACTGTCTGTCTCTTACCCCAAATAGATGCGTCTAAAACTCCCTCACACTTTATCACTTGCTTTGCATGCTTCACACTGTCTACATGAGGACTCTACAATGATAGTTATTATGTGGCGATCGGAAATAGAGGTCGATATGTGTCAGAATCGGAATCTGGGTAGAAAGCACCTCTTTGTCCCCCAATGATAAGCTATTTTTGCACTGGTGGCCAGACTATCCCAAAGCATCTGGCCTCTTGCATTTGAAATCAGGTTAATGATTAAAACAGACCACCACTTTGTCTAAGAAGGGTTTAACAAAGCAGTAAACATCTCAATCCATCATGGTCACAGGAAGAAACTAATTGATATTGTATAGCCCTTTTCCACCAAAAAAAGAACTGGTTTGGAACTGGTGCTGGTTCAAAGTTGGTTCGGAGTTGGTTCAACTTGCGAGCCGCTTCAGAACCTGTTTGTTTTTCCACTGACTAGAGCGCCCAGGGAACGAGTGTACGTCGCTAGAAACGCTTGCAAGTAACATTACTTTGGGATTATCTCTAACTTGTGTACCAAAACGGGTTTAAAAACAATTGAAATATGCAAGTCTTTTAATCTTTTCATTTGATATGTACCCCTGTCTTGTGTCTTTTTTTCTTTCCATTTATTTGTTCTATATTGTGACTGTTTTCTTCTTTGCTTATAATGTCTTCAATAAAAAATATACCAAAATAAAAACGCTTGCGTTAATTTCAAGCATAACAATAACAAAGGTAGACTCCATCGTGTTTTTGCAAATGTTTCTCCTGGATTTGCGATCCTTTATTATGGTCATAAAAGATGTTTAGAACACATCTAAATCCGCCCCAGCCCTCGACGTAAGCATGACGTGGTAAAAGAATGGTTCTAGTCCAGCAAAGAGTTGGTGCCATTTTGAAACCAGTTCTCCTGGCCGAGAACCGATTCTTTGGCTGTCAAAACACAAAAAACTGGTTCGCGCGCAGACACTGGCTCTGACCCGGCTCTCAAAATGCTTTGGTGGAAAAGGGGCCATAGAGAACTTTCTCTGCAGAACACTTAGCTATTTATTTCAGACATCCTATTGGTGAATCAAGACTCATATTTTGGAGGTAGTCCTTACTGAAGAATCAAGTTGGAC